>NC_092434.1:4864424-6064424 GCF_036169615.1 Heliangelus exortis
ATACATTAAAAAGAAAAAAGAAATTAAATTAGACACAAAAGGAAAAAAGCTTCTAAAGGCTCATAATTTCATTTATGTAAAGAAACATTCCATAACTCAGAGTCAACAGAAACATGCTATGCTGCTGTCACTATCAAGATTTTAAATAGCAGGCTTTGCAATAACTATGTAAATTATTAATATGTAAATTTAGAGTCAAATTATCTCCTCTGAATCTAAGGGCCTTGAAAGAAGCAATGTACAGCTTCTTCAGGGAGCAGGCTGAGCATGGGACTCTGCTTTAATTCCCAGGTGAAGGCATTTGGTGAAAACATCTGGTTCTGGCTTCCCCAAAAACCTCCACATCAACAACACCAATCTACAGGGAAGAAAAAGACATCTCTGGAGACCACAGGGCAGTGCTGCTGTGCTGAATCCATGCCCCTGGTTCCCTGCACAGCCTTATCCTGCAAGGATGTGTACACGTCTGGGGGAAGGAGGAGCGTGGAAAGAGCTTTCTCTTTATGCTCACAGATTTGTAAGTGGGGAAGAAAAAGGATGGAGGAGGAAGAACAGTATACACCCTGGAGATGGCAAGAGATGGAGGGTGCTGGAGAAAGAATTTGAAAAATAAAACATAAAGAACAGCATGTGAGGAAAGAGGTTCACCATTCCTCAGGGACAGAAAAGCAATTTGGGGAATGATGCAGAAACATAATTTTTCTGGGACATGGGAGAAGCCTCAGCTGATGATCCTCAACATCCCTGGGTAGTTCTCCATATCCTATCCTCCTGTGGCTTCCCCAAACACTGCTTTCTCTATACCAGGCCACTTTCTCTACCAAACACAGGGGTTACCTGCACCACCTTCAGAAAAACCATCGGACAAGCAGGATGGGAAGGGCACAAGGCATCCTGGATACTGTCATACCTGATGCCACAGTGTCCCCAGCAGATGGGAGAGGTAATTACAGGAGAAATCCTTGGTCCCTAAAGATGTTTGGAAGGCATAAACAGGTACCTACAGGTGCCCAGCCTGAGGCCCCAGGATGCTGCAGGAGCAAACACAGGACAGGAGGGAGAGGGGAGGCCCCTGGGATGCACACTGGAGGGCAGCCCACATCTGAAGTTCTTCTCAGACATCATCACTGAAAAGAGCTTCATGTTTCTGATACCAGATATGAAAAGAAAGGGCCCTGCCTGAAGTCTTCGGCTGTCAAAACTCCCACAGCTAGGGAATGCTAAAATGGCAAAAAAACCCCAAACAGCTTTACTCTACAGAAACTGTTTAAGGGTTCCTCTTTTGTACCATGGAGGAGGAACTGCAGAGCTGATTTATTTAGCTGAAACCAAGCCAGCATGAACAACATTCAGAAGCTTTGCTTCCCAGCCCTGACAGCATGACTAAGGGAAATGGGCCAGAGTGATGGATCACCAGCACTGCCAGGCCTGCCAAGACAGCCAGGCATGAAAAGAACAGTTCCATTGCAGTGTGTGCACTGGACCCTCTGTGTACATGGTTGTTGAGTGTAGGTGGAAAAAAATTCCTGCATTTCAGGACGCCTGGATGAGGGAGATTGCTGCCCAGGTTACTGCTTTAAAAAGATAACCAACCACCACAAGTGGGAGTCTGCCCTGCCACCCCTTCAGGTAAAAGCCAGGAGGGGTGTTTTGGAAGCTCCTGAGACTGATGCCAAATTTGTAACATTAAAAATTAATATAACTCAACTACTTTGAGATCTGAACTTCTCTAACCTCATGCTTAATATTCCCGGTATTATTACTATTAAGTCTGAATTGGTTTTGACCTGATCAGAGAATATGGGATGGCACAAGAACACCACGGGCTGTGAGGGGTCTGACAGGCTGGGCCTTCTCCTCAGCACTGCGACTGCAGCTCACAGGAGCATGGAAGGATGGATGTCCTAGCATGGAGACACCATCTGACTACCTTTACATCTCTCTAATTGATTATTCACCAAAAAATTACCTCAGTTTTCAACAAAAGGTGGGCTTGTAGGGCCTCCACAGCTTTTGATATCCAGGGGCACTCCCAACGCGTCGTCCCGCTACTCTGTCGCGTTCAGACTGAGCTGGCGACTCCCTCAAGGATCAGGAAGTTGTGAAGTTGGGATAAGAACGATTTTGCAGCTCGCTTCTGCTTCTAGAGGCAGACCAGAGACCCAGAAACAGCTTGACAAGGACAATATCATCTAAGTGACAGATACAATTAGTACATGATTAATACATGATGCTTCCTTTTGGAGCAGAAGGGAAGGTTGCTGTCTCTGAATATGAAATTAGAAATAGTCTGTATACCAAATATTGACCACCTTGGACAGAAGCACTTCTTTTAGTACAGAGACACGTGAGGTGAGCTTCCCAGGAACACACATTAATGTCTCTGAAAGGAAATTGGCCCCAGGCCCACACAGAACGGGAAAGAAATTTTCAATTCGGCCTAGGGTAAATTGCTGTATAATATTACTTATTTTGGTCCCCTTCATTACTGTTCACTAAAATTCTTCTGTAAGATTCAGCTTTGAAATACGTGGAAATCTGCTCAAGGTGGTCAGCTTTGGTGAGCAGATGGGAACAAGAAAGAAAGAGAAAATTCACAAATTATTTCCCTATATAAGTAGTAAATTCCATCTTAGTCAGCTTGGTTAATCTGAGATGAGCACCATCACAGCCCTCGGAAGAGAAACCTTACAAATCAACTTTCTCACAAAACAAAGGCTGCTCACTCAAGTGTTCAGGTACTCGGTTACATTCAACACAAGCTAATTCACTTATCTTCAACAAGTGGGCTATTGATTTTTTGCCTGATTTCTAAGCTGCCTGGGGCTTTCTGAACTACAACAACAGCATCCTGCATTCAGGAAAAAAAAAGCAACAAAAACCAACAAATCAGTAGAAAAAAAAATCCCTTTTTGCTCATCAGTAAGTAGGATGACTTTGTTTGCTTAGTTCTGCCAGTATATTCAGCATAGCCACAGGAACCTTCACAATCCTGTTTCACTTGCCTCTGCTATATAACCTGATACCATAAACTGCATTCTACTTATTTCTGGGCTGCAAAAATACCACAGATCATTTTTCTCCATCAAGAGAAATTGTCCACTTGCTAGGAGTCATTTGCTAATGGTGATACCCACGTCCTTTCACAGTCAGACTCTCATGGCTTTTATGGCTACCACACAGAGTTAAGAATGAAAATGCATGTGACTCATGCAATTCTGATAAAAATATTAAAATTTAAAAATACATTTAAACCCACAAGTCATATCTCCCGTTGTGACATGAGCACATCAACACTGCACTGTGTTCGATAATTCAGCCTTTTATAAGTTTATATAAAAAGGTACATCATTGCTTTTGTCCCTCTTGGTACAAAGAAAGGCTGAAATACATATTCACAATTTCAGGATTTGGAAACAAATGAACCATAGGAAAACGCACAGTTTTTGAATGTGCCAAATGAACAGTGTTCATTTGCAAGATGAAATGTGCTGTGTGAGTATTTTTTTACCTTTTGCATCTGAGATTTAATATACATTTAGCCTATGTTTTTGCAAGCTGTTGTCAGTGCAGGTCATGTTCTGTTATAAAGACTGTAACAGAAAAATAAACTTAATTTACAGAATAAAGCCTTAATAAAGATGACTGGGTATTGTACTGCTGAAAACAAATTTATAGATGAAAAAGGTCTAGTAAGCCAAGATACTGTAATTAGAGTAATTTTCCTCTAAGTAAGAATATCTTAGCAGTAGATTGTAGTTTTGAGGGGTGGGTTCCTACACAGATGAAACAAACTCCTAATTTTACAAACCAAATTGGAACTGTCAACCCTAACACTTGGTCCTAAAGCCCAAGGGACTAACAGGTAACTGAACTTAAGTGTCAGGAATCTTCTGAGCCAGGCTTTTTCTCATGCTTTCTTACTGAAGGTATAACTTATTTTCCCAGATTTTTCCCCCTTTTCACTGCTACCAACTTAAGTACAACAATAGCAGAAAACTCTCTACAAATGGAGCCCCGCTTACAAATCCATTAGGTAGAATTATTCCACACACACCCCAGTGCACCCCCACCACTTTTTATTTCTCTCTTTATATGTTTCCTGTCTCCAAAATTGGAATCTCAAGGTCTTCTGGCTTCACCTCATGCTTCTAAATTGCAACTGAGAACAAAACCCCAACATTTCCCATCCTGTCATATCTTAGCAGAGAGGGATGGTGCTGCATTTTGTTTGACACAGACGATGACACTGACAGCTTTAGAAAGCCTGACATGCCAGGAGCTCTGACCTGAGAGCTCTGCCAGTGTCATGCAGAGATCTTTCCACTGAGGAAGTCCATACACTATGTGGGCTGTTCCCAGTGCTGTTCCCTAAGTATTTAGAGGCTTTTGCAGTATGAAGGGGGATTCAAAGAGGACAGGCTTTTCACTCGCACATGGGATGGTTTTCTTCCTACCAATCATCTGTCCTTGCCAGCTAGCTCAGCTCTGCTTCCAACTCTTTCCATTGCCTCTTAAAATCCACATTTTCTAAATAAGAAACATAAAGCATATATATATTGAGCTGGTCCATGGGAGAAGATGACACTCTTACCCATCAGAAATGCCATGGCAAAGCCAGACCAGAGCTGGAGCAATGTATGATCCCCCACAAGCTCAGTCAATACCTGATGGTGGGGGGAGGAATCTGTCAACTGTAATGCAGCTCCAGTCAAAGAGATCCCCTCACTTCTCTTTGTCAAATTGACATGCAGATATTTCAATCTATACCTCATGGTTAAAATTGATCCTAGTGAGAGGATATGTGGCTTGATCAAACTTGTGTAGGACTGACTCAACCAGGATTGATGACAAAAATACCTGCTTTAAAAAAAGAAGGAAGTTTTTCTTGTGATAACTGTAAGTTGAAGACTTGGTGAGGAACAGACAGGACAGAAAAACTACTGCTGACAATCTGACATGGTGAGAGCACTGGGATATTTCTCCATCTCCAAACACACAGGGCCGATGGTCCAGTAGTGACCAACTCCCACTTCCCTTTAGTACCATTACAGTTTTGCCTCTGTATTCTTCCTGTAGTCTTAGCATCCCATTTCAGTCAGAAAGCAGATGAGCACATTCAGTATTTGGTATAAATATAAATGTAACAAAGCAATTTATTACTTGTCCTTCCATAAGGATTTCTAGCTAAATACCCTTCAAGAACCAGTCCTAGAAGTTCCAGTCTATTAATCATCAGCAGAATTTTTAATGATAGTTATGAAAATATGAATCACAGGCATAGGTCTAACCAGTATGGATTTTGGCAAAATTATAAAAACCATAAGATGCTCTTCAATCCATTACTGAATGGATTTCCAGTATAAATGCAGGAAAACACAATACAATGTAAACATTTGCCAACCATATACCACAGAAACTTCCTTTAATACACAGAGAAAAACCAGAGTAATCTGAGATTCTAATCTCTATAACCCATTGAAAAACACAGTTTTATTAACAGTATGCCAACAGTTTATTAACAGTGTGCCAAAAAAAGATCTAAAAATGGGTAGGAAACAAAGACCCTTGAAGGGCTAAAAAATGTTAGAAAAAAATAGTTTAGGTGATCATTTAAGACCATGAGGAACCTTAGCCTAGCATATCATTTGAAAACCCCTGTCAAAGAAATCTCATGCAAGAATATTTACATCAGTTACATTTGCATATATCAGGTTTCTACATTAGGCAGGGAACCTGCATGTGCAATTTAGCTGAATAAATGATATTTCAGTTTTGGAAATCTGGAACTAGGACTCTGTGCTCTCCCTCCTTGCCATTTCCCTTGTGGCAAACGCAAGCACAAGCTAAGAAGGTGCTGTTAGAAAAAAGTGCAGTTTAGAAGCCTGTTACTCGAGCAGTTGGAAGTGTTAGCACCATTGAAAGTTTGCAAGATCCTTAATTTTAAAATTAGGAATTAGGTTCTTAACAGACTTAGGCTTTAGGCATCGCTGACTGTATTTTCAAAGATGTTTAGAAATTTGCAAGTGAAGCTATGGGCCTACTGGTATTTTCAAAAGCACGTGTGCAGTGCAGTGATTTACCTCCCTGAGCTGCTTGAATTCTGTTTTGAAAGTCATGAGATGCTTATCTGTACCTCCAAGTGCCTAAACCATTTATTTGATAACATAGTATCCAATAATTTAGGTATATCTAATATTTCTATTTTCCAAAGAACACAGAAAGCACCAAAAGGAAATCAAAGACTAGCAGATGACTACTTTCTGTGTTTCCCATGGTAGTTTAAGGAGCTATCAAATAGACCCTCACAACCCTTCCACCTATGCTAACATGTCATTTGAGCAAATTTTAGAAACGGGTTATCAAGTTAATAACAAGTTTTACAAAACAGCACGAACTTTCATGGTACAATATAAAACTAAAATTCTAAATTTCCCAGTCTGAGAGACAGCCTCCTAATAGGCTCCCTCTATGGGTGTTAACTGATGTTTGGCTGATGCTGCAAAGTTATACAGCAAAGTGAAAAAGGGACTGTTGGGTTTTTTTCCAGGAAAACAACTGAATGACATAGGAAAGCACAGCATGGTATCTTAAACACAGCAATGTGCCCAAGAGCTGAGATCTGCATAGCCCAATACTTCTAGCATTAATCTCACCTCTTTCTACTTTTCAACAGAGGAAATAATTTAACAATCAGTTAATGAGACCATGATTTTATAGCTACCTCACTATTCCAGTTTGCAATTTTCATCATTGGATTTGTTTTCTGATTCATGCAGGGTGTACCTGCAGCCAGGAGGCAATGTAACTCATCCTACCAACAGCAAACTTCTCCCAGATACCCTGACCCATGTGAATGCTTCATCACTAAGGTAAGCTGCTGAATTATGTTTCCCAGCACTGATCATCACAGCTGAAAGCTATAGAAATGATATTTCCACAACCTCTACCCAGCTGGCAGTTTTCTACCACACTTCTGACTGACCAGAGCTAACACTGATTACTGCTGTCCTGCTCATGGTTCTGCTTGACCTTGTAGGGAACACAAAAGGATGCAAGTTGCTATTCAACATTTGGCATAACTTATATTCAACTGTAGGTCTCATTTCCCTTTTAGGGATGCTGTTGTGGTGCTGAAAAAGAGGACAAAGCTCTTGTGTGATGCTCCCTATTACTCTCACCTAAGGAATTAAGTTTATGGACCATGTACCAGTGCTGCAGGTTCCTAAGACACAGCTTAGACATTAGGAGATATGTAAGAAAATACTGCAAAGTGAGACTCACATACTTGTCTTTCACGTAGAAAAGGTTACTCTAACTGAACTAATACTGCCTTGATACCCCTTTTTTTTCTTAAGAAAAAATCAGTATTAAAGCCAAGCTATGTCATATACCAAGAGGGGACATATCCAGTTAGGTGAATAATGTTCACAGTTCTCTGGACTGAGTGACTGCTTTACAGATCTTCCTCAAGATGAGTTAACTCATGAATCATCTCTGAGCCTATCTATGTTCCACAAAAATCAAGGTGATGAATCTTACAGAGCAACAAAAGAGAACCAGGGTCACTGGTGGACACCTGGAGGTCTGACTGGATGGCATTATGAACATATTTTTGTGTACTTTTATGTGTGATTTTGTATCACTTGGACTTGGCGTCCAGTGAAAGATAAAGCAGCCAGAAAGAATTTAAACCTTGTTTGTATGTTCCAACTTACAACACCTCTGCTTTTGCCATGTCAGAGCTCACAACAGGAGGCTTGTATCGTAAACAGGTAAAGCAGAGAAATGTCCACCAGTGAGTAGGTTAATACCAGTAAACTGATTCAACTTTCTTGTGACTTGGTTTTTAACACATGCTTCAGGAGCTGTCTACATGGTTATCTACTATGCATGAGCCTCTATACAGTACTTACAGCACATTTTAAAAAGCTACTCCTTTCACAAGTTAAAACCTACAGTATACTTTTAACTAGTTCTTGAGTATTCTTAAAAGGAAATGTTTTCTGTTTCCAAGCCAGCTTCTACAGAATATTATGTTTGAAAATCAGTTCTTCCTATTATAGATTTCTCCCTCAGCTTGTAGAAAATCCATGATTCCCTAAACATTGGTCTTTGAAAGCACATTGACTAAAATCTTCATGCCTAATTCATGAAGTGTAGTCTGGAGATTAGTGGAGCTGGACATAGACCAGGAATACTTTATCATATTCTAATAAGCAGAGGCTGAAAATTGCATTTCTAAAGCTA
This sequence comes from Heliangelus exortis, assembly GCF_036169615.1. NCBI lineage: Eukaryota > Metazoa > Chordata > Aves > Apodiformes > Trochilidae > Heliangelus > Heliangelus exortis. The sequence continues at coordinate 4,872,675 of NC_092434.1, forward strand.
CAGTATTAAAGGGCACACTGCAAAACATGACCCAAACATAACTCAGTAGTTCTACACTGTCTGTAAAGGCTTTGATATGATAAAGTATGCTGACGAGGGGAATAAACACAACTAGAAATTTCTGTATTTAAGAAGAGGGGGGGAAACAGCAAACACTCCATGTATACATCAAAGCATATATTGTATATTATAAACTCATATAATGTGATCCCAATGGAGCAACCCTTGTACTGTTATTGATTATTTGAACACACCAAGGAACATCATTGCAATAACATAAAATTAGGCTTATGTAGCAAATGTGACAGTAAAAAAGGCTAGTAAAAATAGTATGTAGGGCTAATGTAATTGTTACCATAAAAAAATGACATCTTGCCATACAATACATCAGAAAAGTCCTAAAATTAAAATTACTGCAGGAGAAACATTAATATTTTTGACTTCTAGTGTTTGTTTTATTTAAAAAGTAAACTGTTCACCATTCTTTTTTGTTTGTATTTTTTTTTTACAACATAGCTAGGTTTAAAAAGGAATTATATAAGCCAAGGGTTCTAATTACCCCACAGCAGAATCTGTGGGTGGTAGAAACCTTAGAAAAGGATCTTTTCATATAACAGATTTTTTCTTCTCATGTGGAAGGGTGCAGATAGACATCTCTCACATCTCCTCTCTCCATGGAAGCATATGATGGTGCTGTATGATAGATAGTGTCTATCCTGTGAGGAACAGACACTGAACAGCCCTGGGTCAGGGAAGTACCACAAGTCATACTGGAAAAAAAGACAAAACCATAGAGGACTGCACTATTTCTCTGGATCTTTTCCACTTCTGCAAGTGCAAAGGTAGCAGAGCATTGTCAGGGGAGGTGCCTCAGCAAAAGGCTGTGGCAGAGCCATGGGGGCACCCACAGTGATTCCCATCACCCAGGCATACACACATCTCCTGAACATTTTTAGGCATCCCTGCCTGGAAGTTTTGAATGTTTCCTGCCCTTACACCTCTTCCTTGTTTCTCCAAATCTTAAGAGTTCCACAGAAGTCCATTCCTGTTTATAGGCTAAGCACTGTCTCTAGCATTGGTATTTCGGTCTAGTTCTGGGAAATTTATAAATAGTAAAATCAAGATGCTGCTACCTTGGGGAACTGGTGCCATGATCTGTAACTTGAGGTGGCTGCTCATTACACAGGTAATTGAATTGGGCAAAGCATGAAAAATAGCTCACATATTACCTATAATCCAAAAATAAGTAGTGTAAATTGAGAATTGAACACGAAAATTATTGGTGCCTATGTTCACAGCAGTTCTGTTACTGACACCTAATATCTGATTACCTCTTGCTTTATTTATATTTAAGACAGGATTTCAGCAAGTGACTCATTCAATTTTGCCAGGAATGGAGATCAACTTTTTTAAAAAAACAAATATCCCTCTAGAGCCAGAGGAATTGCTATGAGGCTTTTGTTTTCCACTTTGCAGTGGTCATGGAACACAGGAAGCCTGAACAGGCAGGGCTGTTGTATTAAGAAAAAATGAAGAGAAAGAACAAAGCACTATTTGGTCAGAGCTGCAAGAGTTGGAATGAGTGAAAACCATCAGGCACAGTGACCAACAGACCCTGGCAGTATAAACAAGGTAAAAATGATAGTCAATAAAATCACAATTAGGTACACTGAGTGTCAGTGTGCCTGTGTGCTCACAATCAAAGGAATCAATAAGTTACACTGAAAATTCTCCACTACTTTCATTTTTTATTTTCAGGGATTTTTTTTTTTTTTTTTGTGGTTTGTTTGTTTTTTTTAAATTTGACTTCTTCAGCTGATTCCACCAAGAATATACCTAATAAAAATCAGTCCCAATTACTGGCATGTTCCAACAGGAATCAAGTGCAAGAGAACTAGGGAGCCTGACTGGTTAATATTGAAATGGTAGAGGCAGAAGTAGAAACAACATGTTTAGAAGTAAATTAAGAGACTGGACACTTCTCACACCCAGTCAAATTTATAGAAAGGATGTTGCATAGGCTAAGGAGGTTTTACTACTCCAAAGCTCATTGCCATAGGAGAGTCCTTAGCATTAGAAGCTTAGGGAGAATTAACCTACCTGCTAAAATGTTAGAAGTGGCATGTCCTGTGACAAAAGACAACAGAAATTCCTAGCAAAAACTTCCAGAAAATGATTTCTCACTTGGAATACCATAGGCAGCATTCCATCTCCTTCTGAGTACTTTCCAAACACCCAGATATACAAAAGAACTCAAAGCATCTCTGCAGTTTGCCAAGAATGTGCACAACTGCATTGGATAGTTTATTGAAAAACAGCTCTTTTAATAATTCTTCAATATCACCTCTGGGAATTTTTATATACACCTCCACAAGAATCACATTGATGATTTAGTCAGAGTAACAGTTTGCCAACAAGCACAAGCTTTCTTACTGTATCTTCTGAATTTACTGGTTTCATTCCTATAGTGATAGAGAGCACAGACTTCCTTAGGTCTCCTTATTCTGAACATCCATCATTCCGACGCATATCAAAGAACTGCTCTCCAAGTGCACAAAGGTTTAAGTGTTGAAAATGGATGGCTGCAGAATGGACCCTTCATTTCAAAAGGAGTGAAAAATGTAAGCTGCTTTACCACTTCTTCAGGTGTATTTTTATTAACATGGTGCATGCATCACTCACCTATAAAAACTGATCGGTATCACTTGGAAATAGTCATTTCTAGACAGGAACAGTAGCTTGTTTAAGATAATTCATGTAAATACACATATATGTGGAAACATAATGATTTGAGTGGCTCTTGACAGCAGTGACTTTTATAATATTTTACACTTGTATGAGAAAGGCTCGGCCCTTGAGGAGGTAACCAAGCACAGAGAAAGAAGTACCCTGCCTTTTGCATAAGTATAAAATCCTTAATCTTAAACTGCATAAACACAAGAGATTACCCATGATAAATACCTTCTTCTCTGACATTTTCCTCATGCTGTTTGCCATACATAATAGGTACAAATCACACAATATATGAAAAAAAAAAATACAGCATTTTGCCTGATCAGTGTCTGTTTACAGTAATCAGAAAGAAAAAGTGAATGACTCTTATAATCACATTTTATAGCTTGTTTCTAATCAATAAGACAGTTATTTTGAAAGATTCACATAAGTTTAGAATCAATTATGAATGGAAAGGAAAATGAAAAAAGGTGAATATTACTGGCTTGAGATTTGTTCATTTGAGGGTTATATTTTTTCCATCTTTCCAGACTCTCATAAGTGATGCAGCACGGTTAAGTTCTGCAATAAATGTTTCCACAGAATTATTCACCATCCCCAGGAATGAGCCTGGTAACATAAAACTGAACATATTTATTTCTAAAACACATCTACTGCATTTTCTGTGAATATTAGATGTTAAGGATATTATTTTAAAACTGCTTTATATACTATACTACTATGAAATACAGCTCTTGCTACAAGGAACTTTTATTTTATGCCCCTGAAAAAATATATCATTTTAACATTTAGCACACACACAGATAAAAAAGGAGAAAGTATTGATAAAAATAATATCTGAAACTCAAAAAATCCAAGCACAATATAGCAATCTTAATTTTAGAAGCATGTCTTCATTCTGTGAGCATGCTGCAGTAGTAGAGGGGGGGACAAGAAGCTCACACCTCACTGAGTGTAAATGAAATGACAGAGATGTCATTAGAAGTTTTCTAAGTGGTAAAACGTCCCTGGGGCTGCTGGGGGGAGAAAGGAAAAGGGAGGCAAGGAGCTGCTTTTTGTGGTTGTTCTCTTACAGTCAGTTCTGGTTCCTTTTCAGAATAAGGGAGGAAATGTGGGTATAAAGTGGGTACAAATCAAACCATAACAAAATGAGGCACCCCTTTAAGTTGACTCAATTATTTTGTAATAAATAACTTACACAAGGTTCCTACCAGCTGTAGTTACCATTTGGCCCCATGGCTCATGTTTTCTTTTTATAACATTGCTTGAACCCAGATGCAGATTAAGAGCCAAATGATTACACTTTCATCTGTCACTATGCTTACTAATAAACCCAGACAAATGCAAATGAGAATGTAAAAATTGGTAGAATCTCCACATCTTTTTTGAACTCTTTCTGTTTGAATACCTTGCCTGAGCCCTCTACCTGTGCAAGATCCTGTCCATGTACACACGTGGGAGGACCTTTATTTGCAATGAGAATTTCCCCTCACAGCATTGCTATGAGATGTCGTTTAATAAATACATCAAATATTAGAATATTCATAATGCAGCTTTAAGACTTAGAAAAATCAGTGTCATAAAACTTTGCTTACAGACATTTGACCACACTGTTTAGGCTCAGACTTCTTCCTCTGCACAGTTCTTTACAAGCCCAGAGATAGACTGCAATAGAAAATTTCTTGCAGTTTAGCCTCCTGATATATGTCTTTTCACTAAATTATCTCCCTATGCCTCTTAAGGAAACATGTGATCTATAATTCTACTCTGAGTGGAAACATTTCTGTGTTTTACTATGAGGATTTATATCCCATCAACAACACGTACGTGCAATATTTATTCCTTTCGTGAGTCCTTTTTGTGTAACTTCTCATAATCCTGTAGCTGCTTTAGCATTAACTACTAAAATGCTAGAATGAGAACCCTGCCATGGAGCATCCTGGATGAAGTTGAATTTATCATATAAAGTGCAAATGCATCCCTGACAGAATTTCCAGTGTCAACCGAGACCTCAAAGGACTTTCAACAATGTCAAAAGAGCACTTGTGTAGAGAAGACACAAAGCACCTCCCTGTTTGGTGATGACACTCTAACCAGCTTTAGTTCTGATAAGATGCTTTACCTGAGGTATTCAATTACATCCCTACCAGGCTGAGCTGAAGGAATATTTAAAGTCTGCTTTGCCCTTGACTCTTGATTCTGCATGTCAAAAACACTTAGCTCAAACACTTTTGGATTACCAATACTGCATTAAGTTCATTGACTCCTGTACCAGATTATCCAGGACCAGATGAACTGATATCACACACAGAGATATTGATGCTTTTTTAATATTAGACAAAACCAGCACAGCTTTATAAACATTTTAATTTCAGGGGGAGGGTGGGTGGGCTGGGAGATAATAAGCAGCTCTTTCACACAACCTGCAGTCAAATATTTTATGGGATGCTCCCTGGAAATTATTGTGAAAATGCAGAAATTTAGTGAAACAAATAGATCCCCAAGAAAATGCTCCTATTTGAGAATTTCTGGTTTATAAAACCACAGAACTGTCCACACTAATCTACAGCTCCCCTTGCTGGGTCAGCTGCTGAACTGCATTCAAGTACTGACAAACAAATATATTTGAAACATTCAGACTTATAAAATGTTCACCATACACACAAGCTGTTGTGCACAGTGCTTTGTGCTGTTCACACTGCTTAGAGATGGAGCTTCACCAGTGCAAGACAAATTTCAGGCCACATTTCGGTGCTGAAACTCAAAAACTTACTTAAAAAAGAAAACCAATGTTCCAGTTTCCCTCTGCCTTCTAAGTTCCTGAAGATTTCCTTGAATATCACAGGGAAAGCTCACTTTTCTTCCTTACCCCTCCCATCCTGAAAAACAGTACCGAGATGGGTGATGAATGAGATTCAAAATCTGGGAGCAGTTTTATTGAAAAGTCTCTGCTTGCTTACTAGAAACGAGAATGCCACAGAGGATTTTCTTCAGGCCTCCTGAAAAACAGTGCTTTGGGCTCTTTCTTAGAAATAGATATTGCTGCTGTTCACCAGACCTATGGGTTTTTTTTCCTTTAACAGTATTTTGATATCTCAGTAAATCTGTTCTGTTTGGGGTTTTTTGTTTGTTTGTTTGTTTGTTTTGGGCTTTTGTGAAGTACATTACATCTGTCATCAGTTATTCAAACTGCAGACAAACACACTGCAAAGGTTTTTCTTTCTTGAAACGTCTTAATAATTTCCATAACAAGGAGTAAAATAAGCTCTATATATCAGTCAAATAAACTCTAACAGAACTCAGATTCCTTAGACAAGTGATTCAACATAAATTCTCGTTCCTAACACAAAATACTCAGCAGCATCCAATGACGTTTGGATGGAATTCCATCTACAGAAATACTTTCTTTCCCTTTCACCTTTCTGGTTGCAATTTCCATTCTCATGTAACTCAAAGTGTCTGTTATGCCTTTGGCCAAGTTTATCTTTGTTAGGGACAACAACAACACAGCTAATCATATTTTCTAATGACAGCTTTCACCCGAATATAGTGAAAATTTGGAAGCACTATACATATTTCTAGTTAAAACCAGTGCACAAGGTGTAATTATGATTTTTTTTGTATAAGTATTCCTCTATTTCTTTCTTCTCTGTCACTTTGCATTCCTGACATTAAAAGAATTGTTGCAACTGACTTGAAAAAAAGAGGCAAGAAGAAAGCAAGCATATATAAGACAACAAACATCCAAAAATTTATATGCCTCTGACACTCTTTTGACCACGCATTGACCAATTGTGACCATTTTGCTTAGACTAAGCCAATCAATAAGTTGCTCAGCCAGAATGTAAAACTGAATTTTTTTGCTCTTACAAAATTGGTAATTCAGAATAAGATGAGAAGACAATTACATTGCTATAAACCCTCAGTGTGGATATCAAGAAAGCAGTAAGACCAAATTACACTAGAACAGCAACTGCTAACTTAAGAACTATAACGGTTTCTAGAAGATGAAATATTTTTAAAATGTTTTGATAGTCAAAGGTAAATTTGACATATTTGTCAATTTTCAAAGGAGCCTGGAGTGATTAGATTTAGGGGTCAGTCACTTTAAGGTCATTTCAAGACCACAGATTTTACTTTCAAATGAAGAACACAAGAAAATATAACCAGAACTTCACACACACACACACACACACACACCATGACGAACAACAAAAAGTGACCAGGTGGCAAAGGGATTTGGGAAGTTAGTCTGACATCCACTGAAACAAATCCCACTTACCAGATGTAATTTTTCTGACAAATAACCTTGATAGGTAAAGGTAAAGCACATAGACAATTTACTGCTATTACAAAGTTCTTCAAGCTGAGTGCCAACACTCATACTCTTCAAAATAAACCAGGGAGCACCAGGTCTCATGTTACAAAGTATCTGCAATTACAGAACACTTTCCAAAATGCTAACAATAAATCTAAAACAAAAATCAATACTATTAATTTGTGAGATGGATGCTAAAAAAATCAAAGGTGCCACCATTCGAAAGTGTTAAAACATAAGCACAATGGAAATCATAAATGTGCTTTAAAATTCAATTTAAAAATATCAGTTACAAGCTTTTCTAATCTAAATTTAAGACCCATGTTGTTATTTATTCCTATGAAAAAGGATACCGTATATGAATTGTGAATTATATTAACACACATTTTCCCAGCCACATAAATTGTTGGCTTTATGCCCAAGGAATACTATAGCCACATGTTCCCAATCTTTAATTATCCAATTAACGTAGTGTCGTTTTAGCAATTAGTTCAGATGACCAGATGTAACTTTTTTACAAAGAGCTCTTTCTTACTATGACCAGAATGCCAAACATACCAAGATGTGTTTATATTAAATGCCCAACTTGAACACCAGAAGGATTTCTATAAATACCTATGCTTAACACACTGACTTTTACTATTAGACTCTTTCTAAAAGTGATTTACTTTCTTAAATAAGGATGATTTTTGCAGACTTGTTCTTTTGAACCTGTAATCCAAACTCCATGTTTTCTAATGGTAAAAAAAAAAAAAAAAAAAAAAAAAAAAAAAAAAAGGTGGTTGTGATGAGATGACAGCAGAGCTGTCAAAAACCACCTTGGGTCAGTTTTGGTGGCTTCTTCAGAGAAAAACTCCATTCCCTGCATGAACCACAGTGCCATGGAGCAGTGGAGGTGGGAAGGGGGAGGAATGGAGTTTTACACAACCCCACCAGGCTGGTGCAGGGTTCAGGGCCACAAGTGCTGCCTCTCAGTGCCAGGTGGCTGCCAGGTCAGCTCTGCCAAGGCAAAGCCAGAGGATTCTGGCCCTTCATGGACCCACTGCAGGCTGCAAGAGCCAGGGGTGTGATCCCAGCAGCACAGAGGAACTTTGGGGCACACCACATCTCCTTCCTGCAAAGCTTATCCAACACAACTTAGCTCAGCAGACCCAAATCTCATGCTTGGTTATCTCGTGTTTTCCAGCTTAAGTTTCTCTAGAATAAATGAAGATGTGGATGTAGATTGCATTACATTCCCCTTTTTTTTGAAGCATGTTGTAGTGGCAATGGTTGGAGGGAAGAAATTGGCTTACATGAAACGTACATGAAAATTACCTGTACTAGAAAAGTTTAAATTTAACACATAAAAGCTTTTACTCTGTAGGTAAGGAATATTTCCACGTTCCTTGCACTAAGAACAGGCTCTCTGCATTCTCACCAATCGGGGATCTGCTCCCAAATACAATTTCCAGTTGCTCCAATGATACAAACACTATAAAAATACCAACCATGAACAGAGCCTGGCAGAAGAGATTCCTGAGTTCAGTGCAATGGAACACAATAGAAAGCTGCAGATGAAAGCAGAGTGTTTGCTTGAAATTAATACAAAATGCTTTGTTTACTATCTGGCCATCAGTATTAAGCATTAAACATATTCAGAGAAAATGGGTTTTTGTCACAGTATTTCTCTGCAGCACAAAGCCAAATTATTTTCTCCTTAGAATAGTCAAATTATAATCACTAGTATACAGGTAATTGCTGAAGGAGAGAATGGAAAAAGCAATTGTATAAATACCTTGAATTTCTATTGTTTCTACAGCTGCATGTAGATGAAGGTACACATACAGAAAGACACACAGGTCTTTATTTCTCCTTAATTGGCTTCATTTCTCTCTAAGGACTCTTTCAATGTATAAAAACTGTGTTTTTATGTAAAATTCATATTAACCTAAATGAACAGGTTAGTATTACATTTTTGTCACTGTAACTTATGAATACTAAAAATGTTGAATTAAAAGGCATACTGATACAGATATTTTTCTTTGTAACAAAGCCACCATTCTTGCATTTTTTTCTCTGTCCTTCAGGACTACCTGTCCTCATTTCACAGGGCCTGCTTTACACTGGGGTTTTTAGGAAAACAAATGCAATTGGCTGACCTCTGGTATCTGATACAAGACTACAGCTTCCAAAACAGCTTCCATACCACGCAAAATTCTGCTCTAATCGCTGGACATGCTTCTTAACAAGAGTTGTTAAGGATCCTTCCAATTACACACCTCTGGACTTGAAATACTGAAAGAGCACAGTATGTGTAATTCTCTCTGAGAACAAGTGAAATTATAACCAATCACAAAAAAGAAAAAAAAAAAAAGGACAGAGAACAGTGCTATCCTGAGGGACAAAAATTTGGGGGTGGGGGAGAAGGGTAAACAAGCTTTTAAACTTGACTTCTACCATACATTCTCAGACAAAATGTAAAAAAACCCTTTAGACACGAAACTCGTCTGCCACCAGATTCACCCTCTGATTAAAATCCAGCCCTCCATCCTGAGGATGTTGGAGTAATGCACCCAGGAGAGGCAAAAAGCATCAGGACTGAGGGACTCAGTGTGTGCTTTGGCCCCAGCACTGAACTCTTTCATGCGGACACAAACTGGGACAAGTGACAAACACCTGGACATTTCCCTTGATGGTAAAATTTGCTATAGCCTGGTCTTTTCTGCAGAAGCTTGTTTGAGGAACTCAGGGATAGAGGAGGTGCATTTGTAAGGCTCTTCAACTTTGATTACTTCCTCCTTTCAAACACAGAATATATTGAAGCCTTTTTAAAAAATTCATACAGTAGAATCACTCTATGCAACTGTAAGAAGAAAACTGTCAGACAACATTCCCAATTCAATATTACATTGTGCTTCAAGAAAAGATTTCCATATATTCTAGATTAAAAGAAGTCTCATAAATAAATGATAATCCATTGCTTGCACTGAAAAATGAAAAATAATTTTCTGTTTGCATTTTACTCTGCAGAGTAAAATTTAATCTCTCTTTTAATATAAAAATTTGTATATAGAGAGTAGTAAAAACATGTAACCTTATGAAAATTGATTTTTCTTACATGGTTAAAAAATATTTCTATTGGTGTTTATCTATGTTTATCACATAGTATGTTTATCACATAGTATGTTTATCACATACTGCTAATTTAAACACATTATTTAAAAAAAAACAACACTATGATAATCCTTTTTTAAAAGAGGAGAAAACCTACATTTTAACAGTAAACATCACAAAGACAGTGATGAAGAAAAGGGAAACTCCTAAGAAGTTGCTACAGCTGGCCACAGTTCTACCTAATTGTTAGTAATTTTACAGAATTTATGGTAACAACATTTCTGTATATTTTGTATAAATCTAAAATGATAGAAACATATATGTGTGCATATTTATAACGAAATTTACATTTTAAATAAATGCAACGTGATATCTTAGTGTTGCACACAATCAGCATTATATAGTACAAAACTACCTATACCTAAGTTCACAGCAAAGATTAAAAAGTGTATTGAGCTTTTTTTAGATGAAACAAGAAAAATAAAACAAAATGTTTGCTCTCATAAACCAACCTTTTTTAGACCCTAAACTTTTTTAAAGTATTATGAAATAAAATTCCCTTATAAGTTTTAATCTGACAGAAAATAAAACCCGCTGCATTATTCCCAATAAAACATTCTGAGTTTGGCTCTTGTATAGAAAAGAAGCAAAAAAAAAAAAAAATGTTGTCAGAAGCATCTTCCTCTTGCGATGTGGAAGTAACCTGGTTTAATTCTCCTCTGCCTGGGGGACTGGAGCCCATCACCTAGCTCTGGCTGATAGCTGTGGGCTGCTGCCTTCTTTCCTTGTTGCAATTCCACTTTCTGTAAGTAATTAAAGTTTCACTGAAAAAGGTACTGAAACCCCAGTGGTCCACTTCCCAGGTAAAAGCCCCAGTCACCAGCCAAAAGGGTCATTCCCACTCTACTTTATTTCTCAATTAGTAGTTACTCTGTACAAGATAAAACAAGTGCAGTCCTATTGCTAGAAGTCTATTTTGGCACAGCCATTTAGAGACTTTTCTGAGGGAGATGGGCAGCAAGACAGAACTTGTGAACTTGAGACAGCAGCTAAAATATACTTTTGTATTCAGTTTTGTAGGGAATAACTGAACTGAAGTCGGTGTGACAGGAGAATGCAAGGGATGCCCTGCCCTGCTGGTAACCTGGGAGGATTTACCTACCAAAGTACCTCTGAGGTGTGAGGATTTCTGGGGTCACTGAAATATGGTGGTTCTTTCCATCCCGGAATAACTTACTACCTTTCTTTGAGTATTTTCAGTTGTAAAAGCCTTGTTGCACCAGCTTGTAGCTGTGCACTGGGAGCCTGCACTGGCTCTCAAAATAACCAGAGGTTGGCAAAGCTGCAAAGAGCTCACAAATACCTGGAAATTCTATAATGACAATTTCTAGCCTGAGATTTGGCCTTACAAATTACTTCCATTAAAATGCACAGATAGGAATGCCTAGCTTTCAAATTGTGATGTAATTCCTATATCAGCATTTATCTAACCTGGAACCACATCAGGCAAATATAAAAACCCCATGTGATTAACTCCTAACAGGACTGCTGTCAGTATGTAAGAGTAATGTCCTCTTAGGCAACTTGCATACATCTATAAGAATAGTTTCAAAAATGTGAAAATTATTTCTAACACAGCACAGAAGCACCACATTTTAAATGGGAAATTTCACTAATAGAATTACTCTTACCACTGCAGGAAATGCTAATTTTCCTGCTCACTGGACGCTTAATAAAAGTGCTGTATTTTGTCCTTAATTGTGATTAATCAGTGTGGCACTGCGAATGGCAGAAATTCCTTTTCAAACATGGCAATTTTCAAAATTTGGCAAAGTGTACATGTTATGTAAATGACTTCAGAATTGTACTGTGTGCTAAAAGAAAGGTGGAGAACTCCAGGATGGAAGAAAAAAAAACAAAACAAACAAACAAACAAAAAAAAAACAGCAAACCAAACACCACATTGCACAAGGATGGAGGGACAGAGGATCTTGGTGAAGTGATGGTGGATACACAGGGCAGGGAGGGTTGGTAAGGTCCCAGCACATCTCTGCTGTTACCAAAAGCTCCTCTCCCATCCCAATCCCAGAGCAACAGGAGAAGCAAGGCCAGTGCTCTGCAAGTCTCACCCTAGCCTGAGCCCTTCCCTGTACCTTCCCTTCCCTCCCCTTCCCTGCAGCAGACTCCAGAAGCATTTGAGAAGTACTGCTGCAATGTGTACACACAGCTAACTCTTCATTAATTTTGTATCAACATACACTTCACTGATAAAAAAAGTCTGCTGCACAATTAAAGGGGGGAAAAAAAAAAAAAAAAGAGAAAATTCATTGCTTACATAATGAACATGCTGAAGGGAAATATTTCCATTGCCTCGAATAAACACATAATATTTCTGTTTAATCTTAAAAATTTCTAGAGCTACATGAATCAAAAAACCCGCAACATCAGTGGGTTATTAATTCTTTAAACAAGCCAAAGAACCTTATTCTTATATGTTTATTATTAACATATTAAAAAGTAGTCAGAGATGTGATATACCTTCTGACTATCAGGTCCATCACTTTACAGTACTTTTTTGCCCCTAGTGAAGCTGAGTCTGTACAAAGATCTTGGTAAATGCAGTAGGCCATATATGCTGAAAATAAGGCACAAGAATCCCATTGCAATGGCATCTGCCAGATGACAATGTCATCATAGGGTCCAACTTAGATGACTCATCTGTCCCTGGAAGCTAGGAGTTTTCCCAACAGGAATAACAGCTTTCCTATTTATTATTTTTTTCTTGCTAATAGAGAATGACAATAACTACATCTCCAGAGTACCCACAACATTGCCTTCCCCAGAGCTTATTTGAAAGTGGCCCTTAAATTTAAAAAAATAAACAAAACAGAGAGAAACTTTATGACAAACTAATTGAAATTACTAGCTGCAGTTATACCATTTACCCATTCATTTTCTACCCCTGCTTTCTCAAAGTTCCTTTTTCAGAAGTGTGGAAACACTCATTTTGGGGCACACTGGAACGTGGTTACCAACGACTCTTCCCACCCGGTGTTTTTTTTACAACAGTAGATTGCTAAGTGTGTGTTTGTCAGTGGTTCTCAAAAGGGGGCTCCTAATCATTACTTCAGGTTACAATGAGGTACCCTGCAGCCATCTGGTCCACATGCATTAGTCCACACTTCAGAAAGCCACAAACACTTTTTAACTCCACTCTCCGCTGCGCTCGAAGCGCCGGCGCGGCAGCACGCCCCGAGTACAGTATGTAAATAAGACAAAGACTAATAACACCCCCAATCCTTCCAGCACAAAGGCTGCTGTAGTATGTAACATAGCAACACATTTTCCATTACACCCTAAGATTAATAAGCCTCATGGAGACCTGGAAAATCTGACAGAAAACAAGGGCAATACGATGTTCATTTCTGTTTCATTAAACACAGGATGAGCTGATGGATCTCTCCACACTTTGTCACTCCACGCTGTTAATGGCTCTCTGACATTATTATTCACTGTGGGTAGGATTGTGTAACCTCTGCTCCTGTTGGTGAGCTGTTACAGAAGTCATCCCACTGGCAACTGCTTCAGGGAGGTTACCTGAAGCATATGGTACTTCTCAGCTCAAGTAAGAGTGGCTGAATCTGACCATAAAAAAGTGGTTCTGAAGGATTTTCGGAGTGTGAAGTTAGGCAGTGAAGGGCACTTGGGTGGATACAACAGTTTAAAACTGTTTTCTGGCAAATACTTCTTCAACCTCTTTATTTTTACCTGTGTATTTTTAGCTCTGATGTAGGTTTTGCAACATTACTTTTTCAAAGCAAACAAAATTCCTGGAATACACAGGGACACTGTGGGGAACAGCACAGGCAGCCAAAAGATGCCTGCCCAGAGCCTCAACACTCCCCTGCAGATATTACACATAATGTGAAGAGCCCTGGGAGAGACAAAACAATTTCAACACAAGAAAGTTTATAATTTTTTCTTAATTATGCAATCAGGGGGATACTTCTTGTAGTGAAGAACACAGCCGTACTTTGCACAACTTTCCTTTTAGAGCTGAGTATGGGATATTGAATTGGAAAACAAGCAGCAGTGCTGAACACATCTGCCAGTGTCACAGAAATGAGCCAGGAGTGAACTGTTTCTGTGTACCTTCCCTATTTTCTTTTCAAATTACTCTAATGAATGACAATTCTTTCCTTTTACTCAACATGTTCCCTTTTGTGAAACTCAGAGCATTACAAAAATAGAAGTTAAGATTACTGTCTTTTTTTTACCAATAGTCTAATTAGGCACAAAGATATGAAACAGCTTTTAGAAGAGATATGCTGGATGGATCTTCCCCCTTAACAAATCGATTTCTATTTCCAGCTCACCTCAAGTTGATACAGATTTACCTTTTCCCATTTGAAAAACTGACCTGCACAACGCCCCCTGACCCAAACCTGATTCAGACAAAAATGCAAACAAAAATATTTCTCATTACATATTTTGTGCAAAGATGCTCACTGGCATTTCTACTTGTCAGTGATCTGCTTCTTGGACCTTTTCAATATTTCTTCCACTGCTACATAATCATGTTGAGCTGCTAGGCATCTTCCTCAGCAACTTACTTTTAAGATCAACACACACTGATTTTTTATGTTTGTGTTTATATTTGGCAATGAATAAAGAAAAATACCAATGCAGTCCTTAAAACCAAAATATTTGGGATGGGAATGTTGCAGTCGTATAGCAATTATGAATTTTCATAATAGTGCAAGTGAGTAGGGACAGTGTTCCTCAAGGACAGTCTTCATGAGCAAACCCTCACGTATGAATTCAGATGGTCACGTGGCTTTCTGCCCAACTTTACGTGACCAGCAAAGACCATGAATTTCATACAAGAGAGATCAAAACATAAGTTACCAAACAATAACAAAAGACATCCATCCAATAAATATAATTAACGAACCAGCTTGAGAAAATTACTATCTGCCTGTGGATATTGCACAAATAGGAAAATGGAACATTATGTAAACATAAATCACTGCGGATTATGTGTTCAGCTACACTTTCAGGTTAAAAAAGCAAAATTAATATCACCAATCATTTCAATTCTTATTTGAAAACAGATTTGAAGGAAAGCTTTGACAAAGTGATGTATAAATTATATGTTCAAAATTATAAATTAGATTTCCCCAGACAATTATGGTGATTCCACAAATAGTTTCAGAAATAACTCTGGGTAAGTGATTAGCTCTCTAAAGATTTACCAGACAACTTGAGAACAGGAATTTTTATAAACAATGCAATTCATTATATGAGGACTGCTGCATGAGTTGTAATACAAATTCTGTTCTGCCTTGAGCAGAATCCAAATTTAAAGTGGATATTGTAATCATTGGGGGAGATATAAACAATAGACTTTTTGCTACAGCAGAGATGTTTTTTTTAAAGCTGAGACTGAAGCAAAAACTCAAAGGTTTAACTAAGTCAGATGATTGAAACCTAGAACACGGATGGCAGGAGGCCAGAAAATTAAAGTTATGAAGTTAAAAATACAGCATACACTTAAACCAGTTAATTCTGGGTATGCTGAAGATGCCAAGAATGCCTTAGATACATCTAAACCAATTTGATTTCTGTGAGGAACAGTATTAATCAGAGCACAAACAGGCTCAAGTCCATTGGACAAGGTTGTCAGGAAGCAAACACAATATGCCTGGACACCCGGTTTGGAAATGTTTTGTCTTCCACAACACTGTTGGAGAAGATAAATGTATCTGCTGAGGACTGAGATAGAAGGAGTAAGCAGTCAGACACATCACAAACCCAAAGCATGTAAGCAAAGGCCTAATGAGCAATCAGTTCAAGAAATACAAAACCTCCAGTCCAGAGTTTTCATCCATGAGACAAATTCCCACAATGAAAATGCAAAAAGTGGAAAGCTTTGACACTGTATTTCAAGTATATGTAACCAACACATGTAAAAGATTGCCCTTTAAAGATAACTGAGCTTTAAAGATAACTGTTTATCTTTGCAGAGCAATAGTAGCTGTATTCCTGAAATCAGAACAGTAAAAAAAAATAATTGCAAGCCTTCAATGTGGAAGGGTTTGGTTAAAAAATAAGCAGGAAAAAATCCTGCTGAAAAATGAACTGATTTCTTCCAATAAATTCTGAGGGGGAGAATGCTGCAAATAAATCCTGAGCGTAGAACTAGAGATGGCATGAAACAAGGAGGAGATATCTGTTGTGTTCTCATGTGGGGAATATGCTGCATCACATCACACTGCCACAGAGGAAAAGCATGATGCAAAACCACCTCTCCATACCCTCTATGTCTATGTATTAAACCACTTTACAGACTTGCACTCACACATCTGTCTTTGTCTTCTGCTTTTGCAAACGAATTCCCTACAGAATATGAACCAGGCTGCTCATGTACCATGGCTTCCCAGAGAAAGAAATCAAACATGTTCTGCAAGTGTCTTTGTTACTCAAAGAAACAGTCATTTCAACATCACTAATTTCACCAAAGGGCCACAAAAGCAAACTTCTGTAGACAAAACAATCTAAAAAGTGTAGATTCAAGTGACAGCAAAGACTTGGGGTGATCTGGAAGAAACAGCACAAACTGAAAAGAAGAGAAAAGTGGGTGGATTAGCATCGTGTTCCTGAATGCTCGGGGTCACTAAGATGAATGTGCAGGAGATTCTTTTGTCCGTTTCTGCTATAATTTCACACACTAAGAGCAAAACTGTGTTCTCTGATATGCTCATAGAAGTCCCTCTGGAATCAGTGTGAATTACACGCCTGTATCTAAGGGCAAGATTTGGCCCTAAGTCATTAGTTAGAACTCTCTGCTGAAAGCCTACAGAGAATAGGGGGTTTCAGAGGACGATGAGGATCAAACTGATGTAGAACACTCAGAGATTTACTCTCACAGGAGACCATCAAATACTCAGACATTCCAAAAACCCCATCTGGAAAGATAAAAATCTTTACAAGACTAACACACCATATTTGTAGAGGCTGCTTTCAGTTAAAACAGACATAAGCAGCATTAAAACAGTGGCTATATAATCTACGTGAAAGTTTAGAGAAAGACAGCTCAAGATTTTCAGACTTGTATAGAAGAGCATGCTGACTGCTAACAACTATTTCTCATGAAAAGGCAAAAATACGGCTAAGTGATAGAAAAATAACTTCCATGCAAGTATTGCAGGAATGGTGCCCATGTTGATTTGATAGGCAACCTTGGATCTGTTGAAGAACTGTTCTGTCCTCAGCTAAAGGATAAACCAGTGGAGTTATTCTACCACAATTTCTTGCTACTTTGAAAGGTTTGAGGTGTGTGCACATATCAATATCTCTATTTAAATATACGTGTGTGTATATATATATATATATATAGATATAGATATAGATTAGTGTTATTGCCTACTTTCAGTTCTGAAAGAACTGCCTCTGCATTAATGAATCCCACTGTAGTTGTTTATGGTATGATCTCATATCTATTCTGAATTTTGAGCCTTAAGTGAGCAGCTGATGCAAAAATACTTAAAAACATTATTCTGCAGTAAATGCTTTTAAATTTTTAACAGTAGCACTTAGCAGTATTATTTGTGTCCGGACCTCCCTTTTAAAAAATTATTTACTTCTATAAGAAGCACAAACTGTTTTATGGCACTCTGACTCCAAAACACAAATCTGTGCTTCTCATCAGCTGCAATGTTTTAATTTTTCTTTTGTTTTGATACGGTGCTGACAATACTTCAATTCATACTGGCTGCAAAGTAGCAGCTTCAAAAAAAAAATCCACATTATTTAATTGTAAACTCCACTGTATCTGTTGCAGGATAGGCTGGCATTTGCTGTTAAAGCAGAAAATTACAAGAAGGGCCTAATTGACCCTCTTGTGTCTTTGAAAAATCCTGTCTGTTGTCTCTAATTGACCCTCTAGATACCTTTATGGAACAATGAATGAATTCTCAGTAAATAATGGACGGTGATGATTAATAGCCATGCTTTGGCTGGACCTCTGGCTCATGCAGTTGTGCTACTGAACATTTTTTTTTTTGTTTGGGTTTTGTTACCATCGCAGTTCTCTGTACTTCATAAACAAACTATTTTGAGATAACAAATATCATAGATAACACATGAAAAGTTAAATAATACTAAATGCTACCTCTTACAATGGAATGAAAAACAGAATTATTGGCATTATTCAAAATGGCTTTATATCACCCTGCTTCACATTTCATTTGAATCTACAGTAAGATGTTGTCATATATTCATACGCTTGACTTAGAAAGAAACAAAAGTTTACCATAATGGATATTACTGTGAGAAGACATAATTTATTTCTTTCCTATGCACTGCAGTCAATAATAGCAATGTCATATTTCTTTCTCTTGACTCTTCATTGCAATAAAAATCTATGATACTAAGATAATTCTAAATTTGGTTTCATTATAATACTGTCACAAAACATTATGAAAACATGTCTCATATTTGATATCTCTCATGTCTGATGTTTTCAGGCATCTCAATTATAAACACAAATATGTTAAGTTACAGCACCATTCTGAAGCATCACAAAGAAATCTTGCTGTGTTCTGAAAATAATATTTACAACTTAGTAAAACAATTGGCTCAACGCCAGTCCAAGAAATCAGAGGGAGCACCAAGCGTTCACATAAATCAACTTTCCTACAGCACAGTGACACTGGATGATGTCATGGAAAATGACTTTCTAAAATTCAGCATCACATCCTGTATTCTTCAAGAAAATGTAAAGAAAAATTTCTTGATATATTCATCGAGAAAATAAAGGACAAATCAAGATGTTCCTGCAATATACATAAATAGAAAACCCGGGAAGTTCAAAGAAGTTCACTTTTCCAGACTTAAGAAACATAGCAAAGATGAGCATTCTTCTTTACATGTGAAAAACATGAGCATGGAGTGTGTAAATTTATTCAGATAGTTGACCCTGACTAAGTAGTTTAAGCTCAGCTTTTCAAAAACAGCCAAGTTTCAAAAGATCTCAAGCAAAAAGAAGCATTCCAGGTCCCGCAGTGAAGAAATAGGTCACATTTATCTAGTTTTCTAAATCCTAAACTCTCTTGGATTCAAGCTGGGACTTGTTGGCCTGTTTATGAACCTTTTATAGGACCTGAGGTTCATTAAGCAGCTTTGAACTGCTCTTAACAAAACTCTTAAGTTTACTTAAGTAAATACCACCATAATATTATCATGGGAAAACGGACTTGACCAAGGTCACAGAGAATATCTGTAAATTTAGCCTTTAGCTAACCCCAGATTATCTAAGAAAGATGGGCATTTTAAATCCAATAGCAACAGTTTTCACAGTAGATGCCTCAATTCAATGCAACTCAATTGAAATATGAGAACTGTTCTTCTTAAGGCTATGATGAATACAATACATATTTAATCATGAAAACAAATCTTTGCTTGCTGCACCCTGACCTTCTCTTTAAAGCAGATTTCTTACAAACATTTATCCCAACCTCCCAAGAGAAGGTCTCTGATGCAGTGACAGTTGCCCCCAGTAAAAACAGGGATGTCTTTGGAGAGATTGTACAATTTGGGCAAGTAAAAATTGATGATGAATGTACAACTACCTAAAAATAAGCAACAAGTACAGGGAGAGGCAAATTGGAGGCAAAAGTACTTCAAAGTTCATTGATTTGGTGTAGGGGCAGCAACCTTCAGAGAGTTAAGCTAAACAAGGAGCTGAAATCAACCTATATTTGGTGTTGCAATAGGCAGCAATATGATACAATATTTAACATGGTTCCAAGTGTTACATAAATATCCACACATCTCCTTCTGACTTTGAGAGAATCCCAGAAGAGCTGAAGAGACCCCTGGAGCTCACCTAGCCAGGGTGAGCAGGGTCACTGGAGCAGATTGCTCGGGACCACATCCAATTTGCTTTTATTATTTCCAAGGAATCAACTTCCACTACCAGCCCAGCCCACCTGTTCCAATGTTTCACCCATCTCAGAGTGAAAAGTTCCTTTTAATTGTTAAACAAAATTTTGTGATATTTCATTTTGCCTCCCTTTCCTCATCCTGTCACTAGACCCCATTGACAAGACCCAGTCTGATTTCCTAATGCCATCAGATTTTTTGCACACTTTAAATACCATCCAACAGAAACCTAAATAAAAGCTCAAGATGTATATATGGTCTCACGAATAAACATAATTTGTTCACACACAACTGTCTAATTAACATGTTTAAGAGAAAAAGTCACTCATGGAAAATAAACGTACAGTCTGCACAAGCAGATTTAAAATGAACTTGCTTCAGACTCTGAAGTTCACATTCCAAATCCCACCCCATGCTCAGTGTTATTGGGCTTGTGCAAACACCAAAATGTGACTCTGGGTGTTCAGTATATAACTACAAACACAACCACAATGCTTGGATGTGCCAGCATTATCAGTGATGCTCATCACCCACTGTCAGCAGGAGTACCATGCAACGTGTTGTGTGTGCTCTGAGCCTGGAAAACAAGGCCTATCAGTTGCTTTTGTGGGTACTATTGATGGTACAAGAACTAAGCACAGAAGCCAATTCCCTTGTTTGACAAATAGTAAATATCTGATGTGAATTTATGTAATTAAAAACTTCAAAGTACAAATTTAATTGCGCTACTACTATAAATTTACAACTCCTTTAAAAGTTCTTATTTATTATGATTGAGATACAATTGAAGATATATATTCTCTTGGGGAACTTTTGTGACAGAAGGTAGATTCATATAAATCATAACACAATTTACAGTGAGTAGTTGTTTGTCTAAATAGTAGAAACCAGTAACCTTTTATAAGTAGGGTTAAACTAATTCTGCTCTAATGAAAAGCAAAATTTGCATACAGCTTTGTTACTACAATAAACAGGGCTCTTGGATTCCTTCACAGTTGTCCCCATTGTCCCTCCATAGCCTCATCTGCTTCCACTAAATTAATGGTATAAAGCACATTTTTATTTTAATATCAAGGAGAATACAGTGATTCAGCCATTAGGTCTGCCTCAGTGTATGAAGATCAGAGAGCATAATAGAGGCTTATACTTAAAGTAATTTTTTGTTCTCAAAAGTATATGCTGAGGCCAAATATTAGAAACTTGATTCAATTAAGAAACCTGACTGCTAAAATACCACATATTGTTTTAGTTATAGGCCTGAACACAGAAATGAAAACTGGTTATTTCTCTTCAGCCTTTAAAAATATACATTTAGCTCCAACTATTCTCTCAGAAAAATAGCAGAGCATATGCACAAATGTTTTCATAGTCAGTAACCCAGAACAGTCATAAATGGATTTCCAGGGCTGAAGACTCAATAGTGTAATTTTTATCCATCTCTTAGATTAAAAGTAGTTACTTATGGTGATGATGGAGAAACAGTCTCTAGTTAAGGGTGTCTGACACTTCCCATTTCAAGGCTTGAGTGAAGTTGCTTATAACTTTAGCAAGCTCTCATTCTTCTCACTGAAGTTTCCTATTGCAGATATCTGTGTGGGGCACAACTTATGTGGGAAAGCTCAGCAAATGTGCTTTCATAATTTCCAAAAAGCCAACAAGGGAAAAATATTTTATTTTCTGAAGTTGCAAAAAATTCTTACAAGTATTTTCTGGGAAATCTCCAAGCCCCTAAGGCAGAGAGGGACCTCTTAAGTCACCAGTTCCAGCCCAGCATTGCAGGAACAGACCATCCAGCTACTGGTAAGATACAGTTTGCTAAAGCGATTGCATAGCCCATGTGGGAAAGTCAGAAGCCCCCTCCCACTACAATAGTATTAAAGGCAGGAAATTAGAGCTGTGGCTAGGCCAAAGTAGAATAAAAGAAAACCAGATCAAAATGTTTTATAGCAAAGAAGCGTGGAAGAAAATGTGTACAAGACCTGAAGACTGAAAGAGAAAATTTGGGATGAGAAAGACAAAAAGAAGGAGCTGAGAGAAGACAGGACAAAAGAAGGAAAGGTCAGCATGAGTGTAGGAAAAACAAATCAGACTTTTGGAGAAAACATAAGAAAAAGGGAGAGGGACCATCACTCTATTTCAAAAACTGGATACAATACTTAATTCAATTTCCAAGCAGTTTTAATTTCAAAAATATTTTTTTCAATTAAACTATTTCACTAATCACTCTTTGTTGGCCTGTTCAGAAAAAAGCAACCCCTTGCTAGAGTTAGAAGTGACTGATTGGGTCAGTTTGAAGGACAGTGTGAGTACCTCAAAGGGAAGAATCCAAAACCTTTTAACTCTACAAGGTTTTCAACGCTTCCTGCCATCTTCCTACTATCCAGTGATTACTAACATAATTAAAGAATAAAAAACCCCTAAACCTTAAACTTTTAAAAATACCAACTTTAGATTGTTTGTGAAACACTAATTCAGTCCCTTGGTGTATGCAGATTGGTAGAAAATTTTTAATTACAAGAGAATACTTGACTACACCATTTTGTCTCATGTTTTTTTGTACTAGCCCAGGTGTTTTGAGCTAATTATTCTACTAAACATATGTCGTGATTCAGTATGCTTATCCATGCCTATGTTTCCAGTGGAAAAACTAAGAGGATCATATTTAGTGATTATGCTAATATTTCTATCACTCTCTTTTCAGCATGCCACACATTACATAAATCCACGCATACTGTAGCAGGAAACAAGTTTAATAAATAAGGCCCTTTCAGTCAAACATCTTGGACCATGCCCAGATCTGTGCCACTGCCAATTGACTGATTTAAGAGATGGACATGAGTAGACACACAAAAGTACAGATACTATGATTAATGGATGATCCAAATTCCCCTAGACTTCATATCATGACTCAGTGTGAAATACTGAAGAGATTAAAGGCAAGAATTACATTATCATTAATAATATTAAAAAAAAAAAAAAAAGTATATTCTGTTTAAAAGCTTTTGAGTGCAAGTGAGTTGAAAAAAACAGATTAACAAAGCTTCCAAAGATTCAATCAGATGGAATGTTTTCCAGAAGGAAGGTTTATATATCTCTTATGTGAAGTACAAGTCTGTTTTTGACTGACACAGAAGATGCTAGCATGTAGATTTTTATTCTTTTTTCAGTTACAAAGAGCTTACATTGTCTGAACTGTCTTCTTTAAATAATGGAAACTTTTCCAAATTATATCTTAAGTACATCTCAGTGCTGCAGGTACTCTTCACACAGAGATAGCTACGTATATATCTTGATCACAATTTCTTTTTATTATCATTTGAAAAACTGTCTCCTTGTTCAAGTGGCTGCTGCATCCTATTTCTCAGTACTGAATTCATAAACAAGGGTTTGGAGGGCATTTAGTGTTTCATATTACTTCAATCATATCAGTTGAAAATTTGTATTGCAATTATTCAGGCAGTATGGAAAAGCTCTCCTACAAAAGATAGCTGTACATTAACTTACAATTAAATGATGGTTTTAATGAAATTATAGTGTGTGGCAGGTTAACGGACTGATGCTGAAAGGCAAATGTCAAAATGAAGCCAGGACATTTATTTTCAAAGTGACAAATCTGAACTCAACCATAACATAGAGTTCCATTAACATTATAGTTATTACACAAAATAATTTGGTTGAAAAAAATATGTAAGAGACCAAGCTGCCAGACCATCAGTAGAAACCCCAACCTCACCACATTCCATGAAAGACACACCAAGCCAATTCCCAAGGGACACACTGGTTTTCTTTAAGACTGGGAGAAAAGGCTACCAAGCCAGAACCAACCAGTAAAACATCTGCTTTCTCCTGAACGACCTATTTTATTTTTGCTTGTATTTGCTATTCCCATTACTAAGGTCAAGCCAGAAGCCTCATCATTGCTTAAAAACATCAAAAGCTGTAAATAGGGTCCTGAGTCCTAACTTCTGCTCCGTTTTCCCAACTTAAA
The DNA here is from genome assembly GCF_036169615.1 of Heliangelus exortis. Taxonomy (NCBI): domain Eukaryota; kingdom Metazoa; phylum Chordata; class Aves; order Apodiformes; family Trochilidae; genus Heliangelus; species Heliangelus exortis. Next base: position 4,896,755 of record NC_092434.1, read on the forward strand.
AAACTGTTAACATTTGAGTGAGGGATTTCTCTTTCAGAACAGCATCTCTGGATGGCATTAAAGACATCATTCCTACAGCTTCTAGCAAGTTAATATTTTAGACTGTCAAGATACAATCTTGTGTTGCTATATCCAATTTCACGTAAAGGAGTGAGAAAGAGCTTTGCTCTAAAAAAGTCCTTCTGTCCAAACTGTTCAGGCATGGGCTAGATATCAGCAGACCAGAAAATGTAACAGAATGCCCAGCAACAAATGAAGAGGTGAAACTGAAGAATTTTATTTTTTTTTAAATAGTGGCACAAGATGAGGTTAATGTACTGATTTTTTGTATGGAACACACAAAGAAGCAACAGAGGTCAGGAGAATAGATGCACAGCAATATGAGCTTGCCAGTAACTGGCAACACAATGGGCCACTGTAAGGAGAAACAAAATGCTAAAAAGTCTGCCTGAATATGTTATTTCATCATCACCATCAAGGGAACAGCTCATGGAACCAGCCCTGGGATAGAGACCTCCTCCTCCTTGTTATTAGCTTGAATAAATGAGGAGTGGCCAAGCAGCAGCAGTGATTATCAGATACCAGATGTCATTTTCCTGCTATGAAATGAGCTGTGGGCTCAGCCCAGCTCCTGCCCAGCACAGGAACCAGGCAGGTTCAGGCTGTTGGGGTGGCAGGGGATGGGTCTGGAGGCTTCACCCTTTCACCCCTTCAGGTCAGAATGAAATTGCAGCCCTGGGAAGCCTGCACTATGTTTCAAAAATTTGTAGTGGTCAAGGTCACAAGGGGCTCTTTGTGAACATCTGATCTGACCTGCTGCTTAACTCAGACCATAGAATTCCAGCTAGCTACTCTTAGCTGCATTGAACTTTCTTTTCTCTCCTCCCTGCATCTCTTTCTCAGTCTCTTTTTTTCTGTTTTGGTTGGTTGGTAGTTTTTAAGTGCAAGAATTTTTGACGTTCCAAGTAAGTTTAAAAACTTACTCCGCTTGCTGAAATCAAAACAGAAGCTTGAAAGGAAACAGTGCACACATTTGCCCTATTGTCCATCTTGCTACCAAATCAATGTCACAGGCTGGGTAAAAGTAATAGAGATTATATGATCCAGAGCACACTTTAAGTGCCTCAGTGTATGTAAGGCATTAAACACTAAAATACAATTTATTTTACAGATTACCTTGAAGTAATTTTCTGTCTAGTGCCACCTGGGCTCCAACCCCTTCTACACCTGTAACAATTAGAGGCACAGAGTATCTCAGCAGCAGCAGCCAGAGGTGCATTTTCCAGTTCCTAATTATCCACATTTCCCCCAAAAGAAAGTTTACCTTTGTTTACTGAGCTGTTAAAGAAGTCTGTGAATTTTTCTATTGGATAGGCAAATGAGTCTACCCACTTGTCCAAAACATGTCAGTAATACATGAAATATTTGTTTTTCTAAACAAAACCAAACAATAAACAAACAAAACCACAGAAGCTGCATTGGATGCTTGAGATTCTTGTTTTGGAGGAAAGAATTCCATGTGACCTTAATGACCTTTTTCTCATTGAAACCGAGAAATTAAGTACATCAACAGCTCTCCCCAGCAATGAAGCACATGAAGGAATGCCAAGTGGTCAGGGAAGGAGCCAAGAAATTAGACCCCCCCTAGCCCAAATTTCTGGAACTGTACAGTCTAAAAAATGGGCCATGCTCATCCCACTTTGTTTCACACACCTACCTAAATAACCACAGAGAAAGACAAAGCCCTTAACTAAGAAACTTCAAGCTGAATTTCTAAAAATACATGGAATAAATCATCACCACAGTTCCCATAGAAGACACCAATAATTCTCCCACTCAGAAGAGTTTTGAGGGCAAGCACATCAGAGAGACCAAGGGCCAGCACTGCCAAGGGGGTCTTGGAAAAAAAACCTATTTGTAAATTTTTCTCAGAGCCTTTTGCCCAACTTATTGCTGAACCTTCTCAAAGAGACTCTGAAGAGAGTTCCCACATCACTGTCACATCAGAAGTTACTGCTCTTTAGGTGCTGCATCTCTCTCCTTTTTTCCAAGCCATTAAGAACACATATTGTATTCTAATGAGCAGTCACAAATGAAATCACACAACATCAAGAAACAACTCTTTGCAGCTCTTTGCTACAAGGTTGAACATGCAGCAGAACTGATACATTCCTGACTAAAGGAGAGACATGTTTTTCATGTTCTTTCCAATTTCTTCCAGCTCTGCCTTTGCTCTAAACCCAGCACATCTTTTGAGGGAGTTTTTTAATCTCCTGCAGGTTAAGACAGGACCCTTATTAGCTTTGCTGTGCTCCTTTCCAGCTGTGTGTTGTTTCATAAGACCAAGCAGAATGTGGCTTGCCAGAACAAAGTGAAACCATCAATATAATGTAGCATAATTCAAAAATGTACAAAGTATAATGATCCACATAATGTTAAAATGTTTGCGACGTCTCTTTATATTATTTCATCACATGCTAGCTGCTATTTCCTGAAAACTCTTTGAAGGATTAAATAAAAACATATGCTATGAACACCCACTGTGTGCTGTAACAAACCAAAACTAACTTCTTAGTTTGATGAAACTTTCCACAGTGCTCAGTACTGTAAATTAATGTCACAGTGGTAAACTGCTTTGGAAAGAGTGAATGCTGCCTTGATGCCAGTTAGTTTCATATTAGTAATATGAGAAGTCTCTACAGGGTTTAGAACTGAAATGGAAGTGTATTCTAAACCTAAATTTTGAGAAATACAGTCATAAATTGCTATAATCAGCTGGGTTGATGGAAAAGTACAGCAAGACTATTAAAAAGTTTATATATCCAAAGTAAATACATCATTTGCCCCTGGCATACACAAGTAAGGATAGAGATAGATAGGACTCCTCATAAGGATTTAACCAGTCGGTGGTCTACTATGAAATAAAGAGAACTTTTTCTGAAAACGGCTAATTCTGGGAGTTCTAAGAAAAGCCTTGCAGCATTCAGCTAAAGGACTACCTTTCAAAAAAAAAAAAAATTTTCGTAAATATTTCACATTATTTGGTATATATATGGCATAGATATGGCCATGAGTTCTGCAAGCAGATAGACCTTTCAAGTTTGGTTTGTTGTTTTTTTATAGCAGTTTTAAATCTGCATTTCTCAATTCCTGTTAGACAGAACTATAGATTAAAGGTTTACAACCATGGTCTTTCCATCACTGTTCTGAAAATCAACACAATGCCCCAACTTATCATCTGCTTCACAGACCAGCAATCCTACTGTTTTCAGTCCTTCTTGGTACAGTATTATCTCCTCTTCCATAAGTGTTCAACTGCTTTGGTGTATTCTCTTTTCCTCTGCACTGTAAACCCAGGCTTATTAAATGCTGGCAAAAATTTATGATCATTTAAAAATGAAGTATCTAACATATCAGCAAGTAATATCTTTCTCTACCTTAACAGAGCATCAAATAGGCAGGGAGACAAAGTGTCATAGCCTTCAGCTCACACCTTTCCTTGTTGGAAGTACTGGCCTAGAACAGAGGCTGAAATGGCTTCTAAGACACATGGGACATTTTTTTATCCTCACCTGGTCAGACTGCATTTGTTCTCTCTCCTCCTTTCACAGCTGCCAATACTGATTTCCTAAAGCAACTCTTTGCCTTGCTATTGTTCCTAGTAACTATGCACATGTAAATCTGCATTATTATTTGTTATGAAAATAATAATTATAAACTTCTTCATTATGTGAAGTTTAGCAAATGATATTTAAAAGTCTTGGGGTGATTTGGGGTCTATTAAAGCAATCAATGAATAAATCAATCAATGAAAACAATAAGCCAGAAGAAAATAAGCAGAATAATGGGGAAACAGCACTAAAGTTTTTCCAAAGGCTTTACCAAGGACAGAGTTAGATAAACATCAGAGCTTTTGAGAGCCTCACCCTTTGTGTATGATGCTAGCTGACATGAACTATATTTGAATGAAAAAAAAAAAAAAAAAATTGAAATGCCTGAAGTAGAACGTGGGGTTTTATGACACTGGGATGAAGAATTACACCTTGCCAGTGTCAGTGTCAGAGTTCAACACTGATGGAGTTTAGGGGTAGAGGCATCATAAAAGAGGTCAAAGAATTCCTCAAGATTTTTCATCTTCTATAGCCAGCCAGAAAAGTCTGAACCTTTTGGAGAAAAAAGGCTAAAACATGTTTACTTAATAAATAAATACATAAATGTGTGTTGCTTAAAGACAAGGACTATATTTAAGTAATACACATTTTTAGTCATAAGGTATCCCTCAAGTATTATGCTTTGTGCATATTATAACCAGGCTTAAATGACCAAACTTTCTGATTTGCACCCTATTACTGTTCACGGTATTCTGAGAATTCTGACACCACTGTCTTAATATGGAAGAGCCTGATAATTCTCAGGATATCAGAAATTATTTTCTATTGTTTGAATTTAGCACAGAGTTTATGGTATATAATAATTAATTTTCTTGAAAATACTTCTTTAAAATAATTAAATAGAATTATCACCTGCCACATTACTACTACACAGCAAAAAGCTCCAAAGCACTCTCACAAATGTATGGGTTGTTGTCATGTTTAATATGAGATGTTAGTTAATAAAAAGTATATAAATTGTTGGGAGTAGTACCTTCTGATAAAGAAAGCAAAAGCTAAGATATGACTAACACACCATAACAATTTTCTGCAAATTGTAAGTCGTTTTTTTCTATTTCTCTTCCCAATGGAACAAGAAAAATACACATTTTTCTACAGTCTGTTCACTGACATGCTGTTTATCTGATGATGCACTGCTCTGGGTCATTTTCAGGAGCTGCTATTTAGATAGGAAGAGATAGTAATATGGGAAAAACATGACAAAACAACTTTTCAAGTGCACCTCTTAGGTACTATTCACTTCAAAATGAGCAGAAATAAATAATTCCTGCAATACAGAATCTTAGGCCATAGAGGTTTTTTCCATTCTTGCAGATTGAAGAGTAACAAATAAAGAAACCTCTCTAAATTAGGGCTTTAAAAATCCAAAGCTACTATAAAGAAACAAGATTAACTTAATCCCCTAACAATCCAATTTATGACTAGTAAAGGGTTACAAAAAATTCCATCTAGATGTCAAATATAAGGAAACACAAAGTCTTTGGAGACACATAATGATAAACTGCAGATTGAGCAATAAGATCAGTGAACAGAATGAACAGTTCAAGAGTTCAGAACATGTTCATTCGAAAGGTGTTCAGTTAAAGAGAAGGGCATGGTATAGACAAAGGCACAGAGAGGTCATCATTACAGTCATTTCATCTTCATTACAATGGTGCAGTCATAGCATTGCTGAACACACTTAAGTTCACACTTGCATGTCAATGCACTGCTTTGGAGATGAAACAAAATATTTTTCCTAGATTAATGAATCCTGGAAGCTATAGGCAGTTATATATAACCTCTGCTTTATTCATTCTGTTTTGAAAAATAAATAGGACAGGAAATATCTGGGCTTCCTCATCACGTGAGATCAATTAAAAATTGCAGTCTATCAAGAATGGTCCCAATTTTCATCACAGAAAGAAAAAGAATGTCAGATTGGACCATGAGTACCCATCACAGTGTAGCCCAGGACTCACTTTTTTCAGACGGTTTTTACCCCAAATGCAGCAGTTTATAATGAGCAGAAGTAAGCAGATGTCTAAAAGCTTACAATAACATAATGAAGTCTGGCTTTTGAAATCCAGAATATCTCTTCCTGTCAAAAATTCAGTGAAAAAACTGGCAGGTCATATTCAGTTAACCAAAATGATCTTTGGGCTGGAATGTAGAGCAAATAGTCCTGCTTTCAAAAGCAGCCCAAATCCTGGTTTTATGTCAGATCTTGCTCAGGACCTTGCATTATATCTGGATTAAATCACTTCAGCAACAAGCAATAGATGTTCAGGTCTTCACAGGAGGTCCAATTCCTGCCCCACTCACCCCTGCTTGTCTGTAAGTGGCAATCACAAGCACAGGCAATTCACCTGCAGGTGAGGGACAAAACCATCAAAACTTTTTTTGCTTTGGTATTTGCACAATATTTTGCATCAATAATCAGCAGGAACTGGAAGCCCTGGCACTGTCTTGTCTCTAATTTTTAATTCTCTACAATGTAAACAGAAAGGATTTTTTTTTTTGTAAGACCATTAAGATTAATATAAACTGTATTTAATTTTAAAACACTATTCTATTTAAAGGGAATACAAGATTTTAAAACTGCTAAAGAAAAGGAGAAAGTGTCTTTAGAATTCTCCATTAATATCTTCATGGTGCCCTGCCCATGGCTGGCAATAATCTGGTGTGTAGCCCCATGGGGTAACGTACTTACCACTCAAGAAACACACCAATTAACTACAACTAATCAATTCTCTCTCATAACAATGAGAAATATAACTGCTTTCCCACCTATTGTTCTTGTTAATTCTCCTTACAGTAATTGGAATAAATGTAACAGTTATGGTAAAATCAAATAAAGAAAAGATTCTATTTGAAAGCAGCCCAAATGGTAAACTCACGAGTTATCTTCATTCATTTTCCTCATAATACCCAGTTCATGGCTGCAAGAGATCACATTATTTTTAAATATATAAATAAACCCAAAACTAATTCTAGACTTATCTAGATGATGGCACACCAGGGAGAAAAGAGAGGAGGTCATGAAATCAGGGACTGCTGTTTCTCCTCATAAGGTAATTACACTCTTGGCTAATGAAATTACTGCAGGCTCCGGGTAAGGGCTCACAAGCCAGATCTCTCCTCACATGCTTGTGAGAGATGGAGTCAAGGAACACTGTATACCAGTTAAATCTGAGGGATGCCCACTGATGACCAAGATCCAAGCACATTTTATTTTGTTTCTGAACTCTGAGCAAGACTGAATTTGTGATCAAAAGCCTTTCCTAATTACTACAATAAAAGGAAAATTAGCTTAATAGGGAGGAAAATTCGGTAGAGAAAGAGCACATCATCCTGTACTGCCTGTACCCTCCAAACAGCTGCAAATAAACACAGCTTAGCTCAGTGAAGAGACACAGCAACAGAGCAAAGCAATATAAAAGGATGGCTGAGCACCCCAGGCCTCTATTGGTACCATTTAGGTATTCACAGCCCTGCTCCAATCTGCACAAATGTTCTTATTTTCAGGGGAGTCATTAAGGCAGAGACCTCTAAAGCTTGTAAGGGGCACACAGTTCAGGGTCTCAGTGGCAAAAATGGGGTAAGGAGTAAATTCTGGTCAGGATGACAAACTCCTATTCTTGATTACTTTTTTAAGATACTGCCCTAAAATCCTATGTATGGACCCGCTCAGTACTGGATAATGCTTTTTCCACCCAGCCAAGTGTGCCAGCGAGTTGTTCTTCCTTTCAGGCAAATTAAAAGTGGCAGGGTGAAGATTCTGACCCACAATTCAGGTGCACCTCTACAATACAAAGTATTATTTACCCAGGGGAAATGAACGGAAACCCAAGATTCCTCACTTAGATAAACCTGTCACCCTCTCATTTTCTATTAACAGTTAGGGGAAGGGAAAATACATTATCTACTTGCTGTTAGTTGTCACTGGAGTAAGTTTCTAGCCCATAGGAGCTAACAGCACACAGCTGGCAAATTCCACAGGACAGAAACAAACTCTGCTGACTGCATCTGAACTAGGCAGGAGTAATGTATAAAGGATTACTGAACAATTGTTTTCCTTGGATAAATAGTTAGGAGGGGAGAAAATTATTCTATGAAGACACAAAAATTCACGTTATTTTTCTTAAATAATTGAAGACATTAAAGAGGTCACACTGATTAATAGTCAGCAAAAGAGTTTTGATTGGTAGACTCATACTTCAAACCCAGGTTTAGGAGATCACTTGGAATCAGAGCTCACTCTTGTAGTCTGGAACATACATGACTGTTGGTTTCTAAGCAGTGAAGTCACTGCTGATGATTTACCTAATATTGTTTGAATAACACTTACATCCCACTAAAATACAGAATATATGGAAGAAAAATGAAAAAGAAACCCTTTCCTCTTTTCACCCAAGTTCTTCTCCAAAGCTTTCAGTACAGATGTTAAATCCAATGAGTTTACAGAAATGAGACCACCTTACAAGCAAGGAGAGGCCATTATCACCCATCACATTAAATGAACCCATTTCATTTTCAAATCTAGTTGCAAAATTAGTTCTTGTCTATTAAACAATTCTCAAGAAATTAATGGAAGAAGGCTTTGCTTTGACTGTCATAAAGATAACCAAAACCGCCTGTGTTTAAGATGCTAATTACAGGGGCTCAATGCCAAAAAAATAATTCTGGTAAATTAAATCCCATGATTAATTCATAACATCCGTCTTAGCATTAATCCTAGCATTAAGATACAGAGTAGTCCCCATACACACAAACATACACACATCTCTCTCACTTTGGGGAATAAAGTAATAGTAATTCCTAGGTTGGTTTTTTTTTTTTACAGCTTCGTATCTTATGTAGGTAATTTAATTAACATAACTAGATATTCAACCCATTATTTGTATTTCTTGCTTGTGACCTCTGTTAAGGCCTGGAGATTTTAAAAACTCAAAATAAGTATTTTTTCATGCATCTTTTAGGCAGAAGTGTTCACGAAACCACAAGGACTACTGGATTTACTGTTGTACATCACATTCTTCTCTACTGTTTTGGGGCCAACATAAATTCTTACTGGTTTATAATCTAAGTTTTAAAAGTAATACCTGGTTATAAATACTCAAAGGACTGCATCAACAGTGCATAAAGAGAGTAACATCACACACCTGGAAATTTCTTAGAGGTTTTCAAAAGAAAATAATCACTGTATGACAGAGATCTTAAATCACTACACCAACACCATGCTTCTACTGCAAGCATTCTCTACAATCTCCTTTCCAGTAAGAGTACAAAGGTTTGTATTCCTGTTGGGGGAAACAGGAACAATCAGTGAATCTTGGATGCCTAAGATACCTTTTCCTTATACCTTGTCTTCACTTACCTTGATATAATACAATTCATCACAGGTTTTTTCCTAACCATACCAATCAATACAGGTTTTTTTTAGCCAATGATGTAACAGGGCTTCCCAAATTTATCTTTCCCATCCATGAAAATATAGTGAAAAAAATTAAAAAATTAAATGACATTTTTTTCTGTCTGAGACAGCAAAACAGACAGGTTTGCCAAGATATTTGTCAAGTGCATTATTTACTGAAAATACAACTGCTCAAAGTACTGACTGATAGCTTCAGTTCATAATCTGTAACTTTAGAATAGTTAACAAGCATTTAAAATCCCAGTCCTAATATTTGTGGATAGTATAATGACTGACACAACTAGCACCTGAAAAAGCCTTTAAAAAACTTCTCTGTTTTAACAGCTATCAATTTTCACTTTCTATTGTATATGGTTTTCACTGACTCTGAAACTTATTTGAAGTCAATGGATCAATCACTTATGAGAAAATACATTCTGAACATTTTGAATAAAATACATTTTTACCATGTTTTTGACAACCCATTGTTAACAACGACATTATTACTATTTGGTTTCTTTTGATAGTTTCTGATGGTTCAGTGTAGACCTTCTGGGTTTTTTTTTCCATTCATTATCTTAAGTCAAATCTTAAGCTGTTCTTTTAGAACCTCTACATCATGCCACTTTTTCAAAGTAGCAGGGGCATCTCATCTGCTCAATTACTTATTAGTGTTGCTAAAGAATACCATTTCCTCTTGTGGCTGATAAAATATTAATCAAAAACAGGAACAGACTGATTTCCCAGCATGGATGTCTTCTAATGGTAACATGTGGAGTCTAAGAGAGAGATCTGGAGGTTATGTAATAGTTCTAGAAGGCAGGGAAGGCCTCAAAGATAGTAATGATGTTGTATCCTGAGTACTGACATTGCATTCAAAGAGCACTAAACAGCTTCATTATTCCAGTTCTGTAGAAAAAACCACAGGTGTGTTTACAAATATGCATGCAAAGATTTAATGGGGATAAGGGTACATAGCTGAAAAAAAAAATCTTTTATAAACAAGTTTGATCCTTCCTATCACTCAGTATCCAATGTAGACCCATAGAGAGGTGAACTTCCCAAATTTTAATCTTTCATGTCCATGTATTTGTTAATCGTAGTAATAAAACAGCAAATAAACATCTGTTTATTCTGCCAGTTATAAAACACACATTCTTCTTCATCTTTATGTATTTTTATTCCAATTTTTTTCATGGAGTTTAAAAAAGGAGGGAGGGATTAGAATGAAGAACAGAGAGGCAATTGAAAGTTACATGGGAAAGCTGAGACAGCCTAAAAGAACCTAAATATCCTTAAATGTAACATTATATCGCCATGTTTTCTTCTAAAGTTTTAATTCAAATACTCTTAACTGACTTGGAAAAAAAAGCTACCCTAATAAGAAAAACATACTGCAAAATGATAGCCTTTGGTGGTGGCAGAAGTGCCTCAAACTGAAAGAACCAGTAGGTTAATTTTATCACAATAAAGCTACCAATAATAGGAACTGTGCCATCAAACAAACACTATTCAGCTGTGTCTGATGGCAGGAAAACCTACTCAGTATTCAAAATGTCAAATTCCATCAATCTGTGGTCACTAATCAAGTCTGGTGGAAAGCATACGTTCTAGCTTCCCTAGGAGAACTGTCAGACCACTTCCTCTGTCACAGTTCTCAAGAAGAAAGGAGGACAAAGATATATACAAAAATAAGGGTATTTTTACCTCTAATAAATATACATCATATTAGTATCAATCTTTTGTCACACGACACAGTGAATTCCAGAAGTGCTGTAAGACTGGACAAGATGAAATATGGCTTGCATCCAAGCCTAAGAACAAATGTCATCTCTTGGCACTTGTGTTTTGTAATTCTTTGAATGCAAGGAGACATAAAACAGTTCTGTCAGCAGTCAAAGAAGGACGAGTAAAATAAAACTGGTTTTCACCACAGGATATACAGCAATTCAACTGACAAAACTTTTTACTGTGAAGAAAATTAATATCACTAAATGGTGAGTATAGTGAATAAACATTTAGAACAAGTAGGTAGGAAAGATGGCTAAAAAGAAATAAGTTAAACTTGTATTTAGTACAAATATTAAGCACAAAGCACTTTTCAGCTATGAATCTAAAAGCATTCTGTAAAATAGAAAAGTGCAATTGACTTGCTTAGCAGTCTTGTAACAGCAAAACTGAGAAACTAAGATAGAAATTCATTTGTACAAAGTCATTCAAACAGGTCAGACCTGGGTCAGGAACAGAATGAAGGTCACTTAATGTCACTCCAGTTTACAATCCATCTTTCTTCTATTTTGCATGGCACAAAAGGTAATTGATGATTTAGAGAAAAGGCTAAGAACACATGTAGGAAAACCATATAGGAAGAAGTAACAGCAAAGTTAATTCAATATATACAAAAGTCTCCTTTCACTTACATTTGTTTTATTACATGTAGGAGACTATTTTTGTATGTGAACCGTTTACTTTTTCTTTAAATAATTTTCATCCAAGAAAATGTAAATTATTTCCTTCATTAAAAATTCAGTGTTTTCGCCATGTGATTTTTGTGCTAACAATTTGGGATCCAGTTCTGCTACAAGCAGAACATCTTACTTAAGGCTTCTGAGAAGCTGCACTTAACATCAGCAAAACTTGGGTCTGCTCAGCATCCAGAAGCAGCAGCCCTTAATGAGGAGTGTGGGTGGGGAGCTGGTTTTGATAAGTAGTAATAGGATGAACAAAAAGTAATATACCAAGGGCTGATATATTACTTGACATGTCAATTGTTGGAGAGTTGCTGTATTGAATTTGTACCTACAGCAAACACAATACACAAGATTCTAATATACTGTGGTGTTTGCTACATATTTTCCAAGTGATTGTATTGACTTTGTAAACAAAGATTATATGAAAAAATAAAGACTTCTGTACCATACAATATTTACCAAGTGAACAGATCTATCATAGCTGGAAATAAAAACACAGTTTCACTGGTGTAAGGAAAGGAGGAAATAAACTGACCACTTGAAATGAGATCAAATACTTCAGTCTGGCTCTCAGGCACCAAAGAGAGTCTCCTTCTAGTGCAACAGTTGATTATTTCAGTTTTAAATATTTCAGAGAGGAGAAGGAGAAGACAAAGAATGGATTTTGAATGCTTAGAGAGAACAGTCGGGTATTTCAAAATAAAATGAAAATGGTAGATGTCATAGATCATAGCAGACCTATGAAAATAAAGATCTATACTGGACTTACTGTAAGATTCTAACTTGACAGCAGCAAAGATATATTTGCTCCCAGTACTTTCTCTATAAATGAAACTACTTGAGAGGGCAAAAAAAAATTTCTTTCATTTAAATAAAAATTCCTTTACATGGGATTTCCCTCCTCTAACATCACCAATGACAAAAATTTTACCTACAGCCTTATCAGACACATTTTCTTTTTGCAGCTCAGCCTAATATTGGGAACATCTATAGAATTCAGAAGTTTTGAAGCTATATATTTAGGTTTGAAGCTAATATTGTAAGTCTGCTCCTTAACTGTGCCAAAATATTTGTAAGCAACTAGATTTCTGAGGTAAAACAAAGCAATGCCACTCTAAACATTCTCCACACAATAAAATGCAGAGAAAAAAGGAACAGGTTAGCAGTGAGCAAACTGTCATAAGCAGAGCACCGTATTTAATATTCAGATCAAGGCATCTCTGTCTCATCCCAGCAAACCCTTTTGACAAAAGCCATCCAATGTCTGCCAGCAGTATTGAGTCCAGCTGAGGACAAATTTCAAGATGAACCTGAAATCAATTTGCCATCAAATTTTCATGCTTCTCCCAGACTATCTGTGGCATTTTAATTACAAGCACCCTAGGCGGGGGGTACTACAGATATTGACACTTAGCTCCTACAATAAACTTTATTGGCAACCTCTGTCTGAATGTAGTACTCAACTAGAATAACAAGAAATATATGAGGATATCTAAGCAATAAGGTGGCATAATCACTTTGAAGTGTTTTTTCCAAATGGTGGACATCTCTCCTAAAGAAACTTTTCCAGATTAAAATAAACATCTGTTTGATGGGAAACCCACTTTTGTAAAGTACAAGATCCCGAGTCCTTTAAGAAGACAAGCAACATTCAGTTTCTTCCCATTCTGATTTAATTTGGTAGTGTTCTTATCCAATATTTATAAAATTCTAAAGTAGTCCCTGTTAACAACTGGGTTCAAATTAGATCAGTGACAGGCTGCAGAACCAGGGAATGTATTCACATCTATTTCAATTTCTAGTCAAGTTTTCTCTTCACAGCATCTAAGGACCACAAATATTAGCAATTAAAGATATAAACCAGAGACTGGCAAATTCTGCAAGATTTGGAGCTTTTTTAGTAAAGATATTCAGAAGCAGCAGTATGCATACATGCCAGGTCTTATTGAGAACAGCAAGGGCAAGGTTGCTTGCAAGCCAGTTTTCCTCACTATGAAGCATTCAGGAGAATGAAAGATTTCTAAGAGACATTTAGAGAGGTTATGATGCCAGTAAGGAGGTAGTTTGCTACACTGGGTTAGGGGAGGTTTAGAGAGAAGGAAGAAAAACAAGATCATTTTGGGTTGATTAGAGATTTGAAACTTATAAAAGCAGCCTATAGTTGCAACAAGAGGATAAATACAAAAAATATCTGGAAGAAGACAGAAAAACAACATTCTACAATACTACACCTTTGCACAAGAAGAGAGGAAGTTATGTAGCAAACGTAAAAGAATGTGGCAGCTGAAGAAGGTTTCTTACTTAAACCCATAGGATGCTTTATTCAGGTGTGGTTTGATTTTTCCTAAGTTGCCAGGTAGGAAACATCAGCAGCAAAGAAGCTGAATTAACAGGGCACACCAAGGGCTCTGGATTATGGGTTATGCTGGAACTCCCAACACAAAATGCACAAAGCTGAAAAACAAAGGCTTGCAATTTGAAGAAATTGTACAAATAAAAAACACAGAGACTAATATGACACATTAGTCTCTCAGAGACTTTTATTCAATCAGAGTACTATTCTCTACTGGTGTCCATATATTCTCTATTGGTGTCCATACATTTACTGGCATAAATTGGTCTAACAGCTTAAAAGCAGACTATGAATCTGCTTGTCCCTCAGATATTTGTTATGGGTATCCTGCAGTTTTCCATAATGAAGCATCAGCTTGATCCACAAAGAATAAACAAAATTTCTCAGGACGATTTTAAGTGCTTTCAGGATATATACTCCTTCAATAAGTGAACTAATAGATTTCAAATGTGAACATGGTTTGGCCAACATATTATTTCAATTAGTTTTATTCTAGTATAAATATGCCAGCAATATGGAATCTAATGTCACATCAGGAATTTCCTGAAATGGGGCACTACTGCTATTAAAGTTATCTGATTCAAGCTTTTAGACAGAGTTCCCCACACAGAGCCATGTATTCCCATTTGGAAGAGGCTGAAGTTTCCAGAAGCCAAGAACAACATGTTGTTTTAGCCACTCCCTGAGGCATGAAAAGCTCAAACACCTTAAAAAATTGGGGTGTGCTAGATAATTCATTTGTACACCATTTTACACACCTATATATTTTACGTAACAAAAGCAAGTTAATCTTTGTGCTTTTAAGATGTAAGGTGTGACTGGTTTTTTACGAATAAACCATATTTTTCATACATCAGCACTGAAAATTTAATGAACATCTGGATACTGAAATACACATTACAAATCATTCAGTCATCCTGTTTGAACTTCAGACACCTACGTGAGGACAGAAGGATTTAAGTTCATGCTTACTTTAGGGTACCTTGTTGAGAAAACTGTCCTGTTTGAGACAGTTTCATGAACTTCAGGCATGCATTAAGCCACCATATAATGGCAATCCAGGTACAGGGATTACACTGAATACTGAGTGCACTGATAACACATCTGTGCACTGGGAAAATCTGGTGACTCAAGGAAAGTAATTAGCAAGCTGTGGATCAGCTTCTCCTTATAAGTAAACCAGCAGAAACTTCAGCATTTTCTGCCCAAAATAAACTAAATGAAACAAGAGTTGGAATAAATTGCTTCTAGGAATAAAGAAGGGAAATTACAGAAGCATTGCAAATTTAATGAAACATTATGAAAAAATGCTGGGTTTATGTGTCTCTTTAAAAAATTGAGGAAACACCAACAAGAAATTTACAGATTACATTTTTGCTCTTTCTGGCTTTTCTTGCAGAAAACATGCCATGCTGTTTAATAAGATCTTCTGTCAGAAAGATCAGCTATATAATTTGATAGTTATAGCTTCAAATACTATGCCCTCAAGTTTTTGAGAATTTTACTTATCCCATTACCTGTACAATACACTTATACATGTTTTGTACTTTCAGTAAAGACTAAAATGGATTTTGCATGCAAGGCTATGCAAAACACTATTTTTAATTACTAAATAAATTGCAAGTTCAGAATGTAGTGTATTAGGACACAACCCATCCTTTCTGCCTGAAGAACCTATTAAACTTTATCTCTTTGTTAGCAGGCTAAAAATCATAATTTGAATTTTATTTTGGGAAAATCCTTGCCAAGCCTGCACTGTCTGTTGCAAATATAAAAGGACTGAGACTCAGCAGATGAGGGTTTACATGTGCCCACAGCATCATTTCTGAGTATTCCATGAAATCTGACCATGTAATCTCCAACTCACAAAACAGCAAATGTGAGCAGTTTTTCTGCTTGTCTGTATTCCACTCAGCTCTGAATTCCTTGGCATAATTTATCAGTCAAGGAGCTGTTAAGAAGTTACATATAGGTAAAATCTTATAACTATGTGGCTAACTGTGCAACCTGAGCTCCTACCAAAAACAAAACAAAGAAACAAACAAAATAAAAAAGGCATTTTGGGTCTTTGCTTTGTTGGATATACAAGTTCCATCTCCTTGTCGTATTTTTCAGTGTACCATGGAAATCACTTAACATACAGAAGACAAGATTGAAAAGAATCCAAGGTCATCAAATTTTAACAATTAATTTGATTGATTTCAAGTGAGTTTGTTTTCTAGATTTTGGGTTGTTTGGGTTTTTGTCTTTGGTGAAAGAAGCAAACACAACCCTTTGGGGAAGAGACGTATTACCAAAAAATGTACTTCACAATTTCACTCAGCATTACCAAAGAACTAAGACTTTTTAGATTTTGGGAGTCAGCTTTTTCAAATGATTGTTATAGGAGGAGCTGTGCATCCACCTCCCAACCAGAGGTTAATACTGTTAAGACTCACACCCCTTTGCCACCAAACTGCTCCTCTTGTTAACTTACTCCCTGCTCAGTCCCAGCTGCTTCCATGCTTTCTGCTCAGCTGGATCCTGTACCTTTCCACAGATGTGTTGCTCTTCCACAGGCACTTTGATCGGAGGAAGTTTTGACAAAGCCATACCTCCTCCTTCTAAACAGTAAGGCTGAAGCCTTCCTCTGTAAGGTACAGCAGAAACAACACTGTTTTACCTATTTCAGTGTGGCACCCAGATGATACTGGCACATTGAAATACACACACATGTACCCCTGAAACAATGCAGTAACCCAGTGACAGTAACCTGAAAAGATCATAGCATTTTTACAAATCAGATGGATTTGTAAATTTGTTTTGGCATGGCCAAAACAGCTGTTACACAAAGAGAAAAGGGTGGAAAATGAAAATATTTTATTAACTTCATTTCTCTACTGTTTTTGACTACTTAAATCAGTCAAGGGAACAGGCAGTTCCTCCTAGTCCTCCAGGGACACACAGCATCTGGAAGAACAGTAAAGGATCCTTTTACCAGCTCCCTGCCAAACAAGAGGCAGAAAGCACAGGAAGCAAAAATGATGCACAGCACAAGTGTTCATCCAAGCTGCCCACTGAACTACTGCAGAAACTGAGGAGACAATGCTGTTCAAAAAGCTCCGAAAGAACATTAAAAAGTAGCATCACTTTCAAAGCCAAAATAAATAACTAAATACTTGTGCCACCCGCTATGCATGCAAACAAAGTCCAAAGCCACTCATCAGCAAAGCAAACGGCTCTCATTGATCTCTGACTGATTTTACTTCATTTGTCACATAGCCACAGAGTAGGTCAGATGAGCCCAGGTTCTTATCTCAGAATAAACTGACAAGAATGACTGAACATCCTCCTCCACTGCTGAACAGACAGTATCTAAATGGGGCAGGGAAACACATCACTGAGGACAGGAAAAATTCAAGAAAACCCCCAGCAGAATCTTGCATTGAAGTCCAACTGTGCATTTTTCTTGGTGTAAGTAATGAGTGCTGGGATGCTGGACAAGGCAGCAGTCTGAGCTGTGGAGGAAGATTCTTTCTGACCAAGACGTTTTAATTCAAGGCAGGATTTGAAAAAGATCCAACCTTAAAAAAAAAAAAAAAATCCAAACCATTTTCCACTTCTTAACAAATCCATTCATTCAATTAAACTAATGGATCGTTTTGCATGAGGTCCTTCAGTGAAAAAGCCTTCTCTTTTTCTTTGCTTTTATATTTTACATTTTTTAACGGGTTTCAAGGTAGAACTAATAAAAAACACTGTGAGAGGGCAATAGCAGTGTTCCCAGAGCCAACAGACCACCACAACTTTTCTAACCCTAAATCATTTTGGAACATAAGACAAGTGCATGAAGTGCCTGCAGTGTGAAACAGGAGACAGCTTACACAAAACACTGCAAAAAAATAAAATAAAAAAACAACAAACAAGGAGGCCCTATTAGGCTCAAAAGTAACAGAAAGGACACAGAAATAATGCAGAGAGAAATAGAAGATATTTCTGGTTTTGAAGGCGTTAAAGATGTGGAAGCTAATTTCAAAGCAAGGTAAGGTTGAGAGTAGTTTAAGACCAGTTGAGAAGTAGCTGATTTCTGACCTTGATAAGAAAGAGAAGTTTAGTAAACTTACACATTTTTTAAAAATTAGGGTGTTGAGCAGCATAGTTAAGACTTCTAATCACCAGAAATACTGGGGTTGGGCAGCTGATTTTAATGCATTCTTATCCCTAGGGTCCCTCTGTATGGGCAAATGTCTGTAATGACCCACTGCATGAATTAAATCTCTCAAAGAGAAAATACAATAGGAGACTCATGCATAAAGATAAAACCAAGCATAAAATATCAGGATAACTGCACATCTTGATATGAGATTACAGACTTGGGGAGCTTAACATCTTGTTTTGATGGTATTGCTCAAGGAAAGACTTTTAAACCTGTATATTAAAACTAATGAGCTAAATAGGCCATGCATTAAAAAACTAAAATCTGGTGTCATTCTTGGAAGAGTGAAGACAAGTACGATCATTTTTTGCTCCCCTGAATGTTGAATTACAGTGATTAGATTCCTCTACAAGCTGCATTAATTTGTTATTTGCATGGAGACAGTGTAATAGGAAAACATTTTCCACATTAGTGCAACAGACAGCTTTTATGCCTGAGCTCTATAAAGAATAAATTTGCAATTTTCCAGAAAGAAATAAGGTAATGAATTACTGGAATTCCAGTGTGGAAGTACTATTACTCCACACAGTATCTATTTTAATTAAATATACAAGATTTTCCCTGCTGTATCCTAAGAGGCATTGGCTTGCTTGAGCCATGCGGTCAGATCCTTTCAAATCATGTAAGAAAGAAAAAGTTGAATTTTAATAATCAGTAAAGATAGGGAAGTCCCAAAAGAAGATTCAGCAAAAACAGGCTGACATACAGAAATATGTTAAAATAGGTATAAATGGCTCTTCATTCATATTTCATATCCTTAAGCACGTTAAGCCCCAAAAATGTGGATATATTTTCTCACTGTAGTCCAGCAGTACCATTGCCCCATTGCCTTTTTTTTTTTTTTTTTTTTTTTTTTACCAGGAAAACCACTGAAGTGTTTACACTAAGTTATTTAGAGTTATCTACTTCTACAGCAGGTGATTAAATCTAAAATTAATCAGTTCGTTCCTCAGTTTTTCTTAGACATCACTCTGTGTACTACAGTTTCCTTTGCAGAGACTTCTGATTTTTTAAAATTAATTTTTAATAACTTTAACATAAACCAGTGCTTTAAAAGATAACATTGCAGCACAGTTTTTCAATACTGAGATACAAAGAGCTTTCTCCAAATGCAGATGTCCTAAATCTTTAACCTACTGTAGCTGAAACCAGTAACACCACCTTACTGCAGGACATTCTTTTTCAATTAACATCAGTGGGTTAGTTACCATTTTTATTGGTTTAGTTCAGATCCTTATTCTGGATGTAGAATTGTATAGGAACTGCAAAACTGTGTTACAAAAGAAAAACCAACAACCTGAGCAGGTTACTGAACATCAAGATAAAGCAAAATAGAAAACTAATATTTGTATCCCTATAGTGTTAATTATGCCCTGGATTTTAAGGAAATTTTAAATTGCCTCTTCCAACAGATGTTGCCTTAAAAGAATGGCTTATTTGGGAAATGATAGGTCTTTGTCAAAGCTTACCCAGTGGAATACAAAAATTAGTACCAAGTAACTATAGCCCCAAGTATTACAAACTCTTTATTATGAACAACAATATTCCACCTGTTAGCAGCTTACTAATGACACTCAGAGTGAAAGGAGTTATACAAACAAAAGTGGCTTGATAATAAAAAAAACCCCAAAACTCATCCAATCCTCAAAAGATGCACAGAAATCTTCCCCCAAGCTGCCTCTTCCCTGTCCTCATTTTCCA
Source organism: Heliangelus exortis (assembly GCF_036169615.1). Taxonomy (NCBI): domain Eukaryota; kingdom Metazoa; phylum Chordata; class Aves; order Apodiformes; family Trochilidae; genus Heliangelus; species Heliangelus exortis. The sequence continues at coordinate 4,916,541 of NC_092434.1, forward strand.
AACAAGAGGGCAATTTACAAAAAGGGATCAAAGATCAAGACACCTCAGAAAGCTATGGATGTGTATTTTATAAAAAGAATGCCTCAGATGGAAAAAAAAATTAAAAATCAAATTGTTTTAATGCAATGCTAAAATTTTTTATGTTTTAAGCAAGAACAGAAAATATCCCTTAACACAGATTTCAGATGAGTAGATGTGAGTATTCTCAACAGAGGTCTGATTTGTAGAGTTAGACTCAGGAATGAGAAATCTAATACTCTGGAAAAAAAAAATAATCAAAACAATGTGAATCATGGGTATTAATTCCTGCAATTAATTTCTCACGCTGGGAATTAAACCCAGAATTATTCTACCAGATAACTATCAACAGTCTTTTCTAGTTTCCACACAAAGTATCACACTTAGAATAAATCCAAGTTGCTATTGCTATGGAGGGCAACTCTTTGGGTGTTTAGATGGTCACCAGTTTCCTGGTTATGTACCAAGAAAACCCCAAAATCACAGAAGGATAGAAGAGCTTCCCCATAAACAGCTGAAGAATTCTTCATATAACCAAAAATGTCAACACTAGAATGAAGATCTAAATGGACCTTGTATTGACATGAAAACCTGAGCTCACTTGACCTGAAAAGAGCCAAGATTTCAGCCCACACCTACCCTGATACACTCTGGGCTATTTTACTGAACTAAATCAGTGGGATTTGTCTGCTTCTTTTTAGTAACACCAGTCACTTGCTACCTATTTGGCTCTCATATCTGGAATATAATAGGTTTGGTACTGCCTTTTTTTATTTTCAAATTCATGGTTGCTTGGTGGTCTTAATTTTCTCAGCCTATTCAAAGATGACAGATTAATAGGTGGTTCTTTGCAACTATGTGGGCAGATCTTTAATGGAGCTCATTAGTTTATATTAGTGAACAGCATAGAGAGATGGGGAAGCTCTTGCTAGAGAGCAACAGTTTTATTGCTAAATAAATTTTTAAAAAGAACAAAAATGAAAATCCTCACTTCTCTGATTAAACAACATTTAGGTCAATTCATGTGAAGAAGAAACAAACTTATTTATTCCGTATAAACGTTAAAGAAAATTACAAAATTACTCTAATTCATACTGTGGGCTTTTTGCTACCAAATTCAGCTGTCCTTGTTACCTAAAAAAGGCAAAGCTTTGGTAAATTTCAAACCAAAACTTGCCCATCTGTTTATTGTCTAGGATGCTTAGTACTAGACCAGGCTACTGCTCAACCCAGCAGAGAATTCTCTGGGATCTCCTATCATAATATGCCTTTTCAGCTAGGGCTGGATTATGAAAAAAAATAATCACAACATCAAATGCATGTCAAGCTTGGCACTCAACCAAAATCCCCTGGACATTTATATTAACATGGCACACATAAAAGGATTTCATTTTACACAAAACTGTTTTTATTTAAGTTTATTGGACTTTTTTCCAGCACCTGCTTAGGTTTCCAGGTAACCATGAAGTTTAATAAACCTGTGCAATGATAATTAAACACTGTAAATAATTTATCTGCTTAATCTTCCTAACTGGCCTTTTATTCCTTTGTAGAAAAGTGATCCTTGCTGACATTCTGAATAAGGTTGGCAAAATAAGTGCAGTGAGGAGTGGTAGCATAAAGTGGATTTTGCTCTCAATAATGTATGAAGCCACATGCTGGGTAGAGGAATCCTCACAAAAGAGGTACCACAGCAATCTGTTCCTTTCATCTGCAGCCAGCATTTAAAGTGAAGGTGCTGCTCCGAATCAAAAGCACAATCACTCATTTGTGAGCAGATGTCCTTCACACGGCAGGCAGCACTTTTTCAAAACAGAGCTGAACAAATGCACTGCTGTGAGACAAGTTCCCCTACCCATTAAAGAAAGAACACAGTATATATTAATTTAGCAGGTTGTTGAATGTTTTAAAGTAGAATTTATGAAGCAGAAAGAGCATGTGGTGAAACAAAATGGCTTTTGAACTAAAATATGAAAAAACTCCCTTAGTTATTTGTCTGCAAAATGAGAAAGTCCAAGGATACTGACAATAGTTTATGCAGGAAATAAACTGAAATGTGAGGTGTGTGATTTTCCATACTTCACTAAGATTATTAACTAGAAGAGGCCATTAATTTGACAGTAAGTGTGTGGTGGTAAGATTGCAATTATATGTAATCTGTGTTCATGTTTGTTCATAGAATTTAGGATTACATCAAAGTGAAAGTTGTTTAAAGCCACTCTGCACCATTTAGCAAAGTAAACCTTAAAGACACTAAGAAAGTGAGTCCTGAGACTTTTGGTAAAACAGATTTTTCTAGTTCCCTCTCTGTGCACAAACCTTTTCTGTAGAACACTTCTTTTTCTAATAAAAACTTTGGATGTGGTCCATGCCCACTGTGGTAGTCAGAAAGAGTCACACTGACTCCTGGGTGAGCCAGACAAGGATCTTTGTTATAAAAATTACAGTGGTTGCTCTTCCAATTTTTGGAGCACATTCCTATTATACACATTAAAATATAGATTATAAAACAACATACAAAACCTTTACTCCTTACTCATAATAATTTCAAGCTCCAAATCTAACCATCACCCCCCCAGCTACAGCAACTGTACGATCTATATGTATTTTGCACAGACCTTTTAAAAGAAAGAAAATACCAAATGGGGGCATGCAAGTCAGCTCATACAATCATAAAATGATTTGGGTTGGAAGAAACTTTAAACTCATGTGCTTCCACCTTCCTGCCTTTGTAGGGACACCTCTTCTGCAATGGCACCTGTGGCCAAAACGCCTCTCACGATGCTTTGCTCAGGTCACTCTGTACCTGGTCATGCCCAAAAACACCAGACCCTAGAGCTACATTTTTTGTCTTCTTTCCCATAACTGGGCTTAGAAGCACATCAATATTTACAATTACTTGAGCCACGTTAAATAAACACACTGAGTTTTGCTGCCCATGTAGAGAAAGGCTGATTCATGCTTGCAGAAACATACTATTACCAGCAGTATAATTATTATATGCAATTTAAAACTAAATCTCTATTTATATATGCATGATTATTATACCAAGAGTCATTTGTGGATTGCACAAATAAAAATGCAGCTAATAACTCCTACTATAATGGTTAATCAATTTATGAATATATTATTTAAACTAATAGTTCAGGTAGGGTATCTTAAACAAGTTACAGAGTACATCGACCAATTCAAATACCAGCTACCAGATCAATAAGAAACTATAAGGAACTCTGGGGAATAGGTACACTTGCATAAGAAACTGTGAATTTTTAAAATCCCTCTATTGGGAGAACAACCACATCAAAAATAATTGCTTTAGGCTATGATGTTTGGATTTTGGCAAACTCTGTGGTAAACTGGAAAATGAAATGAGAATTTTACACTGTGTGACCAACTATTTTTAGACTAATTTTATATATTAAAAAATAGTATTTCATTAAACCACTCAAGGAAAAACAATACCTGATACTTCTGTTTAGCTTTTCAACTCAGTATTTTAAATACAACCTGGTTCATGTAACATTTGACATACTGTCAAGACTATGACCTAGACTCAAACCAAATGAAATATATTAATTTATAAACATAAAATATTTTCTCCTACAATTTACAGGAGACAAAAAAAAAAAAAACCCATAAAATCAAGTATTTTTAAGGCAAAATGTAAAACAAACCCCAGCAAACCAAGGCAAAAAGTTAAACAAACAGCAAGTATAAAGGAAAACCTTTTTTTCTCATAACACATTTTAGAAATTGCTAATCCTCATACAAAATATTTGTGTAATACAAAACAATAAACAAGAAATATATGTAAATATCACCAAGAATAAGTTCCTTATATGTATGACCCAAATATAAACATACATACTGACAAGTCAAATTGTACCAGCAAATGCCCCACGGTACTGTAGGTAGCCAGTTAAACCTGGCAATTTAGCTTGTTGGCAACCACCATGGAAAGGTCTCTGTACTTGATTCAGTACTTTTTCTTTTTTTTATTTTAAATCTGAATGTATACCTTTAATCTTTCAAAGTAGGATTTTTAATTAAAGGTACCAAGTGCAAATTCACTAAGCCAGCTACTGCCCTCCACTCACTCCGATGCTAAAGGTGTGCTTTATCTCTGCTTCAAGTGATACTGCATTTTAAAAATTAATTAGTAGCTTGCAAGAACAGCCACACGTTATTGAGTAAGTAACAGCATTTAAGTGAAACAGATGAAATATTGGTAAGCAATGCAGACCACAGTATAAGTATGTGAAGGGGGTCAGAGGCTAATCCCTATTGATTTTCCAAGTCTGCGTACAGCACCGCTGGGAAAGGCCAGTTCTGTTGGCAATCAGCTAGCACAAATACATTATAAATCTTACTGTCCACCTTCACTGATCAGTGTCACTTACTTCCTCCACTAAAGAGCATTAGGAAACTACAACAAATCCACTGACAAACAACCAGGAAAGAATTCTAAAACCTTTTTCCTAAAAGCATTATTTCAGAATGCTTGTGATGTACCGAAGGTAGAACTGAAACAGGTTTCAAAGAGCAATGTGGCATTGCTTCTCCTGGAAGAAATAATCCACAAGGAAACTGCTGGACCACATCAAGGAGGAACACAAATAATGATGATAATGGTGAACAAGTCATCCACATTAATCTTAAACTAGCAGAAAAATTTGGAGCAAATGGTTTGCATTGGCCACACGTTTGCCTGTTGATGGAGGGAACTCACACTTATGTCCCAAAGCTGGAGACAACATTGCCCTTGCAGAGGAGAAGGAAGCAGACTGCTGTCTAGAGTGACACACACAAAAAACCCCACTTTTAGTGCAAAATTCACAACACTGCAGAAGAAATAAGCATTAGGATTGCATTTCCTTGCTGCTCAGTGGGTCATTCCAGCCACCATCACCATGGGTGAGGACCTCAGCAGTTTACAAATCCCACCTCAAAGAGTCAAAGCCATGAGCCTGTTCCACAAGCTGAAAAACAACACAATCCATTCCCTAGATCCAGAGTCTGTGTCCTTCACCTTCTTTCGTGGCTGCCCTATGTTGAAATTTCTTTTAAAGGAATGGTAACAGCCCTACAGAGCAGCCAGAGAAGCACCCAGGACTTCACTCGATACTAAGCTGCTGGTGTAGATCAGGTTTCTTCTCCAGCACCTACTAGGAACAATTTACCCCACTAATAACACTTCTTATGTCTTTTTTTTTCTATATATTTCACATGATTCATTATTAATACCTATGCAATGTCACCAATTGCACAGATTCAGGAATCTTAGAGTTTATGTTTTGGGTTTTTTCTATTGTTTTGTTTTCTTTGTTGGAAATGTTGTGAAATACTCCATAATTTTACATCAAGAATAAAAGAAAAACAATCCATGGGTCCAGACTGGTCCAACCTGTAGCAAAGAGCTCCAGTGACTATAAGGTAGCTCTTACATGAAGCACAATAAAAGTTTAAAGCTCAATCAACTGACTTAGCAGGAGAAACAAGGACAGTGCTGTCAAAAGCACAAAGGAGGTACTGAAAAAAAAAAGAGTAAAATATGACTTACTTCATGTTATTGTTATCATCTCAGTGGGTATACAAAACAAGACTTACAGGCTGATTTTGAAATAATCAGTGCCTACATAAAAGCAATATAAGAGCTTTAAAGCAAATGCAGAATAGATTTAGCAGCTAATACAGTTAAACACAATTTGATGACTTTCAGATCAGTGAGAAAGTAGTATTTAAGCTGCCTTGTATTAAGTAAGCAAAGTGCAAAATGCAAATTACAGTAACTGCTCTATAGATGAGATGTTCTTAAACAAAAGCTTTCCTTGTGGAATGAGGTTGTGCTACAACTGACAATTCCAGCCTAGCTGCACGTATCAGGCAATAGATAATATGATGCACCACTTCCCTAAACATAACAGATTTAGCAACATATTTTGCTGAAAATGGAAAAACCACCAGCTTCCCCTTACAAATCTGGAACATTCTTGAATATAACTTCCACGGTCTCAGCTTCAGCTGCTACAGTCACTTTCAGTACAGCATGTGTTTAGAGAAAGCAGCATATAAAATGAGCTCAAAATTTCCATTTACAAATATCATTTAATGGGATTTTTAACTGTCTAAGAAGATAGATCCACTGTGTTTCCTACATTAATGATCTATAAAAAGAATGGAATAGACCATAAATACAGTATATTTTGTAACAGCCTTTACTAAAAGAGCTACTACTTGTGTTTATCATTTATAACCTCCCATGCAGCCTCAAAATTGATTAGACTTTAAACCATACATAACTTGCTGTGTTTTTCATTTTGAGTCATATTGCAAACATTTTTATAACTCTGTTAATATATTCCATACTTTGTATTCCTATTGATTATTAATATTTCTTTAGGAGACTTTATTGCTTTTCAAATAAAAAGTGTTAGGTATTTTTAAAAAATAGAAAATAGTATTGCAACTTACATACTGTTCATTCTCATGATAATTCTAATATAAAAATTGTGTAGCATGAATAGTTGCAGACTATCCTTTTTCACATATTAAACCCAAGAAATAAAATGAAAACAGTTATTAATATCAGGTACTGCATGGGTTCCAGATATTTTTTTCCTCTCTCAAATCTCTATTTAAGCTGTTGGGCTGAATCCATAATCATTCTGGACACTTAAAAGAATTAATATACTGAAGGAGTGTCCATATACAACATCATGGTTTTATGTCAGGTATATATTATCTTTCCTAATTATTACTGCAGTTTGCAGACTCAAATACAATTTATATTTAGGATATGATTTTGCTATTAATTACCAAATTGGGAAAAAAATAAAATCTTGCATTATAAATTCTCTCTTGGAAATTAATGTTATTCTTTTTTTCCATAATCCTATCACACAAGCAATAAGTGCATTGCAGCATGAACACTTTAATTTTTCCAGTTAGTTTTGAGCAAGCCCAGAGGTGAGGTTTAATAAGGATCAATGGCACTTTATCTGGGACAGGGCCACTTCACAGCATGCAAATTACACAGTAACACTTAAAAAAAGAAATAGATTTAATTAAAAAAAAAAAAAAAAAAAAAAAAAAGTAGAACCACAGGCTCTGGAAATTCAATTAAAGGATTTATGCAAAGGTTTGCTAGGTTTTTATATGCAGTTACTGCTTATATAATGAGCTTTTCATATTAAAAATCAATAGGTAATCTAGAGTAGAAGATCATCCCCTTAAATACATTTTTGAAATCAATTTGAAAAATAGTCCATCAACTGCTGTGACTACTCTTGCTGCTTCGATTAGACTAAGAGCAATATTTAGATTGTAAGACGTGCTATGGAATATCTATGCTTGGATTTTGCTTTCAAGTGTTCTTGTACTTTTAAGTGCCCAAGCTAATCATACAGTAATTCAAGACTGTGTACAATGGATAAATAAATAATTTATTTACTAGCAAGGGCACTGAAGACCTGAAATACCTAAGAAACCTAGAAACCTAATAGCACAATCTGACAATATTTTGAATATATGCAAAACTAACATCTATGAATGAGCGTCTTTGCTATCTTTCTTCTCAGCCTAGTAGCCACTTAACACACCGAGATAAATATTTCTGTTTATAACTTATTAAATTCACCAGCTAGGGAAGCAATTAGCCTAACACTTGTCTGAAGTGCAACTTTCACACACCATGAATTTAAAGATGGATCAGGTCCTGTGTCCTCCAGGTTTAATCTAATTTGCCAAGATGCTGTGGCAATATAAGATCATTATATTAAAGTACAAACATCCTAGTTAATATTCAGCATTTAAAACAAGTTCACATCTCACACAAGCAGGTACACCTATGAAATAAGTGGAGATGGACCCATTGCATCAACACTTCATTTGCATCTCTCTAAGCAATTGCACAGAGTTTGTAAATATTTGTGAAAGGGAAATTCTAAAGAACAGATTCTAAATAATAAAATGCAGAGGGGAAAACCACATTCACTTACTGCATTATCTCCTATGTTCATATGGCAGAGAGGAAGAAATCTTTATTTCAGTCACTGGTTACACACTCATCCACATATTCACATACATGTTTCGTTATCTTAATTCAATACTTTGGAAGAAATATAATTCCTTTATAAAAGTTTCAAAAAATGGTTCTGGCATATAGCTGCTCTACATGAAACAAAGCAAAATGACAACCATGAGAGTCAGGGATTAGATAAAATTTTCTCTATCTGTGACATGCTCTGCCAAGCAAAGCATTTCAGCTATGAAATATCCTCAGAAGCAAACACATTATATAAAAGTTCCAGAGTAAGAAGAAAAATAAATACTAGCTAAAAATAAGTACTAGTTTGCAGTTAAAATATGATATTTAATACCAAGCCTATACTGATCAGAAAAATAATTCACCAATAGTTTGCCTGCTGAAATTTCTTATTGTTTAAACCTGTCCCACCAATAACAGCCAAAATTTCTGCTTCAGAACTTTACTCTTTACACCCACTCTACACCCATCATTGCAGGATACCATGGAGTTGCAGTACAGACTGCAAGAACAAATACCCTCGGCTGTCATTTCTCTATTAAGTCAGTTAAATATCTTCATAGGCATTCTCTGAAGCACATTTCTTTATTGGATTTCAATTGTTTCTTAAAAGAAAAATCTCAAAGGAATCAAAGAAAAATGTTTGCTTACTCTCATTTCAAAAGAAATGTGGATACAGACTCATGCAATGTTTCTCAATAGGTTTGAAACAAAGACGTTAATGAACAGTAGCTTTATTTTAATCTTTCTTCCCACTAACTGAATATCTTATGCACACCATATTTTTCTACACTTTTGCATTTTAAACACAGTGTAAGTACATGAGGGGATCAAAGAGTTTCAGATGAATCTGAAGAGTTATAGCAAGGGTAACGAGGGTCCTTAGTTTCTAATGACAGAAGCATATGCTCTCAACTTTCTAAACTGCATCCAACTGAGCCATTTATCAAGGCCTGAAACTTTTTCATTATTTAAAGCACTACGACAGCTTTCCACTTGATGCCTTGGAAGTACACAATAATAGAGACTCTATAGTCATTAATTATAATATCAGCTGGTTGATGAAGTTACTGTACTTGCTGCTTGGTGATTTCATTTTTAATTGCAGCAGGTGGTGTGGAAATAAAGTGATGCACTGACACACACGGTCACCTCAATAGTATTTTCTTTTTTATGTACAGAGAAGTGCAACTTGCTTTATGAAAAGTCTTCCTGTTTTATATCCCCCCACAGAAGCTGCAAGGACAAATAAGCACACTGAACACAATGAAAATTAGATGCTTAGAAATAAACTGATAGAAGACATACTGTGCCTGTTTTTTTCCTTTCAAAATATTTTCTCCCCCATGTCAAGATTGGCAATTTCCCAACAGAGTCATCATAAATAAGTCACAGCTACATGTAATGTATAATTTTTTCTACTAATTTTTGATCTTACTAATGCATTTCATTAAGTAGCCTCTTTTGAACTCCATAAATGTGAAAATAAAGATCTAATAAAGCAAAATTAAACTTCAACTGCATTAAAGCCAAAGACCATTCTAAAAACGAGTGTGTGATATTCTAAATGGTATGTCCTATTTTTTTTTTTCTATTTTGGTATTAGTCATTTATGCTCCATTGCTCTAGTAATTTACAAACCCATTTATCCATAGTTTTTTGCCATTTAAACCCATAAGCATACTGAAATGGATTAAGACAACAGTTATGGGGAATGATTTATCCTTTTGTTGTCTTTAGATTGCAGCTGTCTATGCTTTTGAGTAGTCTGTATTCTTCTGATACTGTTGTCCACCCTCAAAAGCATATTTTCCTCTTCCGTTTTCATTTCATTAATCTGTAATTCAACAGATTAGAAAACTACTGCAGGAGATTTTGCTACCATAGGTTTTCCATGAGATTGATAGGTAATAAAAACTGGTGATTCCTCATGGCCACAGACATCTGTCTCCTACATAAATCAGCAAACTCCCTTAAGAATCCCTTATATCCAAGTCATAGATCAATGGTACTCAAGCCTCATTACAACACACACTCTCAGTTCTCTGAAATAAGGCTGGGCTACCTTAGATCAAAACTACATTAAATGTAATTAATACAACTGTGATGGAAATGGGCACAGCATACAAATGGACATCTCTAGGGACAACAGGTGGTAAAAGCAGCTATAAGCACTGTCATGCATGGCACACATGACTAGGGAAAACCGTAGCCCTCTTCTTTACTGAGGACTTAGAGTAGCTACATCATAAAATGGAGAATGGGCAGAAGCACACTCTTATGGCACAGCTGCAGCAGTTGAGCAGCAGCTGGAGGTCACCTCTTTTCTAAAGGAAAATGCTGTAGTCTTGCAAATTTTAAATTCAAACTTCAAAAAAAAATCTACATAAAAATCATTAGACGTCCAAAAATTAAACAGAAGGGACATTTACTGTAAGCAGTGGATATGAGGGAAAGTCTGAGGTGAACTGTTTGGCTGTAAATCAGGGAAAAAAAAGGTTGGTTCTAACAATTTGGTACTTGGTACAGCATTCATTTGGAAGAGAATGCTACAGAAAGAGGGAATCAACAGAGCAAAAAGCAGTGTCTGATGTGCTACAAGGTGTCCAAAGCAAGCAGTCAAAAATAAAACCACAGACTCATCTTGAGCGCTCCCTTGATGAAAACACTGTTCATTTTAGGAGTTGAGTTGCTCTCATTGATGAAAGCAATGCAAGATTTGAAGCATAGACAAGGGAATAAAGTTTAGCACCTTTTGCTCACAAGGTACTGAAGTAGGTTATCTAATTTCAGAGGATTAAGCTCTCTGTATCCTGGGTATCCACTGTTTTCTATGGCAAGAAGATTCAAATCTACAAAATGCAGAGCAACTGCATTTCCCACACTGAAGGACCACCCCGTGTTATTTCCTAATACACCATAAAGGCAGAGATAATTACAAGAGAAAGCTTGGAATTTGACCGCATTCATTCTTTGATCATTTTGATTCTCTTTTCTTTTCTTTCTCCTTGTAGTTTTGGCTTTTTTCTGTTTTTGTGGAATCTACCCCCCTTACATTGCTGTAGTGCAAATGTGGAATGCAACCCAAGCAGCAGCAGCAGCAGCAGCAACCATGTGTGATAAACATGAAAATTTCAATAATCTTCACACTAAGTACTCAATCTAATAAGTAGGATTACACATTGTATCATAAAAGTGATTTGTTATTTGTTATTTTCTTTGCCCTGACTTACTTTTCTGCCATTTTCTATAAAAGAACTTAAAGTGTTTCTACAAGGGTACCAGAAGTAATACTGAATTACATTCTCAAAGGCTGCACAGCCTCATTTGCTGTTGTACACTGCACAGATGTAAGAATTATTAACAATGACTGGAGACCCACAATGTCATATGATCCAAATGCAAATCCTCAAGGACATTTATTTCCTCCATTTCAGTGGGTAATTGAACCTCTAAACCACCCACAAAGATTAGACTTGTAAAACAATTAACCATTTGTGCCATGAAAATATTTATGCTGCAATTTTTTTAAACTATGAATATGAAAACTTGTAAGGTAGTCTACAAAATGGAACTGTTCTATACTGAGCTTCCATATCCAAAAGGTATTTGCCAATAAAAAACCGAAGTAAATGGGAACCACAAATCCATAAACAAGTAACATCATTATCAGTCTCAAAATCAACACAAAATGTGGCCTTTCCCCTAGCATTAAAGATACCCTCTCAGTGTCTTATTTTCGCACTGGACATACGAGTATCATAGCTGGAAATCAGTAAAAATACCTCTAGCCTAGAACAGCTTCCCTAGAACAGGATGGGAAGAGAGTCTGGAAAAATTAACACCACGCCTCTTATCCATCACCCTCTGAGAAACAAACAATTGACCTCCACTATAAACTAATGTCAGAAGTTCATAAAACTAGTATTATATCATACCATAGTTACCAAAAAAGTAAGGAACCAATCAACAGCAAGGAGGTATCTCAATCAATAGTGACAAAAAATAATCAAAAGATGGCAATTAACTCATTCATACCATAGAATATATTTCTACTGTCAGAAATCATTTAGTTTGCTTTATTTGAAAATGAATACAACCTGAATATGCTTTTGGTTCTTGATTTTTCTTTTGTTTCCTAAAATAGCTAATATAAACAAGACAACATCCTGATTACCTGCTTAACAAATACAGACAGAGAAAGCACACTACAGTGCTTCTCTGGAAAACGAAGAGTTTCAGTTCAGCAGCGCCGACTTCAAGCTTTTATCAGCACTAATTTCAACGAAAAAAAAATGGTCGTAAAATTCAGAACAGAGGGAAAACAGACCTTAATTAAGGAAAGTGTTATCTCTTTCTATTATAATGAAAGCAAAGCTACAGTTATATTTTCACCAAGATTTTTCCCCACTTAATGAAGACATTATCCGTGAGTTTTCAAAGTCACTTTACAAAAGAGCATTCAAGAGACATTAAAGTCAGCTTAAACTAAAAAGTCTTTTTGAAGTCAATAAACAATAAAAAGAACAATGAAAAGACAGCCTTTGATCTCTTCTTACTCTAAAGTCTTTAATTTCTGTTTTAATCTACTAGATGCATTAAGTCTTGTTTTCAAATATTTTTCATCTGCGAAGTACAATAAGCTTGCACTGATTTTTTAATTCATATGTATTCTTCATATGTATTAATGCACACTTCTCATTACCAAGGATGGGTGTCATATCTGGAAGTTCTCCCACAAAAATAAACAGAAAAAAAGTTTTAAAATAATTTCTCATCATGTTCTCTTTTAAAATTTCTTCAAGAAAGAAAAAAATGTAAAAGGAAAAAGAAAATAACATCTTCAGCTTTGAAATTTGTGAAAGATCAAAGACTGTAATGCACATAGATTTTTTTAAGGATAAATTATTAACATGGGAGAACACATACTGGTCAATAACATGGTCAAAGAATTGTAAGTTAAGAGCATCTCTCTACAGCCATTTACAGTTAATCTTTGCTTATTGTTTGCAAGAAATTCCAAGTTATTCACTAGTTATTTTAATATAGCTTTTAAAAAGCCATTTTTGGCAAAGCTGAGAATTTTGCCAAGCACTAGACCAGGTTCAGCAGCTTGGCATGTTTTAATTTCTCCTTGTTCATCACTCAGCTGTAGGACACTGGAAATCACACAATCACCATGCATGAGAGTGCACGGGAAGTCTAAAGGCAGAGCCAGCCATTAGTTCCCACTGTGCCACCCATTTCTCGCAGGTATTTAGCAGAAACCCAGCCAGAAGGGGAAGAAGCTCTCTCCATACCTGTTCACCCTTGACACACCTATAATTTCTTCTGTATAAGTAAGAGTATGCTTCTGGTATTTGCACACCTTCAGGAACATGGAATCATCCACAGGGTAAGACAGGAAAGAGAATTACATCCTTCCTTTCAGACCTAGGTGACTGTAGCCATCTGCAAATTCACTCTCCATGTGTGAGAGGAAAACACAAGGACAGCAGAGGGAAATCTGGGCTGAGCAGTCCCAGGGATGTGCCATGCTGCCATTTCTCTGCATCAGCTCCATCCTGGCCTTGTGCTGGCAAAGACACCTTTACAGAAGTGAAAACTGATGAAGCCCTAGGTACCAGAGAAGCAATTTTCTCCTTCTTCTGCTATGCAGTTAACCCAGACACCTGGTAACAAATTAAATGCTATTATAGCCTTCAATTCTCTTATTTCACAGAGCAGCCTTTAACCTAGACACGTAGTGTTTGGAGGATTAAGGGTGAATCCTGGGCCTCTATTGACCAAATGCCATTGGTTTTTTTTGATATCTTATCTTCCATTCTGTCTTCAAAATATTTCTCTCACAGTTCTTCCAAATGAAAGCATTCTCCACCTCCACTTGTGGCTGAAGTTGCCAATTTTTGCTTGATGATTTTTGTATGAGAACACATCCTGAAGAATTTATTTCAATGAGATTGCTGAATATCTGACAAATACAAGCCCTCAGTTGTTCATTTCAGCAGTGGGATATGAATGGGAACACCCAGTCACTGGCCTCTGAATTTTGCCGATATGAGAATTTTATCATTTTTCATACAGTATATTTCATTTTGATTCAAATAAAACTAAATTCTATGGGACAGATCTTCTCTAAGGAAGAAAATAACCATGTAGAAATTCAAGCAATGTCTTTTTCTTACATCCAGTTAAGCAAAAAGACGAAAATTTTCACTTTGCTCATGGCAGATATACTTAATAAAAAGAATCAGACTGAGAGCACTTTACTACGTTCAGACTAGGCTTTTATTGATTTGGATGTGCTATGAACCACATTATCTAATCTACAATAAGCCATTTACCAAGTGCAATGATCTATGGGCTAAAAGGCTTAGATTTTTAGTTCCATTGTAGACTTTTTGATGAAATGGTAGATCAGCAGAGAATAATAAGATTGTCAGGGACAGGAGTGTCAATATTAGGAAATTAGAAAGTTTGGCTTACTGTTTTAAATCCTCTTGCTGTTCATTTAAAAGCCCAGTATCTCTTTACTAGACTAATTGAGTCTGTATATTTATCAGAGCTCCCAGATGACATCCCACAGGGTGTCAAGTCCACAAGGGCTCAAGTGCTCATCCAACTGAAAATATTTTTATTTTGCAAAAACAAAATCATCCATCTGAGCACATGACATATGAGAGTACAAGTTATCATGATCCTCTCTTCTTGCTATTGCTGTTTGACACCATCCAAGTTTCACCTGCTGCGTGAGAGATTTTAGCAGTTTTCTTTCAAAGTAAGTTGATGTATTTTGCATCAGGAACTTTACTTACATGCACAGAGTTTGGAACATGAAGCTGAGATTTCAAGGAGGCTTCTGACCTACATATAAACATTGGGACTTGCAGTCCCACAGTCCTGTCTCTCATATCCTCTCCTCTACTTATCAAGCTTTGGCCACTTCTCCAGATGGGAATTCTCCAGCTGCCAACATGAAATGCTACAGAGACCTCAAGGGGGTTCGTTTATCTGTTGGTCTATGGTAATCTAGGGAAGAGCCACACATATGAGATCTGATTCCTTATTTTACAACATAGTTTTTTGATTGAAACAGGTAGCAATGAGCTTCCTGCCAATGTATATTCTAACTTCCTTCTCAAATTACCAAGCAATTAATGCAAAGATAACTTCTTCCTGCAAAATGGCTGATTTCAGCTGACCGGGACTCTGATGTTTGTGGAAAAAATAACACTGCAAAACAGATTTGCAGCACCATAGCCATAACTGAAATAACTTCTCCTGTTATCAAAGACGAACAGAACTTAAATTCAGTGGCTTTCTGTAGACAGAAATAAAATCCAATATTAAGTGTTAATTAAGTGAAAGCCACAGCATATTTATGAGGTTATTTTATCTATAGTTCTACGGCAAATTTTACTGCATCATTTCTGAGTAAGACTGATAGGTTACATGCCCAAGTAAATGTAGTGAAGACATTAATGTCACTTTAAAGCAACTCAAGCTTTGATGCTCTGATATTTTTGTTGTACTGCCACTATTAGGACGTGTTGCCTTATTCTTTGGAAGGGAGAAAAGGAAGTGTAACTAGTTCAGCCCACCACCTAACTTTACAACAACTGACACTAACTATAACACCCGCCAGTTTGTATTAAGATGTTATTGCACCTTTCCAGTTCTAATCACCAATTATGACTCTATTAGTCCTACTTGGCAGTTCAGCTGCTCCTGCATCAGCTGAAGGGGACTTGGAGACAGACCTCTGATCTTCCCGTTTCCGCTCCGGTGAGCGCTCAGCACAGCGCCTGTCATCTTGAGACATTGAGGAGGTAAGGCACTGCCTTTTCTAAGATAACTACACCTGACCTTACAACAATTTACTAAGGAAATACCTGCCTAATGGCAGTGTGACTGCAGTTTCTTTTACACTCACAACGGCGCTGCAAATTAGAGACAACAGGATAAATCTATGACCAGCTCACTAGACACTTCATTAAATCACTGTTCCCCTGCCTTGTAGAGCACTAATAGAATCACAGCCCTCGTTAGCTACTGAATAAAAGATCAATCACATTCTTTGAGAGCTCTTGCTACCAGCTTCCAGAGGAAACAAGGAAAAAAAAAGACATATTTAGGATCATCAGTAAGATTCTGAATGGCCTCACTGCAAGTTGGTTAAATTACCTTTTCCACAACTGACTCCGACTGTAATACTCTGAGGAACTTGTTAAGTCTGCTTTCAAAAGCTGCTATCTAATATATGACTACCAGGCCCTGGTCAAAAGTTCATAATGTGCATATGTAAAAAGGTACTAAATTGCCTGAGGGCTAAAACCAGAGGAGTTTAATTGCAGCAAAATGCTGAAAATGGTCTGTTGAGGGTCTTTCTATTGGGATACTACTAGCACGAACTGATTGAAGTACAGCACATAAAAGCCTTACAACAATATTTCCTTAAATGTGGCTGAAACTGCTAGCACTTGCTAGAGCATGAATGGTGTGCCAGGAGGAAAAAAGAACCTTCTCTAAAGCAAACAAAGATTTAAGGATTGATATAATTCAAAATTCAGAAGTGTGTGGATAAAAGGGAGATTTAAACAACAGTGAATATATGTCAGTATAAATCATGTTATAAGCTTCACGTGTTCTGGTGGGAAACATCCATACCATGGTGGTATGGATGTAAACATTTTTAATTGGCACCCATTAAGATTCACTGCAGTGAAAACTGGAAAACAACTTCCATCAATCCATTTATGACCACACTTGGAATTTTGGAAACATTAGACTAAAGATTCTTACACTTAGCCTAAAATCCAAGGACTTATTTGCAGAAAGCCAAAAATCATCCCTCTACTGATTAGCACGATAAATAAAAAAGGACAGTAAAGAAAAAAGAAAATATTTTTCTATTAAAATAATCAAAATACACTTTTTCTACTGAAAAAACAGAAATCCCAACAATATAAATGATGAGTAAAGAGGGTGGTCATCTGAAAATTAGAAAGAAACAGCAAATTCTTCACTTAGTTGTATTACATTTTATTATCTCAAATAAAAGTATCCTTTCATCTAACCAGAAACTGTGAACAATTTAACTCTTTGAACAGTGAATACAAGCTGAGTATTTTTCCTTCTATGTGTGCACTTATGAACATCTTGCCTGAGAATTTGGATTTGGCCATAAATAGGCATTTGAAAAAAATAAAAAGCAACTATTTTTATATTTTCCCCTTTTTTTCAGAAAGCCTTAATTTACTCCTCAATATTTATTTTTTTTATTATCTTGACCAAAACCAATATTTAAACTGGACATGATAAAACATTTATCTTAACTATTTTTAAATTTTATTTTTACCTTTTGAAAACCATATTCAAATAGAATATTATCCAATATGCAATAGGTACAAATTTGAAATTTTAACTTAAACTTAATTTCATTAGACATACTGTTTAAAGGAAGTAGCCCAGGCCTCTAAGTCTCTGTTTCAGGTCTGGACAACCCTTTCTCCCCAGCTTCTGAGCACTTCAATCCAATTAATCAATGGATGTATCTGACAGCAGAAGGGAAGAGGGAATGGAAGCAGAAGACCTTAAGTATTTTTCCGATGATGATAGTGACCAGGAATGAACATATAATTTGGCCCAGCTGCATTTCATTACCAATTTAAACATTATTTTAGAGGAATAGATTAGCAATTAGATTGCATTTACAGGAATCTTTCCTGTGGACAGTGACAAAGTTTTCTGTTAAGTCTCTGTCCCCTCCAAAGAGCAGAAAAAGCATTTTGCAGGTCTTGAGGATGCAGGCACACTATTTGATTTTCCCAGAAAAGCAATAGTCTGGATTGTGTTCTGAAAAGCATAATTGGCCTTAGCTGAAGGCCACTTAAAATGCCACGTTACTGTCTATTGAATAAGCACACATGTAATGCAATAATGATAAATTTCACCTCGCCACCAAAAATAAGGTCAGATACTGTGTCAGTAAAAAGACATTTTATATGAAAACATTTCCTCTAGAAACATAAGGCCAAAGGAGACAAAAAATATTATAACACAAGTGGAACTGCCAGTTTTGTTGAAACATTCTATAATTTCTTTACAAGCTGGAAATTCACATAGATTTCTCATCAAAGGAATGGAAGAACTCTACCCCTCATTTTTCCTCACAAATACAAAGTCACCACTTCTGGTGATAAATCTGAGCAGCTCAGTTTATACAAACTGGTTCAGCTAATGGCATCAGTGTAGCTCTAATATCATTTAGTTCAGAGTAAAACCTCGTTTCTTGGCAGAACTACTCAACTCATTTCCAGTTTACTCATGGTATCTTGATGAAAAACAAAATAAATGTGTTTCCCAGACAACCCTCATTTTACTGGCATGAAGTACAGAGAATAATGACAAGTTTTGAAGTTTAAGCCATCAGATTTCTAGCAGAACTGTACCACGTATGCACCCAGTCCACAAGAGGAAATATGGAAAGACTTTTCAGACACTCAGCTACTCCAAGACCCTGCCTACCTGCTCAACTGTGCTGCTTATTTGGGGCCTTTTCCTAAGGGAACTGCAGTGGAGAAGTTCTTTTCCTACACAGTGGAAAGCTGTCTCTCTAGTAGCAGGGCAAGGATGCACCAGGACACCCAGTATCCCTGTGCCTCTGCTTCTTAATTAACATTGTCAGATCAACAGCACTGTTTGGGATGAGATGAACTATTCAACATGAGCAGACAATCAGATTCTAAATTACACTCTTACAAACTCATTATCATAAAAAATTGCCAAGATGGTTGGTTTATTTGAAGTGCTAAATTAGTTTTCTTGGACTGGTAGCATTCATCATAATGTAGGTTTGACATCTCAGGACAACATTTTAATAGCAATGCTGTTCAGTCAAAAGGAATAGTGTTTCCAATTTTCTACCAAAATGTAAAAAAACCTAATTAAATTCATTCGTGGATTACAGTGACAGACAAAGTAAAACACCTAATCAGTAAAAATCAGTAAGTTTCAACTCCTATGGCTGCTTAACATTCTAAAAAATAATACTGGTAATTACTAGTAAATACTCTGAAGAGTATATAGCTCTAGCATTCTGGATTACTCTCAGAGCGTGATATTCAGTGGGAGCTACTGAGCAGAAAACATTACTGAATATCCAGTAGAAAAACTAAACATGCTCCCTAAGACAGTCTCATCAACCACAGACCTTTATCCATCCACATGGGATGGAGCCAATGCTCTAAGCTGGCCAAGGAACATCCTGCAGCTTGAGTCTTGCCTTTAGAAAAAAGGAAATCACCATAGTCATATCCATAACATTAAAAAAAAATAATAAAAAAACCCCAAAGAAACACACCCAACCCAGTAAGCTCCCTTGCATTTCCCTCAGGAGAAAACAAGATACCTAAATCTACAGAACTGACAAGAACTAGAAACAGTATTGGTATCACAGAGGGATACCTCCCAAAAGCCTACAAGTATGCATTTATTATACATACACCTAGATTTTCAATGGCTTTCCTGGAAGGAAGTTTTTTGGAATGCTAATTCAGTTAAGCAGTTATGTCCACGGAATGCCAACATGATAATGAATGACATGTCACATGCAAAAAACAAACAGATAAATCACTTTTTCAGGGAAACAGACTCTTACTGTGTACCGTGTTCACCTATCCAGGAATATTAAACACATTAAAAAAACAACTATGTTTTTCATGTGTGTGTGTATATATATATATAGATCTATCTTGATAGATAGGTACACGCATATATGTAAAAATAGTGAGAATACTGAAATCACATTATGTAGTACTCTGCATTTGATATACTGTATTATTTTTGGACCTTGCAAATATACTTTTTTAATGACTTTGCTCTAGCAAAATGACTTTCTAGCTCAGATTACTTGGACACTTTTAGTGTTTACTCTTCCATCTTTTGTAAAGTCAGAGGAGATTTCCCTGAGAACTTCAAATAAATAAGATATCCAGCTGCACAAACACTATATATTCTGTTAGATTACTTTGGCTTCCTAAGGAATATTTGACTTTCTCTGAATGTAAATGATTAAAGAGAATCCATCATATGAAACTGATTGGTGAACTGTTTAAAGTGGTATGGCACTTCTTCAAAGATGATTTAGAGATAAATGAAAAGACCATGTTATGGTAAAGCATCTCAGATACCCAAGGAGTTCTAGGGAAATGTTAATTTAAGTAAGCACTGCATCCCCCAATTAAGAAATAGTATTTCAATGATACTTCCATAAAATAGGATTTACACTACATTCTTTCCTAAATGATTTGATATTTCATCTATTCTAAATATGGCCAATAAAAGCTTGGGGTTTCCTGAACATCTGTCCATTCATAAATAGCAACTTCAAAAAAAAAACAAGGAAAGGTAAACCATGTTCTGCAGTTCACATTTATACTGCCTTTTGAGTTATGCTCACAAAATGACACAGGCTAACAACATTTAGTTATGTGATTTCATTCCTTTTACCACTTATATTTTAAATTTGGGGATAGTTTTTTTTTTAACTTCTGGAGGCCAGAGAAACTAAAACGAAACTTTATCCAATAATGTTGCTTTTGCTGAACTTCAGATGTGTGAAGTGTCTTGGCAGTTCCATTTCCCATATGTATGTGCATATAAAAGATGAGGAAGGATAAGGAACTAAAAGATGCACTATTGTCATGTCAGGTGACATGGATAAGGTCTCCATTCAAAGTTCAGTGATGTAGGTGAAGTATGAATTTGATTCATCTTCATTTAAGGAATAAAATCAGATTTAAAAAACACAGTCAAAAGTAATTCAGTTCTTAGTCTCTAAACTGATCAAGGAACTTGATTCAAGGAAATAAAATTGAGGAGGTGAAAAGCACACTAGTGAGACACAATTATTTCTTACAACTATTTGTTATTAATTCCTCCACCCCCTCCATGATTCAGGTCTTACAACTACTAAAATTTGGCAGATGGCAACAGTTTAAGTGGAACACAGATCTGCCATTTTACATCCTAACCTACATGGGTGTTGTCTTTCACATTCCATGTCACTCATAGCACCATAATTTCAATAGCTGAAAATATCTGGTTCAGTTGAAGTGCCTTGTATAATTTGTGTTTGGATGTACTTCATTTACTTGCTAGCTGTACAATGTAGTAGCTATAGGTCTGTCCAAAAAGTCGTTCAATAAAATTAGTTTTTTAGGAACTATTTTTATATAAAAAATTATTAGAAACTCATTGCTAGCTAAAAAGTCAAGTTTTTTCCCTGTGAATGTTTGAGACTATCTAGCAACAGGCCATTGGATCATTATAAATGAACTACAGCACATGGACTCTGCTTTTGATTACAGTTATCTCATTCAGAAAAATGTCTCTATTACTCTCTTGTTATTAAAGAAAATTAATAATCCTGTGACTTATGTACTAGCTGGAAACAAAGGAGGTCTGGATTCTACTGTGTTATTTACAACAAACTGTCTAAGTGACCTTGCTCAGGCACTGAAATGAGAAACTGTGGGGTCACAAGAGGGGTTGAGGCACCAGAGCTGCAGAGTCACTGGAGGACCCTGGGGTACAGAGAGGGGCATCTGGGGGGCTCTGGGGTGCAATAAGGAGCACCCAGAGGGTTCTGCAACAAAGCAAATGGCTCTGGGGCACTTCAGGACATGCTTGCATTTGGCTTTCAGCAAAGCATGTTAATTGCAGGCAGCAATTTTCACTGCTAGCTAGGGCTACAAAGTCATCAAAGATGACCCTTATTAGGCAAAATTTTTTTCTAAGAAAATCTTTTTTGTTTATTGCCCTTTTAAAAATGTATAATCCATTGACATGCCAGCATAATTTTAAGTCTGTTTAAGAGCAAACAATTACTACATTAGTTCAGAGATACATTATGATGACCTATACTGGTACATATCTGCCATTTTCTGAAGTTAACAGTAAACAGCCACATACTTCCATTAACACCAAATAGATGCATGAAAAAAAAGTGAAAGTTAATCCCTTTCAGCTTTTAAAAAGGTCTTCAAGACATTTAAGTTCACTTGTCTGTTTATACAGGATATCACTAAATTTTAACCTAGTTTATTCCCAGCAAATACAATAAATTATGATGTTTCATTATGACAAAGATCTCAAGAACACTGCCACAATGATGAAGCAAATTCCTAATAGTGAGTATAATCTTGACACAAAGAAACAATGCTAAAGGGACCAAAAAAAAGGCTAAATACGCTGTTGAGCTGTTTCTGCCAGACTGCAACATCTTCCCTGTCATCCAAGCACCTCAACACTCGTAACAGAAAATTCCTTCCTTATGGTTTATCAAATACATTCTGAGCAGATCAATGCTGTGCAACACCTCAGAGACACCAGGGCACTTCAGTTTAGTGCTGCAGCTGATGGTGAATAAGTGAGAAGATATAAAAATAAGGAAAAAACAGGAACTTCAAATCTTTGGAAGACTGAAAAAGAATCCAGGATTAAAAAAACCAAAAAGTGCAGTGAAGGAAAGTCTGGGGTTTTCAGACAAGCGAAAATTATCGTATCAGAGCACAAAAATAAAAACATTTACTTTTGAAACCTTTTGTTAAGAACTCATTATTTTATTTGTAAGGAAATTTATATCCATGAATATGATACCCAGACATTGTTGTAACAAGGTCTGTTGATGGTGTAACAATCTAAACCAAGAAACAAAAAAATTGAATGCAAGACTGACTTTGCAAATTTCAGAAAGTAGCAGACAGGGCATTCTGAAATTCTACAAAAGTCTAGGGGGAGAGGAAGAAAATCCTTATTTCCTCCACAAAAAAAGAGGACATAGCAGAGCTGCTCAATAAGCAGCTACAGGGTGTGTTGGACACAGCAAACTCCATGGCCATTGCTTCTCCCAAACACTGCTCTGCACACTGAGACCTCAGCTGTTCTGTTTGGCACATGGAAAGGTTTTTATAAAGAATTTCCATTCCTGTGGTATGGGTTATGGGGGACAGATTTAATTTGCCCTCATATTTCATGCTACATTTATTTTAGGAAGAAGTTAAAATATGTATCAGTTAAATGTAATTTTGATAATAAAGGAGCTTATATTACATTTTATTACTAGATAGGATACAGAAATTTGAAGAGTAGGAGGAATTTTTGCACCATCCTTCCAGAACTATTAACCACTACTTTGGAGGCATTTCTTCACCATCTTTTACAACCAATCAAAAAATTCTTCCACATATACCTTCTTTCCTTTTACCCAATTCAGTCAATTTTAAATAACAGCATTCTGCAAGGAAGCATATGATATCAGGACTCAAAAAATTAACTCTCCTTCCATGTTACTAGAGGTACAGATGCCAAACCAGTTTATTAAAAAAGAGTTGTTGCTTGGCATCGCTTTCAAATTTATTCTCTAGGCATTAAGCCATAAAAGAGGAGAACTCCATGGGTGTTTTACACACTCTCCACAAGTGCTAGCATCCCATAGACAGTCCCCTTTCACTCTCCCTTACTCTTTTGCTTCCTGCCCAAAACTCAATTTGAGAAAAGAAACTGCCATTTTGACCATATATGAACTGTGAGGCCCTTTTCAAAAAGAAATGCCTGTTGCTTTTCAAGAAATCCCAGTGCATTTTCAGGAATGTCTTAGGGAGGAAATGCAGGCCAAATTCTGTGCTGAAACACACATATATACCCACCCTGCCCCTGACTGCTCTTGGAGCTGAGCAGTTGAGGGCAGAATTTGGCCTGAGCTGAGAATTCAGTTATGGAAGCCAACATCAACTCAACAGAGCCCACACAGATCTTTGGCCAGCAAAAAAATGTTTACTTAAGAAGGGAATACTATCCCCAGCTCTAAGGGTTATTCCAGCTTTTTTAGCAAAAAATCAGGGCAGAAAGAAAAGAGATTGAGATTGCAGGGCCTCTTTGGGGCTTCAATCAAAAGCAAAAAGATGTGATCATTAGGTAGAAGCAAGTCACTCCTGTAGATGCAGATTCATTTCTTTCCAGAATAGCATTTCTGAGTTTATGTTAGGTGTGAGTGCAAAACAACACATGAAATTTAAATTTAGGCATCACCAACATATTGCAAAAGTAAAACCAGTGAAGCAGCTGTAGGCACAGGGGTTTCCTGCTTCCCATATGAGCAGTGCAATACATGCCAAGTGCCTAAAACACTGAAGGGATCATGTCAGAATGACAACAATTCATTATTTTCAGTAAAACTAAGACACGTAGACAAGTTAGAAAGAATATTTGTAAGGGTCTCAAACTCTCATCAGCAAATACTTTAAATACAAAATCTAGTTTTGAAAAGCTATTCTGTTTGGGGGGAGGAGGGAGAAATCAAAGGGCAGTTCAAGTATCAGACTCTTACACAGTGAAAAATGAAGGGCAGAATGATCTTATTGAGTCTAACTGGCTGGTTAGAGATGACAGGTTGAGCTCTTCTAGTTGTAATTTATATCTCAGCAACAGAACATGGTTATATTCCCAACCGTTAAAAAGAGGGTGACACATCTGCTAAAACTCTAGCACAATGGCTGGCGTTGCACTGCAACAGGAAATGTAACCCAATAGTCTCAGAACTTCTACAAACCCGAGCCATTTCTTAATGTAAAAGGATTTGAAAAATCAGTTCACTGAAACATCTGTTATGCTCTTGCTGCTCTAACACATGATACTCTTTCTGCACTCTTACCTGCCAACAAAAATATTTGGGTCTATGAAAACGATCACAAGTGTGTGATAATGGCACTGCTTCTACTTTCCTATGTCATTGGACACTCACAAAATCACCTGGGGGTGACACTACATAACAACCTGTGCTGGAAATCTACAGTAAATATATTTAGTTTTAATTCTGCATATTAACAGCAACAAATCAGATGAGTTCTGAGTAAGTAGCAAAAATTTAAAACAAAAGAAAAATCTTGATATGAGTGTTCTTGAGCCAACTTTCAAGAAGACAAAGAAAAGAAAAGAACTGACAGAAAGGGAGAAGAGAAAATTAAAATGAAAAAGTAGTAGAAAATGCACAAGGTAGCAAAACCCTAGAAAGCCTTAGATCAAGCAGGCATATGTGTGGACTACACAGTTATTTGCAAAGTTTCTCTTTCAATCTTTTCTTGACAAGATCTACTTGTTTCGATTTCCATTTATATGCATAATATAAGCATCTCTGATTTTCCTGCATACCCACGAATGGGCACTTTTCTGCTTTCTGGCAATCAAAACATTAGTAAGGTTCAGGGGAACATATCAATTCCTATCAGAATTTGAGTTATAAAACTGATGTTTAACCTCAACCCTTAGCCTCCATCATAGCATTCAAATAAACTCAGTGAAATACACACAAACATGAAGGACTTCATGAAGTGATGGGGCTTGGACCAGAGTGCAGTATATTGCAATGCCAATATTTTTTGTACGGTATTTTGTATGCTCTTTTATTGACCATCCATAAATAAAGAGATGCTATAGAAAAAATAAAATCTATCAATTGATTTAAAGAATTCGGCTTTTTATTTTGTTCCTTAGAGAGTGAGATTATCTGAGCAGCCAACACAAAAGTTTTCCTTTGTGAAAATATGTCAGAGCAAATAAAACTAACAATTCATAGAAGTTCCACAAACTAGATTCCTTTTCATGGGACATTGATAACATTCACTTATCCATTCTCAGGAGAACTTCCAAAAATTATTTTACAAACTATTGCTAACACAGCAGAGACTTATTTTAAAAGGTCCTAGTCAAAATAATCATGCTGTTGAATGACATGACCACTTATTCCAAGGTGCCAGAATGCTCACTTACCACTCTCATGGACATAAATAGGTTTTGCATGTGTCCAGGATTCAAACTGCAGGAGGAGGTTAGAGGTGTGGAGATTGTCCAGCCTGACACATTCTCAGTGCACCACACTACAGTGTTGGTATTTTTGCTACATTGATCTTATCAAAGATTCCGGAATTGCTCAAGCAGCTGTTAATTTTTTGTCATTTAAGCAGAGCTATAAACACTATAGGATGTGTTTTCCACTTCCATTAACCCAGTATAAATTAAGACAAATTTCATTATCTCAATGATAACGAAATGTACAAGCAAACTTTTCAGTGCAGCTATACACACAAGTTCCAACACTAATAAGGGAAAGTATATAGGGAACCTATACAGCTCATATACTACAGGTTATGCTGTAAATTGAGCTACTTAAGGATGGATCCCTATGTATCAACAATTCCTTCTCTGTTCTTTTTGAAATAATACCAATCACCAACTCAGTGAGAGGAACAGAGACAGTAAGTTCTATTACACCACAAGCACTCTTGTCACTTGTGAGTTCTTCTGTAAAAGGAGCCAGGTTTAGGCTTGGACAAGTTGCCATGGCAAGTTGAGTTCTTCAGAATTTTGAATCTTTTCATTTCCTTGATTCATAGCTACAAACGTTCACAGCAGATTCCCTCTCCCTGCTCCCCCCCTGGGAATACCCTTCTTCATCAGGGAATAAGGGATGAGAAACAGCCAATAAGGTTAAAAGAAGCCAGTTCTCAATGAAATAGAAGTCATCCTCTGCCTAAAAAAAAGACTTTGGCTGCCTAGTAAATAGCCTGGTTTAGAGGTTCAGGGGATAAGGGTTACACCTTCAAGTGCTGGAGGTACTAAAATTATATACAGAAGACTCAAAATTGACTATAAGAGAATGACATGGCCTTTCGTTATGTCATAGTCCCACTCAAAAGTCCAATGGAGACAAAGGAAAAACACCTAATGCCTTTAGTGCTTTCTAAGAATCAAATTGTTGGTTTCTTGTTTGGTTTGGGTTTTTTTAAATATGAATGAAGGTGCTTTTACCACTGAAAGCACTATCCCTCAGCCATTAATAATACCTGTAGTATCTTTTCTAACTATGCTATCTATTTACGTAAAAAAATTCAGTCAGGCATATTTGACTTAAAAATCAAAGTGATTTTTTTATGTTTTATGAACTGAGCACAGTTCTAAAGTACCCCACACCTATAATGTACAACTGCCTTAATCACAGCAAAAATCACATATTCAAACAAGAAAGTCATGGATTCCATCTAGCAAGGTACCTTTACTGAAGAGTAACAAAGTTAATTTCAAATGGCTGAAGAATCCTCTTCTAAAGCACTCAATATTTTGGCACAATGTTTGTCATTAAAAGCAAGGTCACAGTTACAAAAGGCAGGAGGTCACAGCAGATCCTCGCATCTGGATTTTAATAGCTTTACCCCCCTGATTTGAAAACTGAAGATGTGTAAAGGACTGTAAATCATTCACTTACCATGGATTTGGTGAAAGGTCGAGCCAAGGTAAATAGCAGGGTATACACCCACCAGCTACGATGAATGGCAGAGTAAATCATATTTCCAGGATGGACTGAATTGGACGTCACCCCATGGGGAGAAAGGCGTCGGTTCAGCTCGTTGGAGAAGAGAATATTGCACAGCTTGGAACGATTGTAGGCCAACATAGCCCAATACTCCTTCTTAGATGGGGAAAGCAGGCTGAAATCAAGTTTTCCAGAGTCATCTTTAATTTCTGTAAATCTAAAAAACAGTAAATATGTCTCAGATACCCCAGAGTTAATTTCAGTCTCATTAAGAGCAACATAAAATGTAGACAACAGAGTAGAACTTGGCCAGAACCAACATAAAACAACAGTTTATTGAGCAGTTGAAAGCATCTACTGGAAATTGCTTGAGACCCAAGAAGCTGTTGTATATAATATGACAGTAAAAGTACTGAATAATTAGCAAAACAAACAATAAATAAAAACAAGCCAGAAATTGCTCTAGTGATTCAAAGGAAACATTTATAACTTACAAATCACTTTATTTAAAGTCAAAAGAAAAGATTTTGCTGTAGATCCACAAAAGCACATTTAACTTGAAGGAAATAATGTAGGATTAAATAACTGCATTAGAACCAGAGAAAACCAGCATTCTCTCATTTCCCTTTCTTCCCCTGATTATTTCATCCAGTGTTCACATACTGCACACTTTCATTTAAGTGTTCAAGTAACTATGGATGAGTCTTACTGCCTGTTAGACTCTTTTTTAGATTAAAAATTGATGAATATAAAGGGGTTATAACCTTGGTAACTTGCCATCAATAGTCTTATATGTTTAAAAGATAAATGTAAACAAAGCCAAAATGAGTTCTGGCAGAGTATAATGTTTTTAAGTATACCCATGGCATGGCTGAACACAAATCAAAGTAACTAGTTGATGTTTTTTAATTGGGTCTGACAGAGTCATTAAACACCAGCTGTTTGTTTCTTTCCTTTTTTTTTTTTTTTCTTTTCTTTTAATAGCAAGGTAGTGAATGTTCTAAAGACATTTAGGTGAAGACAAGGAAGTTTCCCACCCCCTAACTCATAAAATTTGAAATATCAAATTTGCTGGTATATCTTAGTATTAGAAAATAATACTACATTTAGCTATAGAGCTGTGTTTCACTCAGCTACTAAAAATAAAAAGGATTTAGCAAGCTCTTTTTCATACTCGGAGTTTTCAGAATCAGCTGGGGAGAACAGGGATAAACATAATTATAGTGCAACTAGAAAAATGTTCTAAAATATCTTTTACTAATTTTGCATTTGATGCCCAGAAATGAAGAGATCAGCTGGAATTTCTACATTCATTCTGTGAGCCGAATTATAATACACTCAGAGAAAAGCATCTACAATATTTGAAGTCAAGAGGAATCCAGGATGTTCTGTGTCTTGCAGAATCAGCCCTTCAGTTTCAACAACAAAATTTCTCCTTCATAATTTATGGTTAGATAAAATACATTTCTGACATTAACAGGACTATTCTGGGAGGAATTTCCTATATTCATTCCTCAAGTAGTAATTTATGACACCAAAAATAATCTATAAATAAACCACTTTGTGTATACTGCACAAAGGAAACACAGTGGCAGATTTTCAGGCCAGTCCTGCAAGTGTGCTTCTGGGAGTCAATCTTACTTATGTCTGCAATCTCAGTGAATTCAGTGGGATAAGGGCTGTACAATCAAATTAATAGCACAGAAATAAAGACAGAAGGAAAGTCAACCTACTTATTATTCTGATTTTAATATGATGTGCTCAAAGTACCCAAAAGCTTAATTTCAACAGAATTTATTTGTGCTGAATCCAGAGAAGTAACTGAAAACCAGAGAGGCAAATAAATATTTTGCCTTGGAGCAGTTTAGTATAATATTTTCTGCAAACGTGGACTTCATTTTTCCCCTAACAGGGGGCCTTGACTCCAGCAAAAAGACTCAGCCAAGGTTTATGGAAGTAATTAGATACCAACACTTCTGTTTTACAACACAGTTTAAGGCTCGGAGTTCTCAAGTAGGTCAGAAAGTCCCACTATCCAGTAGTACCTAATGTCTAAACTAACTCCCTACATCAACTTCTTGCCATGAAGCAGACTGGGGGAGGAAAGGAGGCATTTACAATGACCAGTGTGTTAAGATATGCCACAGTACATGAATTGGACCTCTTAGAAGTAGAGAAATATAAACTAATTGTGTTTATTATTTTATTAAAAAATAAGACTGTTCCTTATTTTTTAATTGGCTTCTAGAAACCTTGGCTGATCTTACTGAATTAGCAACAAACACTTTAAAAAAATGTTTTCAAACCCAGATAAAGATGGCCAGCTCCAGTTACACACAGAGCCTAACACAGTGAAAAACAAAGATGTCATTTAAAATACTATCACAGATACAAACTTACAAAGGGGAACAAGCAGCTGACAATTCAACATAATCTCCCATTAAATAACAGCTCATTTATACGTATCCTGTTGTGCCCTCCACATCTGGCAAGTGATTGGAGTTGGCAGATTTATTTCTGGAGCTATCTTGCCTGCCCTGCAGTAGCCTCCCTCACTCCTAAAGGGACTCTGCTACTTGCTTTCACAAACCTGGTGTGATTTGCAAAGATATGGATGTCCAGATTTTGTTACCACCTAATTACTAGACATTTCATGTCTTTTAACACCGGGGAGGATTATTACTGGCATTTTCTATTGCTTCCTTTCATTTCAGCCATCATAAATTTAAAATGGTAAAAGTAAATCTATCTGCAGTGTGTCATTTATACCATAAGCCCCTGTGTTTGGAAGTGATAAAGGTTTCAGCCTGACCCTTGGCTGGTCTCTCTCTACCAGGTCCCTGGGGTTACATTTTATGGAAACATGATTAAAAAAATAAGCTTCATTCTGGGTCACTAAAACATTTCAGAAATATGAAGGCAGGGGGGTGGGGTGGGAAGCAGAGCTTATACATTCTTCCTTTTAGATTGTTAGAGCTGTTACAAATGAGGAGAAGTGAAAAAGAAATCAACAGTAATGTTAAAGCTGGACATTACAGGTCTAATCCTGCATTCCCCAAACTAAATCAGAAGGCAGTTAAATAGTTTGTGCCCACTAAAATTTTTAACTGCAGCATCAATTTTGCACAAGAAACTTTGTTTAAATCAAATCTGTGTTTTCAGTTACTAACAAAACCACCACAAACATGTCTGAAATGACATAAACCTCATCAATTTCTTTTTTTGCCAACTGTACTTTTCCTGACAGTAGAAACAACGAGCATCTAACATTTTAAATAAAACTTTAAACAAAAGAGACATAGCCAGAATTCTTATACGTATTAACTACACTATGTCCCATTTTACAATTATACAGCTAATGTCTGCATTGAATTCCCTAATTTCTCATTATAAAACAATTGGATTTCATCTAGCAGTTTTTAATTGCATTGTTTCTCCTGCTAAAATAACTGCACATTCTTCTCGGTAAGATGTTGAAGTTGTTGAATGACAAATCAATATAGGTCATGCCATTCAGATTTAATCAATTATTATTCCATCTCCTTGAAAAATCAATGAGTGGTCTGAAATGTGGTGAAAATCTGCATTCATACAAAGAAGGATCAAAAAATACCTACATACATATAAAATTAGAACATGCTTTATCCAGCCACAGAGCCAAATCCGGTAACATCCACAGGCATTAGTAATGCTTTTATTTAAAAAAAAGCCAACATTATTTAAATACAAATGCTTCAGAGCAGGGCCTTTTGTTTTCAAAAACTTTAGCAGCTTTGCCATAACCTTTTTATGCTCCAATGATTGCAGATTTGAGCTAAGTCAAAGGTAACCTTCACCAACCTGTGTGATTCAGAGGACACCACCACAACCCGAGCAGGAGATGAGCGGCGTAAAACATCTTCCAGAAGCTGGACAAGGTAGAAATGTCCCAAGTGGTTCACCTGGAAGGTGGACTCCAGATCATCCTCTGTCAAGCACCAGGGAACACCAAACACGGCAGCATTGCAGATCAGTATGTGAAGAGGCCTGAATAATAAGAAGCATTGAATAAAACTGAATCAGGAAAAAGAAACCTCAATGAAATACTTGCTAGGGCAAAGTGTGTTTTGGGTGCAGGTGCGAAGGCTTTGGCTGCAGCAGAGCTGCAGTCAAAAAACATGAATTGATGAACACTGAGCTGGAAAATAAATACATCTTCCAGAAGCTGTAATCTTTGGTGGAAAAACAGCACACAATACATATGAGATCCTTGAAACAAAACCCATCCTCACTCATCTAACCCAGCTTAAATCGAAACGCCACAGTGAAGGAACCTGTGAAGAATTCCTAATTTGCTTTGCAAAGGATAAGACCTACCCCATTAAGCTAGTAAAGAATCTAGACTGTCACATACCTCTTATGCAAAAATCAGGTCCAAAAAACTTCCAATTTCTTGATGTCTCCACTGTAACCTCAGGCTGTTCTATCTCTTAGTCTTCCCAACCTCCACAGCAAGATCAAGGACAAGCACCCTTTCTGTACTTTCTTATCTTTTATCAAATCCTTATGAAAGACAGCACACACTACTTCTCAGACCTTAGACGGATCTACATTTGCTAGATTGTTTCATCTCTAAGGAAACCTTGGCACCAGTAGTGTGTTCTTGTCCTTGAGTCAGAGCCTGATGCAGCAGCCCTCAGCAAGCCAACCTGAGCTGAAATCCTCACACCTGAGAGGCTGCATCTGGCCCTCATACATTAAACAGGAAAGGTCGCACAAAATAACAACTGTCAAACAAATACCTTTCATTCTTTGCACTAATACCTGTGACATCGTAACACCACGATATTAAGATCTGTCAAATTTGTTTGTTTAGCCTGTTCCAGCCTATTATGTCTTTGCTGCAAGTTGCCAAATCCCACGATACAAAAATCAACCACCCAATTCTGAAAATAATAAATGAAGCCCAGCTAGGAAAATGAGCTGCTTGCCCTGTGTTCAAGTGCTTTCTCACAGCCCTACACACAAAAGATGGCAGCAGACCCAGACGCAGATAATCTTTCTTTTAGAGGTTGAAGGACAGATACACTGCACCTCTGAACATCTGCAAAAGGAATTCTGGAAAAGAATGTGCAACATGAAGCCCCAGGTTATGAAACAAACCTAAGTAATTAGATTTCTTCAGGCATGTTAAAAAACCCCAGCTTTTGATAGCCCAGTTTTCAAAAGAACATTTCTGGGGGCATCTAGAGCACCTTAGCCAAATACTGAAAGAGCTGCATAAGCATCACCATAAACAGCAGGCTCAATTTCCTTATTAAAATAAATTCCAATTTCAAGCCTGCTGGGAAGTTACCCATGTAGCCTGCTTTAGTAAGAATTTAACAATCTAGTATATGCTTTAGTAGGAAGCTAAAAACCTAGTGTCTGTACCTGTGCCAACTTGGAAAATTTTAACAAAAATCTTCAGAAGCAGCATAAAATGTCTCTGTACTTTGCTCCTCTTCTGAAATGCTGAATTTCTGATTTGCCTCTCGGTCAGTGACATTTTCACATATAAAGTTTTCACCTATGTACTGCACCCACAGAAGAAATTGAAAATAAAGAGGGACTGTCCTTTTAAAGGCAAGGTTCTCTCTGTTCAAACCAACTTGCAAAAAAGGCAGCTCTTGTTTTCATCTCCGCAGTCTGACTCAACACAGCTCAGGCAGGCTATTTACTAAGATATGCAGGATCATAATTTTTAAATGGTACCTGACCTTTTGAGGCATATTTTATCAAAATGTTTTAAACCCAAGTTCATTTTGCCTGTTCAGAATGCATCTGCCAGGAGGAAAACAAAGCCTCATGAAGACTGAGAGTATGTGTGAAAACTTTGGATCATTCATCATCTCTTCTGAGACGTTATGAAAAGCTCTGGCAAGAATTAATTTACAGATTTGTAAATCTGCTGGGAAAAAGGAACAGGTTTCGTCAACTTAGATGCAATTTTTGGTCTAAGAGGCTGCTGTGTGAGAACTGAAGCAACACAAGCACAGCAGTTACACAAAAAATGCCATCACCATTCCCTGCAAAAGCAAATATGGCACCTTTTCAAAAGTTCCTACTTCTATTGTCATACTTACCATGAAGTAACAGACCAGGGAAAGATAGAAAGGACTCACATGCCAACAAAAAAAATATGTAATCCATCTACCCAAATTGTTGTATGCTGCTTTAACACTAACTACACAATAACTACCAGAGGCAAAATACACTCCATACCTAAATCTGTCAGCTCAATTATTAAAAAAATGATTCTAGAATTATAAAACTATGAAATGTAATAACTTGTAAATCGTTAGGGCACGTAATTGGGTTTTATAGAAGAAATTATCCTTCAATCCCTTATCTGGGATTTGTACTTTTCAAACAACATTTTATAATTTTTTAAAGTAATTGAAATTAAGTTTGAAGCATTTACAATATTCTGTTAGAAAAATCTGTAAAGAAATATGAAAATAAATACAGAGACATTTTAATATTATTCTGAAAAGGTGGTATCAGGTTCTCTTTTAGAATCCACTTACTCTTAGCCAGCATTAGTGGTTTTAAATGGTTAAAAACTGATTTCTTTAGATAACATCAGAGAAAAGAAACCTAAAGGATCATCTCAAAACACACTGCTGCTGTGCAGTAAGAACCACCCCTCAGATTTGGGTACATGTCCATTTCAGCCATCAGTGTCTCTTGTGAGACTGCTAACAAAGGTCCAGCTACTGCAAATTGTCATCTGGACTTTTTGTGACCTGAGCATTTATACACCAGGAAATGAATGAGATTGCCTATGTAACAACCACCATATAGGTATGAATTTCAGCCACAGGTGACAGATTCTAATCTCAGTGGTGCAGAGCTCTATATCACTGAACAGATCCTTATGCAGGAACAAAATTTTTAAGATACACGACAACTCAGCTCACACAGCTGGCACTGCAGCTTCTCTTTATGACAGTAGTAGTTTAAAGTGATAGCAGAACTATGACCTTGATTTCACAAGCTCATTTAAAACATCACTGAGATCTATATTAGGCTTCCTCCTGAGCCCAAAGAAAAAAAGAATACTCCCTCCATTTAAAATAGTTTGTATTTCTACATGAAAGGCACACCTAAGGACAACAAAAAATCTCAGCAGCAATGGAAAATTTTCTTCAGTGTTGTGGTATCAACATTAGGAGCCTGCTCATTCCTACCATGATGCCTCTTTGATATTTTGAAAACACTTAAAAAATTGCAGAGGTGTTTTTCGTTCATTTTTTTTTAATTTACCCCTAAGTGTCCTTAAATTGTCTTCAGTCAGTAATCTGTATCACACCAAGTGAGCCTACCACTACAATCAGTATCTACTAGGGCTCAAATATCAGTTGCTCCATCATAGCACGGAGTCTGTTTCTTATCCTTCAGAGTCTGACTGAGCCTTAAGACTACACTGCTTCAACTCCAAGCTGTACAGCAATTCTCACTACGAGACAACTCTCACTATGCTGGTAAATGTAGCTAATATTTAGCAAAATTTAAAAAGCACATAGACTTAACTTACAATTCTTAATTGTAAATGTCAGCTGAAAACCATCCAATGACTTGTGCACTTCACAGTTCTGTGATACATCACTAACCTTGCACTGGGCATTTAGATCTTGTATGCCGTGCTCAATTCACCACTAGAAGCAACAAAGCAATCCAACTGCTCTGCACTATTTGAAAATACAGTTAAAAAAATGCATTAGAGAGAAACAGAAATTAAGTTGTTGCTATAAATCAGTTAGTTATGAAATTTAATAATCAATTTGTTAGCACCTGATGTAAAACTACGATCTGTCAGCAGCCTCCCAAGCTGGCTGTGTGTAGCAGCAGATATTTCCAAGGGAATTAATTACTGATGATTTGCAAAGGTAAGAATAATATTTTTCAACAAATGTAGCCTGTGCACTAGGAGGTTAAGCAAACACCACCAAAATGTCAACAGAGTTCTTGGCTTTGGTGTTCTCCCATTTCAGACGTAATGAAATAGTTAACCAGAAATTATGCAAAGGGAATACTTTCAAATCTTCCCATGAAGCAGAATGTCACACCATCTGGGGCACTTCTCAAGTGATTTGAAAAGTTCACACTGTTTGGAATTACACAGAAATTCAACAGAAAAGGCCTTGCCATATCCCCAAAGTCCCATAAGCAACTTTAGACCTATGGCACGGCCAGTAAAGAAGGCAGAGAGTTGTGACTTCTCTTCCATAAAGAAGCAAAGTCACAGCCCAAAGAACTTTTCCATCTCATAAATCTGAACACCCATGTTGCTTGCTCAGAAAATGGTGGTTCCTTCTGTGAGGGAATGCCTGTAATCACAAAGGAAATAACCAACTCAGAGATTAGGCTTATGGCTCTCCAGAAAAAGGGTGAATTAAACAACCATCTCCCCAAATCCCTCTCTTTTACAAGCAGCACGGATGGGAAACTGAGCAGCAAGAAAATCACCAAGAGTCAGACAGCAGCAGCAAAATTCAGAACCATGCATAATCTAACACTGACCCAAAAACATTTACTTCTTTGACAAAAACCTACACACACACAACTAGTGCTTAACTCAATGAAGTTTGGAAATGAACGACTAATACCCATTTTTTTATTTTTCTAAAAATATGGACTGAAAACTCAGCAAAAGCAGCCTCTATTCCCACCTGTCAGCAGCCAGAATTGTGGATCCTTGTCAGACAGGCTTCATTTGAAGGCAAGCCACTAACACAGGACTTAGAGCCCTGATGTATGACCTCCTGCTAGAAGCACAGAAAATTCTCTCAAATTCATCCTACTGGATTTCTTTGCAGGATTTGACACTGTTGATCAGCAAATACTTCTGCCCCACTTCCAAGGGATTAATGGGAGTGGGCTGAAACTGTTCTGCTTCTTCCTTCATCCCAAATACATGGGAATTATTATGAGCAGCTGCCCTTATGTCTTCAGAATATATCATCTGCATACTGCTATATGGGTCAACCACCTCTCCATCATTATTCATTATCATCACTATATAATTTCTTAAAAGTTTGGAGAAGGAACACAGAGGTCTCAACAGATTTAAAACTAAACAGAAAACATCCATTAGTCGTGGTTTTCCCTTTATAAGCTTTTCTTACACATACAGTGGGGGAAAAAAAAACAACTAAACCCACACCATCAAACATCTCCAGAAATGAATCAGATATCTTCCTTTGAAGAAAAATTCTGTCATTTTAGCTTGGGGGGACAGAATATTTTGAGAGGCCTACTTTTCTTCTTACTGGGGTACAGAAGCAATTTCAGCTATTGTGAACATTTTTAAAAGTTTAATTTCTGAAGAGAAATTTCAACCAGTATTAAATAACAAAATGTTTAAACACTTAATATTTTTAAACATTAACAGTTCGTAACGTTGGCCTCAAACCGACCTCAGTAAAACCTGCTCTGCCCAAAGCATCTCCCTTCAAAAATGATCAAAGGTGGGGTTTCTCCTTGCACGCTGAATTTCACAAAGCAAGAAAAGCAGGATAGGGTTTAAATTGTTGACACAATGCATCTGCCACACTTGGCTAATTCATAAACTGCAAGTATGGTATGTGATACTAGCAATCTGGTAAATTAGGAACTTTTTAATCTGTTTCCTTATTTGGTATCATTATATCAACAAATCACTTTTTTTTGCTAACAATATATTGCTTAAAAATGAAGGTCAAGATTAGTAATTATGCTTGGTTTTTAACATGTACTACAAGGCAGGATAGAGGAGGAGGAAGAATTGTGTTTCACAGGTGGGTGTGTTTTTACCTTCCATTATGTTCACACCAGGGATTCCCCCCACCTTTTGGTGACCATTACCCACAGCTCTGAATTTCCTTTTGCACAGCTACAGCCTAACCCAAAATCTCTTCTGAATGAGAGCACTCAGTATACTCAGGCTATTGCTATTAACAACATGTGTCAGTGCTGCTCTTCCCTCACCTCAGTGACTCCTCTGGACCACATTTCAAACCAAAAACCAGGTTTTCTTTTGTCAAGGTCCTGCATCTCTACTGGTTCTGTATCCTCGGGGATTCAAAGTAACTCCACACATACAGATTCTGAAAGTCCTGGGGCCACGCTGGGGTAGAAGAGGGACAGGATAGGGCTCTGAACTTTATGTCTATATCCATTCAACCTTTCAGCAGTTTCATTCTCTATCCTGTTCCCATTCTTAAGCTCTGGCACAGTAAGAGAAGCACTTTGTTCCATTTTTTGTCATGCCTTAGGAAGATATTTTTGTTTGGTTTGTTTTAAATCTCCCTTAAGCTTAAGAGATATCAACAATTAAGATTTCCAGAATCTGGTAATTTTCATTCAGCAGCTCACCTAAGGGCATTAAAGTTGTCACCTTAAAATGGACTTATAGATCTTTTTCAGAATTTCAATAGCAAATCATTATTTACACATATACACAAGGAGTTAGGAATAAGCATAAGCCAGCCATAAAGGAACATTAATTTCTGCAGTAACCATGGAATGATTTGTTGTTTCTACACGTACATCTAAACAGATGAATTTCATTTCTACAAAGTAAGTACTCGCTAGAAAAAAATAAAGCTGCGACTCACAAGGAAGGTCAATTACTACTTTTATTACAGATTTGTGATATTTCCCAATGAAAATAGCTAACTCCTTGGAAAATGTTTTCAGGACCATGGCTGATCCTTCAAACAATAAAACACTTCATGCATTTTGAACATTTCACTTGCCAATGACAACTCCTTCCTCTGTTTTGCCTAGAGATATATAGAGCTATAATAGAGTTCAGAAAGCCCCTAGCAGCTGCGTGCTGCCATTCAGACCTGAAAGATTCCATGTTGTGATAAAAATTAATGTACTTTGACATCCTCTGGGATTTTTGGTGCCTTGGGAACAGCTAATGAAGAAATACAAGCTTTTCAAACTATAACACAAATTTTTTGGATTCTAAGACACATGTGGTATATGCACAGCCTGTCTAACGTCAGCACTAAGACTTCCATACCCCAGTGCCAGGCAGCTCTGCCTTCGTGTGTTTTAATTATCTCCCATAGAATGCCTTTAACTCAATAGAGTAAATACATTTTAATGTATATGTAATTAAATAGCTACTCTTGCCTTGTATTTCAGAATTTCTAGAAGATAATATCAATTAAGCACACAGATTTTCTTAAAGTCCATTAAGCTATAATGCTGCAAAATGCTTCTTTTATTTGCAGCAGAGTACAGGCATATTAAGTCATATATATTTTACTTCCTTAGATGCTCAAAACAGCCTCCACAGATGGTACATCTTGAGGAGATTTTTTAGGAAAAGAGAGCCCCAAGATTTTGAGCTTAGCTTAGATTTAGGCATAGACACACAGTTCAGAATGGGAACCAGAACAAGCAGTGTCCTAAGCAAAAAGGCACTGGAAGGTCACTGAGGTTTCTTCATTAGGTTACAGTGAAGGGAATGCAAAGTGTCCTAAGAAAAGAGGCAAGCTCACAACCTGTAAACAGCAGAGTTACAGTCATCAGACTATGCCACAAACACCTAACAAAAACTTCCAGTTAGTAACATGTAAAAACACAACATTTTTTTCAGATGCAACTGTATGTAAAGTTATGGTGAAC
Organism: Heliangelus exortis; assembly: GCF_036169615.1. NCBI lineage: Eukaryota > Metazoa > Chordata > Aves > Apodiformes > Trochilidae > Heliangelus > Heliangelus exortis. The sequence goes on from NC_092434.1 coordinate 4,955,618, forward strand.
TGTCAAACCTATTTATATTTTAATATGGACTCTTACTTCAAAAAAAATGATAAAATTGTTCTCAGGCAGGAGATAGTTCCACAATACAGCAGATGAAATGTGATCTGGTGAAAACGTCGTGATCTTTGCTCCCAGTAAAAGGGAGAAGGGATCAAGCTTCAGATATTTTTAATTTAAAAAAAAATAAAATACTGGAAACAGTTTTTTGGATCCACATGACTTGACACATGCTACCACAATGGGGTAATTGTGCATGAGAGCTTAAAAGCAGAAGAAAGAAAAGAAAAAATATTTATGCAGAAAGCCAATCCCTAGGCTTTAATAAGGCACAGTACCACCACAAAAAGGCAAAAAAGTTTCACCCTACCATTATTATGTATGTTGCAAATGCAGTCAGCCTTTGATCATATTTAAATTTAAGATACATGCTGTCTGCAACAGTAACTTCTGAAGTATGCACGTTCCAATACTTAATTCAATGTGGATATTTTTTGATATCTCAAAATGTACAATGTTGTCCAGAAGCTTGCGCCTCAGCGGCACTGTCAGAATGCCAACTGCATTCTAAGTTGAGAAGATAAATACAACAGCTCAACTGTTACTAGTTTTGATTCACAAAAAGTATTTCTATAAATGTCAAAGAGCTAACAGATTTGTACAGTGTTAGAAAATATGTTTGAATTTTGAAATACAATAAGCTGTGGCAAAGATAACTGACCGAGAATCATCTACAGAATCATTAGGGTATTAGCATGTTGGTACCACAAATAGTTTGCTTAAATCACATATGCATTTTTTTTTCCCTCATTTTGAAGCTATTTACATAACAACTTGCTAAACTGCTCTCATTTTTTACAGATGTACTTGTATGTATGAATAGAATTTATCCAACAATGTCTATGATTTAATTGCGGTTAAACTGGAATTAAAAAACAGCTGAAAACACATGCACTATGTCAGTTATAATACATTTAAATGCAGAAAAACAGTATTCTGGAGTGAATTTTCAGCAGGCTCTGAAATCTTAATTGCACCCACAAGGTTTCAGAGCGCTTCTGCTTGCAGCATGAAAAATGAATGTGCTCATGGAGTTTGAGGCCTCGGTTAAGGCAGCCAGCTGAAAACCTGGCCCTCTTCATTTCAGTCCTGGGTAGCAAAATAAGAAGAGACTAAGGTTCCAAATGGAGAATCATAATTCATAACTGCTGTCTTTTCCATGTTTCTACACACAGCATCCATGAAAAAACTGTTAGCATATGCCAACTCTTACCATCAGGAAAAAAAAATTTAAAAATCCTATTTTAAAGTATAGAAAAGTAATTGTAGTGAAAATCTACATATGGAAGTCCTGCGTAGTCATGAACTGCTGCTATCAATTCAGAAAATTCTATGCAGAAGTTGTTGGCAAACACTATTTTATATCTTTGTGGTTATTCAAGATTTTTCAGGATAATTTCAATTTTTTGCCTCCAACACTGAGAACGTTAAATTGATGTCTTACTGTTTGGCTCACGATAACTTGAATTCAAATCAAGTGGCACTATGCACCACTTGAAACTAAAGACACACATAAAATTTCATCTGCAACTTTACTGCTCACTTCTGCCTGCTAACTCCTATGATCTCTGAAGTACTCTTACACTGAGGATCAGGGAAATGCCATGATAACATGGTTGTAAATATTGACAACAGGTAGCTAGTTTGGAAATTCTAGAACAGCAACAATTGCACTGCCCCCAAATTAAAGTATGCAAGTTTTAGTCACAGATGTGAAGATTAAACTGCAAATAAATAGCCAAGCATCACACCCACAAATCCACACTGCTACACAAATACCTAATTCTACAGACCCCGAACTATCAAACACTGACTAAATTTAAATGTTAAGTTGCATACAATCACAAGAGAGCAGTCATTTTGTCTATAAAGCAGATTAATACCAACCATAATTCCTCACATTGTGCCTACTCAATGAAGAGGAGATTCACTTCAATGTTCTGCAGTTCCAAGAGCTTAATATGAAAGATTGGTTGGTCTGCTTCTTCCAACTGCACAAAATCAGCTAATGCCAAATCCATCTTAGCCCAGAACATTATTATAAACAGACCATTTATTTGATTTTCCATAACAGAGACGTTCAATCAACTGCCTGAGCTGGAAACTAGCAGAGAGGGAAGACGGATACAGATAAAGGAAGTCACTTGAGTAAATCTACCCCTTTAGGTGCTCTGAGACCTCTTTCCCTACTCTCATCCTAATCCTAGCACTGTCTTCACATGGAAGGAAGGTGGAGATGATTCACCCCTGGAGGAAACACCCAGCAGGGAATGTAACTCCAGACAACAACCCAAAAATACAAAAAGATAACCAGAAATCACAGTTTAAAAATAATAATAATATAAAAAAAACAAATCTCAGAAATAACAACATTGTATTTCAAACTACATGACAAACAAAAATTATTCATCACTACTGTAACGTAATGAAATTATGCTTTCTTTAAAGAATTTACCCTGTAAATCCCTCAGCCCTATGGTTTACTAATTTCACCTTCTATTTTATGCATTACTAACACTGATTTCAGGTTTTCCTACAACAAAATAAGAGGCAGACCAAATATTAGACAGTGATACTCTTTTATTCTGTCTTCTCCCAAAGACAAACTTGTAAGATCTAAGTTGTGTTTAGTTTATTCTGCCTGCAGAATCTTTCTAACTGTGAGAACAAGAAAAACTGGAAGCACTGGTCTGCTTATAAGGAAAGTTTATATTCTGCTGCAATCACAGAACTGCAGGATCTAAAATAACCTGCAAAACCCTTCTTCCCTAAAGCTTTATTCGAAACTGCCTGGATTAAAAAAAAAAAAAAATGTCTGAAAAAGAAAAACAGCTGTATCAACTCAGGAGTATAGATAATGCTAACAAAAAAAGTTATTTCTTTTTCTGTGAGGATGAAGGATTTTCTAGAATATACATACATGAATATAGCGTAATTTTTACCAGTGTTTATATACTGTAAGCCCAAATTTTATCTGTGGACAAGGCTGCAACACATAACAAATCCAAACAGGAACAAAAGACTCTTATTAAATCTCTTAGAAACACGATAATTTAAAGATGAATCATCTGATTTTTACTTTCAAACATGGAAGCCTTCATAGTTCTTAAGTACAATTCCAATTTATACTAAATGTTTCTTTCCAGAGTAGCTCCTTCCTCCCATTTTGCTTTTGACAATGCTCTCTCTGTTGCATCATTTGTTTTCTGAATGCAACCAACCCCCTCTTAAATCCCTGCTGAGTAGAGGCTAACATTTCTTCATTCTTCATGGAGTTTTCAGAATCTCTCCAACTCCCAAGCACATTCTTTTTTTTTTTTTTTTTTTTTTTTTTTTTTTTTTTAGAAATTTTTTGAAATTTAAATATCCTTTTCCTGGATATTTTTTGTTTCTTTTCCAGGAAAAGATCTATGAAAAATAGCCCTTGAAGACTCTTTTTTCTAGAGCTATCAACCAGAGAAGAACTGGCTACCAGGTTGTGATGTGCCTATAAGTACATCATTAAATCTGCTGACAAAAAATAGTACCTGGAGTCAAGAAGTGTCCCAGGAAAGCAGAATTTCAAAACACAACCAAATCTATTCCCTGTTTTAGAATTTTTTGGTTATTACATCAGGTGTCAGCAAGACAACAGATTCTACAGACAGAACACCAAAGTGCCACAAAAACAACAGTGGACTGGAGAAATTAATCAGACAATAAAATTATCTGAACCCAGAAGTTTAAGATGTTCACCACTGAATACTAAAGGCCTGTGAGAAAACGACAGATCTTTATCAAAATCTGTGCCTTCATATAAAATTTCTCCTCACACTTTAAATTTACTGGAGTTTTTTCCCAGAAATCAAGATTTATATAATGCAGGACTCAAATAATAAGATTTTTCAGGAAGAAAAAAAACAAGCAACAAACAAACAAAAAAAAAAACCCCCACCAAATTCAACAACTTAAACTCACCAAAAAACCCAGCAAAACCCCAAGCATTTTCCTTGCTCTTCCTACTAGTTTATTGATAAGGAAATTTTAAGAGATTTTGTAGTGAAGAAAACTGTACTCTAACATATTTTCTATGTTCATTACACAGGACTTAGAGCTCTCTCCTGGGAACAGAGGACAGTGTACCACAGTCTGCCTTCTACAGGTGCATGAAATCAGAGCTACCAAAGCCTTTTTCAAGTTAGACAACCAGCTGGTAGGCTTGCCAAAGCATAAAGAGCAAGGGCTCAGTCTGTTTCTGAAGCCTGTGAAATTTCTTTCAATTGTCCACAAAGCTCCTAATGCAAAGGAATCACCAATCTGACAAAAGTCTCTGGACACTCCAACAAAACAAATAAATGAAGAGCCAAAAGCAGTCAGTGTGCATGAGGGCTGGAAAACACAACAGGCTAACATTGTAGTAACAAGATGCTGCTGCCATGTAATTGCTTTTCTGACCACATTCAGACAGTTAAAGCACAAAAAATCAGAGCCAGAAAGACCTAGTACATCTCCTGCCAGTGCAGATGAGTGTAAGGTAACTCCTCTGTATCAGATAAAAGATGTACTGCAACAGGCAGTGTGTGGGGTCTGGTTTCCATCCAGCCTCAGACTTTAAACAAAATAGAGCTGGAAATTCATTTTTGTCAAAACCCCACAAGTCTCACAACAGATACAGACCTTAGACATCCCTGTAATGTTTGGAACAGTCCTGCCAGGCACACACACCTGGGCACAGACTAGAGACAGAAATATCTGAATGCAAGTCAGAGGTTATTAATGATGTCTATTACTAATTTTCCCCAGCTAAAATAGAAGGAAAACATTAGTAAAACCTGTTCATCACTGACAATTTAGCAGACCTGCACTGGTAAAACAACGTATGCCAACAAAAATAAAACAGGTTTTACTGATTCTGTATATTCTCGTTTTTCAAGATGTCTGGCAAAAAGGGATTTAAGGATGTTCACTTGTAAGGATTTATAAACATGCATACCAAATGATCTAGCTAGGATAATGATGATATGATCTCTAACACAGAAATTAAGATCTTCATTTGGAAGGATAGTTTTAACTTTTCACTGTACTATGCAGCTTTTAAAGAAATGTAGCATATTAAAAGCATAAATTAAATAAGTTAAATTAAAACTCTTACTGTTATTGTATTTTGAAGCCACTTTTGTATTAAAGCAGCAATACTGCAAAGATCTGTCTTTCTATTTCAAGAAAGTTTTAATATATGAAGATAATATATGATTAGAAAATATTACCTTGGATTTTGGCAGGAAAGGAACCTGTGTTAGAAGTCAGTTTTGACAATTCTTTGAATCTCAAAGACCTATAGGTACTAAAATGTCATCTGTCTGTCCATGTGAGATATAGCTTTGGCAGTATTCCTAAAGTGAAAAAACATTCTTTTTTATATATTTTCTCTGTGACAATATATTTTCAAACCTGTCTAAGAGGCCTTATTCTCTTGAGGAGTACAGTAAGATGGATATGTGTTACAGAAATATTTGCAGAAAGAAACCCAAGTCTGAAGAGTCACAACCATCAATGGGTCAAACTGTGGACAAAAGCACCAAGTGTGGAATTTCTTGTCAAGAGCTGACACTTGAAGATTTCAAATAATTTTTTCAATTTAGAGATTCATTGTTCTGTTCAAGCTAAATTAAACAAACCATTTGGAAGCTAACTTGATTATCCCATTTAAATTGGTCTATTGTTAAGTGATGTTATTATCTCCCCCTCCTGACCCCTTCTTTTTAAAATTATGGACTATTCCAGATACAGGTCTGGAAAATGGAGCTGTCTGGCTCATAGGGCTATTTCTTTCAAGTGTTTTAAAAAGAAAAAGAGAGAGGGAATGTTAGAAACCAAGACAAGTAATGCACTAATTGCTCATCCCTGACCTCTTCAAAACTACTGCAAAACTGATATAAGTTGCCTGTGCTGTTTTTAATGCAGTTCAACTTTGGTCTTTTTCAATACCCACAGTGGTATCAATGTCCCCTTTAAAGCTGGGGCTACACGTGGAATACAAAGAGATTTGTAATTTTTTTTTTTTTTTTTTTTTTAAGATGAAAGTGAACGATCTTTAATTTACATTGCACAATAAATATCCAGTGAAAAGATTATTCACTAACTGTAGTTGCTGATCAGTCCAGTTATGGGGAATTCTGCCAACTGTGCTCAGCTGATAAAACCATTAAAACAACAAAAAATTATTACACGTAGTTTTCTGAGTACTTACACATTCTTGGATTTGAATGCTTCAGCAAAGTGCTTCACACTCTGAAGAGAAGCAAGGTCTAAGGTCATTGCTTCTACCTTGGCTTTATGCTGGAACAAGAGAAAATAAAAAAATAAGATAAGTAACAGCAAATTTAGTTCACAGGATCAGGTTACAGTAAATGTGTTATGAAACTTGTCCAACTCCCTTGTTTAACATTATAACCCCAAAGTGGATACAAATCATTAAGAAGAATGGACAAACACAACATTTAGTGCCAGAAGCAGAACTGCAGTTCTGTGGTTCTGCTAAAAACACACATTATGTAACACAGAGCTCTGTGTAATACAGGGAATTGATGCAAGGTATTGTTAAGGTTAATATGGTTCCTTTTCGGCCATTCAGCTGGTGAAACTTAGGTAACTCATGAAATAAAAAGTAGAGTATGCATGATTTCTAATGCATGATACTTTTTCCATTACATACCAATAGAAAAGTACTCAGTAAATTCAATTAAAAAAAGAGAGAAATCCAAACTTGCACATATTAATCCAGAACAATCTCTGGTTCATGGCAGGTGATAGAAAAGACAGCATAAAAATACAGAAAACAACTGATCAGCCTATACAGTTTTTCTGATGGTAAGAGTTTACTAGTGCATAATATCTTCTAAAGGAATCATGTACATACTTTAAAGCAACCTTTTACCTAGAAAAGGATGTGCAAACCCACAAAATGACAGATTAACCTGAAGGTCCTAACCTTGGGCACCACCAAAACCACTTTCCAGCTTTAAGATCCCTGTTCTCAGATCTTTTCAAATGCTTACACTCTAAATCTCAGACCAAAGTGAACCCAAACTCTGCTTTCCTTGCAACCACTGAAGTCAACACAGGTGGAGGGTGGCTGGAAACAGCTTTGATCTGACTGCAGCTGTGTATCTACATCTTCAGGTCTTCCACAAACACTACACATGAAGACATTTAGGATGCCCTGGAAAACACCAGCTGTCATGACACGTAAGTCACACGAATCTCCTAAGGAATTATGAACACAGTGTTTGTGCTCACCCTCACTTTTAGCCTCAGTGCTGCCCAACACCACACAAACTCTGATACATACAAGAAAGCTGGCAAAAGCCCTCTGCTCTCCCCAGTCCTAAACACGTCAGCTTTCAGTCCACTTTGCTTAATCAGAAAACAGAAATTAGAGGGGCACTTCACATAATTCCAACACTCTATTTACATCCAATGGTCATGGTTCAGACATTATCACTGCTACAAGAAAGAGTAAGGAAAAGATAAGCAGATGCAGTGGAACTATGCAAAGGTAGAATACGAGGTGGAGAGGCAAGGGGAGCTCTGTGAGCATCAGGATGCAGTGGGGGATTCTACTCTGATCACCAGATTATACAGTGAGCATCTCTGGAGGAACACAAAGGCAGCAGCATGCAAGTCAGTACAGAAGAAAGCCAAGAAGAGTGCTCCCATAATCTCCCAAGTTCACACAATTCAGCTGATCTCCATTTTTTATTAGATCTGGTGTTTTCCTCCCCACATCTGTTTTCTATTTTGCTAGCACCCATTCTGCCTGCTATAATTACCTTACAGGTTAGTTTTGAACAGAATTTCACTACACTTCCTTTTGACCCACTCCATCCAGTCTTACCAGGAGAGCAAAATAAATACAAGTATAATTTTGACAGGTTCAGTTGCCATCAGAAGTTTCAATTGATGGAGTCTGGAAATGCTAAACACAACTTTGTTACAAAGAGTGTTTTTACCCCTGCAAGATGCTCATCATTCTGGAATTTATTTTGCACCACCGGGTAAATATTTTCTTCTGTTTGATGGTCAGAGACTTGAGAAAGAGGATTCGATGCTGCCTTGCATTATGCAACAGAGCTCCACAACCACTTCTCTGCAACTCTGCAGTTCCAAGCTGTTTACTTAAGAGAGAAGCACTGTGCATGGCTCCCCTTAGTTTGCTTCCCTCAGCTGAAACATTCTTGTCTCTCCCGAGGGTAAAAGGACAAGAATGGTACAAATACAGGCACATAAGGGGGATAAAGAAAATCGTTAGCAAATAGTTCAACAGGCTGCACACCGACTGCCCTCTTAGCAACACAGATTCAAGTCCACACCATATTAAGGTAATGCTTTTCCTCTTAGTGCCACATGTTAGGCTTCTATTACTGATTCCAAGAACAGAAGTCAAATAAAATAAATAAATTAATTAAAAAAAAAGGAAATGAGACCACCTTTCTATTTGTATCCCGTTTTCTTCAGCCACTAAGATAATTTATATCAAACAATTTAATGCTACTTCACTTTTTTTTCTTTCAGCTCTGATACACAGACAGCTACAGAGGAAGACAAAGAAAACACTTGTTAAGAAGTTCAACAAACCATATCTGAAATTAGCTTGAAAAGGAAAAATGGAGAAAGAGAAAAGGGCTGGGTTTAGTAATTTTTGTACACTATCAAGTCCTATCATAGTTTAAGAATGTGAAATAAGCCTTTAGTATCACTCATATTCATTCCAGATTTTCCCACTTCTATGCTACAACTTTTATTCATTTTTTAAAAGCTATGAACAGAGCAATATATTAGCACGTTATGTTCTTAATACTGTAAGAATACCCCCAACCAATGACAAGTAGAAGATTTTTGTTTGCTTTTTTGTAGTAGATCAATATTGCCTTTGTTAAAATGTTTTCTCACTTTCCCTGTAAGTCCAGGTAACACATATTCTGGTATTTATGGAAAAATAAAACATGGGATTTTTTAATAAAAAAATAAAACTAGAGAACATTTTTGCTAAAAGGCATCATAACTGTAATTGTAATCCCCAGTCAGAACTGATTGTTAATGCTATGATGCAAATCCTGATCTAATGTGTCATAATTGTATTAGGCTGATGTCTTTCACCATTTGACTTCACACATTTTCAACACTGAATTATGCCTCATTTTATGTTGTGAAATCTTAAATGGAACTTGTCATTTTCCCAAACATAGAAGACAATCTTTAAACTGACAATGTAAAATCAATACAGTAATGCAGAAAACTCCAGAATTTTAAAGCTGAAAAACAACAAAAGATATTAATGCTGCCTCTACTACTTTATTTCAACTACATTATTGAAGGGCAAACTAAATAACTGAATGAGTGTAGAATAATTTTAAAGAAAACATCCTCTTAAGCCACGGGATCATTCCTATGTGGTGCTGTTGAGATCCTTTGCAAAATGAGGGGGTCCCCTGGCTGCAGATCCCCAGGACAAATGTCCTGACTGTGTCCAAAGCCACTTTCACAACTACACTCAGACCAGCTTTGCAAACTGACACACTTCTGCTGCCCACTGAACCTTACAAAACCAAGGTGAACTAGAAACTACTGAACAGTGCTTTTGGGATGGGAAGTATTTGTATTTTCTGAAGCCCAAAGAATAATTCAGGACTAACAATGCCAAAGCACCAGCATCTGACTCTGAAGGAACAGCCAAAGGTGCAGCAGTCTCTGGTTCCTAACAAGTTCTCCTTTAAACACAACACAGTAACACTTTGAGAAGTGCAAAGAGAAAATCTGATCTTGTATTTCACAATTTTATGCCCAGTTCTAAAAGCATTTTATCAATATTTCCAGGTAGGTTTCATTACTCTAAATAACACCAGAAAACAGGTTTTTTTTTCAATTTTTATGCAAGCTACTCCCTATCAAAGCAAGAATATTAAAAATGCTTAAGTGCAATTGGTTATATTTTGCACTCAGGCTAGAAAAATGCTTATTGAGCCAGAAAGTAACAAGAAAGTGAAAACATCCAGAAAGTAAGCAATTTCACTATATGCAATGTATTCACTTTACAGCTTAAAAAGTGTTTAAAAATGAACACTGCATGGTAGAGTAGTTTGGCAGTAAACATGATTGTGCATTTGTGTCTTGGTATTGAAGAAGGAGCCTTTTTTCATAGTGAATTTTTCATTCAAATGTAAGTGATGATTTACGTTAAATATAGGTAAAGCATAGCTACATTTTCCTGAAGGATTGCAAGGAAGTGAAGAGCAGTACAATAAGTTGAAGCATAAAAGCTTTCTCTGTCATAATATTTATTATAATGGCATATAAAATAGCTGAAATAAATAATAGATGACTAAAAGTAAATTCATATGATAAAGAATCTTTCAGCAGACACCATTACTTCTGACTGCTCTAGTTTCATACAGAGTTGAAGAGTCTTAATAAATATGCTGTATTCCCCCTATCTTAATGTAAGTACAAGTCACTTTGTAAGGGCCTACTTAAAAATATTACATAGTGGACACCAGATATATCACTGTATATTTTTACTCTCAAAAAATGTTGTGTATATACCTTCAGAATTTAAAAGCCCTTAACTAAAACCAAATACCTAGAACAACAACAAAAGTATCTGACTTTGAGGAAATGAAAATATAATAAACTGGTAAAATTTGATAAAGAAAAATCCTGGTGAAAACATCATGGAGTTCTTATATGGAGAGTGAAAATCAGCCAATCTTCAAGAAAAAAAAAAGAATTTTTAAATCAAAGCTGAATTAAAATCTGTGGAATTATATTGAAATAGGTGAAGTAAACAAATAACCAAATCTCAGCATATGACAAGCAATGCCCAAATAAACCTGTATTTCCATGTTGAGGACAAAGCAGAAGATGTTTTAGAAGCATGTCTGACAATTTGACACATCACTTATGACAGTCAATGGCCAGTGCCATGCACTATTTATGGAGGAACATAATAGGGAAAAAGGCTTTCAGTCAGGATTAGGACTGTAAATACCATTGTCCCTAATGTAGTCACCATTTGGTACTTCATGCAAAACTGTATTTATGTAATGCCAGCTTCATCTTCTTGTCTGCTTTGAATACCTCTCATGGAACTGATTGGGACAGATGAATCACACCATCTTAAGAGTAATCCAACATCCATGCTAGATGCTTTTACACTTATATTTCTAGTTCTCCCTTCCCCCCAGCATCAGCAATTTCTATACACTACTTTCAAATTTTCACTAACTTTATGGAAGATGGTACACAACACAAACCAATTTCCTAAATATTCATTATTTTATCAACCCTTATATGAGATGTACAAAAAAATACCTGGGACTGACTGTGATTCTTCCTGAAAATCTGAGATTAAAAGGCTTTCCTTCTTTGATTAGGGAAAAATTATTCAGTCCTACTTGGTCCCACTGTATTTCTTTTACCTATATTTTGGTTGTAATTTACTGGTGTAAATTTTTCCACTATTCATCTTGTTCAATCTTGTCAAACATTTTCATGCACAGTGTGAGTTCCCCCAACACCTGATTTAGTAAATCCTGGTTCTTCCTGCTTAAGTAACCAGAACTTCATGTTCTTCACAAGAAGAGAATTCCTGCAGGAATTCCTGCTGTCAACCAAGTCAAGTGAACAGAACATATATAAAGACCTAATGGGTAGAGTATGAGCCTGCAAATTGCTTGGATTATTGATCATCCTTGGACCTACATTTTACAAGGAAGAATGAATTATTCTTATTTTTCTTTTCTCTCTCCCTTCTCCAGAGTATTTATGGATGTTTGGCAGAGAACAGTGTTTATCTTCTTGGCAGCACCTACAGCTGAGAGCTGAAAGAACCCTTTTCAGCAAAACCTGAAGTCCTGAAGCTGTGGTAGGATCATACTATAAATCAGTGTCTGCAACCCCACACATGATGGTCTAGAACACCTGAATTGGAGATGTAACTGCTGAGCTCAGATGGGTTATAAAAGCACCAGAGAAGTCTGGATCCTCCTTTAACCAGAGATTAAATATAAAGGCAGCAAATGAGCCACCGAAATTCTGAAGGCAAGAGACATGGAAGAGGGATGAAGAGAATCTGATATGAAGATGTTCAGTTTTAGAGGAGACCACACATAAACCTGGCATTTGGTCCTCACATTTAAACAAATTACAATTCAGAGCAATATTTCTTCCTTCTTCCAAATTCTTTTTTTACCAGTAATTTAAATTTCCATCACAAATACAACAGTGTATTGTTATAGGTATATTTTGTATAAATCAAGTTCAACAGGAAAGGCCTTTCTTGGTCATGAAATAGTCAATTTAAATTCCCCAATAATTTTTAAATTATACACCTCTTTCTATTGGTAAATATCTATGCATTAAAAGAAATGCAAAATATGTTTATTTGTTTGCTTGCTTAATTTTACAGATTTTTAAAAATAAATCATCTGTAATAAATACCACTAAAATAAGCACCAATGTTATTACTTAAATCAGTACCTCTCTAAATTTGGCCTTTCCAATATTCTGGAGATAATTCTAAAGGAAAAAAGGAAAAACATATGCATTTTTTTTCTGAAATAAATATCTTTAGAGAAGTACACTATGCCACAGAAATCCTAAATCATGCTTAAAAACAGTAAGAGAATTCAGTCTCCTAAGGACATTTTAAAAATCATTTATTCCTTAACTAGAAAGAACAAAACCAGCACAAAAATTACTAGACTTTAATTTCAGAACACTTCTGTTTGTAGGCTACAAATGTCCCTGATTTTCCCTGGATGCACGTGGTTCCATTGTGGGTAGCACACATCTGCTTCAATAACACCAAATTACACGCATTTAAAAAATAATAATAAAAAAAAAATCTACCATAGGTTTTGGCAGTAGGAATTTGTTTTCTTCTTAATGTACATGAACCGTGAGTATTTCCTTGGGAGCCTACTTTTTGCTGGATCTTTTTTCTTTCCCTGGATATAGATAATTTCTTTCCTTCTCAAAACACCCATTCCTGTAAAGCTCATTTGAATTTATCTTGGGGAATCCCAAATAATCTCAGCAATATATTACATGAATATGGTTTACTATTACAATAAACACATCTTCTTGTTTACAGAATCATCGAGGCAGCCTGGGAACATGGAACAGAACCCCAGCAGTGCAGAGCCTCCTATCCAAATGCCTCCAATTCTTCTCATTCTGCAAGATTTGAAGTGATAGCAGAAAACATTTTCTAAAGAGCAACAAGGCAAGCAGCATTGGGATAATTTAAGCTATAGAATTTTGTTTCCTTTTAAAAACTTTCTCAATTTGAATGTTTAAAGAAAGGAAAAGAAAAAAGAACAACAGTTAAAGGGCTGCTGAGAAATATGCAACATAGGAGGGAAAGAGGGTAACAGATTTGTTGGAAATGGAGGAGGGAGGAAAAACCAGTATTTCCAAACTGTCAAACCCACTAATATCCTTATTGCCATACAATAATATTGTTGTTAATTATCCATAAAATTCAAGATGTGGTGTCTCTATGTACAGTGATACCTACACAGATCTACAAAACTTAGAGCAGGATTTCAGGTAGAGTTTTTACACACAGAGGAAAAGTTAGCATCCCTGCTACAGATGACAAACAAGACAAGAAAAGCATGATGGTCAAAAGGGCAACAATGTTTAAGTAAATACAAAATGAACCTTTTTTCCCTGTTCTCTCATGATCCATAATCATAAGCTATGCTGTTGCCCGAAAGTGCAGACATGCACTGTGCAGTGCATTAATCCTTCAAACACTAACAGATGCTGGCAGGGATTTAGGCTGGAATGTATTTACAAAGTGACAAATTATGTTCTGTATTATACAGAGAGAGAAAGAGCACCCACAAATAGGCTGATAAATGTCAGCTGCAGTCACAACAAACGGTTTATTTTTATTATACTGTAACCACAAATGTTTTTTGCAGGGAGGCCCAAAGATTTATTTGTTGCAGCAAAAAAACAAGATTATATATGACACAAAGTAATAACTGTGAGATCACTGATGTTCTGGGCAGCTTGCCCTCCTGGAAGCTACATTCAGATTGAAAAATGTTGCTTAAAAATAGTATGTTTTATGTCACAAAATAAATACTTCATAAATCTGTGTTAAAACAACAATAACTAATAATTAGAGACAATCTTAGGACATGGCTGATACAAGTCAAAAGGAAAACATACTATTTCCTTTCGTGGCATGATGAAAATGAAGGAAAGATATTAAAATAAATCTGAAGAAATCGTTTTAAATTAAAAACAAAGTGCTATAATTGCTAGACAGAAGCAACATATTTTAAATGTGGTCAGTGCTATATGAACCTTTTATGTAGCACAATTAATTGGCAGAATAGTGACGTCTGCAGGTTTAAAAATGCATTGCAGCTATTTTGAAGTACCTCAAAGCTTTACAATAGATTTAAGGCACAGTTATTTGCCCCTGCTTTTGATACTAGGAAAAAACAAATACAGATATGGTTAAATTTAATCACTTCTTTAATCATGAATCATTTCAGAAATTTCAACATAAGTAGGAAGAAATACAGGAGATAAATGAAAGAACTGAATAATTAGCTATTTAAGACATATTAATTGGCAGCTCACAGTTACAATCTCCTCGTTTTAAACAATATAAAAGAGACACCTGATAGTACAGTACCATAAAAAAAATCCATATACAAATTATATTGTTTCAACAACTGCTCCCATCTAGCTATATTGAAAATGGTCACATTGTTATATTTGTCATTTTAGAAAGTGAAATAAAAGGACCAAATCAGATTAGTAAAGATCTCTTGCACAAATAAGGGTTGGCAGGATCAGGTTCTTAATACACACTCAATATACACAATATAGACTTGAAGGAAAATATTAAGTCTTTCTTGGTGCACAAGAAAATATCAGGCATAAATGAACAGTACTAGACTGGGGCATTATGCCACCTGGTTTGTGATCACAAAAGGAAGAAGTTTTTCTGTACTTTCTTACTAAAGAAATAAAGATTAGGTGACAAAGAAAATAGGAACGAAGCAAAAAGGGATTTAAATTTCTGTGAAAATGTGGCCCACCTCAGGAATAACTTTGTAATCAGCAACACAGATACAAACCCAAACACATCATTAAAACCAGAAGGTAATTCCAGGGTTGTCTAAAAATCCCAGATCAAAGCCTACACCCTGCATTTTACAGATACATAAAGCTGATGGCATTCAGCCACAGACAGGAGGGTTAAAAGGCCATGTCTCATTGTTCTAATAATTAAGGAAGTTTAAGATGGCTTTAGTGGAAATGGTGTCATTTTTAACCACTGTCAACATGAAACACTCCGAAATTTTAATTTACTAAATATACAAGAATTACCTGATAAAACTTTTATCTCTAAATAGAACAGTATTTGTCTCAGTGATACAGTGGGAGAGTTGAGGGTCCCCTATCACAATAATTACTAGAATACTTCTTAAATGCAAGTTGCCAATGAACAATATGATGACAAGGACAGAGAATATGCCTTAAAAAACGTGTTTTAACAAGGATTTGCACATGCAAAACAAGGAAGTGCTGCCATTACAGCAGCAAGACAAGCATAACAGACTACTTTTATTTTAAATGTCTGCCTGAATTGGTGTGCAAGATTGCTATAAACACGTAAGAGGGAGGGGGAAGTAAGGAAGTTAAAAAAACCCAAAAACATAAAAACCAAATAATATAAAAAACGATCACCACCGCCTTTTATCCCAAGAGAAGCAAAACTGAGCACAAAGAACTGCAGACAAAAAGCAGCAGTATGTTAAGTTTCTGAGTCATACCCTCTCTACTGGACAGAAAGACTTTGAGATGCCTTCTGCAGTTCTGCAACCACATTAATGAATGCTTTAATGTCATTCAATTATTAAACTTTTTACTTTAACAGGTACCATTACATAGCTAAACAACTGGCACATATTCTACCTTAAAATTCTGCTTTTTAAGCAAGTAGCTGAGGCTTTTCCCCAATTTTAAGGTAAATACTGGCTGTACCTACCTGAACACCTGAGAAAAAAAATAGCAGCAACTGTGTATCTTACCCATATGCCACATGCAAAAATGTAAAACATATTAAAAAAATTCAAAAAGAAAATTTCCAAGCAGATGTTTATAAACAGAAGGTAACGGATAAAAACCCAAACACAATGCTGCATTATGTTACATGATTCACTGATGAACCCATTGGAACTACAGCAAAAAGCCCTTCTGGAAAACTTCCAGAAATTAAAAGGTGCAAACAAGCTGCCTAATACCCTTGCGTAGACTGAATTCTTATGAAGAAAATAAAGTTTATTGTCTGGAAACAGAGAAAGCATGAGGAAAGCACTAAAGCAATGGAGGTGAACAATTAGACAGATGTTCACTTAAGGAAATAAAGAGAACAGAAGAAGCCATCACGGAGGAATTTTATGAGAATACTGACAACTCTGCACCTCATCAAGGGCACTGGTAAAGTTAAAGCCACTGAAGCCATTTCTACTCAACTCCAGTATAACTGCTGACCTTGCAAAAGTCTGCATTTAGCAAATGTGGCTTAGGAAAATAGCATTATACTTTTCATTTTACTATTTTTTCCCAAAGTCCATCCACATACTACAGTGCATATTTCAAGAAAATTAACTTTATTTCCTTGTATAATATTACATATACTCAGATTTTTTTTTTCCAAACTATGCTCACATACCAGGAAAACCTATATTTAAAAAGCTTTTGTCATTTAAGTAAAATTAAATACTGTCCATTACATCTGATCTTCATAGGAGTGTATCAGTGAATAGCTGGAATGGCTTTTGCTTAATACGATTATTGATGTTTCTAAAGCAGACAGGAGTTTGCATAAGATGCAATATGGTAATCTGGACATGTTTTAGAACATACAACTTTCAGCATTTAACTACTGAAAAAACAATGGAGGAAGAGCATATTTTGTTTATAAACTGTCACGCAGAGCAAAAGGATATGGACATACACACCACAAAAAGGAGGAGGAATTAGCAACAAGAGGTACAATTTTTTGCCAAGGACAAAAGTCTTATTTTTCTGTGCTCTTGCAGACTGAGGTACAAACATAATTTTTTCCATAAACATATCTATGCTTTTTAAATTATAACTTCAAAATGATAGTACTTCCCTTGCAAGTTTTCAGAAAAAAATATTTTCCAAATCTCAAGTGCATTGCTGATTTCTCCTTTTCTTTTATCTACTCATGTGATACTCATGGGGATTGGACCTAGATGATTTTTAAGGTCCCTTCCAACCCAACCCATTCTAGGATTCTATGTGTTTTCAAAAACAACTCTCAAAGTAATCAGAAACTGAAGTTCAGTATCACTAACACAACTTCATCACTTTCCTGTATGCAGTGGGACACTTCCCAAAACATTCATCACTTGTTTCTGAGCTGACACTGTGCACATCACCTCAGTCACCTGCTGACAAAAAAATCCTATTAAACATATTTTTATAATATACTCATGGTCTTTACCAGTACCAGCAGCCTTTTTGAGCTTCAGGAACCAGTTCCACTACAACAAGGGACAAGGGCTTGTTGTGAATGGTTTTGCAGTGGTTGTCTCCCAGTCAGTGGCTCAGCCAGGTCTGCAGGGGACCACCTGCATATTTCCAACACACTCATGTTTGAAAGTTCCCAAGAATGCAGGAGAAATACAGGGGAAAATTTCATCATTCATATTTTAAATAATATAAAAGATGTAGAATGTGATTGATTTCACACTAGAGAGAATTGAAATTACAGTTATGTGATATGTTTTTTTCATGTACTGTGAGGTCAAGTAATAGTAAATAATTAATGAATTAGGAAACAGATTTTCTATAACGCAACACATAAATTGTATTCAATAAGATCTAAAAGTGTAGTTACATCAAAAAGCCATGTAACATGTCACAAGATGAAGAAAAGGTATGATGCTGAGGAATAAGTGGGATTTTACCATTATATAGGAATAACTTTTAAAGAATATAAATAACATCTTTCCATACATATACAACATTTTTATAAGTTTTACATCTCATATTCTGCAAGAAAAAGAAAAGAAAGTATTTTAAATATTAATTTTGTTGTTACTTTTTGTAGTAAAATCTGTTTCCTTGTCTCTCCAGCATTTAGAGAGGTTCTCACACACCAGAGAAAGGAATGATCATGTGGATCACAGTCTGGACAAAACCACAAGGTTCCTTCTCTGGTCTTATTGCTGATTTGCTTTTAGATTAATTTTAAGAATTGCTTATCCTTATTCCCTCTTCACCAGTATAAATACCTCAGACTTTGATGCTGAGGCTCTCTCTTAGAATTTAGTAAATTGAATCAAGTTTTGCAGTGATCTTGGTTAGACTTCTGTGGGCCACTGCCATACAATTGGTATCATGGCTGCAAGTCCATACAGCAAAATGGAAACCACAATACCATCAAAAGTCACTCACTATACTTTTTATCTTGATACGTAAAATTCATTGAGTTTGGAGCTTTCTGGATTAATAGATTGTAAACTTCATTCTTCAACTGCATAAAATTTACATTCTGATTATCTTCTCAGTAAGTAAGAAAAACTGGGTTAAGAGATCAAACTATTCTGGATTTCAAATTCAATCAAACACACAGAAAAGGAACACAGAGAGGAGGTAAAATAAGCAACTTTTGAGGAATGCACTTCTCACTAATGGTGGCTGCTGAAAGTAATTTAAAAGTCATCCCATGGGCTAATAAATGAGAAAACAATCACTTTAACAAAGTCCTTCCCAATTTTTTTTGTCACGTGCAGACAATTTATCAAATTTCCTAAATAGTCTGGACAAAAACCCCCTTAAATAAATAGAAGTTGGGTCTCACAAAACAGCAACTGTCTCACTCTTTAGTATAATGTTTTTTGGGTCATGGGTAGCAGATAAAGACATGGCCAGTGACAGTACACACAGCCAAAACAGATAATAAGCTTTGAGATGATTTACAGACACCGTAATTTGCATAGCTATAAATTTAAGTCAATAAACTGTAGCTGTGTATATATATATATATGTATATGCAGCTTGAACCTGGTCCCAGCAAAATACACCAAGTTCTGTTTAGGTGCAGGTACTGAACCATGAAACACCTCATGGCCACAATCTGTGTTCTCCTACCAGACTGAAGAACAACATAAAAACAGAAATAAGAGGCTTATACTTTTCATACTCTTCTAATGGTATAAACTCATTCACCTTTCCACTTTTAAAGATGTACAAACATAAACAAACTTGCCAAGGAAATCTAGAACAAATTTCAACCATCAACTATGATCATTTTATTCCTTGTCATGCTTAAAGAAGTCAGGACTATGTAGCATGAAAAGCCCATGAGACCATTACTATTCTATACTATTTCTAACTACACTGTTGACAAAGCCACGTTCATTAGTTCCCTTCCAATGAAACCATTCAGCATAATTTCTGAGTCTTCTCTTGTACTTCAGTCTGGTTTCTCCCATCTAGACAGCAAGACAGCAAATTCAACCCAAGAACACTTGAATTGCACAAGGCACAAGCATTTCAAGGCTTGCCTCACTAATTCTCTCAGGCTCATGTGAAACAATGTGCCAAGATGAAAAGGGAGAGAAGGTTTACATTTATGACTTTGATTAAATAAGCAATTTTAGGAGGACAGAGACAAGTGAAAGAAAATTAAAAGGCACCAAAAGTACTGAACTTTGCTTACAAAAACCAACAGCATGCCTACAATCAACTAAATCAGTCGATTATTTATTAAATTAAATTATCCAGCAATGAAAAATGTCATCAATGAAGCAGACGAGGCATTGAGCATATTTAAGCCAACCATTTAGATGCCTATTAGCACTTGTAAGCATTTGGTTTCAATTTAATTTTTCAAATGCCTCATGCTACGTTGTTGGACCTCTAAAAAAAAAAAAAAGAAAAAAAAAAGAAAAAAAAAAAGAAAAAAAAAAAGAAAAAAAAAAGAAAAAAAAAAGAAAAAAAAGAAAAAAGAAAAAAAAGAAAAAAAGTCTTTTTGCTATCTTGCCCTTGCAAAATTAATTTAAATCTATCAGGCTGGTGATGATCTCACTCAGAATGTCAAGCTTGATCCACGGCCCTCCTCAAGAAGTACAGCATGCTACTCTGATGGGTGCTTGTACAATCTCACTTGGGAAAATGAAACCAAGGGCACAAGAAATAATTTCCTTTCCAAGTCCCTGTGTGGTACTAACGTGCTCCAGCTGTACTCTCATGCTTCCTGCATTGATCAAGAAGCAAAGCCTAGAAGATGCCACACGAGCAGCATCATCTTTGCTGTCTCGACTGAATGACTACTCAGACATTTTAGGCAAAGGAATATAGAGAATGTTCCTTCAGATACCATTACCTTCTGCTCTGAAGCTTCTAAATCCAAGGATGCTAATTAAAATCCCTTTAAGCACAAAAGAAAGGAAGAGAAACAGATCTCCCATTAAACATTATGATTAAAACCAGGAGGAGGTACAACCACGTTATCTTCCAGAGCATCCCAGTCCAGTATGCAATATCTAAGACCATTCTGGAAGTATGGCTTAGATAAACAAAACACACCTAACATGCAGCCCAGTAAGGTTTATTTCTTGAGAAATATTTGGCCAAACTGACTGCTAAGGATGAGCAAAAGCAAGTATGCAAGTTAACATGGAAAGTTATTTATGAAAAGTGTATGTGTTTCACAGTCATAGGTTCTTCTAGAGGTTAAAGAAGGCTGCAGAAGCTGCCATCTCTTTCTACACTGACAGCCAGCTTGACGTATCAAGTCTGTATTTTAGGCAATTCTCAAATAAAAATTCTTCTTTTCTGTTAAATTTTATTTGCATGCCATCCTTTAAGAGACCATTGCTGCCACTTTTGTTGTGTCCTGGTAACACTGGGCAGCTACAAGCAGGCAGTGCAAAGGCTTAGCTCTGCAATGACCATTTGCAGCCAAATTGTTTGCTAAGCAGTAATTCTGAATGGGTTCCTGAATTTTAAAGCATTAAAAAGAGACTTACAAAATATTTTTTCACAGCTACATAGCAGATCAGAGACAGAATTTAACCAGAGTCATCCAGGTCTCTCAATAGATGTTAAAATCTTCATGGCAACAGCTTTCAATGTCCCTCTTAATGAGGTACAGAAAAAAAAAATTGAACTTATCTTTTAAAAATATTCTTGTTATGCTTTTTAACCACTGTGGTGATACGAAAAAAATGTTTTTCTGAATGAGTATACTGTACCTTTAATGGCTCATTTGTAGTTCAGAATAAAAACTGAACTATTTGTTGTTCATTGTTGTTATATTCTGTTCCAAGGTTCATAATTTGAAAATTGACTTTGGGGACTTTTTGCTTGGTCTATTAAAATGATTCATGTTGCATTCAACATAAATTGTGCATACACAGAGGAGGTTTAGCACACGTATTCACAGCATAATAACTAAAGTGAATTTTGTACAAGCTGCAGTTTGTGGCAAGGATGCAGTATCATTTGTCTTAATTTTTCTTCAGCATTACATTAGGCTACTGCATTTACATTTTCAGGTATGGCTAAACACTTTAAAACTTTCTTTTTACAGCATGAGTAAAGAGAGAATCAAATCTACATCTTTATATGATGTAACAAAGTAATGCCTTTTTACTGTCTAAAGTACACATGGATTTACTTTCCATTTACCTTCCTGCACAAAGGCAGCTGCAAAGTGCATGAAATATTCACCACCTATGAATCACATAGTGTTCCTGTTAAAAAGATTATAATGTTCTGTTTTACCTTTCAAATCATGATATGGTAACAGTCACAGTGCCTAAGTGGGTTTGTCTTCAAAACCACCAAAGTAATAAACAATAATGTATAAGTGTGTTTAGTGTTTTCTAAGACTTTAGGACAATCTAGCACCAACTAACAAAATAATTAAAAGCTGAGAAATTATTTCAGATACTACGTTCAGAAATATTTATTTTCCAAAATTGAAGTAAGTGGATTTGCCAGGAGACTATGAATCACAGTAAATATGTGGAGAAGGGAAAGAGAAACAAAGGCTGTAATGGAATGGTCACTCTGCCTTCATCAAGCCTCAGAAAAGTTCATCTGTTGTATGTGTTTATTTAAAAACTAGCTTTCTATGTCTAGGAGAATTTTTTTAAAATATATTTCAACATTCAGCTGCACTGAGTGTGATTCTCACTATGGGTATATTCTGGTCTTAGCTCTGCAGTGCAATTTTCTGCTCAGAGAGATTTTCAGCACACAAGGACCAACGCTTGAAAGCAAAGAAGCACTCAGAAACTCGTATCTACAGACAGCAGAGAGTCTGGACAAATAGGTTTTGTGTACAAAAATGCTTGCATCTTACAAGAACAATATTACCTGCATATTCAGGAACTCACAAATCCCTAGAAGTCTGTTATTTTGACATCAACAACAACCAAAAAACAGGAAAACTTAAAAGCAAATAACTTTATTTACATGGAGTCCAATAACCTGGAAGCGATTTTGGAACAAAAAAGATACAAAGCCATTATGCTCTTAATACTCCATTATAAAGGAGGCAAGATCATTATAGTCTTCAGAACATGGAGAAAGTAAACATTTCCTTTTTTCTTTGTTTTTGAAGGTTAAGACGGTCCAGAATGATTTCTGAGACGTAATAAAGATTTACTTAAATTTTAATATAACCAGAAAAGCATTTAATATTGCAGAATACTTAACACTGAACCTATTCTGACCATCAAAGCAACCAGAGGAGAACCCCACATGTTCAGCAGACCAATAAACCTTCATGTCTGAAAAGCAAGTTTCTTGCTGTGCTGTATGGGTCCAACAAAGATAAAAACGTAAATATAAGCCTCAAAAGTGTTTTCAACCTTTACTTCCATTGCTCTGCTAGGATCTCTGTCATCTGAATATTTTATTCTCTAGGGGAAGATCAGTTATTAAGGCTCCTTCCACCACCCAGGCACTAAATGAGTCTGACATCCACCACAGAAGAGCTAGTAAGTACCACACAAACCATGTAAGTAGGGTCAAATATTCAGTGCCACTTTTTCCCTTTTTCAAAGTAAACAAATTCCCCAAAGCTACCGATTTTTTCTAATTCTTCTATCAGCATCATGGAAGAGAACACAGCCAAGTATCAGCAGACTGCATAACTAATTAAATGTGCCATGTTAGGCTCTACTTACCAAGACTGAGGATAAGCAGTTCCTACCACAAGTTGGGTAAGAACCACCTAAATATTAAGGTTACCTCTGTGTTCACATTTCTGCCATGAGAGCAATTCTAGAACTGAAGTCACCTTTTTTCCCCACTGTAACCCTCTTCCCAACACCACTGTAGCTCAGCTCTGGGCACACAAACAGAGTGGTCCTTGCCTGGAGCCATTCACATGGCAGCACCTCTGTGCAATAAGCAGAATGAGCATCTGATGGGTCAGAACCATCTGGACTGTGCAATGAAAATCAATGGGCAAGACTGATTAATGTCACCCAAATCCATCCAAGGGTAAACTTGCAAAAGCCATGGCAGGGCAAACCCACCTCTTGGACCATGCAACTTTTTTAGGACTGAAAGTATTTTACTTGCAATATGTTTATGCATAAGACATATTGCAACATAAAAACATTTAAAAAAAAATGTTTATGAATCCAAGGTTTGAGAAGAGGCAGTCTTAAACTGGAATTAAAGTGACAAGAGTTCACATGCTACCAGATAGTTTATAGCTACTTTGTATGTCTTCCCTTCACAGGCAAGGCTTAAGAGAGATAATCCTGGCAGATCACAATCAATACAGTATCCTAAGACCATGTATCTTCAGAGACTATCTCAGGTCAAAAGAAAAAAACTGAAAAAAATAAATAAAAACAAACTCCTGCTTCACAACAATTGATCCACTTCTATTAAGGAGAACTTTCTGACAAACTTCTTTAATAATTACTATTTTGACCACGAGCCGAAAGACTGATACTCTGAAAGACTTGTTGAGGAATAATTAGGATAACAACAGTTTGGTTTGTTTGAAACACAAAAATGCACAAATTTTCTTGAATTAAATACAGCATAGAAAGCAGGAGTCAAAACATATCTTTCCCTAGTTTTCATACACATTAATACTCAAAATGTAGGACTTTTCATTTATTTTTACTAGTTTCGTTTGCATAAGAAAGTTTCCTATCACATTTTGAAATTACACAACCTCCCTAATAACTTGTAAATGTATCATTAAAGACCCTTCTTTACTATATTAATTAAAATTCAGAAAATTTCAGTAAAAATGCAATGCAGAAAATGAACAAGAGAAATCCATGTAGAAGCACTTAATTCCAAAATGTATTTGGAATCATAAAGACACAGGTACTGTATGTGTTAAATCATATGGGGTAAAAAAATAAATAATCTATATGTTGATCTTTTTGGGTGGAAACAAATTATCTTATTTACTACATGAATGGTTTCCTCAATTTGACGCCAGTCTTTGGAGGCAACTTCAACCTGTCTGAATTAAACAGACTGCAGAAGAAAAGACTAGGTTATTTATATTATAAAATACTGTTAAAAAATAAAATTGAAAGATTACTTTACCATACATTGAAAATAAGAACATGCACATCACTCCAGCTTACAAAAATCTAATTTTACTTTTTCTCTTCTGAGATAAGTTTGATAAGTAGGAGATGTGTTTACGTATACCTAATATATAAATGTGTATGTATAAATTCCCCCCAGGCAAAGAGCATTTAAACATGAAGAAATTCACAAAATTTTCTTGTGTCTGTGTACTGTGCTAATAAATGTTGCAATCAGAAAAACCTTCAATATTTTACCTTTTCATTTACAATAACTACACTGTATACAGACAATACAGATATACTTTATCATCACAAATAATGTCATAACTCAGTCTTTGCTTATGCTCTTGGAGAAGTAACTTTTCTTTCTTTTATTATGCACATTGGAAAGCAATTGGAATCATCATAAATTAATTCCTAGAAAATATGATAAAGTCAGATGAAAATATCTGTTTTTTCCTAATATCTATAAGAGTTTTAACTGAAGTCAAACTAGCCTTGTCCATTCCTGCAACTTTACAGTTAACTGATAAAAATTTTACTGAGTTAATGTATAATTACATAAAGACAGTAACACTTCTTCATAGTTGTAAGTCTACCATGCATCATACCATGTTTACTTCAGTATACATGACCCCTGCACTGAACGCTTGCACAAGCAGCTCTCAAAAAAATTTGGCAGAATAAACAAAACTATCTGCATTTCACAGAAACTGTCTGCTTCACTGCTTGGGGCAAACTCCATTTCAAAAGGCTTAGGAACCCTAGGAAAATTCTGAACTAGAACAGCATTCCTTATGTGACAGAGAGCAGGAGGACAAAGTCTATGTGAAAAAAGCAGAGGCAGAACTAGAATGAGGTGTGCTGCACCAGCCAAGCCTGGATGCCCAAGGAGGTCCTGTATACAACTGAGAAACCCTCTACTCTTCCTAACTTCTGCCAGCACTGCCCAGCCAGAAGACCACCACCACCCTACCCACCACCCCACAATTTCATGAATCTTGACTTTAAGTTGTACCATGATTTGCCAAAGAACTTTATTCATGCACTTCCTATTTTGATAGCAGCAACTGCTAAGTTATCAAAATCGTAACTCACTTTAAGAAGAGAGGAAAACTTTACAAAATACAGGCAAGAAAGAAGCAAAGGAGAAAAATATGGTTTGGGGTTTCTTTCTGTGCATGCACTGATTTTCAGTATTTAAAAATTTAAGGGTATTTTCAGTACTTAAAAAGAGGTGAATTAACACTGCAAATAAATTTAACACTATATCCGTACCATAGGGCACTGGTAGACTTAAGCCATATGAAGCTGACACAGAGTTACAGCCCCTCAGTTTTATGACTGCCATTTTGAAATAGTTCTTTACTCCTGGAAGTAAAATTTTTGACACAAGTGGTCAGAAAGAGAAAAGGCCAGAAAAGAATGCCTGAAGTATGCCTAAAATGTTACATGTGTCACTTACACGAAAATTTGTGGGAAAAGTGCCTTCAATACATATTCACATTCTTGGGTCATTCTTTCCTTTGACTAAAATATAAAGCATATAAAAAAGATGCTTTTTCTTCTTCAAAACAATACACATGGAAGCGTCAAGGATTGCTTCTTCCAAAAAAATTTCCTTTTCAGAGCCATCAGAGTGCGCTTGTTCTGAAGATGAAATTTGAACCATTCAAAACCCTTCAGTTCCAAGTGGATGAACATCCTTGGATACACAAAAGGCTAATACAGGCAGTCACTTCGACTAAAGTCCCATGAAAAACACTGGGTGACAAAAGCCCCTTACAGCAATCTGCACAAAGGAGAAATAAATTAATCAAACTGCCAAACGAAGAAGGCTGGGTTTGACCTCCTTCTGATCTCATTACTTCTCTATTACCCTTTTGAAAAACATCCTCTTACAAAGATCACTAATTGAAGATTATGTGGAGGGGAATCGCACCTCTCCATCACTGTGGTAACTTTGACTCATTTGTCATTCTAATAATTCACTTCTTTTCTTTTCTGAACAGACAGAGACACTAATAGACTATCATCAGTTAAAAAGGCAATTTTTCCATTTAATTGCACTCATTAAATACTGCACTAGAACAATTGGAAAAGCAATACTCTTCATATTTAATCATACAATAGCAATAATGAAACATTACTTCAAAACAAACATGGCAACACATAGGATGACCTGAAATGCAGGCTGCAACTTCTGGAGCATCAACATATTTTCTGGTAAAGATTTTTGAACCTTTTTTACTTACTTTTTTGACAACTGGGTATATGAAAGGAGTGAACTATCAGCACTGACTACAGCTACACACCAGAGAGAAAGCAGTGAGCTAACTCCTTCCTAATTTCCTCATCTCTCTTGCCACTGAAGCACGACAATAGAAAGGATTTCATGAAGCAAAGCAGCGAGCCAGCCTATTTGTGGAAAACATTGAACAAGACTGGATTTGCACACTATTTTCCTGGAACAAATTGTATCACTTAGGAATGTAATTGAAGATAAAAAGGTTAATCACACTGGTAGAGTGACTGCAGTGGGCACAGTCATCAGGTGTCTATTCGCTGGGGATATCTTATTTTCTATCTTCTGCAGAAACCATATATCTGTCTTTAGTGTAACTGCATTCCCATTACAGAAAGTTCAGTGCAGTTTAACTAGACTAACGTAACACAGGAGAAGCTATAATAAAACCTTTGTGTTGAGGAGCTGTGCAGAAAACTTAGAAGTGCCTGTTTCAATTTCAGATGTCACCATACACAACGGCTGTCAAGGAATGTTTCTATTTTTACTGCAATTCTATCTATAAGCACCAATACACAAAACCCAGTCAAGCAGTCAGGCTAACTTCCCTGGGACTATTTCTGTCAATGGATACCACTTTATCTGTCATTTTTTATCTAGCTTTCCTATAGCACCGAATTATTTAAATATTTCATTTAGAGTTTGATGAGCAGAGTAATCAGGGTTGGTGACTGACATCCAAGCGTGCTTTGTCATTCGAGATTACAGCTTTTAAAACTGAGCAGGTTAAAATTTTAGAAAGGAAACAGGCAGGAATGCTTTGGTTTTAATTACATAGTTGCAGGATGCCCTTCTCTCCCATTGCACTCACTGATAGCATCATCACTTTACAAATATTTCATCTCAAATCAATCAGGCTACCATGTTGATACAATGCTCCACTTGTTCAGTAGAAGAAGCAGGGGGTAATCAGTAAAAGAAAAGAAGTTTTAAAAAGCAGTTATCGGCGCTACCTTTGCTAGGAAAAGATGCATCAATGTAGTATCTCCTTAATCAATTATTTATTCAACACTTGCATGTGAGTAACCCTATTGATTGCAGTAAGACTAAGTGCTAGACCAATATGAAAGAAAATGACAGCCGGACAGGAAGTCAAGGAGCATCATGCAGGGCTGGGTCAGAAAGGCTAAGACTTCAAGATAGCGGCATATTCAATTTAAAAAAAAAAAAAAAATGTAATTCAGTTTTCTTCTTCTAAATGAAAATCTTAAGATCATAAAGTTTTCAATGACAAATCTCTATTTGTAACAGTTTACAGTCAGGAAACACTCTCTGAATGAATGTACATGAATTAAATATACAGCGATAGCAAGGATGTTATTTACACTTATCTTTTAGTATAGTTATTTGTACATTATTATAACCTACACAACTCGCAATTTGTTATATAAATTCTACCATACATTATATTTAGCCATTACTCTCTTTAAATAGAATTTCACATCCCTTTAAAACCATACCTATATACTAGCAGCTGTGGTCAACAGCAGAGTCAAAGGCCATGACACGACTGCATATGGCAAGCAAAGAGCAAATCTTAAGAGCAGATGACCGGGCAGTGGGGGTAAACACATCCCTCCATCAATCCACTGTGCTGTGCTCCATCCTTTACAAATTTCAAGAGCAGAAGCAGATGTTTTCATGGGTTCTGTGATAAAGCTCTTGAAAAAACTTGCTTTTCTTTCACCCCAAAATCCCTCTAGTAAGAAACACAAGATGTATTCTAACAAAGTTAGTAAAGGACCTAATTTTAAATCATTCACAGGACCCCTACCATAAGGGCCAAAAATTCTGCTGATTTAGTATAAAAAAATTGTACCTGATGCTAAACTATTTTTTTCATAACCTTTACCATGTAATACTGAAGTTGGACATCTAGACATAAGGAGTCAGAAATGCCTTGAATGAAAAGAATTTCTAGTTATAAAATACAAATGAATGACAGAGAATGACTGTGAATGTCTTTTGGAGAGGGGGGTAAAAAAAGGAGCAAGACTTTGCAGAAAATAAAAGTCTAACAAAATACCATAGTTTGATACCAAAAGTGCAAGTAAAGAATCCCCTATAAAGCCACAAAATACCATTATGTTCCTTTAGAAAGAGCAGCAGATTTCCTTTTCCTTCCAGCTCAGATATAAAACTGCCTGCAAGCATAACACTTCAACACGTGCTTCTTCCTTTAGAACATGCTCTTGCACAAATTCCAGCTGTGAGGATACAATCAGGCTTTTAGAGGGGCACAGGGAGCAGCAAGGAATGTCTGCCCTTGTACATGTGCTTTCCAGTCTCATCTGTAGACCTGGCTTCTGCCTAATTCTCAGCATGAGAATAAACTGAATGCCAAGGCTGTCTCATGGTTCTGCAAGTGTAACCTGTTATGCTCCATTATCTAAACAGGGTTGAAAGAGGCTTTCTGATCCACCCCCCATATATTTTTACATATATGAGAAGTAAAGCCTGTTTTCTGAGCTGTAACCCAATACACAAGGCTGTTGTCCAGCCCATGTCAAGTCCAGTTACCAAACAGGACAGTCAGCATTAAAACAACAAGGCAATGATTCCCAGCAAAGCAGTGCAGTGCAGCACTATAAAAACTTCTTCACTTATGCATCCTTATTCTTAATGATACAAAGGTAATCTTTCAGCTTGATGAATTCAACTTGTTTATCCACACCGATTGCTTGTTTGCTATTGAGATAAGAATATAACAAGACAAAAATTACTTAATGGTAGTAGACCTGATGTATCAACAACCAGATTTTAATTCTCAGATATTCCTTGATTCAAGACAGTAGATGGCAATACAAATGCTCTGTGTTGACAGACCTACACATTCTTACCATGTGTGAGTAAGTCAAGACACAAAAGGAGTGACAAGCACGGGGCTCTTCCTCCTCAGAAAGTACTCACTAAGAAAGAGGCAAAGTATAAATGGACAATTTTCTTTACACATCTATTCTAAAATGCAATGACTTTTTCCACAATATACATGTGCATGACTCAGTCAGGGAAGTAGAAATATAGGCAGGTTGAAAATCACAACTTAAAAATTTACATCTGTGCATATTTAACTCCTTAAGAGGTTGGGTTTCTGGCTCCTAAAGTACCCAAACTGCTAATTGCAGAAGACCAGATGGGTATACCAAGGGAAAAATGATTCTGTACATATTCTGTACCTCCCTCTTTAACCATCTGTTATTGACCATCATTTGAGACAGGGCACAGGACCTGATGAATTTTCAATTCAAGCCAAAGGCTGTTCTTAGCTTTTTAATACTAAAAACCTAAATCATAACTGCAGATAAATGGCTTTGTATCAGCCATTATAACACTTTCATTCTAATAGTTTCATTTCCATCACCTTCTGTTTTGCATAGGCAGCCCAGAGAAATTGAGTCAATATACCTGTATGCACATAACATGATTTATTGTCTTCTCACTAGAGACATGAAGTGTAACCTTAGGTTGATGCTTTATCGATTCAGTATCTATCATGGAAAGGATATAAAATTGGTTTCCAGCTTTTAAGACCAGTAGGCTACACATGTAAAAATTTTCTTTCCACCACCTGAACCTTCCTGTAGTTTGGCCAAACTGCAAGCAACAACCAGGACCAGGGTCAGGTAACTTTAACTTAGAAATTAAAATCCTCATCCAAGCATGAAGAAATGCAGAAGTTAAAAGTTTGGGCATAGAAATTTTACCCATTCAATGAAACTTAAGGGAAAAAAGGCTTGAACCTAAGCCTTCTGCATTTTGAATTGACCCATTTTGAATATGGCACATGACTTATACCTAATGCATTAACAAAATCTCATTTATCTAGTTACTTGCTCTCAAAAGCTTTCTCAGAAACATTTAATGAAATCTAGGCAGAACATCTAAACAACAACAATCTCTGCACATGAGGCATTTTGAAGGTAGCAAACTCAAGGCAAAGACGAATGAAATAACCTCATCAAAAGCTAAAGTAGCAGCACATAGAGGAATTAAACCTGCCTCAAAGAAGCTATAAAACCAGTCTCGATTCCTGTGTTCTCACCTTTCTTTATGTTTATTTGGCTAGAAGGAAGAAAAAAATTAAAACCTAATTTTACAGAAGGTCTAGTAGCAAACCTCAATGCCAGCAGAAAAAATAGGGTAATTTACAGAGTTGAAAGAAAATGCAAACTAGGTCACTTATGGTATAAACTAAGTAAATGCTACTATTCGCAAAAAAAAGTAGACAATATTTATTTAAATAAGTAAAGTGCAACTCATACTTTAAAGCACAGGTTTAAAAACAAACTACATGGGGAAAAAACCAAGGTGCTGCATTTTCAAATGTAATAACTGGTAAGGCTTCAGACCTTACGACCTGTGGTCATAAACAGGCAATGAACCACACTTTGGTCCTGCTGGTATTCTTCTGGGGCACAGGCAGGAAATAATGCAAGGAAGGAAAAAAAACCAAGTTACATTGTAGGAAAAATAAACAAATAGGCAAAGAATGTGTACACTCTCTGCAAGAAACACTCACTAGTTAGCTGGTAAACACATTTTTTTTCTTATTTTAAAAGTAGTAGGAACTTCAGCATGGAAAAAAAAGAAACCATGGTAATAAGTACTACAGACTAAATCAATATAAATAAATATATAATCACTATGCAACAAATGTTTTCAAGCACAGTAAGAAAAAGTTAGTGTTTTCCTCTTTCAATTCTGCTCAAATAAACAGGCATCGAGATTCAGTAAAAAAGATATCTAACTGCATGCAGTAGGAGCCAGTCTTTTTCTGGATAATTCCAGAGTTCTCAGTTGTGCAGTATGTAAAACTTTCCACTTGTGTGACCAGTCATTGCAAAAGGAATTAAGTGAAATATTGCTCTTTTACCACCACCAGAGAAGATGACTTCCCCATGTTGCTACAGATAAGAGAAACTAATGGGCAAAAGTAAAAGTGATGCTAATTACCAGGACAAGCTTATTCCCCCACCCCATCACAGAGAGGAGCTCAAGTAGATAGGGAACAGCTTTGTTACATGGCCCAGGGATCCACCAGTTACATCAGAAGAGGAAAATCACTGCTAGAGCAACACATTTTCTAGGTTAATGGCAAAGGACTATATAAAAAGCAAGGGATTATCACATTTAGACTAAAAGAGATGGTGCAGCCAATGGTTCCGCGCTTGAAAGCAGAGATAAGAAGAATTACAACAAAACTCAAAATAATTTTTCTGTTGTAAAAAAAAGAACATACCAGATCATAGTTTTCCATCTCTTTACTACCACAGAAATAACAGGAAAATAAGAATGTTACTTGCACTTCTTCAGCCTTTTCAATAAAATTGTATTTAGATGCTTTACAAATATTTACTGTCAGAACATTTACTGAAATAAAAATTACAAATTAAATATGGCAAAATAAGTAATTCAAGTAACTATGTAAACCAGCACAAATGAAAAAAATAAAGCCTGACACCAAAACTTTGGGTCTACATTCTCTACCAGTTTGCATTCATAGAGTAGAAAGTTTGTTGCAACTACACAGCCTGTAATGAGGACTCAGGGCCCAGCATAACTGGATGATCCAAAAGATACTATAATTTTCTCAGTTTGCAATTACAGAAACCAAATATCTAAACATTAGAAGATGTCATAACATAAGATGCTGATTTTCTAGTGCTAAGTTTGTTTAAAATGCTACAGGAACTCAGCTTGTTTTCCAAACAAGTCATAAGCAGTGGCTTACTTGCACAACCTCAGAAATGAGTTAAACCACAGAAATCATGATTTCCAGTCCAGTTCAGCTTGTCCACCAGCTTATTTCACCTTAGATTTTACAACACTGGCAAATACCTTTATCACATGGAAGAACAAAACCATAAGCTCAATGTTCAGACAAACTGTATTGAGTTGATAACAAATAAATCAATTTTGAGGGTTTTAGCTCCTTTATCAATAGCACTCTCACAGATCAAGAACTTTCTAACAAGAAGCTTTGACTGCTGACTATACAATTTCAACTTTTTTTTTTCTTTTAAGAGTATGCCAGATTATGCCTACTTGTATAAAACTTGTATAAAGCCAGCATAAATTCACTTCCTCTGGATTTACATTGCTGTATCTAAAATCCACTTCATATGTCAATAAAACTGGTTCAATGGAAAACAAAATTTAAAAATTACAATAAAAAAATTATTTTCCCATAAAATTGTGGGAAAAATTATTTTCCCATAAAATCTCAGTCACCCCCTTGACTTTTCTGCAACTGTCCAAGTGAACTCATTAGCATCACCTTACTCAGAAGATGCTGTGAGTCTGGGCCCTGGTATATGCCTTTGGCTTCTGGCTCACCCTCTCTCATAAAGCAACCTTGCTCTTGCTGTGCCCTGGCAGGAGCACTGGTGTATCTTCTAAACATTAAAATAATACACTTCCAAGGCTGCTTTTTCTCAGCAAAAACCTTCTATGGATCCTAGGGTTCTTTTCTAGCTGCTGCATTCTTTCATTATTTTGTTTTTCAAGAATAGTATGTTCCTCTAGGAGTCAGATTTCTGATATAATTCATTCTATCATTCCAACACGAAATAAAAACACATCTTCATTTCCATCCACACTGAGACCAATTCAGATTTATTAAGGCTTCCTTGATATTCAGAGATGTCTTATAAGCACTAAATCACCATGAAAGCTATATAAGCAAGAGCCTGCAATCCTAAAAGAAAAAACCCAAAAACAAACAAAAAAATACAACAAAACCCAATCAAACAAGAAATCCTCTGAGAAGTATGCATTGCCTATAAAGCAAAAAGCTTTCTAGAGCTCCCCAGGATGAGCATTGTGCATCTACTGCTCCTCCTTTCCTCTTCAGGTGATCAATCACATCCAGCAACAAGAACTGGAAACACATTCTCATCTCTGGGCTTCTGGCATGGGTAGAAAACTTAAAATAAAAACATGAGAATGGGCTTCAGCTTGGTAAGTTTTTAGAACCCTCACCCTTTAAGTGATGGCCTTAAAATGTCCTTGGACTCCTTACATGCAATCACTACATATATGGTCCATAAGAGACAAGGACTATCACCTGCATTTAAAAGACAAAACACAGGCATAGATGTATTTTTATTCAGCACTCAACAGCATATTAAAGAAATGATGGTCTGGAACATTTTCTTTGGTCCTCCTAGGAAAAGTGGCATACATCATTAGCCAAGATTTTAAGAAAATGTAATTTTGTTTGAAAAAAAAATAAAATGGTAAACATGAAGGCAAAGAAGGTATTCACTGTCTCCCAGTGTGTCACCAGAAGAACTTGAGAAATGTTTGTGTTTGCAATGGGTTTATCATACAGACCAAATGGAGGTTACAAAAGAAAAAAAAAAAAAACAAAACCCAAAACAGTCACAGAGGAGTGTGTTTATGTTTTCAAAGCTTGGGCACAGAAAACAGAGAGCTACACCTGTCAATTCTATGGCATTTGGGGGAATTCTAAGCCCTGCAAATCATGCTGAACTTGTTCTGAAAAAACACCCTTGGCACAGCAGATAGGCTGCTCCATGTCACACATCCATAAGCCTTCTTAGCAGAGACTGAATAACTTTGCATAGCCTATGTGCCCATCCTGGCCTCATTCCTTTGACAATAAAGCATGAGCAGTTTACTAAGGGTTTTACTGATCTCCATTACAATAAGAATACCTGAGGGATAACAGGGGAAATGATGAACAGAGGACATACAGAGATACCAATTCCAGCATACAAAGCAGTCACTTTTGTAGAACTTCAGATGCTCCAATAACCTTTTGATAAATCAGCAACACGAGGGCATTACTATTGAACAGCACTTACTACAATGCTTGCTCTCCTCCGGTGTAAAAATCTGTATTTAAGCTTCCCTGTGAGGTGGCTCAAAGTATTGGACAGATTTTTAGGAGTTTTTTGTACTTGAGAACAATTCTTTCAAACCTTCACTGCAAGGAAGTGAAATTATTTCCTGTTGTATCACAGAAGCTAGAAGCTATTTTAAAGGATACCTTCAGGACACCAGAATCAGTCACAAGTTCTCAAAAGCCTTCTAAGCATGACACGTTTTGAAAATTGCCAATAGATTTTGTGCTTTGTGATATAATTCACACAGGACTGAAAATTGCCAAAATAGCAGAAAGTCAGATATACCTAAGTACTTCAGGAGGCAGCCCAGCAAAGCTGTTGATCCATCAAAAGATCAAACTGATGCTGAAAGCATCCCCCAGTTTACACAATTGTAAATCGAAGGCACAACCCATAGAACAAACGCAATCTAGATAATAGATAATGACCCTGATTTGGAGTGAAAGGGCACTGATAACTCTGCACTAGATACAAGAGAAAGTTCTCAGAAAAATGTACCTAAAAAGGGGTCAAACAAAATCTGGTATTTTGCAGCCTTAGTTTGAACCTGATCTGCTGGAACTCAACTCACACTGAAAGCAGAGCACTTTTGCAGATTAACATACCAAACAGAAATCTTGTCTTTACTAATTTTTCCCCGCACCAAATAATCAAGTTTACTCTGAGTGGCTTGCTTCTCAATTATATAAAGAGATTAAGGAGTTCAATGATGGTAAAAAGAGGGGGTTGGTCAAATTTTAATCTGTTTGACCATGCAAACGGTACTGAATCTGATAATGCTCATGAGAGGTCTACTGAGGGACTTATATCCTGTATGAATTACACCCAAGGCTCTTAAATTCATTTGAATGCATTAATTCCTAAGCTAAATCACAGAAAAGTAATATACTGTTATTGTATTTTCAAATGTATACTACAGTGCAATGCACAGGCAAAACAGTGGTTCATTTACATCATGTAGATTCATTAAAAATAAAAATGCCTCCTAAGTCTGTGTGTGTTGATTTTTGAGTTGCAAATATTCATATTTCCCATGTGTAGGAAAGGAATAATCTTATACTTAGGTGTATTCAAGACTTTGAACTTGATATACATGTAATATTAGAGAAGGAAAATAAAAATATAATGAAAGATTCTCTATTTCATGTGTTAGAAAACAATGTGTTTTCCTCATTAAATCCTCAGATATAAATTCTATAAACCATGAAATTACCTCTGAGCCTTTACTGAAATAACCAGTTCACAAATAAATGATCCATGCTGGAAGAAAAACGAAGATTAAAATAATAAGAGAAAGTTACATTTTTATATCAGCAGTCAAAAAACCCACAAACAAAATAACCCATCAAAGAATAATTACTCGTGTAGACTTACACAACAGAGATTCTACTTGAACAGGTGATCCTGAATTATTTAATTCAGCCACATTCTGAGATGGCCATTAGTCATGTGTTCCAATACAATGAAGAATTAACTCTCAGAAGAAATTAAGACTAATTTGGTCAAGAGAAATGTATGCATAGCATGTGTTCCATCAGACCTACAGACACAGTTGTCCATCCTGCTACAGAATTAGTACCTAAACAAGTAAACACTCGTATTTGATTTAACCTCTCCTCCACAAGAATCCTCCCTGATTGTCCATTTGAGTTCCACAAAAGCTCAGTTTCTGCTTTGGAGAGCTAAAAGTTAAGAGAAGAGTTACAGGCTTGACTTTCTTACTGAAGACTGTCAGGCCAGTTGTCCAGAAAGAATGTGGCTCCCAACACCTTAATTCCATTAAAACTGATCCTACCAAACCAAAGGCAGATACAGTTAATTGAGAAGGAGCCAGCTGGTGGGATTTGGTGACCTTCATCACAGTTCATCATCAACAGCTTTCAGCTCAAAGCTGTTACTGCTCCTAGGGATGTCACTCCACAGGAATTGTTCTCCCTTTTCACCACAGTCCTAACCAGTCCTGCCTCAGCTTTCTCAGGCTCACCCCATTACCAGGGGGGCAGCCAAAATTCAGTTCTTTTTTGGTGCCTTTCCATGGTGCCTTTTGCACCTTTGGGTACTTTCTTGCAGCTGGGTGCTGTTCCATTAGGCTTGGTGGGCTTCCCAGGGAGCAGCCCCCACTTGTAGGCTGATCTTGATCTCCAGAAAAGCAGCTGCCTGCCTACCCCATGCAAACACCTCTTGCTGTCAAAGTACAGGGAATGGACAGGAGAAGTCCAGATCTGAGGAGACTTTAGTCTGCAGGAAACTGAGAACAACCCACCATTTATTCAATATGCTATACTGCAGTTAAATAGCTTTTTAGCTAGTTTTTTCCTTTTCAAAGCACTTTACTAGGGCCACAAGCAAAAGCAAATTAGAGATATGGAAACTCAGGAACAGAAAAGATGAAATTACTGCTTTAAATTAATTTGGTTTTCAAGGGACAAAGTGAAGATCTCTGAGGCCAGAAACACAAATAAGAATCCCATGCCATAAATATCTTCAATTCTAAATTAAAATACATACAAAATATAAGAAAATGCTTAGCATGTGAACACAGAGAGAAACCTCTTTATAATATGATACAGAAAGACAGAAGGGAACTGCTGAGGTGAACAAATACAACAAGGGAAGGATTGAAGAACACAGAGGTTGGAGCTCAACACCAGCCAAGCACGAGGGACAAAATCCTGAAAATGAAGAGATAGCAGGTTGGTTGCATCACCAGTGACAGAGCTGGGACTGTTTCTTGCTTCCTGCTGTGCCAGCTTCAGCCTCTGGCTGACCTCTCCATTCAGCTACTTTCCCCAAAAAAACATGTGCTTGGGAAAGGCGATGCTGCAGGTCCCTGGGGAGCCTCTCAGGCACAGCTTTGAGTCCATGGAGCATTATAGAAGAGAAGTCATTATGCTTCACTCAATTAAAGCAAGGGGCTGCAAGCATAATTGCCTGATTTTTTAGAGCTGCAGGGTATCATCCACACAAAACAATGGTGATTCTTCAGGTAACAGAGTGCCAAAGCTTTTAATTCAAAATCAGCACTATTTACCTCCCCTAGAATAATAACAGCAAACCACTTGAGCAAGACTGGATTGTGACTTCTACTCGGAAGTTTAAAACAAAACAAACAAAACAAGTAAAAATAGGGAATTATTTACTGAAAATGCACCAGACTACACCCCTAATTCCATTAACAGCCTGCTAAGTTAACATCTAACTTCTATATTCACTAGGCACTCAGCCTACTGGCATTTCCTTAAAGTGCAATAGCAAATATAAATCACACATTTTGTACTTAAAACATCAAAAGTGAAGAAGCTCCCAATTCTTCATTCCATTTGGAAGTCTTTGACAGAAAAGCAAACTAGTATTCCTGAAAAATTACTTAGTAAAAATAATACTGACTCTCATTTCTTTTCAGTAATACACTGGAAGCTGAGGTACCTCTTTTCAGAATGACAGGAAATTAACACCAAATTATAAATCCTAAAAAACAAGGGCCTATAGATCAGCCACGGTGGGAAATGCTTAAATAGACTGGTGCTGCAAGATGTGCTTTTATACATATGCCTTTAAAATTTTGCCCAGATACTTTCAATGAAAGCAGCTAAAAGCTATCTCCAGTCATAGAGACAGGAATTTAAGTTAGCACGTGTTAGCAGCCTACACTGGGCAAATGGTCAAACACATTACAGTTTTAATATAATTATAATTGTTGAGCATGTTCAACCAATTAACCACAAATATTCTGTTTATCTGAAATGTTGCCAAGAATTGTGAGCTGCAGTCAAAATAACATGATACTGTAGTCCTTTTGCAAAGAATAGCATTAAATCAAAAGAAAAAACATATGGGAAAAGCCAAAGCAAATATCTGATATTTTATAAATCATCAAAAGACCATATTTTTTAAATTTTACAGATACAAACTGCCACATATATTTACTTGGTAAATTCACATTTTAAAAGTTCACGTCACCTCCTTAAAACAAGGGCTTCAGAAAAACTTTCCATGCGTGTTCCTTTTTTTGTCCGGCCCTCAGACACAAGATTCCAGAAAGCACAAACATAATGCAAATAACTGGGGAACACCATTTAAAAATCTGCTGTGGCTTCAGCATTAAGTACAAAATTATTTTGTTTCCTGCTTGTCTGCCTCAGCTGCACAAATACAAAAATATTTTTAACAGCCAGGTGAGCTCCACCTTATGGGGAAAAAACAAACCCTTGCAATTTGTCTTTAAGATAGAATTATTTTGAAACCCTGTTGTACAACTCCTATTTAGACAATTTGCAATGCTGCAAAAGCACTTTTTTCAACGTTGCCCCCTAAATAATTAAGCTGTTCCTTTTACCATACTTCCTATATTACAGAAGTCATTTTCCTACAACAAATCAATAACTCATTCCTTATGCCAGTCATTTTTCTCCATTTAACCGAATAGACTTAAGTCCAACACTGAAAGTTGAATTATGTGTGTGATTTAAAATTCAAAGTACTACACTAAGCAGCTTTTTAGAGTGACCACTCTGCAGCCTCTTCATACACACAATCCCTCACAGACCTTCCTGACAGATTTAAAGCAGAACGGCAACTCTGAAACAGTTAAAAATTTGAACAGTAACAGGAAACAGCCCTCACAGACCAGAGTCAACACTTTCCTTTATTAATTGAATTAAAAAGCCAAGCAACCCTCAACACTTGGAATAGCATCCCCAATATCCCCCATTTTTTCAGATTAAGTAATAATTGTATCCAATGGTAAATTTAATCATATCGCTCAAGCTGCTTGAAGAAACCTTCTTCTGCAGACACTAGCAGCTAAAAATTCAGTCCAACTATTAAAATACTTGAAAACTCTGCTTATTTCTTAAATAATGGGGTGAAAAATCCAAGCAAACTGAACACTGAAATATCAATTGCTCCACATCTTGATGAAAGCATAAGAGAAAATCTTAACACCCACAGGTAGTTTAGTCACATGTTAAGGGAAAGAAATGCTGGAACATTTTACATACCTGCATAGCATAAAATGTTTTCCTACAAGAAATAAATCACTAACAAGAGAATTATTTACCTAGACAAGAAAAAACATAGTACATGCAAAAATGCCCTAACAAAAGTTTTTCTACTTGGTACAAATTGTAATAAATTTCATAATATTAAGGAAAAAAATCTAGAAGCAATCTTCAAACAGTGCAAACCTGTGGAGCTTGTAACAATTTATCAATTGCCCTTTCTCATAAGAATAAAACAATTCAATTTGTCCTTATGTATTATAGGTATGGATCTGGTGACATTGCTTTGTCATCTATCAGCTGACTATTAATCTGAAGCATAAATTGCTGTGACATTTGTATTCTCCACAAGTAATAACCAGCACTTCACTATCCCAGCTACACTCCATTTTAAGCTTTTCATAACCTGATTTTCTACCTCTGCTGTTTAACACTAGTAGCTAATTAAGCTGTATCCTCCCTATGGACATGCACTACCTAGAGCTCTCAATGGGGAAATTTTTTCATTTGAAACAACTGATGGACTTCATTTTTACTCAGCTTTACCTTATTGTTAGGTTGGATTTCCTACTCCCTCCCCCAAAATTAGAAATATAGAGATCTTAACACAAAGTGCTTATCTAATCTGGGGATATGTACAGCCAGTCAAATCAGAATTATTTTTCATGTTAGCACACTTTACAATTAATCTCTGATTTCTAAGATAATGTAACTAAAACCTGCAAAAAGGTATTTTTTTAAATGCAGAAATTCTCATTTTTTCAACCTTAGCATCATCCCACCAGACTCTGAACCTCAGCATTACCTGAAGCAATTAGAAGAAATCAAAGTGGCAAAGTAGTGTTAGGTAATGCTTTATCTTCAGCATTCTGGAAGCTCAGCAAGACTTCCATGCAAAGCTGTTCTCCACTCCATTTCAGCTCAGCACCCTGAATCTGTTCTTTACCAGCTGCTGATGTTCTTGTATTAAACTGAGAATTTGTGAGAAAAGCAAAACTTCCTGCTGAGCATTAGCTTTGCATGAGAGCACTTGATCCTAAGCCTTGATACTCTTCAGACCCATTTTTGTAAATATTTTTCATTTCAGGTAAACATGAGGGGGAGAGGGAAAATAAAATTATTTAGTACTAATTACAATTATTACAGCAGTTACTTAAAAGCAAATTAATACATTGTACAGTTTTGCTAATGTAACACAGTTTTAATGAAGAGGCTGAATTATTTTGTTTGTTTATCAAACAGTCTAACATTGATTTTTTTTTTCTTTTTTACATAAGGAAAGTAGAAAGGAATGCAGCATGAGATGTTAGAATGAATCCAGTGATCTTGTTGTAAATTTATTTTTTATGAGGAAATTCTTGTTAATAACTCATGCACTGGTACTAGTCTCTTAAATCAATTAACTTATGAAAAAAACTAAGATTAAACAAAATTTTAGCCATTACTGGCTGAATTACAGACAAGTTACAGGGTTCATTCTTCATATAGGAAGACTGTAATTCTTTTGCATGTAGAGTTTTCATGAGATCAAAATATTATTTAGCTTTAAATCAAAAGATCTGATATTCTAGTTCTATTTAACAATACTAGAAAATTAAAACTCCTCATCTGGGGCTGTAATATTTGCTGAAAAAAACCTACTTCAAAACATTAATCAAATTTTTCGCCTACTGGGCAGCCATATGGTAAAGCAGCATGTGAATCTCACAAACTTGCTGATCTTCTGTAACTGGGTGCTATTAATTACGCTTGCTGCATCCATCTCTTAGATTTTTGCTTTGTGAAAAAAGTATTTATTGCAACAGCTTTTACAAAACAAGGGAATGAAA
This sequence comes from Heliangelus exortis, assembly GCF_036169615.1. Classification (NCBI taxonomy): domain Eukaryota; kingdom Metazoa; phylum Chordata; class Aves; order Apodiformes; family Trochilidae; genus Heliangelus; species Heliangelus exortis. Next base: position 4,997,315 of record NC_092434.1, read on the forward strand.
ATCACAATTGATTAATGAGCTGAATGGAAATATTTCCGTTAGCAGGTTTTTTTAAATGAATAAGGATTAATACCACGGGTAAAAATGAGCCCTACTTGTGTTTTCCCCCCTATTTTTTGTTGGGAGGGGGGCTTGGGGTGTGCATTAGCAGGAATAGGGTCTAATAGGCAGTATCCATTGCACTGGCTCTAGGTAGCAAACAGCAAGGTTTAAGCTACATAGTTTAATACTATAAAGGCTGAGGACTTCATGTGCTTTAGTGCTAAATTTCTTAGTATGAAACTGAATTGTTTCAAAATTGAAAAACTTTTTTTTTTTTCCCCCCACCCAAACATAATCAAGGCTTTTCCTAAATCCAGAGAAGCAAGCAATTCAGAATGATAGTCTCCATTTTGTCTTTAATTCCTCAGGCCACACTACTGAGGCTGTTTGGGGGTCCCAGCCATAAATCTAGTTAATCACAAATTATAGCTAGAATATAATCCTTGACTCTACAGCCTCCTGTGCCAGGGAAATGGACTCACAGGAATTATTGAAAGAAGATTGTAGGGGTTGGCCAGAAAAGCTAGCAAATAAGGTAAAAATGTGTTAGTTCACATACAAAAATCTCAGCCTGGGGAAAGGCAATGTGACACAATTAGCCACTGTATGTGTCTGGAGCAGAAGTCATGGCACACCTGTGCAGATTTGCCATATCGTATCTTGAAGTTAAAAAGGATGATTTTTCCTGCTCTAATCTTCACATTAGTCTCCTCTACAAAACTAGCTTACTTCAACATTTGGCAGAGTGCATGGACTTCATCCTAGGTAACAAGGGCAATAGGTGGAAGAAAGTGAGGATTAGTTCTTCAGAGGGATCTACAATGCTATCAAAATCATAAAACCCAGACTTCTTGTTTTCACCGAGTGCAAAAGAATTAGACTATAAAAACAAAGTAGCTCTAACCCAAAATATTCTGCATATGTGATTTATTTCCTCAAGCTCAAGAAAAAGAACAGCTAGAAAGAGAAATAACAAGAATATTCAAATAATATTAAGCAGTAATTATTATCAGTAGTATACCCCCAAATAACTAGATTGAAAACTTACTGCAGCTGGAAGAAAGGGAAACCAGTTTCTTGAATGTAGATTTAAGACTTGTTAGTGTTATGATTTATTTAAAAGGACCTCTTAAATACAGCATGTGAAAGGAGACAACCTTTGCAATAAGATAGACTGCTGAATTATTTCAATTATTACACATTTCTCAGAGTCTTGAAATACAACACTCAGACACACAAAGGAGTTACTTCTGTCCTGCCAAGTCACCTTCTCAAACTATGGCATAAATTCCTTGCCTCCCTAAAGTCTCTGTGCTTCTTAGCTTACAGAAATTTAAGCTGGTAATAATCAAAGTAGTAAAATATGTATTTATCCAGTATTTCAAATTACATAAGTACCCACTGTAAGAGATTTCATGCATCCTAATGTATATATCTGTAATCATGAATTAAGAAATGGAAGAAAAAAATCAAGTAACTTTAAGTGCTAAATTAGCAAAAGAAGCTTTGCTTTAAGAAAAAGATTTTCATAGAATAACACCACATATGATACTCTGAGCTTGATTCTTGCTATAGAATAGAAACTACAGAACTTATGGCAGTTTTTAAGTCTTATTATTTTTTTTTTCCTTTTATCATCCTGATTGTAACACAAATTATTATCTTCATAGGCAATGAACTGTAAGACAAAAAATCATGGGATTAAAAGCTTGCAAGGTCCACACCTTTAGGAGGAAAAGGCATTAAAAAAAATTAGTATGAAATCTTTTGAACAAGTTTTAATTAGTGACCCAAAATGTATGCCATAACTTTTCCTCACCTCTTGGTTGATCTCTAAACCTCTCCAGCATACATTGACTGTCTGCTTAAAAGTTTAAAGAGCTAACAAAATGTTTTAACGAGATACAAATCTCAGAGATCATTAATCAATATGTTCAATGTTATTTGTGATAATTCATCATGACACGATATTAATGGGTTACTGTACCCTTCAGAGGTGAGATTAATGCAAATGAGCAGCCACAATTAACTTTACTGCTCCCAACTCACAGGAATGGACAGATGATTATAAATGACAACTATATGTCAATTACAATATCCAATAAAGTGAAGCTTAGAGGGCAATCTATCTGCTTTTATAGTTCTTGCTTGACATAGCTGAATTTAGCTCAACCCACTGTTGTCACAGTGTAACCAGTGCTTTGAAGGAGGGGTCAAATTTTTAATTTTCTGATCTTCTAAAGGAATTCAAATTGTACACCAAAATGAGAAGTCTGTAGAAGGAAAGCTGCAGGAAACCAAGAACAGATGTTGCTTTCTTCATCAGTTGAAGAAAACTGTATCTGTTTTCAAACTGCAACACCAAGGCTGCAGAGAAAATCTGTCCTGCTGTGTGTAATATATTTGTTCAATTTTTTTAAAAAACCCAACATATTAATACTCAAATCAAAATTTACTTTTGGCAAACTGCTTTGTCACACATAGGATGCTAAGTCCATGCCAGTTAAAGATGCTGTGGTGTACACTGGTGTGTGCATCTTTGTAAGCAAACAGATACTGAATAATCACCTCTTGAACCCTGATGCTTCTGGAGTGAAAAGGTGAGACCAACAGAAAAAAAGCACCATTTCTAGTGACATCCAGGGATCTGGGAGACAGAAACTTTCTATGTTCATAAATCAAAAAGCTGGACAGACTAAGGACATTCTGGAAGCATGACAGGTACAAAGTTTTAAGATCATCTGAAAATTTGTGTTTGCATTTACAAAAAACAGAGAAATCAGCTCTGATAATATGCCCTTATTCTAGGCTTACTGCTCTCCAGCAGAAAAAAGAAGGCTTTAGTGATGGCAACAAGAGAAACACTGGTCAAATATTGTAGGAAGCCAGAGACACACCCCATAAACTAGGTATTTCCTGTAGTTTTCAAAATTTTATTTTGTGGCATCTTTCCTGTGACTTAGAGCCAATTAGCCAGCACAATGCAATTGGACAACTCCTTTGCAGAGGGGTCAGATAGAAGCCCTTTTGTTAAGGATGGGCCTCAGTGCAATAACAAATATTCCTGGTACATTTTACATTTACCCATTAAGGACCACCTGAAGGTCTGACTTCAGCTCTTCAACACACCTGCACACTTCAGAAACTCAGTTTCTGTAAATCAGATGCATATGACTCCAGAATGAGTTAACTCTGTAAGGTGTCTTGGGATAAATCAAGATTCCTTAAACTAAAAGTGGAACAACTTAGCCCAGTTATGCAACTGGGGCTCCCCACTGAGCACCCCATTTTCTTTCAGAAAAATAATTTGCCATTTCAATTCTTCAACATAAAGCATTTGAGATTCATTTACTGTAGCTATCTCTTGAGGTTTCTGCTTTGTTTGAAGTAGCACCTAATTCTACAATGCAAGCCATGCACAAGCATTGCAGCCTACAGAAATCAAGGAAGAAAATACTGGAGGAGCAGGCCATGGAAGTACCTCAGAACATGATCCACTTGGAAAGTATTCAGTAAAAGTCAGTGGGAATTTTGGCTAAGCATTCAGCCAGTTACACTACCACATCACTAAATTATCATCATGCAAAGAGTAAGATCATGTAAGTATGATCATATCTTAGTGCTAGGCTGAAGGACAGCAAAGTCCCTCAAAGCACTGTTTTCCAAAGCATCTCTCTCCCCCACCTCATTTTATTTAATCTAATCATCAAGAAAAATGGTTTTTAACTGAATAAAACTGCTGACACCATTATCATCATTTTCAATGTGGGGAAAGGAGAAGAAATTCTTTACTGCTTCCAATATGGATGATAATACACATTTTTGTGATGGTATTTTTTCAAAGTCCTGACACATTCTGAAAGAATGTGCTTTTGAGAAGAAACAGTTTCCACGCTAACTTCTAAAAACTGAAGTCCACAACTAGCCCTTAAAAAGAACTTTATGATAATTAGTCAAAGAACTAATACTTTAAAAGCAGTATGTTCTATGCATCCTCAGCAATGCCAAATTCAACAGCTGATGTAAGGCTTATTCTGTAAAAAAAAAGACACTACTTAGGCAAGAACAAACACTAAATACATTTATAATTTAAATATTGCATTTAAGAAAGACGAGGACTTCATTTTGGATTTTTTGGTCTTAACTAATTAATCAACAAATTTGAGTTAGTTAAATAAAACCTCTTCCAACGCCTCCTATTTAATTGCAGTTTGGCACCAACAAATATATATCAAAATTATAGTATCTCCCTTGACAGGAAGCTCCTTGCTTCCACACACAGTTATGGCTCTCCGCAGAGTAACCAAGAACTGCTGACAACCTTGAACACTGCTACAACAATATTACTGTACTTGGCAGAGAAGTACCCTTGCGGCAAGAGAAAAGCTGTAATTTTGACTGTCACTTCACATTACACTAGGTATTATTTCACTATGTACACACACACACACACACACAAACACTTACAAACTCTTAATAGACCACAGATTTCTCACTGCCCAGCTCTTCTATTATAAATGACAATATAATTTTGGGGACCTACTGGTAGGATCACTACTAAAGCTAACATTTAACATCACTGAAAATTTTCTGCTGAAATGCAGCCATCATTAATTGCCTTGTCCTAGTCATCCCAAACTGCTTAAGAGATTAAAGTTATTTTGTGTATTTTCTTATTAATTTCAAAAAAAGGAAAAATTTGAAAACTAAGAGGAAACATAATTCAGTTAGATCTGGATAATAATATGCTCTTTAATGTTTGAATAACTGCTGCTATCAAAAACAGTAAAATCTTCACCAACAAACTTCTGCAGTATGAAAGTGATCAGTATAATCACAAAACCCCAATGAAACCCTTTTCTCGGTTTCCAACAATGAAATAAGAACAAAGGTAACACTATGTGATAAATAACTGGGAGCCAGAACTAAAGCTAATTTTAGAATTCCTCACTGAGCCGATTTCTTTAACTAGGAAAATGACTGTGGAAGCATTTAATTGAAGAATATTAATTTTGAGCACATAAATACAGAGGGCAGAAACTTTGAAGATTAGTATCTTTGTGACCTGACAAAAAGGATATTTTTTTCTTTTGAATCACATCCAATTCTAGGACTCTAAAACAGTTTGTTACAAATTCTAGCTCTTTAGCTTTTTATTTAATGTGCTTTATTTAATATGCTATATAGACCTGTCTGATTATTTTTAAAAATTATCATTATGCATTAACAAAAGGAAATATGGCCATGACCAGTTAGTATAAGTAAACCTAACTTGCAAGAAATCAAGTAATATATTTTGAAATATGCTCATATCAATTCACTATGCTGCAAGCAACGCTTATATTTTTGGTAAAAGTAAAACAACATTTAACTAAGCAAACTGGGTTCCAATATAGCCAAATAACATTTGGAAACAGTTACTAAAAAACAAAAAAAAAAAAAAAAAACCAAAAAAAAAAACCCCCATGATACTGATTTTGCTGTTGTTCAGGCTTATTTTGCTTCTACCTTTGTGTTATTGATAGTGTTCTAAATGCATTTAGAAAGACACCATCTCACTTGTGTTGTTTAGATAAGGGAGCATCACTGAACCTCTTTGCCCTTCTCCAATAAAATTTATCAAAAATTTCAGTGCTGTCTGCTGACCGCACCACATTTAACAAGATTCACAAATGAACCCAGAGTAAGTTTCCCACTGTGACACATTAATAATAAGTTCCTTATCCCATCTATCCCAAGCCATGAATATGTAATGTTACAAAATGAGTCCTTTTCACACAACAGAACCTCAGACGTGAATAAATAAAAACTATCCATCACAAGCCTGTGAAAAATTAATGAGAGTTCTGAGACATAAGAAAAAATTGGTTACTGAGATGATAAGGTCCAGTATGTAAAAACTATGTTCCTCACCAGCTCTAAGTTTTATTTTGAAACTTTACAAAAATAATTAAAAAAAACATATTTCTGTTGCACAATTGCCATTAGAAACAGAAGCAGGGAAAACACTGTAATGGAGAGACATATATCTAAGTAATTCAGACAGCATTCAGAACCAGCAAGTGGATCAAACATTCCCATAACAGGGAGCTACATTTCCAGTTAAAGCAAAGTTGTAACCTTAGATATTTAGAAATAGAGTTCCTATCCCATTTCTTTTCCCTTCAGAATGGAAATTCCTGATGAAATAAGGCAGTATATCTCCCTAAACTTCATTTATTCAGACAGCAGAAGAATGCACAGAAATAAATTATTTTCATTCATGTCAGTGTGCCATTACTGTGCCAGTGAAGGCTTTAATCTCTCAATATGCAGTAATCTATTTTGCAATACGAAGAGAAGTAAGAAAACACCCACATTTTTCAAAAGAGTTGTGCTGCCACTATGTTTATTAACACAGTTTCCCAATCTTGCCCAAAGACCATGTTGATGCCTGAGGAGTACAAGTGCTGTGCCAGGACTGCTCAAACTGCATCACCAAGAAATTCTGGAACTTAGTCTTCAGAAAGGGAAACAAGCAGATAAAAGTCTACAAAGCTGTAAACTGCTTCAGGTTTGACCTCCCAAACCATTAACTGTTTCTTAATCCTGATTAAAAAAAAGAGGATTTTAAAATCCTCTTTGTTTACTTTAGTGACTGTTTTTACATATCCCACGATACACTGGGCACTCATGAGCAAGCTGGGTGAACTTCAAGGTTTCTCCTTTCCCAGTTGGTGCTTGTGTATGAAGCAATGAGACTGTCAAGGGCGTTACTGATCCTTTCTTTGGTTAACAGGACATGAAACTATACTGAAAAAAGATAGTAGCAGAACATATCTCTCTCCCTCCCCAGTGTACTGATTAGATTTCTCTATCAAGGTGTGGCTTCATCACATAAAAAAAATAAAAACCTGATTGAGCAGGATGTTTTAGTCTTCATTCCTTGGAAGTGGTTATGTCTGAAAGGATGGCCTCCAGAGTGCCGTCAGGTGTCTGTCTGCAAAACAGATTTCCTTTTGAAGTCTGCACTGAGAGTGATTGAGTGACTGTGAAGAATTATTTATTAGTCTTAAACTGCCAGTGGATACAGTTAAAAAACTCTTTTTTTCTACAAAACTATCATGGTCTCAAAGAAGAAAGGAAAATATGGCATAATCCTATAAGAATAATCAGACTGTGGTTTTGTTTGATGGATGAGCAAGTCCTTTCCACAAGGCTCTACCAGCAGTGCCCAGACCCTGTTCAAAACTCTTATCTTCTGGTGTATTTTGGTCACCTTCATCATGATCATTTGTCTTTCCTTCAATCAATGTTAAAAATGCAGTAACTCTCACCAGTTAAAAAAAGGAAACAAACCAAAAACCCAGTATAGTCCCATTACCATAAACCCTTTCTCAGAGTGATTTAAAAAAAAATAAAGGCATCCAGATCATCTCTATTACAAACCTGCTTTTTTATCTACTGTTTTTTGGAGCAACTCCTAGCACATTAAAATAACTCCCCTTTTTTAGGATATCTGACATTTAAGTCTTTTATTTTACACTCAGACCTGAATGCTCCTACATCTTTAAGAACTTTTCTTACTAAGGTTTTCCTCTCCCCTTTTTAGTCCTGAAACTTCACAGCCTCTCAAATAAGTTCACCTTTCTACTTGTAAGACCTTGCTGCTTAAACAAGTATTAGATTTTCAACTATGCCAATGCAGCTTAAGATTTCTTTCTTAAATACCCTTATTGCAGGCTGACCTTTCCTGACTTCATACACATATTTTGCAAGGGAAAAGCCTAGAGGTCCCTAATTAGTCCAGTCATATGCTCACCATATCTGTATAGGCATGCATGGCAAAAGCCTGTTAAATATCTTTGACATATATTATCATTACACCTCTAGGGTCAACTTACATATCAACTCCAATGAAGAAAGGCCAACTAAGAGTTGATTAATTTCCAGATTTATTTTAACCCTTACAATATCCATCACCATTTGTGAGCAAAAGACATTGAAATATGGCTTTGATATTTAAGAGGTAAAATCAAAACAGTTACTGCTGTTTATTCTTGGGTCCTCTGATTCAAAATGGACATCAGCAAACAACAACCAGAAGGGATTTCAATGTTTCCATCTGACGAGCAGCAGCTCCTGTGAAACAATTCCTATGCTGCTGCAGCAATGACATTTCTCTATATTTTTGTGATCTACATTTTCACTTGTTTGGCACCATAGTGATTGCAACTGGCAGTGCAATAGATGAGTGGGCAAAGCATGAAATTAAAAGATATTCTTCCTACCTATTGCTGACTAGGCAAAAATCACTGCCAAACCTCCCAATGGTTATTTTTAAACTAGGGCAACATACCATTACTTCTCAAGTTTAATGCAATTGATTTTTTCAAGCAAATAACAATAAAATTAACCCATAGATAGGACAATCTTTCGGTGATGGATGAGAGTGCTGCAGCAAACACCAAAGCTCCTGCAATGAATTTGCTGCCCTCAGACACCTCCCCCGGGGGGTGGATCCAGACAAACCCAGTTCTGGAGCCAAAAGGAGTTCCCCACTTCGTCACCTCAGCAAAGGTGGATTCCACGACCTTCTGAGAAAAGCCTATATATAATTTTTGCTGAATAGGCCCCTCAGTTAACAGCAGAATCCAATTTGTAATTTAGCCTTAAATGCACACTCCACAAAAAGCTATCAGGTAAGAAAAAACCTGACGTGTAGATAAAAAATGCTTTTTGACACACCTAAGTAAAAACTAATACTATGGCATTTCTCAAATTAGCCACTTGAAGTGCACGTACATGGAAAAAGTTTGAGTATAAGCATTTATTCTGTTTTTACATTCTTTGAATCAAGAAAATATTTATGAAAAGAATAATAAATAATTAATTGTACTGGCTGCAAGCTGGGATTCTTTCCTGGTTAAACTATATGCAGTGAAATGGCATTTAAATTATATGAGAGAATTGATTCAAATGGCTTCCATTAGTAATTTGGCAGGCTGCTGTGAATTGCTCCTAATCAATTTTAAATAATGTTATCCTATCTGCAAATGGAGGCATCCTCATGTTAAACATCTCCACGGTGCAGGACTCTAAGTCAGTGGCTGAGACACAGATTTCTTCATATCTTCTTATAACTCATCGTGTTTAACAATGTGCCATCAGTGAAACTAATGCAGAATAAAATAACCACATGTGTCCTCTGAGAAGTGTTCTGGGCCCTAAAGGTTTTCTCTTTTATCCAACGTTAATGAATATTTCAAACTAATGTTGTTCTAGGCCATTTTACTGTACAATCATATCTCAATTTTGCTTGAGATTTTATCAGTCAAGAGGAATGAGATCCATTTGAGCTGTAAATATTCAGCATGCACATAGCACAGCCACTTGAAGTAGGAGTGTTTGTATTAAGGAAATTTTTATTAAAAATAATGAAATCTGCAGAAATTTCAACAGGCATTCAGAATTTTCTGCTTGCTGTCTCTAGTTGTCAAGACCTACTATTTCAGACCACCCTGTTTTCCTGCAAAATATTTGTACAGCACAGGAGAACAAATTCTGTTTGTGATGATCTAACATCTAAGTAGTATGAGGGGAATGCTTTTATGTGGGCGTAAGAAAACAGATACAGAAACTGAACCACAGCATTTTCCATTAAACTTCAAATAAACCTTTGAATAGGTTTATAAAAACGTTAAGTGTGAAATATCTAAAAATGGCAACAAAATCTAACCTATCTATTCAATGTGATTATTCAGTTTGACTTCATGTGCAACACAAAGAAATGTGGCTGGTTCAGATGCTGCAAAATTATGAGATATTAACTCAATAACATGGTTTCAGATGGTTACAATCTCCTTTGGTTTGATAATCTCTCACAGGGTAAGTACTGACACGTGAGGCAGTGGACACACAGACCTATCTTGGGACAGAACCTTAAAAAAAAAAACCTTATTTTGGTGCTCTCAATGATTCTGGCATTCCCAAAGTGTCTCTCCACAGTCTCATGTCCTTGAAATGTACAGCTCTTAGTTGACCATATTTGATACCAAAACTTTTAAAGAAAAACAAAAAACTATGCTAATCTTATACATAAATGATTGAGCTTTGGTTCAGAGAGGTTTCTGAATGCAAGAAACAATTAACATATTAATGGTAGCAAGAAGTGAATATAAAATAGTGAAATAAGATAGAGTAAGTTTAGAAAGCATTGTTCAAATGAGATCTGTTTCTATTTTAAATCATCCTCCTCATAATGGAAAGAATATAACGAGCTGTCATAAACCAGTGAAAAAGAAGATTCAAAACCAGTTTAAAAAAGAACAAAACAAAACAACAAAAAAGGTTATTGCAAAGGATGCCTCTGCTTATTTATACTCTACCACCCCTGGCTCTACCACTCTTTAAGTCTTCCAAAAGAAAGTGTGGGAAAGTTAAGGAAGAACAGGCAAATGGAGCTATAAAGGCAAACAGCTGATGCTTAATTTTTTAATGTTCCACTTTTAACTGAAAATCCAATCTGGTCAGTGAAGAGATTCTATTGTGTACTGAGGGACAGGGTTGTGTACTACATAAATATAATACTCAAATTCCACAGCACCTACACAAGAGAACTTGATGGTTTCTCAGGTAACTGCAACCACGCATGTCCTGGAATGAGTTTCCCTTCCAAGTCCAAGGCTGAAAAGATGAAGCTGTTATGGTGAGCCAGAAGTCTAGAAATGAAAGGAGCTACAGGCAGATAGGGCTATCTTTGAGGACTAAGTAATGCCATCCCTAACATACAGCTAAACCTGACTTAAAGCCAGAAGGAATGCCTTACTACATTAACATTTTCATAAGCAAATTCATCCCCAGCCATGCTTAAAAAGCCATTGTGTTGAAGCCACATGCAGGGTTTGTTTTATCTTTGAAAATATGTAACCCTTGAAATACTTATCCCTCATTTTTTTCACAATTTAAACTTTAATTCTACTGAACACACATTAATTATACCAACTGTTACATGAATCCATAGATGTCACCTACTCTCAAATATCTTTTTATCTGACAGCAGGGATGATACTGTATCATCTTATCTGTAAATTACACTGACAATTTCTTAGTTAGCATAGTGTGAATATACAAGAGGTTAGTAGTTATTACAAGTTCAATGCAGATCCAATTATACTGAGCAGGATATTTACAGCAGTACATTTTCACAAGCATTCATATCCTTGATATAGTAAAATAATTTCATTGTCAAGAACATCTAGATCATATCAGCAGGTACCAACTTCAAAATATACAGGATGAAAGAAAGACACTGAAAAAAAGACTGCCTCTCTATTGCTTTCCTTTTGAAATCTACTTAAGTCATTACCTCCCCAAAACAGAATCTGAAAAGGCTTTCTGATGTGAGAAACCCAATATCCATTGTTTTCTTAAAAAAAAATTTGTAGTACGTTAACTGCTTCAAAATACAGGTCTGTGGAGACAAGTATTAATACAAGTTACAGAAGAAACAATTAACACAACCTTAATGCTAAACAACCTTTGAACTCAGCACATTTGGACAAGACTACTTCTCAAAAAATCACTGCTCTCACTCCTGTTGTTTGCTAGACAAGGTAGTACAGAAATACCACAACAATGCAATGATCCAGTTTTAATGCACAGCAGCATTCAAGAAATTAGATATAGCAAAAATCTCTCAAGACTACTTAAATTTTAATCACTTTTTTATTGTTATATTGCAGGAGTCGAGTAGAGTAGAGTAAACAACGTTCTTAACCCCACAGGGCCTTAAGCAGGTACTCCTTACAGAAATGGGAAGATGTGAGCAATTTGTACTGCTCAGAGATGCTAAAAAAGTCTGTCGTCATTCAATACCCCCTTGTATCATTAAAAGCTTCTTATACAGCTTATTCACTGTCAGTTCAGATACCTTAATTCCATCAACAGTATTGGAAAAAAACAGCTAGATTATCAAAAATTTTAAAAAAAAATCTTTGAAACTAACTTTGTAGATAAACGTTTAGTTTGAAGATTTTTCTGAAACATGTACAAAACAAACAAACAAAAAAAGCAAGCATAAAAATCACATTTCCTAAGCTTGCTACAGTAATCTAGGATTTCCAGTGAGAATGAGTGCTGTAGAAATAGGCAGTATTATTTGGCTCACTGAGGACAGCTAGTAAATTAAATCTTCCGTGTCTTCCTCAAATTTTTTTTATGAACAAGCTTGTACCTATCCCAGATGTAAAATCCTAGAGGTTCAAAATCAGTTTTCTGTACCACTTATGGCCATGTGTTTGGCCAATTTCCTCTTCAAATACAAACCCACACACAGGTACATTGAATCTATTAATATTTAGGCAAGCTGCAGTTTTAAGCCATGGGTACACCTGGTCTTGAGCACAACTTTGTGCTGATGCATGCAAGGTCACTCAGATGTAACTTAAATCCAGTGCTGGACCCACTATTGCTTCTAATTGGCAAGAGTTTTCTCATTATTGTTAGACAAAGGATTAGGTAAAAAAAATACTGGAATGTTGCAGTACAAAGAGAATCTATAAATAGGCAGAAGTAGGTCTAATGAAGACAGAGGACACTGGATTCAAAGGAAGATAACCTGGTGCTCCAGGTCAGGCACCATCAAGCTTCACCCCAGCAGGCACGCCTCAGAAGTGCTGTCTGGCACAAGTTACTAAAGGAGAACTAGAGCACTTCCAGAAGTCCTAGAACATATTTAATCTTAGTTAGAAGGTAAAACCCCCTGCTGTCAGGGGGTTCAGACAACTCCCCCCTGCACTTAGTTTGGGGATTGTAAATCTCAGTAACTTAGAGCATTTTCCATCACCAAGCTGCATGACCTGTCAGCCATCTTTATGGTACTTTGAATAAACTATGCAAATAAATACTAAGAAAAGTTTTGGTCTTTCAGTATCTTTATCACTGGTAACACATTCATCAGCTTAGAAAGCAAAGAAGAAACAGGTAGAAAGGGAAGAAGACCTTTTCTGCTCCTAAAGTGTCTGATAAATATAAATATCAGCTTTACATATATGGCTCATGACATCTTATGACATTTTCAAGTGTATTTAATAGCTAAAAAAAAATCCTCTAAATGGCTTTAGTCATTTACTGTAAATGTCCACTATAGGTCACAAACTCATCAGATGGAGTACATTTAGCATGTATTTATGGGCTTGCTGCTGCTTTTCAAAACAAAAAGATATAAATCTTAATACACTCAGTTCTAATGTATGGATACAAGCCATTAATCACTCTGACAAACATACATAGGCTGTAACCCTGTATATGCTTCAAGAATAGAAAGCACACAAATACAGCTTACACCTTCAGGTACATCTGTACTCTCCCTAACCCTCATCATGTGAGATTTGGTGCAGACACTGTAAGATGGGCTCTGCTTTCCAAATACCATGGATCAAATTAAACAGTCAACTGCAGGCCACCGCCTTTAAGGGATTTTGGGGTTGTTATTTTTCAGTAAGACAAACCAGACAGTGAACATTCCACCATGAAGTGTCAAATTCTTCACAAGGATTCAAGAAGTTTCCATCTTCCTTTTTTATTTAGCCTCACAAACTGAAAAAGACATTTACAGGAACAGCACAGAAGTGCCAGTCTTGGTGATCCAAATTCTGTTTCTACTTAAATCACTGCCAAACTCCTACTGATTTCAGCAAACACAGAAGAGCCATTTCATAAACTACTACCTCATATTTTAAGAGCTTGGCTTCCTTCTCTGATTCTGCTGCTAGAAATACTCTTTTTATTAGAAAATGCAACACAAAGGTTTAATTTAACATATTTACATATTAATAAATGAAAGTCTCCTAAATCCCACACTTTCATTATCAGAAAAGAGAATTACATAGCACTCTGCTAAAAGAATGACCACCACACTTGTCAATCTCAAACTTCAGTAGTGGAAGGTAATAAGAATATTGCATTGATGAATGAGTTGGAAAAAAGTTTGTAAGCAGTCAACAGGAATTGTCTGATAAGAAGATAAAATTAAATTGCAACCATTATCTTGCTAACACAAACAAAAGAGTATACCCAAAAAATCTGCTAATATTGACAGGTGTTATTGCTCTGGGAAAGCTTGCAATACATTATCTCAGTGACAGCATTTACCTGAGAAGCCAATGCTTCCTGTACAGATTTGAGGTCAGGCTAAAAACTTTAAATCCTTCTTACAATTCTGGAAATGAAGTAAAAAACCAAATGAAAACAATCTGATTGTAAGAGAAAGGGATGAGTGGATGTCAAACTTTTTTTCTCCTCCAGAAAGCAAGAAATGGAGGGTGAATCAACAGAAAAATGCATCTCCCAATATCACATCCAAGTTCTCTTTACACAAGGAAAAATGGACAAGCTTCCTATTCCTGTCTTTTCTGTTCTAATCCTGCTTCCATAACCTCTTTACATCCTTCAGAGTGTTTTTCCTATTCCATGATGCCTTTTTGCTTCCCTGTGCTTAACCTTTTGTACTCTTCCATGTCAACCTCTACTCTTTCAACAATTTCCTATTCATTTCTTGTTTAAACACCTCTTTTAGACCCATTTTTTTTCCTCAGTCTCCCAAGCTGATAGGCAAAGCCCTTGCATTTACCCAACTTAGAGTCCTTGTCTGAACTCAGCCACTCTTCTCAACACCCTGCAAGGCAATGTGGCCAAAAGATCTGAAACCTGTGCCTCCTATTGAGCAGTTCTGTTAATGTTGAACATTTACATAAATTCTGATTTCCAAGGCTACCAAGTAACCAGTCCTTCCAATAATTACCAAAGAACTCTGACTCTAACTATGGATTTTGTTGTCAGAGACGTGGGGTATTCTAATATGAAAATCTCTTTGTTCCTTTTCTCATTTATCATTGTCTGACTTCAAAACGCCTGTAGATTAACACTGTGGCAGTATTCAGTGTGTCAGATAGCAAGGACGAGGGAAAAAAGAAAATAAGAAATATTTGTCAGATTAACTGATAAAAAAAAATGGAGATAAAAATGAGAAAAGATTATTAAAATGGAAGAAATTGCATGGAAAGGTGGAATAGAGGAAGTAAGAGTAAAGCCCAACAGCCGATGGAGTGGATTCTGCACTATCTCCAAGGTGTGGAGCACTTTGCTCCAACGCAAGGGTAAGGTTGTTTTGCCTTGAAGATGAGGTTTTAATCATCAAATGCAACATATAACATCAGGTATCTTACACTTTGCCCTCATCTCTAGTATGCATTCATGGCTCAAGCATCTCTGAATTAAAAGGGGGCAGGAGACACCTCCAGTAGAAAAAGAACCCAAATCTAAAACACTAGGAAAGGAAATGGAAAAAAATTCAGAGTATGTTTGCTACAAGCAGTATGTTTTTTAAGCTTGACTTATAGCTACAACTTTGAAATATTATGAAATTAAGGTTCCTGAAACCCATTTGCTTGGAGATGATGCCAAGCAAGACAGTAAAGAACTAATAGTCTGCATTCAACAAGAGCCTTTGTACATTTAAAACCTACGCCTGTCCTCTCTTAAAGTCATAAATAGCACCATGTAGAATTCTTACTAATATTGCAATTACCCATATTGCTCTAGTTCATCCAGGTAATACCAATAAAACACACTGCCCTGAGTCAAACCTTTTCAAAGTAATTCAGCTAAAGAATTATCTACAGTAGAATCTACAGTGGAATTCTTAGTGCTCAGAACAGCTGCAACTCCTGATCCAGTCAATAGCTTCTAAGATTAAAATGTGATTTGTAGAAAAAAAATTAATAAAATATTTAAAATAACATCAAAAACATTCTCTCTACAGAGAAATTTTTTACTACAAAGCTAATACATTTGTAGAGATTTTATATTTCAGTGATACTGGAGGCCATAGGGTGGAAAGGTTTTCTATAAACAGTACCTCAAATACAAACTATATTCATTTAAAAGTTTAGAATCTTTTGCCTGAAAATGAACAATAGTGTTTGCTGCAACAAAGAGCAGAATTCAAAGGAATGTTTCATGCTAAATGCTTTGGTACAAATGGATTTGTAATCTATTTTTACTGGAACCTTGTATTGTTTTGTGAAAACACTAATGAAATTGTTCATTATAGCTCAGGAAATGTGTGGAAAGAGATGTCTTTAAGCAAAGCAAGGCTCAGCCCCATGTTAGCCAAATATCTCTTTAGACCACACACAGTGGTTATCATTTGCCAAAGAATGTAGCTTTTTACAGCAACCAGGTCAAAAAGACAGTATATCAGCTTTCAATAAAGTTAAAAATAATGTAAAAATGTTTAAGTTAGATCTCCAAGACCTTGTCAAGCTTTTAATTTAAATGGCTGCTGGGAACAGTATGCAGAATTATACTTTATGAAGTTTTGAAATCTAGGGTCATCTTTCATAACAAATAACCCAATAAAAACAAAGTTAACCTCTGAATGAACAATTTCAACTAAAATAAAGCAAAAAGTATTTTACAGGCACAAGTGATATATATTGAAACATTGAAAACCTTGACCAGAAGATTTACTAAAGAACTGGGTTCCATCCACCTACCATCTAACCAGCCACAAGAAGCTACCAGATTTTCATCACTGAAGTTGGAGCAATTACTGGGCCTGCATTCTAACTACAGAAGAAACTTGTCTTTCATCACAAAAATGCAGCCAACTCAGCTTAATACTCCCAGTATGAAATGGTTTTTGGTTTTATGTTTATTCTTAAAAAAAAGAAAAACAAACACAAACAAAAAAACCACCAAAATTTTCTTCTGCAGAGCTCCCATGCTCGTTATAGCTCTGCAAATCCACTACTAAAGCACAGACACACATTTTCTGCTAAACACCAGAATTATTTAAACTGTTTAATCTGTTTTTATGAACATTTGACAGGTTTCTGACAGGACAGTAGGAACATTTCCTGGCCCACACAATCCCATAACTGTCTTAGAAGGAAAGGATCACAAAAGAAAATTAAAATTAAATCTGTTTTAAACAAGTCATTGCTTTTAAGGTTTTCCTTTTGCATGTGCTTAAAACTTAAACTAAAATTTGGGATCACAAACAAATTCAAAACATTGTGATTCTTCAAAAGAAAACCAGTTCTCTCTAATACCACTTTTGCAGGTTAAAGTCATAGTGGGAGAAGCAAATTTGTTTGCAATAAAGAACAAGTTAAATGTTCAAGTGGGAGCAAAACAAGCACTAGCTAAACAAGATATAGTCACCCATCCTGCTACTAAATACATCTTCTCTACCATGACAGAGGCTCCCATGATGTCCCTCCAATTTTGAGATCCTGCCTGCACATGTTATGACAGAGATCCTGAGGCAAAAATAAATATATCATATATAATTAAAGAGTATACCCATATATTCACAGAAGCAGAGTTCTTACTCTCTCATGCCTAAGGAAGAATACAAAAATATGACACTGCCTTGGGATACTCTCCTACTCTCTAACAAGTTTTAAGCTCAGGACATCCAGAGACAGAGATAGTACACCTTGGCGTCTAGCAATTTTTTTAATTAATTTTCCTTCCATTAATCTGATTAATTGCTCTTGAAATCATATTAACATCAGCAGCCATGAAGTCCAGAAAGTTTCAGCTTTGCTACTTCCCTCTGCAGAAGTGTTCAAACACAAGTTTGAATAATAACATTAATATGAACTGGGTTCATATGTGGAAGAACAAGCACTGTGATAAAATAATGCAGAAAAAAAAAAAAAAAAAAAAAAAAAAAGGCAGAAGAAGGTCAGAGTTGCATTATGAAAATTATCCCATTTATTCAGTTAAAATACAGAAACCTAATTCTTGAGAAGTAAAATTCTATCAACTTAAATGGAAAATTCAGTAAAAATATTTCATAAATCTGAGCAGAAGCTTTAGGATTCTACTCATTACTGCTATTCATTCTCAGTTTTCAAATCTTTCTCTAGTATTTTTATATTAACAATCAGTTCCTCACCACAACTATGTTACTTGCAGATTTAAAAATTTAAGTGCAGCTGCAGAAGACAGTATACCTTTTTTTAAACAGAGGAGCAAACCAAAATGTCTCATGAGTAACTCCTGATCTGCCAGCAAATCAATTATGGAGACCTTCTGTAAAAAGTATCTGAAAATCTACTTCCAGTCAACACAACTCAGCCATCTGGTTCCTACAGATATCTGCCAGGAATGGGTTGCAAAACCAAATCAACAGTGATTAAACAAAAATGTTTAAAATTTAATTTAGGTTTGCCTATCACTTTTAGAGTCCTTCACATGCACATGGAAAGAATCCTTCACTCACCCCTTTGAACTTAATGACATGTTTCAACTCCCATGGAAAAATGGCTGCAACTACATATAGCAGGTTTGTTTTAAATTAGCTTTGTCAACATTCATGCAAAATATTAGGAAGGCCTCACTGACTACAAGATCTTCATATGTTCATCACTTAAAACATAAAGAGTACACTCCTTCAGTAATTGTTTTGGTAGTAAGGTAGCTTGCTTCAAAAGAGAGCGGTATCTCTACATTAAATGTTCTGTAAATGCTGAATTGATAAACTTTTAAGCAACATCAGAGGTGTCATTTTACCTCCTGATAACTATTTGTTATGTTTCTGTTCACCAACTGTTCCATCACAGTTGCTGCCAGTAACCCAGCTCTACTCTGGATGCTCTAAGTTCAATCAACTCTTATACAAAGCTTGCCTTGGTTTAGTTTTCCATACCCCAAACAAGCAGTTTGTAAAAATTCACATTGTTCATGATTACCCATATGAAATTATTCTTGCAAGGTATCACCTATCATCTGTTCTTTTTTCAGCAAGCACAGTGAAGGAAATGCTGATAACTACCCACAAGATAGTAACCTTAAAGAGCTGTGAAAATAATCCGTTCACACGAGGACTGTGCTGTACTTCTATCCATCTATATACTTAAACCAGGAAAAAGCATTCAGAAAAAAAATCCCAGAAACAGTTTTATAAGGTATTAGACAAGCTTTCATTCCATTAAAAAAAAAAAAAATTATGAAGATTAAGGGAAAAAATGGCAGTACCTAGATTGCTTAGCAGCCAGAGTGTCATCATTCCAGTAGTATCAAATTCCTTTAATTTCTGTTGTAATCTTGTAATGCAAGTATATTATTTTATATTTAGCTTGAAATACAGGAATCTCAGGAATTACCTCTGTTACCAGAAACAGATTTTAAAATACTTAATAGCTCACATTTTATTTAATCTAGTAGGATGGGCTTTTTTAAAAAAAAAAAAAAAAAATTTCTCAAGGCTTTTGCTTTAAACAATGATGTCTAAAAAAAAAATAAATTCATTACTATTATTATTAATTTTAGAGGAAAACACACATGTAAAACACCTTAGCATATTAGGAAGCCATATAATCACAAAATTGTATTCTATATTTTCAGTTCTGATCAAAGTAAAACATCAGCTTCCTGCAACACAAACCAGTAACTCCATACCCCAAACCAGTGTAAATGAGAGTGTGGAAAGCTTTGATGCTCTAATGCCAGTTCAGGATGGATATTAATGCACTTTTGAGACACTGGCTTCAAAAAAACAACTTGATGACACAGATAAATCCCCAGCAGGCTCTAAGGTGACTACAGAAGCTCTTGTTTGTCTCCTTTTTAAATCTTTCCCACAGGATGTCACTATTGCTCCATGTCAGCAGGGAGTGTGACCAACAGCCTTGGGTAGCTCCATACTCTACTCTCCATAAGAATATGGGAACTCAGATATTTAGGTATATTCTATTTTGTAAGGAAGATTACAAACAAGACCTATCTCTCCCAGGTACCATGTTAAAAGTCCAAATATTTGCTGACCTATAGATGAGTTAAAACCTGTTACAGTCCTTCCACCCTGAAAAACTGGAACACTAACAAGCCTGGAAACAGTGGTGTTAATATCAGCATATTCTATGTATTTAAGAAGCACACGCTCCTTCTGAAGACATAGAAGAATTCTCTTCCTTAAGTTTCTATGTTTTTCACACCCTTCAGGGCTGTATAATTTATTTTCCAGATATTCATGCCATTGGAGAGACTTTTTTCTAACCAAATAGTGACATCTCGTGGTGACACTCAGAAATCCTAGCTCAAGCACACCACGTTTCTTCTTCATCAAAGAGGTAACAAACCTATAACTCTTTACTAAAAAGTTACAATCCAAACCCTGCCAGCTTCTGGTGCTGTAGCCACCAACCACCTCTTTAAGAGACTATAATGGAATCCAGGCATTGCAGCCATACCTGCAGAGAGTGGATTTCACATTTCTCTTCCTTTAGCCAACTTCCCCACTTTTGTTTTGCAGCCAAACATGGAAGTTGCACATTTGGCGGAAACTTCTCAGATTTGCACATTTCTAGGAAAAAATCTTTGTAGGAAAAACTAAATCAATAAGAAGAAAGATTTCTTTTTCTAAAATACAGTGGGCCAAATTAGCCTAAGCATATTAAGACATGGAAGTGAGCTCACTTAGACAAATACAGATTTTAATTACATCTCTCATTATACTTTCAATGTTAATTTTATAGGAGTGGGGTTTTCAGTGTTTCTGTTCTGTCATCAGTACCTTTTACAGTCAAGGGCTATTTTTCAAAGGTTTTCTTTACACTTGTTTAATCTTTGTTACTGCCTCAGGAAGGTTTACTGTTGGCAGTTCAGAAAAGTTAGTCAGGTTGTTTGCTTTGTTAGCTTTTGGGGCTTTCTTAGCATTTTATAGAAAAGACTT
Source organism: Heliangelus exortis (assembly GCF_036169615.1). Lineage (NCBI taxonomy): Eukaryota > Metazoa > Chordata > Aves > Apodiformes > Trochilidae > Heliangelus > Heliangelus exortis. The sequence continues at coordinate 5,018,085 of NC_092434.1, forward strand.
TCTTGTTATGAAAATGATGTGAATGTTTTGTCCAGTCCTCCTGCCTGTTAGTGCTGCTTAAGGGATACTGACACTTAATGAACAACGTGTTTTTAAGGTGCTGTACTTAAAACAAGGTATCATCAGCAGAAATCAGAACAGAAAATTTCCCATTCTGCCATTACCATATATGCAATGTAACAATAATGAAGACCAGGTGCACACACGTGTGAGTTATTTTATACAAGAACAGCAAAACTGTCACTGTGGTCAGCAGTCTGTGAAGAATATAAACTAGAAAAATTACAATGTTGCAGAGGAAAAACCCCTAAAGTAATTACCGAAGTTTATTTAGCAGAATATGCACCTTTGCTACTCTTAAGGTATTAGTGTTACAGTCTATGTTACCCAATATTTCACATTACCTGCCATCTTCAGCCTTGCAGTTGAAGCCAATTATGCTTCCTTTTATTGTGCCTGAGACTGAAGTTAAAGCCAACAGGAAAACATCCCATGTCAACAACACACTGATCCCAGATATAATACCTCACTTGTTCTGCTCTACAAGGTCCAAATTAGCCATTCAAAATGATGCACCCTGGGTCCAGTGCTCTAAGATACAGAAATCAATTTCCACTCACAAAATGATGGATGTGATAATGCGTTTGCAACTTCTCTGAGAAAAGTCTGAATCTTGCTGTATTAAATGATTTTTCACGGTTGCAAAGGCAGAGGTTAAAACTGACGTGAATCAAAATCCAAATGGATGGCAAATTATTACGTCTTTCTTTTAAAAAGCCTCAAGATATTAAAGACTGATAAATGTTTTGTCACCTGACTCGTGGCATGAGCAGCTCTTTCGCCTAAACTTTACCTGGAGCTCTGTAACAAGCAAGATTAGAAACAGTGAAGAGTTCAGAATAAAACATTCTGATACTTAGCCAAGAGCTCTATCAGCAACGAATTCTAATTTTTAGTGGAATAACCTGGAATAATCACCCTTCTCCAAGACCAAATAAACTTTATTGTTTCTTTTACTGCTCTCTGTATATATTGTTGAAACTGCTGCTGTGCCATAATGCCGGTAAAATCCTGAAAACTGCTACTGGAAATAAGTTCCCTGAACTTCTGGCACACTTCAAATTACTTCCTTCAGTTTGTTTGCTTCACAGTTTTCCACATGCTTTCAGACACCTTGCTATGGTTTAATCACCCCTAACTATCAAAAATTCATATTCAGTATGAGTCTAAAATTATCCATGTCTGGAGTTTTTAAAAAGCCTTGGGAGTTTTCAAGGCCAAACCTCTTTGAGGTGCCTGAGGAATCTGTCAGTCTCCTTAGAAATAAAGGAAAAATAAAAACATAGATGTAATCTTATGATGTCAGCCTCTGAAATCAAAGGAAAGCAAAACAAACCAGCTGTAAAAAGAGTTGCAAGAAGCAGAGTGATCATGAAGGAGTTAAAAACCCTACACAAATTATAAAGCATATATTATGGCTTCTCATTTCAGGCGTGATACCACAAATCTTAATCATGCAAAGAGCTGCTTTGTTTCCTCATCAAAAGACAGAGAACTAGAGGGAAGTTTTAGCTCATTTAACTCATTGTTAATGACAGTGCAAGAATTCTTTCATCAAAATAATTTAAAGTAATGTATTCGTTCCTTTATATCTAATTAAAAATATCCTGGAGGACAAATCCAGAAAAACCCACAGTCACCTTGGGTTTAGGTTAGGTCTCAAAATGTAAACCCCACAGGCTGCCAAATACAGGATAAGAGATGGGATAGAAAAAGGCTGTGCACAAGAATCTGCACCAACTTGCCACAGAAAACAGCCCTGCCAAAGAATGTTCTTTATAAGTGTGTGGAACTTTGTGATAAGATTAAAGGCAGAAATCATAATTATTCAAATTCCCTGACCAGTTCTCTTTTTTTAGAATTTGGCATGGGAAGAGAATGAAGAAAAATTGCAAATAATTCAAATGCTGTTCCCCAAGAAAAATAAATCCTTTCCAACTCCATATAGGACTTCACAAGCCCAATCCAGTGAGTGAATAATTGGACTGGATGAGATTTGAATCAGGCACCAAAGACACAGCTGAGCTACTTGAAAAGCAGCACTGATGTCCCAGCTTTTTATGTACCAGGATGGTCATCTAACAAACTAGGAACATGAAGAGAACTGGTTCTACTTAAATAAAGCAGAAGTCATAGAGAAAAAGTCAATTAACAACTAAATTAATTTCTCAGTCAAATTAAATTACAATGGAACATTAAATATTTAGATTTTTCCTAAAAATAAAAAAAAATTTTAAAAAGGAAAAAAAAAAAAAAGTAGCGATCCTGCAAAACCTCTCTAAACAGCAAAGTTTTCACTATATTCTTCCAAACAAAACTTTACTTCTTGGTAACAATTTTTTAAGACTTATAGACACTAGTTTTTTTACAACTAATCAGATGAAGTAGTTTGACTAGTTTAAAATACAAATAAGCATTTTATATGTTTGCATGTACATAGTTTCCAGGGTTTTGGTGGGTGCCTATCAGGAAGTTTCTAGATTTGTATTTATATTGGCCAATGACTTGACCATGCTGACAAGACATTCACCTTCCTGATGACTCAGAGCTGTTATTTAAATTTAGATATAGTCAAAATATTCTTTTGTAGTAGTTTATGGAAACTAAACTAGAGGAAGGACTGGAAATAAGGACTGAAATCATCATCACCATCAGATATACCTCATGATGTAGATCACAAAATAATCAGTTTTGTGTTTGAGCAATGAAAGCATCAAATAAAATGCTTCATTACTACAACTTATGGAAAGAAATAATATTAGAGATGTTAAATAGCTAACCTAATTTATATTAGATTGTACTTTTATTTGTACAAAATTTGACGTTTTGATACAATCGTTACTCCCTTTTTTTTTTATCCAAAACCTCCAGATTATATTTAATCAAGACAGCTGAAATATTCCTAAGGGCTACAACACTGCTTTCTCCTTTAAGAAAAAAATATCTATTGTACCTATTATCTGTCCTGCATGCATATTTTCCAACATTTTATGGATCAAATCCATGGTCCCCTGAAACTCTGACTGTTCTATCCTGAAGTAAGTCAGGCACAGACTAGTAAGTACAACACACTATGAGGCATCACTGATAAAAACCACAGCTACTACATTTCAAAGGCTTTTCTTTTTATTTCCAGCTGGTATCAACCAATCACTGCACCTACCCATGGGTGTCATTTTCTGCTTTTGAGAATAGCAATATAGAAATAAATACCAGATGTTTAGAATTTGTATTCCAAAACTGACCACAGGACATTTCTTCTTACCCATGGTGTTTTTTTTAAGCACATAGATCTAGAAAGGAGTCCCAGAAGCAATTACAAGCATTGCTTTAAAGATATCATTCTTCAGACTGTATACATTTTAAAAGTGAATTTTTATGTGCTTGTATATTCAAAGAAAGTGAGAATAAAATGAGGCCTATAAAAAAATACAATTTTCAACAATTTAATTGATATTTGAAAGTTACAAACTAATTCTTGGTTTTTCAGCTATATTTTAAACAAAAACAGTATCAAGTCTTTTCACCTTCTTAGCTTCCTCTTTCATATTACCAGGAACATCTGCCACCTCTTCCATCTTCCTCCACTACTTTCAGCTCCAGACAGTGTTACTTGCTCACATTCCTATCTATGGATGCCACATTCCCCTCCCATTTCCAAACTTACTATCAGTTACCTAAATTTTAACCCAAAACCCAAACAAATTGACAGCCACAGGTCCAAATGCAACCATGGAATAACAAGAAAAAAAAGTCATTTTATCCCTCATATCTCCTCTCTATATATCAATCAGGTACACACACTGCTTTTCATTCATTATTACATTTGAAGTGTCTTGTTTCACAGTACAGGTTCTTGGGAGCCCTAGCAAGATTTTTCATTTGCCTCAGATAGTGCATAAGAGGTACACTATTGCAATAAAACTGAAATTTTAAGGTATAAGGAACTTTAAGATATAAAGAACCTTAAGCAGATTTCAAATGCTTTAACAAACATGTTTCGACAGGATGGAAGGTTACCTAAAACTTGTCTACTCTTAATTCTGTGTTAATTTAACATTAAATTCACTAGATAAGTATAAACCAGCATTCAATATAGTGCCTCATCCACCTGATGAATTCTGTATCATTCAGATAAAGAACAGGTCCATGATGCTGACCAGGATCACTATCAGGAATATTACTTCTCACAGTATTACAGTTCTATTGCTTTTGCATCAGTGAAATTCACCCTTTTAAAACATAAACAAACTACTCATTCTCAAAACCGAGATTCACCAAGTTAAAAAATTAAGTTGTACATATCAGAAATGTAATCACGGGAGACAAGCTCTGAGAGTTTTTCAATCACTGTGGGGCTGCATCAATTCAAAGTCATGTTACATTAAAGAGAAAAACGTCTGGGAAAGTCTCCCAGTTGTCACTTTAGATTAGATTTGTTGTTGTTATCAGACTGTGCATTTTGGAGGCTTTTTTACATTTTAAAGATACTGCCTCATGCAGCTACACGGTGCATAAGGAAACATGGAACATACAGGGTTTTTAATCAGATTGCCTGGAGATTAGGACTTTGCACAAATTAAATAGTAGTCTAAATGTTCATCTTGAAGCCCATTATCCTCTCAACTTTAACTACCTTAGAGTCACAGGGAAGCCACCCAACTTAACTTTTCTTCAAAGAAAGGAAAAAAAAAAAAATTTCAGTTCTACCAAAAATAAAACAAATCATTTCAGGGAGACCTGATGTTGCTGGTCATCTCAACTGCGTATTTTTGTTGCCCAAAGTAAATATTCAATTATATTACCAGATTTAGTCATGTAACCTCCATTATTTGTTGCAGCAGTAAAGGAATTAGGCCCTCATGGCAGACAGCTGCACACTATGCAGAAGATGCAAGATTTACCTACATAAAAATGAAACTGAAGAATTTTGGTACATTTTTGTATGATTTAAAGCTGATTGCCAGTTAATAGCATTTACCAGAGCTGCTTCAAATGATTCTCTGAATGCAACAGGAAGCTGACAGCACATAAGGAACATCCATCCTGACTCCAGCAACAGGGTGAGCAGCTAAAGGAGGAAATCTGTTTAAATACCACTTGCCTTCCTAAATGGCTGCCACGTCTGCAGAAAGTTTGCTTCATTAATCTGTGGCTCTGTGGTCAAAGTCAGATACTTATACAATAGTGGATTTTGTTCTTTTGGTTTTAGAGTCACAAGACTTCTACTGTTTTGGTGAGACTTCAGTATCATGGGAAATTAAAACTTTTGAAGCCATCCATGTTTTCCCCACAAGTGAAGGCTGTCTTCCTCCATATAACTCCAATGAAATTCTTCTACATAGCATTTGCATGCTGACAAAAAAAAAGCAGCTCCCAGTCTTCCCAGGTACCACAGAGGTACCAAGATGTCCCAGGCTAAACTCTGACTTCAAGAAAGATCTTTCTATTCCAAGAGAAGACAATGCACTAGCAACATATGGCATTTTTAAGTTTACCACTTACTTGAGACCCTTATGGAAAACTTATGGAAAAGTTTCTGGACTTATTCCTATAAATAATTAACAAGTTTCAGACTTGTTAAGTTCTTTCTGAAGGTGGACTTTAAGTCTTTCAAGGACTACCAAAAGGAAGAAGAATCCTATCCTAAAGCATGACAGCTGTAACAAGCTAGGTCTTAGAATAGCACATCTTTTATCTAACACCATAGTCCTAAATCTGTTCTGGTTCTATAAATGCCTCCAGTTATTTCATTTTTATCAGTGAAGAAAGTGAAATAAAAAGTATTTCATACTTAACACCAAACAGACCACGTTATCCCAGAAGACGTGCTTAAATAATTTAGCTGTTAAAGGAATCTTTAACTATAAATGTACTAAATTCTGTGCAAAAGATTAACTACAAAAGAAATTAACACTGCCTTAGGAAAGATAGATAACATTTTTCTAAAGCATTTCTAAAGCTTTTTGACATGCTATTTTTTAGAATTATATCTGGAGAACTAATATTTTTAAATGAGACTTTCAAAGCTGCTCAAATTGCAAAATAACATTTGTGCAAGTTCAGAATTCTGTGGAACTTGTTTTGCTCCCATTAAAAAAAAAAATGCGTACACAATCTTTACCCATTTTAAGAACATGTATCCAGCAGTCAGAATTTATCAATAAAAAATACTCAAATAATATCCACAAAAAAAAAAAAATTGCTTCTGGTTCTATCAGCAACTTTGTCACAACATATCCAAGCAAAATAACATTTTCTCCCCTCAACAACTTAAAAATTTCCAGGGCTTTATCACCAGTCAAAGCAGTCTGTTTGCATTCTCCAATACAAACTGACAATCTAGTGATACAGTACATTAAAAATTCTCTGTAGTATTGACTGCCTGAAGCTGATGCTCCCTTGCTAAATGCAGTGCAGTTCAATTAACAGCTCTTCAATATACAATTTAATTTTTCTTTCATCTTGATCCACAGCTGAGCTTGAAATGAGGAATGCTTGAATAGATGTACTTTAAATATTGAGGCAAGGCTTTATAAATAAATCTATCAAACTTGTAATGATTTCTGCCATAACAGGTCCAAACAGATGAACCTGAGTGTTTGGGACTTTGAAGTTTATGCATTATTTTTCTCAGCCTTGCAGGGGCTGTGACTACTGGTGCAGCAAAGGCTTCCAAAAACTCCCCCAACAAATGGAAGAGTTTTTCCCTTACTACACCAGTCTTAGGAAGCAGAGGCACACTTTGCTGCTGCTTCTGCTTTATAAAGTAAAATCTTTCACATGTAAAAACCCAGCTTGCCACTAATGCCACCAGAACCAACTCTAGACATTTTTATTTTTCTCCAATTATTTAAAAAAGAAACCAGAGAAGTTGATGGCACCAGTTTCCATTACCAGAGCTGCACTAAACTGGGAGAGAACCAATTCTGGGTTGAAAAGTAAATATTTAATTCATAAATACTACCCTGGATGCATTTTTTTCTTTGAGCACTGTGAATGTACATAGTACTCTTCAAATTTTCTCTAAGTAGATATGCCATTTCACAGGAAAACATAAGGTTAATTTAACCAGGACAGAATGAAACATTGCATTTCAAAGTTCCTCTAAGTGGGACACTGCTGAAGGAAGCTATTAATATCTCTTCCAGCATGCATACTCAAAGAAACATTGTGAATTGGCTCATTTCTCACAGGTATGCTACGCAGCTCTCAAAATGGCAGGATTTACTACTGTTCATCAGAAAGGGAAACACTCTGCTGTAAGCTAGAGGCATTTTCTACTCTTTAAACATATTCACAAAACCAACCTTGACAACACATTGTGCCTCAGGTAGCTGAGAAGCTCCACTGCCTTGGAAGGCTCCCAGCCAGCATGAGATGAGGTAGAGCAGGAGAGACCTCACTGAGTGCACATAAGCAGCATTAAAAGAGCAGTAATCAGTTGCAGGTTACTTCAGCCACATTGCCTCTTCTTGATTTTCACATTAATGCATAGTGAAATGTAGAGGTTTACCTTGTCTGTATATAATGGTATTAGCTGAGATGCTGAGGTTTTAAGCTAAATTGTTGTATTTTTTTTCTTTACGTAATTTTCATCCTCTTATCTACAGTATCACTTTGAACACTGAAAAAAAATCTTTATAACATTTACCAGCCTCATTATTGCCAAAATTTGCTTTTTTGCCCTTTATTTCTTGTCCTACATTTTAAGAAAAGTACCTACGAACTGTATTTCAAATTATCACAGAAATAGCATTGAGCATTTACAGTAATTAACTCATCATTATTTCAAATAACTGCACTAATACGCACTAATTGGTATGCACTACAAACCTGCAGCATTGCAGAATTAAAAATAAACATAACAAAGATATAATTTACAACTAATCTATACTTACAATTAAACTTAGTTTCAAGATTTATTTCATTCTATTATTTTTTATTAGCTACAGCAGACAGTAAATGGGGTGTACCATGTTCTGCTTTGCAAACACCTAGATTATAAAACGTAATTACACAAATTAATTAGAAATGAATACATGCATTCATGTCTTTGTTTGTAACCATAACATGTTAAACATAACCACATTAACGACCAGTTCCTAAAAATTGTAAGATAGCACAGCCACATAAAATTTTAAAGCTCTCTGATCACACACGGCATAAATGTCACCCTGGCACAGAGAGGGTCACCACCACTTAAATTCTCCTATGTCCTGTTTTAAGCTTGCAGTAGTATACAAGTTGTTCTTGTACACAGCAGATTAGCAGTTCTGAGAACTCTTAACACTGTATATACCTTAACACTGTATATACCTTGGCAGAATATAAATCCAGACTGAAATTTTCACTGAACTGGGTTCTGCACTTTTTTCCCCACCTATTCAAGAGTTCTTGGACATTCAAGGGCCTCAAGTCCATTCAAGTTCTGCCCACTGATTTCACCTACACGTTCATAAAGCTCAGGGACTACAGGAACCTAATTATCCTAAGGATCTTAAACTTCTTTAAAAATTGCTTCTAAACACTCAATGGGACCAAAAATTATCGGACCAGGAAGGGACAACACAGTGACTGAGCATACCTTGGTTCCCAGGGAAATCAAACTAGAAGTGATTCTCCAGAAAGCAAGGAAAAAAGCAAAGTAATTTTTATGTTTTCTTTTAAAACCAAACAAAAAGAAAGTTTATTTGCTGAGACCTGATCTGTATCTGCTGCACTTTCCTAACAGTGACTATTAATACAATTCTACTTCTATAGAATTTCAGGTATACACAAAGCTTGCATCAGCAAGATGCATTCATTTCTGTTCCACCTTAGCAAAATAGGGGATATTAATCATAAGGTGGTTGGTTTTTTTTTTTCCTTGCAATTTAACTGCATCTTCATAAAGAGCATCTACCAGTACAAGTAAGCTGGATCAGATATGCCTCACAAGTCTACCATGTCTCCATGAATCTGTACCATAAAACTCAACTAAGATCTCCTTGAAGAGTGCCTAACATGGTGTATTCAGGACCTTTAAGTACAAATAGCTTTGTCATCACAATCAACAAATATTTAAGACCTGAAACACCTAAAGATGATTCAGTTAGAACCAAACTACAGTCAGATCACATTGTGTCTCATCTAAGAACTAGAGAATACTACAAGACCAGCACTACCCTACAAACTACATAGCTGGCATCTGCAAACGACAAGTTGAAGGTAAACACATCACTTACAAAATACAGTATTACTTAGTTTAATATTTTATGCTAATTTTTTTTTTTAATGCTAGGATCAACTATTCAAGATCTAAGAAGTTCAAGGCTTGTTTTGCATGAGTCCCTCAAAATAGACTAAAAAAAACCTACCCCAAACATTCCTTTTGTTACGTTAATTCAACATTTTTATTTGGTAGGTAAAATTTATTGCTGAAGTTAATACTGAGTTTCAGTGAGCAAAAATTAAATCCAGTAAAGAAGTAGTTTAGCACTATAGCTTATTTTTTATACTGAGCAATAAAGCTGCTCCTTCAAAATAATGCACTGAGTATCTTTATTGTGACCAAACTAATAGTGGTCTACTGGAAAAATTGGAACATTTAGATTGTGGTTTTAGTGCAATTTTTCACTTTGACCATACCTTCATCAATGGAGTACTAATAAGAAAGTGTTGTCCTGTTTGCTGCAGGGGTAGCACTACATCTAATTCACTCTGGCCCAGAGTTCTCACATGACAAGTCACAAACAAAAATCAAGATGAATTTTTAAAAGAACAAATTGCATTCAGAAGAAATGTATGCTTTCCCCTTACGCTCAACCAAGAAAGCAGGTATGTCAAGGGCTTCCTTCCAAAGCATAAACCAGAAAGGAGCAAAATAAATATTTTTCAATTACCTTACTTCATAATGAAAGGGCAGTTACATCTTGTCTATTAATTCTCAGAAACACAGACTGAGAATCAAAAAAGAAACAAGCACAGGAGAGTACAATCAGCTTTCCATATTTGACATTAAATGACACAAATTATAGCAGATATTGGCAGGCATCTCAGCACTTGAAGATCTCTGGGAAAATGGCTGCAGACATACACTTATATTTCTGCCTCTTAAAAACAATCTCCATGTACATGGATATTCAGGGTCTGACCCCAAACTCTTCAAAGCAACAGAAAATTAGTATTTCCAGTGCAGTTTGGAAACAGGCCTTTAATAAGATATGTAATATGCATATATATCTTTTTGAATAGCACCACAGAGATATACCTTAGATTCACAGCCTCTTATTAAGTGAAGAATCATCTATTATCAGCACAATGGTATCATGCCTATTTACCCTGTCTTAACAAACCAAATCAAATAAGCAGATAGTATGTCATATTATTCATACAATAAGTATGTCTGGGACAGACCAAGGGATTTGATTACTAGTTTGTAAAATTACATAAATTATCTTGATCATGCTGTACCCCACTTGGATCACTTTCTTCTTGGACACATGATGAATAACAGCTCTCAGCATGCACTGCCAAAATGGAGATTTCTCTTCAAAGAGAGCAGTGTGATTTCTCACAGCTAGCACTTAACATCACAAAGTAAGATAAAAGATAAAGTAGCAGCCTATTAAAGAGAAGTGTGGGGGATCAAGCAAAGTACAGTACTCTTCTGTCCCCAGCTCACCCTCTCCAAAGAAAATTACCAGGATAAAAGGGAACTAAAGGAGGAGAAGAAATTAGAAAAGACACTAAAAAAGCAAAAACTACAATGCTTTGGCTTCATAGTAATAAAACACTTAGAAATACCACTGAGAAGCAAACAAAGTAATAGTACCTTTTCAGCACTCTACTTAGCAACTCTACTTTCTCTATATCTTCTGTATCCCTCTTGAACTCCATTTATGATTGTTTTATGTCATTTGCACTGCTCTGTAGTCATATGAGCCAGATAATTATGTTCAGTTTTATAGGCTACTGCGGATCATGAACCGAGTCAGTGCTTCCTTTGATGCCCCCACATTAGTCCCTTGTCACTGTAAAAAACTATTAGTGTGCCAGCAGTGATATTTTTATATATTAAAAAAAAAAAAACATGTAACAATCACACAGTAGTACTACATCGTGCTGGACTTGCTGTTTTCCTACTATAATATATTCAGTGTTACAGGAGAACTGATAGAGACTTTAGCATTTTTTACTTTATCAGCAAGTATTCTTTAAACATTATCACACTGTCACAGCACTGTAAATACATGCAGTACAATTTCAGAAATAGGAAGAAAAAAATTTTACTTTACTTTACCCATACTAAGCTCAAGCAAGAAAAGTTCTACTTTAAAAGACTCATTCAACATCCTGACAGAGTGGTTAAAAGTCTAAGAAAACAAATACATCTTAAAGAATCAATTCTCTGCATTGCAGACTGTGACCCATCAAACTTTTTGGAATCTGAAAAGATTAATAACTAAAGAATTAATGCTTTTGAGACATTTCTTGAGTTTAGTTGTAATTTTTGAGCAATTTTTAGAGTAAAGGACAATTTCAAAATCATGACACAAAACACCAAGAAAAGACAATATATACTATGTTAGCAACAAGTGTGCATTAAACTTAATGAATAAGACTACATTTGACTACTACATATGAAGCATTCAGCTTCTTCAGTGTTGAAAGGTCTACGACCATTCAATTATTGCCAGCTTATATATTCTTTACAACTACTTCTAACAGATACTCCAGCCTATTTCCTTTTGATAACTAAATAAAGTGACAAAATTGGGGGTTTACAGTACAATACCAGTTACATGGAAATCTATATGATCTTGAACATAAGCATTAGGTTAGTTTTTAAAAAAAAAAAATAAATAAACAAAGCAATTATTTGGGCTGAAAAAGAACCCACCAGATTTCACGATGACTTTCCTAAAAAATTATCACAGTACATATTAAATCATTAGTGAGACAGAACGTTGCCTGTTAGTTTTAAAATGCAGAGAATGAAACTCATTGCAGAAGCAAAAGAGGACCAATAATATAATTACAACCCAGTGCCTGTGCAGTCTGAGTTAATGCTGTTATTTGACATTGCAAGGCTATGCCTTCTCCCAAGAGCCTTCCTGGAGACAAGGTTCACTCTAATTGGTTCCAAAGCACAACCTACCAACAACACTCTTCCTCCAGCCCAGGAATGGTAATTTCCACACGACTGTAAATAGTGTTTGCAAACAATACAAACATGGTAATAAGAGGCTAGGTGGGTAATTAATGTGGTTACAAAGCAGCTTATTTGCATTTTTATTTAAAATTGCCTTCTTTAAAAAGCAGCTCAGATTTCTTTTTGCAAAAGGAGCCTTGGTTAAGGAATAGAGCAGTAATTACTCTCTTTAGGGGTTCTTTTATACATCCTTCAGGGAATTAGAATGAAAAGATAAGCAGAATTATAAAGGGAATCATGTAAAATATGAAATGCACTATAAACACTTAGTACTTTATTTACCATAAGCTAAGCTGGTCTTCTTCATTAATGGAATATATTACAAGTTTATGTAACAATCAGCTTAATTGTGAAGATAGCTTTAAAAAAAAAAAACAAAAAAAAACAACACACAAAAAACCCAGCTACTTGAAACCCCCTCTCCTCTCCCAGAACTGACAACCACAGATACAGTGACAGCAGAACTCAGTGCATGTCAGAACATGTCTATCTGGACCATAGGAGATAAATTTTCAATGTCAACAATCCAAAGTAGTTTCAGAAACTAGATTCTGAGAGAAAAAGGTTCAGAAAATTATTAAACCCAAGTATACGTAAATTAGCAGTGAAATCCAAATTTCCCTGAACCCTATAAACTAAGCTTAAATCAATGTACTGGAGGAAACCACAGCAAATTCACTAACTATATTAAAAACCTTGCAATGTTATAGCTATGAGCATGCTCTATTGGTTTCAATCATTTGTCTACAGAATTATAAATTAATGTATTAGCACAAAATTCAACCAAGCCTAAAAATCCAAAATTAAGAGACAGAACTGTATGTTCCCAGAGCATTTATTCAATACCTTATTCAAGGATATTTTCAGGAAAAATTAATCTCTTGTACAAGGCACAAAACCAAAAGGAGATAAGGTGACCAGATCATCATTAAAAAAATCTTAATTGATTTTTTTTTTCCCCCAAAAAAAAAAATTTAGAACAACCCAGTTCTATTCCTCCAGCTAATAAGCTCTGGCCATTCTGAAGGAAAGGAGAACTGCAGTCTAAATAATAGTCACCATCATGACAAGAAGTCTGTAATTAGCAGGTCAGCAGGGTCCTGTGGAATTCAAATCTCTGAAAGTCTGTGCCCCTGGCAGGATTATTTTTTTTCTGAACAGTCCTCATGTGCTTCTTGCAGTAAGAAACCTTTCTTTCTCTGGCATCTCAGCTTGTCCTAAGGATGGATGGAACAGGCACTAACAACCACAAAAGCTCTTCAATGATTTGATAAGGCTACAGTGAACTGCAAGATCAGAAGAGCTTACAAACAGTAATTTACACCCTACTTGAAGGATGTCACAGCTTTTTTCCTACTATAGATATAATAGCAATCTTCATTTATCCATTTGTCTTAAGTACCATCATCTCCCCAACTATAAAGCTAATCTGTTACACCATTCTTTTCCTTCACCATCAAGCATTTTTTCATTATCAGTAGAAATCTTTCTGCTTGCCTTATTTATGTTGGTAAGCGAGTCCCAATTTATTTCAACATGCCTCATTATATGGGTTTTTGTCACAGCTGAGAAAAAGATGAAGGAAAACAAATATTTCTGCTTTTTACAGAGTAGTTCATTCATACTACTAGACTTAAAATTGTTTTTCTCTATACATATAAAAATTTCACAATGCTGAACCACTTTGCTGGACATTACTAATCTTTCTCCTGCATTTACTACTTACAATAACACCATTAAAAAGTATTCTGTATTAATGATGTGCCAACAACATAAACTAGAAGCTCCACAGCAAGATAAAAACCAACACTATAAAATGTTTTTGTCTATTTTCTTAATCCTCATTTATTAATGAAGAACTGAGTTCTGAGAACACTTAGGGCTAAGTTCAATTGCAGTGGCAGGAAGCAAAGAAGTCAATGCAGGGGAGTGAGCATAAAGTATCAGCCTTAAAACTCAGCAGAGAAAATCCTTCAGCAGGGGCCTAAGCTACTTTTATCCTGCATTTTTCCTATAAATTGTCACAGACATATGAAGAATTATTATTAATGATCTCTGCTTTATATAAAAAAATTCTGTATTTCACCAAGTACAATATAGCATATATCAAAAAATTACTTTATCTGTAGTGCTTTTCAAGTAGCTAAAAAGGTGAAACATACACACAATTTAAAAGTCTTTTCCTTTTTATCTACTTTCACGTTTAGCATTCACTTTAATTTTAATCACAGCCATCAACTGAAACAGAGTATAAGTGTTTCTGAGTGAATGAGAAATATAATATACAAATGAGAAATATAATGAGAAATATAATATACAAAGTAAATAAACGCTTTGCTTTTTTCCTGTTTCCTGGAAATATAAGCCATATCAGGTCCTAAATGCTTGCAAAATGCTCACCAAATTCTTTAGAGCCTCCTGTACTCCCTTACTCTGACTGGCTATTACTTTAAAATATCTATGTATTTATCTACAATAAAACCATCTTCAGTACAGAGCTAACTACAGATGAAGATGTAGGCATGGACCAGTTCTGCTGTAGGCAGAGCCTCAAGTCTCTAACTCAGTTCTATCAGTATTCAGCAGGATGCCCAACCCTGAAAGTCAGGGGCCTAACACATCTGCTATATAATTCAGACTCAGTTTTACAGTGGTTTCATTACTAACCATAAAAACTGTAACAGTGGAACTGTATAAACAAACTGAACAGTGTTTTTACTGTAAAACATGAATGCAATATAAATATTTGCCTTTCCCTTTTCTCAGCATCTGTAATGAGAGCAAATTCATGCCATATGTTTATAGCGTACGAAAAAAATAGATCTCAACAATTCACCCATGTAAATGTTGATGAAGCTGCTTAATGTTTTTAACTTTGTGGGGGGTTTTTTAAGCAGAAATTTCCTCGCAAATCATTAAAAAGCCTCTTGCTCTTGTCAGTGGCTACATTCACTGATTCACAGCTGTTTTCAGAGACGAATCTGGCAGGAGAACTTGAAAATCACAGATTTCTCAGTGCTAACAAGCTCAGTAGCTCTGACAGGTTGAGCCACCTCAACGTGGAGTTACCCAAGCCTGCAAACCAAAAGAAACTGCCACCTCAGAACATGGCATAAGACTTCAAAATACAAAAGCAACTGCTTTCCAGCCTATTACATTAAGAGAGTATATTAGCAGAATGGATTACATTTAGGTTTTCTTACAGCTGTGTATGCATGCTTCTCCTGCCTAACATTTATGCCAATGATTATTTAACAGTTCACTGTCATCTGTATTCAGAAAATAACTTTGCAGCACACAAAACTCACTTGAGGTGCCCAAGCTGAGCAGATTACTCACAGAAACTTAATGAATTCTTGAAAATTATGGCCAAAGTCTGGTCATACTGTCATACTGTTCTCAATCAGCTGTCACTGGCACCAGCACTGGTTAAGGCTTATAACACCAATTCTCCCCTAGTAACATAAAGTACCACTCCATTGCAATTACTGCTAAGAGTCCTTCACTTCAAAATATCTGGATCACACCCTTATAAACAAACAAACAAAAAGCATTACACCCAGCAGTGGTCATAATGCTTCAGTTTGAATGTCTGTGGCTGCTGGTGACACAAGTTGATGTGGATTTTTTTTTTAATTGCATTATCTGTTAGCTTAATAAAAGATACTGCCTTCTCCTGCAAGGCCTTTTCCCCATAGAAAAGTCTGGATAACTACTTTTACCTTGATTCTTCAGCACTATTCAGAACACTAGAAGATGAAATGTGTATACACTGCAGGCTTTTATAACTGTAAATTACACTGTGATGGCATGTGAGCCAATAATACATAATTTCAGAATATCATGCTTTGAAATAAAGCAAGAAAACAACACAATATTCTGAAATACGCTCTACTTTGAAGATGCTACTTTTTAAGAGCTTTTAATTCAATCCAACTTTGCAACTCTTCAATTCTGTGAAACAGACTGTGGCTTCATTGAGTATTCACTACACTTCCAAAGCCATCTTTTATTCATTCTTCTTTTTTTTCCAGAAAAGAAAATCTGCCACTAATCATGACGAGATGCCCTCCCTGAATCATTCACATGAGTTAATTCTAAGAGCAATGTATCTTAATGGTTTTAATGTAATCTTACATAGTCCTGGTATGGAAATCATGCATTAATAGCCTGACCGATTTACAGAAAAAGCTTACAAAATATCCAATATATCTACAGGATATAGGAAATTTAACTTTCATCTTCTCTATCAAGATTAGCATCCATTAGTATCAAAAGATTATACTAATGAGACTAAAAAAGCAGCATTTTTAGAGTGTTCCACTGTCATACAAGAAAAATCATATCCTGAGGACACCAGTGGAGAAGAAACACTACGATGGAAATCAGTCCCCCTTCCCTGAGCAGGAAACATACAGAGTTGACACATGAAAAGTGTTGCCCATGTTCTGTATAAACGTGCCCACTCTGCTATTCATCTTTGTGTGCTTTGCAAGATTACACTGGAATACAAAGGCTCACTTTTCAGATTTTAATTTCATTCAGTTACTTAATCAGCAAGAATATAAATCACTCCTTAGGTGAAGAATAATTTGGAGGAAAGTGGTCATTTATTTTTTTCCTTTTCTTCGTGGCCATTCTCTCTGCTCTTGTCACATCTCTTACATTTAAGTTTATATATATAAAGAAAACCCAGATTTTATTCTAACAGTTTAATCTAATGTTTGATGCAGCTCTAGGCTTAACACTAAGGAATAATTACAAAAGAAACATTATACTTTTTATGAAATATTAAACTTAGAATTTATCTTTTAATATGTACTTCAAGGGCCATTTGACAGGAATAAATAAATGAGAGCTTCTTGGCAAGAAAAGCTAAGATTTATGAAATATTTTATTCATTCATATTCTTGAGTATTTTCTTGAGAATACCACTAACATCTGGAGCTACGCAGTCTTATCCAAACATTCTGCTCTTACTCAATTAGAAAATTATATCAATAATAATGTAAAATAAATTACCTAGCTTCTCTTCCCAGAGCATAGATTTCAAGGTTTGTCAGAGCAACTATGTGTACAAACAGCACTGTAGTGTTTTTCATTAAGCCTTAAAGTCAATTAAGCTACGAATTGGAACAATCATTCCTCCTTTGCAAAGTATTGATATTTTTTCCTGGCTTCTTTCAGGCCTCTTTACTACTCAAGGAGAGATTTATGTTTGACAATTACTTTCTGATTAAAATGAATCATAACTCTAGAATTCTAATTTCCTCTTTTCTGAGCAAGAAATTATCAAACAGTTTTAAACCGATATTGAATGTCATCGTGCATGAACAACATTAATTTTCAAGATACCAAATGCAAGGCTATACTGATCTCTTTTTATCTGCTTTTACACACTTTCTCTTCCTTTCTCTCTGTATACACATGTAATGTACATAATACATTAGATTGTACTAATATAATCAAGTAAATCTCTCTATAAAAATTGTATTTGACAGACTAGCTAGAACAGTCACAGTAGAACTCGACACGCTTTACATAAGGCAATTACCTTCTACTTGCAATATTAGCAAAATTCTGCTGTAGTTTTGAAAGAAAGAAACTCAGAGAACTGCATGTTGAAAACAAATGTCACTTATCTAAAGTAATTAGCAAGTTTGCAAGGGTAATCCCTAGTCAAATGGATCAAACTCTGTAAAAAAGCTCTTTAGACGTAAATTGTTAAAAACAGTTTTCTAGACTTGTCTCAACAGCTCATTAAGATCAGTTTGAATTTATTTTTTAAGCATAATGGTAGCTAATCTGAAAAAAAAATAAAATCTTATTTTCTCCCATTATTCCTCCTGTTTTCTCCAAATGTTAACTGGATTTTTTTAAAGTCATTAAGTTGTCCAATCTCTTTATAAACGTGATTTGCTGAAAGCTGACTGAAACTCTTTTTTCTTTATAACAGCTTATTTAAAAGCACTTTCTGCCTTTCTGCAGACCCTCAGTTTGTGGAGTTCCAGACAAGGATGCCATCACAACTAGATTCACCAAGTCAGCAAGCTGGATGACTTTCCCACATATTATGTACTTTATTTCTAAATGCTGTGTTACAGTAGGTTTGATTTGGGGTTGATTTGTTGTTGTGGCTCTAGTTTGATGGTGGTTGGTGTTGGGATTTTTTAAGAATTATGATTTTTTTTTCCCCCATGTATATTTATTTTGAGTTTTAGTTACTAAAGACCACCAACTAGATAATTGTATCAAAACTTATTATTTCAAGTCATTTCTTCATACAGTATTAATTATTCTGTCTTCTTGCAAACTAAGCAGAACTCCCTCTTGTATCAAACCATGAGAATGAAGAAGGAAATATTTTTTTTCATACATTTAAAGCTCAACTACTGAAGCATACTGTCCCACAGAAAAGATGGCCTAGGATACACATGGCTTTGGGTAACATACACGTTATTATAGATATACCCAACTCATCACCAACGCAGTACATTGATGGCACACTAGCATTCAATTGGCAAAGGGTTTTTTAAGTTATAAAAGTATAGTTCCTGCAAATTAGAGGAAAATGGGGTTTAGACATCCAGATGAATCACCAAATTTCCACCCCTTTGAATAGTGAAGACAGTATTTATAGTAAAGCTCAGAGACTTAATCTCAAAAATTTAGAAGAAAACAGAAAACAACTAGGTAGCATGGTTGCAAAAAATACTGCCTGAAAAACATAAACATGAGGCTTTATAAAGCTGCATCCTAAACTGCTGTATTTTATTTAAAAACTTTGCAATTTGAACAGTAAACTTATTTCCTTCCTGTATTTTTGTTTTCCCTAGAAACGGGAGACAAAATACTGTGGATACTTTGCACTTCCTTAAAGTAGGATAACTGTAGCTACATATTGAATATTCATCTGAACCACATGCAGATGTTGTTAACATTTTTCTTAAACTATTTAATTTTAGGAAAGAATTTTCAATTAACAGCCTGTTAATATTAGGAAAGAATTTTCTAATTAACAGCTTCCTGCTCTGTAGTTACACCTATAAGCTAAAAATATTTTCAATCAATATTTTGATACAAGTATCAATCAAATTAATGTTTGTCTCATTATTTTCAGTAACTTTTGAGCAGGTTTTTGTGTTTGTTTTCCTCAAGATTGCTTACAATTTAATGTAAATTTTAAGCATCTTGTAATTCATCAACTAATTCTCTCCTGGTTACACACACCAAGTAATTAAAGTTCAGTAATAACTTATTCTTTCTGCTCCAGCACCTGCATTTCATTTGTTTATTTTCCCAGAGTCATAAATCTGAGGGACTGTCAAAGTGCCATAATATTAGTGCAATAATCAAAGTTAATTAGTCCCTCTCAATAAACAACAACAAAGCCATTGTAAAGATGCACTGATGGTTTTCCAGCTACCCACTTTACAGATGAGATTCTTTTCTAAACAATTAGAATTTGAAAACTGTTTGTAAACAAACTTAGTGTTTCTGAAGTAAGTTGACCTTCAGTGATTTTCATTCAATTAAGAATTAATTAACTTTTGGTGATACAACATAGGTATTAAGACAAGTACTCCTGATCTTCCATTGCCTTCAAAGTGGTCAGAGAATTCAGAGGGTAAAGAGATATTTTTAAAATAAAAGGTACTAAGTACTGCCTTATTTTAATTACATAAAAACATATTATGCTGGACTAGGACTACTAAATTCAAAAGACAGAATATCACCAAACTTTATTGAAAGAGTTCAGACAGATAAACCTTAAGCAACACAGGCTATGGTTGCCCCTAATGAAACTGTCTTGGAATTCCCCATTACTGAAATATTAAAAAATTGGAAAAGAGATTTAATGTGAAATATTGAAGGTGAAAGGAAGATATTTTTCCCCTCCTAATACTTGACATCATTTGGACAAGAGAAAAAGGCCTAAACCCAAAGACTGTTTCTTGAAGAAATTAGTGGTTTCCAAAATTAGCAATTTTATAAGGATCATTTATTTGGAAATACTTTTAAATAAGAACTGTTTGTTTTGAACTAATAAATAATATAATTATCTGTAGACTACTTACATGTAAATATTAATTCTACTGAATGCTCTCTCACACCATCTGGGAGCAGCTGACATATTTTCAGAGTTTGGGAAATAAAGCTAAAACACTCATCCCTAATTTTAGCAGGAAAGAAACAAAATTCCAAGAATCTGACCCTGAGGTTTATTATTCAAGTCAAGCAAATTGGATTGTGTCAATAGATTATCTCCTGGAAATCAGCAGTCATCACTAGGAAGATCCAGGGGGGAAGAAAGAAAAAAAAAAAATTGGTTCTGGAAATGTCTTATGGTATGAACTATGAAACATACCTCAGTGGTTCTTTCCAAAGTTTTTGCCCCCAAAAAGCACCTGTATGTACCATGGGTAACAGCATGACAAGCCCTGCAGTCCAGTGAAGTCGCATGAAATGGAAAATCTCTACCACAGATACACCAGTGACTGAACAGGATATTACAAAATAAGACAATTGCTTTCTTCTTTAAATATATATTATATTACCATGGAAAAATCTAACTACTTTACTGAACAAAAGACTTCACATGTTGAAAACTATAGCTTATTGTCAGACACCATATCCATTTACTTACCCATTCCATAAGAATGCGTTGCACAGCATCATTGGCTCTTGACATATTTCTGCAGGCCAGGATAACATATGCCCCATGCAGTGCAAGAGATTTTGCAGTTTCAAAACCTATGATAAAACATTGTCCTTGTCAGAAATACATCTCGGTAATAAAACAGAGCTATAAAATTACCTCCAAAGATGAGCCACATTTTTAAGTAGACCAAAGCTCCCTGCATATCAGTTCAATAGTCACCAGGATCCATCTCTCTGGGCAACCTGTTCCACTGTCTCACCACCCTCATGCTGAAGAACTTCTTCCTAACATCTAATCTAAATCTCTCCTCCTCTAGTTTGAATCCATTCCCCTAGTCCTATCACCAGCTTTCTTGTAGGCCCCCTTCAGATACTGGAAATCTACAATTAGGTCTCCTTGGAGCCTTCTCCTCTCCAGACTGAATAACCCCAACTCTCTCTGTCTTCATAGGAGAGGTGCTCCAGCCCTCTGATCATCCTCGTGCCCCTTCTCTGGACACATTCCAGCACATCCATGTCTTTCTGGTAGTAGGGGCTCAAGAACTGGATGAAGCACTCCAGGTAGAGCACTTCCCAGGAGGAGATTGTCAAGCTCTGTTGAAGGAGATCTGTAATCTGCATGTATGATTTATTATCCATGCCATTAAAATCCTTGCTAAATTTTTCCTTAAATAATCTGTGTAGTATCAACTTGGGTTTTGTTCCATCACCAACAGGTATACAGAGAACAATTTTTCTTTATTGTTCTCCTTATGAATAATCAAATACCACACAGCTTCAATATACTGGTTATGGTACTATGGACTGAACAGGTCACTACAGGTACCAGATGATACAAAGAAAAATAATCCATTAAAAATTCCCTCATTTGCAACTCTCACTGATATGACAATCTGCAAGCACATTCTTTCTAAATCTGAAACAAGTGGAGAGACAGTTCACAACTTGATGCAGTTGAAGTGCAGAATGAATCTATATCCCCAGGGATTTTTCTTTCATCCAGAGAACAAAGTCCCACAGTGAATTTTTAACTGGCTGTGCACAAACTTTTTTTGCAATACTGCTAATTTCTTCCCCATTCTGCATTTGGGCACTTCATTTCTCCTTTCTAAAATAAGATTTCAGATTAGTTTCAGTTTGTTAATTTAGGATGATACAGCAATTTAATGAGATCAGTTAAAATTATGAAGCTGCCCAGTAACAGTTGCAACTTTTTCCATCTTGACATCATCTGCAAGCTTTGTAAGCATACTCTGTTTCATTCATCAATTCATTAATGAAAAGCTGCATAGAAGCTGGGCCAAGGTAAACTTTATTTAACTGGAAGAAATCTGTGTGAATTTACACCAGATGGTGTGCAGAATTTTCATAAAGTCCAGAAAATTGAGCCAAAAACTGTGTTACCATCAGGGGTGAGATACTAAATATTTGTGATATGAACTCAATAGCATCACAGGGTGCCCATCTCCGTGGAGAAATACAACATTTCCATCTATCTGAAAGAGGTATGATGTAGCTTAACAAATTCCAATTAGGCAAGCTTAATTAGAAAATGAAGACTCAAACTGAAATTCCCAGCAATATGAATATGTGAAAAAGTCAAAGAAAAGAGGTTTGTTTTAGCTTTATGACATTTAAAGCATGTTCATGTTTTCCTTTTAAAAATTGTTTATGAAAAAACCTATTAAGATTGGCTGTCTTCCTCCTAAAACACCCCTGAGCAAAAACATTCCGTTTCAGCATTAGACATAACTTTATATAAAAGCAGCAGACACCAAGATGGATTTATACCACTTTCTGTGTTTACCTACTTACAGTATTTAAAGCCAAGCAAGTCTCTTGTATCTCTTTTAAAGCCATTCATTCTGCCAAGCAATTTTAATTACCTGGGTAATCCATCGCATGCACAAGAATCCAGCTACAGCATACGCAAAGATTTCCCCTGCTCCTAATTCCCCTTTAAGTGTATTTAACTAGAATTTTTCACATAACTAATGTAAGACATATTGTACCACTGTACAAGTTGCTAGCTGTATACTGCTTGCTTTGCACAAAAAAAAAAAACCAAAAAACCAAACAAACAAAAAAGCCCCCTTCCTTTTACCAGCTTACTATAGTATTAAAAGTGTCTGGAATGCCTGGGCAGAGAAGTTTCCTGCTGTTACACCAAGTTCTACATCTGGGAGCCAGTTTAATCAGCTAAGCATGATGATGATGATTTGCTGGCTCCACCCCTTGTCACACTGCAAAATAATAAATTCCACATCCTCCTCTGTTACAATCATTAACTAGATTCTCAATATAAGCTAAACTGAGAAAGATTACAATTTAACCAAGTAAGTTTTGCACCACAAATTTTAATACAATCTTGAGTTTTCCCTACAAAGTTGGGGATGAGTGTTAAACACCCCTGTTTTGGTCATACTTGCTTTATTCTGGGCTACCAAAGGGTGATTCTTTACCCTTAGGAAGACACACCCTGAACCTTTCCATGACATCATGTGCTTAAAAAACTCTTCAGAGGATGTTTAAGCAGTCCATGATTCCATTCAAAATACTGGAGCCACAGCTCAAGGGCTGATTCCTCCCCCTGTCAGACATATTTTAAACGATTAACTCATTCATGAACACTTCTGCACTGTATTTGGAAAGGTTGGATGTATGCAAAAGGAGAAAAACAAATTCAGGTACCCAAACCAAATATATAAAATTCCAATGCAACTACTGAATTTCTGGCTACAAGGTGGGGACTGTCTATAACTATTGCTACTTGGTGTTTCTTTTACTTTCTGCAGAGCATAATTCATAAAGCAACTTTTCTGACCATCTATCAGATTAAATACCAAGAGGAAGAGGTAACACTATTTTAACTTCATAGAGTTCAGTGGAGTTTAAGTATGATTTACTTAGCAACTTGCTCACTTTTGATACCATAGCATCAGGCAGTTATGTATTTTAAAACATTCCTTTATTCCAAATGGAAGTAAGAAAGGTTGAATATATAGAAGAAATAAAAAAAAAAAAAAAAAAAAAAAACAAACCAAAAAAAACCAGTTCAAACAATAGCACATTTTCTTTAGCTTCTCTTTAGCTTCTCTACCTTCTCTCAAACACTTCAGGATACCCTGGATCTGTCATTTACAAAACATTTGAAAAGCAGCAATGTTATCTCTCTTTGCAACAGTGTAGATCTCAATGTAAAAGCCCTACAGGGTCTGTGCTCACATTTAGAATATTCAGAACAACTTCTTCCTTTCTCGGCACTGATAGAAGAGCTCTGGAGGCCCTGACAAGTTCAGGAGCTTGGATTTAAACTCTGATAGTGTACAAAATTAACTCCTTCCTCCAGGCAGAAGCAATAACAAAGGAGAATGTAAAAAAAATACACTATTTTCTTGGGTTTTCTGCTTTCCCTGTTCTAAATTCTTTCCAGAAAAAAATTAAACAACTTCTCAGATACTTCCTCTTGTTGTGAGAATAGGCAAATAAACCAAAGTAAAACAGAGGTGCAAATTAAGATCTCTGGAAGATTACTTTCACTGTTGGGCCAACATATTTCTACAGCACAAATCCAACACCATACACAGAAATCCTATGGCACACACAGAACCAGCAGAGTCTTGGCAGGTTTAAGAGAAGCAAGATGCCAGTATGTGTGCATCTTCTGACATCCTTAACATTCTGATAGGGCACAATTTTTACTTAACCATTAGAAAGTTCATCTTCAACATCTCATCATCATCCAAGTAGTACTTAATTATTTTTTTCAATAATTTAAATCATTTAATTATGTACATTTGTGTACAATTTGTGTACATTTTTCCTGGATCAAAAGTAAACTTGAATTTTAGTTAAAAACGAATGGGGAAAGCCTTAAGGGTATAGCCCTACTGCAATGTATAATACTAATAATTTTTTTTAAAAAAATGCAAGATGTAATCTTCACTAAATACAATTTAATCCCAGTTTTACTACAGAGAATAGTTACACAGTGAAGAACTTGTAGCAAACAGTATTCCAAAATAGATAGGTATCCCAATTGTTACACCTCAGCAAACAGAGCAGGGTTTTTTTATTTTTGGGACCCATGAGAACTGCATATTAATGGAAGACTTGTTGCCTACAAATCACAAGGTTTATTTCAACTTGGAAGGCCCAAATACAAGCACCAATGAACCAGATCATCTTATTCAACACTTCAGAGAAGAAGCAGATTCAAAGGTGCTAAACATAAAGTGACAGAAGAGTTTGGAGTTCCGTAAGATTCTTTTCTAGTTGAAATACTGCAACAATGACAAGTGATTTAGGGAAGAATCTTCTGCAACCAAGATATCATTGCCTGTGTTAGTGGTTTAAGTGTACAACATCCACAAGATCTTACACATGGAGTGATGGCAGCCACGTGCAAAACATTAGATCATTGACAAGATCTTATTTTTCAGAGCCCAAACAGCACCCAAAACATATTCTGTGTCAAGACTGCTTGGCCACAATCACTCTGCTTGAATATGGATATTTAGGGTAAAATCTTTGAGATAAGTTGCTCCAAATGTACGTTTTCGAGCAAATGAAGGATGATGATATTTTGAACAGACTAAAGTTAAAATGAGCAATTCACACAAAATGCTAATGTTGCCTTTGTGTTTGCAGGTATGGTACTGACACAGTGATACCTGTGATCAGAAAGTTTGCGGTTATGTGAAAGACACATTCTGCCTCTCCCTCTGTGTGTAAATTGAATAAATGTGTTTTTCTTGGCTATATGAACCACAGAACAAGCCAACCAAAACTAAACACAATGACTAATGCATTGGTCTGTCTTCCATCTAACCACCTTTAAAATATGCACTCATACATTACACTTCTTTAGGTTGTACTGTTCTAGGCAAGGCAAAGTTATTTTTAACAGTAAGTGCACAGTCACTGTCATTGACAAAACTTTAAATTTTTTTTTCAACTGAAGAAAGCACAACACTAAACTACAAAAAAACATCCTTACATCAGTGGGATTATAAAGATCTGTGACTCTTTTTTCCTGCAAAATATTAAAGATGCATCATTTGAGGCAAACAAAGCTAAATTCATAACTGAAGATGCTGCAAGCAAACAAAAACGTTGAACAGTGACTATATCAAGCACATACATCACAAATATGCTGGAACTAAAAGCCACCAGACAGAAGGAAGGATACACATTTTAAAAGAAGCCTGAACTAAACGTTGTCTCAAAATGAGAAGAGCTCATGATCCCTATTTTAGAAAAAGCTAAATTACTTCTTCAGAATTATGTACATTTACATTCATAAGGGTTAAAAAATATTTTGCTAGACTATAGTTACATTAATGCACTACTTCTACTTTTATCACAAACTAAACATTTTCAAATTAAAAATCTAACTGGAATCCAGAGTAGCAGAAGACAATAAATCTGCCAACAATCTAAGTCACAATCAAACCAGAATCTCAATGAAAGCTAAATCAGATCCAAGCAGTCAAGTTTGATGTGACATTTAGGGCACACTATATCCCAGAAAGTAATAATTCCTGAATGCTTAATCATTATGGGGTTTTTTGTTTATATAAAGCCAATCTACTTATAAGTGGCAATACAAAACACATTATTAAGTAAATAAGTAACATTTTTGTGCATGGTACTGTATCTTCATTGCTATTTTATAACAAAGCTGAGACAAGTTGAACAGAAACAGTGCCAACAAAACTTAAGTCACACACACACAAAAAATAATCATTAAGAATTTACCTAATATTAGTATCAAGTATCAAAGGCCAACAATAAAGAAAATCCAGTTTTTAGCTAATCCACACACCCTTGAAGGGTGTTTGCTATGGAAAAGTAGCAGTGTAAGAGCATTCATAACAGGGTTTATAAAATACCTGACCCAACATTCAGTACCAACTAGGTTTTAAAAGCTGTTTTGTGGGTCATATATATATTTTTTAACTCATCCCCGAAACTTGGGAACTTTTACTCCTTTATATTGTTGCTATTTTTAGCACACTTGCTTAGGCAATCTTACACAAGTGACTAAAAAAAAAAACCCAAAGAATTCTAAATGCATCTTTTACCATCTCTGGGGGGTTTTTCTTTTGGGGTTTTTTTGGTTTTGTTTGTTTGGGGGGGGGTTTGTTTGGTTTTGGGTTTTATGGTGTTTTGGATTTTTTAATCCTATATTTGAAAAAAAAAAAAAGTTCAAAGTTCAAAGAAATGGGGTTGGCAAATTCTCCTTCTCTAAAGCTGATCTTCTCTAAAGTAGCTTTAGGCAACACAGCAGCTTTTCCCATCAAAGAAAAAATGGAGAAAAAAGACAGAAGTTGTCTAGCATCTTTTCAAGTAACTTCTGTTCTTCTGTACACCAACAGTATCAGAGGTTTCCATACTGCTGAGCTCTAATTAAACGTAACAAAAAATTAGTTGCGTGTTTTGAATCTCCTCTCAGCAAGTACAATAGTGCAATGTTAATAAAAGAAGTAAATCTAATAAAGAGAAATATTTCTTCCAAGGCAGAATAATTAAAAGACATACTGTGCTGTCTGCTGAAGTGCTAGATTCTCCAAGCTTTAATCCCTAAGTTACTGCATGAAAAATGCTTAGCGTTGTGCAAAGATAAAGAAAGCACTACAACATAAATTGGACCAATCTTTTTTTGTTAAAACAAGCTTGATATTTATTTGAGTTACATAAACAGTATTTCAATAGGTATATTAGACATTTTAAAGATAAATAGTGAAACAAGGTTCTGTCCTAACCAGTCCACAATTTAGGTTACAAGAAAAAGATGTCTTCAAAGAATCAAACAGAGACCACTGGATCCTGTACTAAAGAGGTTGTGTCATGGGAAAAAGGAACAGGTGAACAGATCAAAAATGAAAACTACTTGATTTCTGGCAGTCACTACCCACCTCTGC
Source organism: Heliangelus exortis (assembly GCF_036169615.1). NCBI lineage: Eukaryota > Metazoa > Chordata > Aves > Apodiformes > Trochilidae > Heliangelus > Heliangelus exortis. The sequence goes on from NC_092434.1 coordinate 5,045,928, forward strand.
CTTTGGGCAACACGAGATAAGACAAATTGTTTAGTTAAGCAGCAGAGGAAGACTTTAATACAAGAGCCATTTCAGGATCCTATGAAAATGACCAAATACGAGGAAGATGAAGTTCATTGTTCTTCCTAGTGCAAGCAAATAAGAACAGCAGATAGAGACAGGCAGCAAAGGGCAAGGTGACATGGAGGTTTTGAAAGTTATTCAATCCTGGGTTACCTCCTTAAATTCTAGTTCATCTGGATTAGATGGTATTCAAGATGGGTACCAACCTCCCAAGGTTCAGAACTGGTATATATTTTGGGCATACTTTAAACTACCAAGAAAAGAGGGAGACGGGAAGCTGTTATGTAACTCAAATGATCCATCATGTGGTTCCAACATATAAAGTAAGGCAGGAGATGAAATTCTGAAACAAAAGATGAAGAATAAGAACAGTATTAACAAAAAGTGTCTATACACAAAGGCAAGGAGAATGGAAAATGAACAAGAAATGGAAGTCATTGAATTATAATGTAAGGCCACAGACAAAAAGTCAAAGACCTATTTGTCACACTTTCAGGAAGAGCACAAAAACATATCATGCATCTTCTCACCCCAAAGCTAATGTATTTTTAAGAAGACATTTAAGGTCTGCTGTTGGACCAACATATCACCCAAGAACAACAAGTGTCTGAAGCAAATGACTGATTACAGCTTCATCTTCTACACCAATTTTCTCATCCTCCATGAAGTTAAGACCTTGCCAGTTTGGGGAAGGGGATATTATACCCCGAAATACTTATGCCTACAAAACTTTATATCTGTAAAATCAGGACTTTAGGAAGAACCTGATCAATTCCTTCCTCACAGTACTATTTCAATTTAACAATTCAGGCAATATTCTGACCTCACCAATTCTGAAGTCGGCAGCAAGATTGCTGATCATTAGGTCAGGATTTGGATCTTCATCTTCCCAACTTTCTACCTGTCTCCTTTGCCTTCCTTCTTGGTACAAATATACTGTTTCAGACCTGAGTTTCAAAACCCTATAAATCCTTGACATAATCAAGCATGAGAAGTTTGAAAGGGACACAAGATATTAAAATGCATTTTTTTTGTGACCCTCCTGCTCAGCATAGTCACTAAGAAATTTCCTGCTGGTAAGCCACAAACATCATGACCACTGACATACATCTGCAGGCTGTAACTAGAGTTAACAGGATCTAAAAAATAATCAGGTATTGTCATTAGAAAACAGTGTACATTTATCAACCTGTTCTGTTCCAACATCTAACAAGCATTCTGAAAATACACAAATGTACAGCTGAAACTCTACAAACAAGTTTTGCAGCACAACCAGCTTTCAAAACATGCAGGCACAAGATAACAAAGAGAGCAGCTCTGTGTTGCAGCAAGACAGACACACGGAAAAGGGCTTTTCATCCCTGAACCATGAAATATGCAGAAAATAACGAAAAAGACCTTTGTGAAATTAAATATTTCAATAGACAAGTGACCAAGTTACACTGCAGCCTGCTTAGAAGTCTTAACTCTTAGATAAGAGGCAAGTACCACATATGAAGGCTCTTGTTTTAAAAGTATATTATTCCCCTGTAAAAGAAGTTCCAGAAAGTACGACACAAGCATGTAGCTCAATCCCATCCTTCGTGAAAAGATTCCATTACAAGTAATAATCATTATTGAACCTTTTAGCCCAGATGTAATTTCTTACATGTTACAACAAGTTTCACATGCATTGTGAATTTCAGCCAAGGCTGATGAAGTTCAATAACTTGGCTAACCAACCATGTGTACTACTCATTACAGAAGTAATAAATAGATTCATCAAAATGGACATGAAAAAGATGTATGAACATCTGACACCATTTTCAGCTCACTCAGTAAAAAAAATATTACAGAAGTCCAAGACAGCCTTTTAATATTTACAAAATCTAACAAGTAGTTGGAGCCTTAAATAAAGCAGAGCGGTAACAGCATTAAGCCAGTGTTTTAAAACAGCAATGGCATTCACAGAAAACTCAGTCACTATGACATACCATAAATTTTCAGACTACAGCACTATAAATTAAAGAGAACCCTCTTCTGTTAAGATCGTTCAAAGCCTGAAAATCACAGCTTTTAGTAGTTTAATTATTCAAAATACAGAGAACTAGTCCCTGTCTGACAGCTACTAACATTCCACGATAGAATGAGTTAAAAGTTCCACCCCACAGGCACATTCTCCTCGCTAAACTGTGCTTTTCTACATCAATTACCTAGAAAATGTACCAAAAATACCCTTCCTGCAAGATGGAGGCTCTCCTGGAAAAGCACTATACTCTCATTCACCAAAACACTGGCACAAAAAAATCATGCATGCTACAAAGTTTTGGATTTCCACAAATAAAATACTTGGAAAAAAATTAGCCAAGTGTACGTTTGTTTTTAAGGTATGTTTATGTAAGAAGTAAACAACAAAACTTCTCTGCAGGCACCAACATTTTTAGGGTAGGGCTACTTATGTGGTTTAACACAATCCATGCTAGTTTGGTCTACAGCATGAGGATCACAGGACTTAAGAAATTCAGCCTTTAATTTTTCAAAGCTACTTTTCCCATGAATTCTTCATTAAGCAAGCAGCTTTTTCCTCAAGAAAAAGAGTAAGACTCTTAAAGCCAGAGGAACAACATGAAACTAAAATACATAGCATCATGCACAATACCAAACCAAACTGAAGGATGATTCATTTTCCCCTTCACCCTCCCAACACAACCACATTTTAAAAGAGCTTAAAACCAATCCTTCATCACCACTGTTTTACTGGCAAAGGATGGCAAGAACCCATTCCCTAAACAATGCAACAGTGCTGGCAGAAGACCCTGGTGTAAAAGTCACATCTGCAAAATAATCTTCTTATTGGGCAATTTATTTTTCTCATGAGAGGCTATTTTGTTCTATCAGGGGAAAGCACACACACCAGCTGCAACCAGGACAGCCACACTTTTCTCTTAGGATACTGTGCTGCTTAGAGAACTGAAACATGGGGTGCGTGGAGCCTACATCTCACTAGAAAAATATACACCAAGGAACAAATCTTTCATGCTTTTAAAAGCCCAATAAATACAAAAATATCCCACGAAAACAATCTCAGGGACAGCTAGGACTTGGCCAAGAAAAATAATCCAAGGTTATACATTGCTGATCTTTCCACCTGCTCAACAATAAGCTCTGATCCCAAACTTCCATAAATAATATCCACTTCAGTTCTCTACCTGTGAAACACTCCTAGCATGAAAACATAGAACCATGCAAAGGCTCTAATAGTTTGTTCACCACAACCCATCCTGGTATAGTAAGAACATAAGATGCATCTCCTTAGCAAAATTACTTCCCTTATTTCTGCACTGTCAAGCTACAACAAAATTATGTAAAGAACTTAATAAAACCATGGAGAAGTTTCAGCTTATCAGTTCACAAGAATTAATCCATTTATGAAAAATAATTCTGCTTCAGAGTTTTGATTTCAAACTTTTCATAATATCAGGAAAAACTCTAAATAGAAGGAAAGGACCATTCACGAAGATTGTAACAAGTAGGGTCCTGCTTTTTATCCTCATGAAAAAAATGAAAGCAAGCACCTTGCTGTTTAGTCACCATAAAACATACAAAAAAGAAAAAAAAAACCCAAGTAACACTTGGAAATGTTTGAGAAAAGTTAACACATTAATATAATTGAGAAAAATAAAACCACTGAACAAAACCAGGCAGATGTATTCCCTCAAAGATTATTTTTTCCAAAACAAACCATCTAACAAAATGAGGTTGATCTTTAAGACTTTCAAAGTTCAGGTGTTACAGTATAAGAAAAATTCCAAAACCATACAAGAAATCATAAAGTGGATCTAACAGTTCCTCTGTAGACATCCTGCCAGTTACATAGCCTTCAGATACTGTTTCATCTGGAAACAGACGAGAGAAATTAGAAAATAAACTGTGCTTCCAAAGAAATATGTGCACATTTTTCAAGGAAAATTTGCAATCTCAGTCAAAAATAGAGCTGAACAATTCCTTACTGAGAAATTCAGACAAACATCTGCAGGTTTAGAGCACCAAACTCCATGCAACACAGTGAAAGACAACAAACATATTTAAGACAGTCAAGACTAATACTATTAAAATGAAAGTCCTCCATGGTATTTGAAAGGATCTGTTTTATTCCTCCCATATGATCTGAGTTTGACTTAAATGAGACCATTCACTGGTCTAATTAGGATTCAGCAAATGTTACCTTCTTTGTGAAGGCAGATAAAGATAGTCTCAGTAAAAATGCTATGCTGCTCACAAATAACCTCAGTAACTTCTGCAACGAAATGGTTCCCCATATTCACTAAATTCTCTGCTGGTACAGAACAGTAATTTTTTTATTTAAGATGTAAAAGTGTTCTTTTTAAACGTACTGTTCCTATCTCTCCATTGCCAAAAGATTCAGGACATAATGGTGAAAGCCAGCCAGCTTCTATTAAGGATCCTTAAAAGACCTTCACCAAAAAAATTTAGATAAGCTTTAAATTTTTAATTTTGCTCCTCTTATGGGTAATAGCTTAAGTGGCATAAGAAATGCAACATCAGTTAACCACACTTGTCTCTATCAAGGCTCTGAAGGTAGGTTTTTAAGTACAAGATTCAGAAAAATACTTATACAGGAGGTGCTCAAACACTACTACATAACATACAGAAACAAGAGCTCAGAAATCAGGAATTTCGAAATTCTGAAGCTATGCAATTTTTCACTCCAATACAACAAACTTTCATTAGCCTCTGCCAGTACTGAGTACAAAAAGAACACAGTGAAAGCACAGCAATCGGGCTACGTGTTGTGTGTTCTATGTAGAGGTTTACCATTTTTTTAATAATTCTTAGATAAACAGAAGTAAAAAGCTACTAAAAATATTTTTTAAAAAACAATAAAATGACAGAAATACAAATACCTTTGGATCTGAGTTAATGTAAGCCACGTATGCTTACTGAAAAGATAAATACTTCATTTTCCAATAGTTCTGTTCTACCCTGACAATGTCAGATCTTAGCTGCTATTGATCCCAGAATTAACACTGTCAATCTCACATTCCAGACCACTAGAACTTTACTGGATTAGGGTTGGGTTTTTTCCCAATAAGGAAAGTAGAAAAGTTCCTAGTATTTTGGAAACAAAGATTTAAGGGTGGCAACTATTCTACATTGTTTACACATGTTAAGTGTTCAAATAATGTCCCATATCACAGAGAGATTTCTGAAATAGGTTCAGGTGATACTGTGAAAAGCACCTGATAAATACAAATTATGTAGCTCTGCAATTCATCACAAAAGCACCAGCATGTGTGAATAAAATGTAATAATCTACGTATTACCATAATGATTAAGTAAATTATCAAGTTACTCATTGTCAAAATGTTACCCTCTACAGTTTCCCAATGTTCAGATATGTTTGTGTATATATACAAACTCTCACTGCAATTAACTATGACATTTGATACTGAGAATACAGCTCATCAAATACAAAATGCATTTCAAAAGCTGCACAGGCTCTATTCTGTAAATTGAGCTCAAAGCAGTTTTAGCTCCAAGTCTCTTCCCCTGATTTCATATACCTGATCCTCAAGTATTGGCTACATCTGTTTAAAGGGAGACAAATCAGCTGTGAGACTAGAGCACAGATCAATTTACAAAGACAGAATGAAAGAATATAGCTGCTAACTGTATTTTTGTAGTTCAGAGGAAAAAAAAAGTAGGTTGCTTTGCATTTCCTTTGGTTGTAGGAAGACATTTTAATGAAACATTATTTTCTGCTTAAATTTACTTTCATTTTTAGCTGTAACTTAATCAGAATTCAAGTTTAAAAGTGACATGCTATAAGCCAGCTTGCACAAGTTTTGTAATAACCATTTTATATTACTAACTACATCCAGCTAAGTTTTCCATACATTAAACATAATACACCAATTGAGTCATCAGGAAGGAAAAAAAGAAGAAAGGAAAAAAACAGAAAAACCTTTGTTTATAATTTTATAAAATAAACAACTTTTAAAATCATAAAGCATATACTTGTGATAAACTATGTTTTCCCAAGCTTTTGCACCAGTATGAGAAAAGTTGCTAATACTGAAGTTCTGTACAAGAAAGAAATGAAATAAAGTAACTTCTTACACCAAAAGTATATGCAGACCAAAAACTCCCTGGAGCAGTCACCAGTCTTATAAGTACTGATTAATAATACACAGTATACAACTTTTCTCTTGGCCAAGGTCTTTTCACTGCATAGCAATTGAACTGCCAGAAAAGAAGATAATTCCATTTATCCAACCATTAACCAATAATTATTTTGAAGAAATAACATAAAACGTTTCCACAGTTATAAAATTGCATGCTTTACTCTAGTAAAACATAATCAAGAAAAGCAATATAGAAAGCCACATTATGACTGAAGTTTCTGGATTGCCTTCATTATTTTAAAAAATTAGGCTGCTCAAAGCCAAGAGTGGTTTTCACTTTCTTGAGCTAATTTGTGCTTGTTCTGGGCATTCCTTACAAAGACCATTAACAGATCTCTTTTGACCTTCATACAGCATAAAAAATTAGAATTGCCATTGAGCAATGGTTCAGTTCTGTGATAAAATCTTAGAGAAACTTGAAATCTGTTCTGTGGAATCTGCCTTTCTGCACAGAACATACACATTTTCCCCTTTCATAATATACTGTAATACTACTTATATTTCACTACTCATGCATATCTAGCAGTCACAACAGGCAAGATGCAACTGAACCTGATACAGACAACAGAACATATAGTTTCAAGGTCATGGAGCTTTATGAATTTTAAAAACAGATAGTAATATTTATAAAAGTCACAGAAAAGTCACATTAGCTATCCAACTTTCTCCTTGACATTAAAACAAAGTAATTAAAAACACCTGTTTGATTTGAGAACATTTACAGATGCAGTAGAAAATATCACATATTTTTATAAAATTCAAGCTAGATGAAAAGCTGACATGCTCTTTAGAATTTTGCATTCCAGCCCTAACAATTAAGAACACAATAAAATTTCAGAAGCATTTACCAAAACCAGGGAAAAGCGTAAGTCTCTTTTGTTTAGTATTTTCAAAGAGCAACACAGCCCTCTAGTGAAAAAATTGGGAAGTGCGACTTTCACACAATCAGCGGACTTAAGAAACTGCCTTCCCTCCATAACCTAACTGGTCCTGGTTCCTTCTTTTTTAATTGCTTTCTTCTTAACACACAGCAGAATTTCCTTGGGAATATCTATACCTACTTACTTCTAAAAGCATTTTAAGTATTTTGAAAATACAGTAACTGTTTACTAGTCAAAATACTCAGAGAGGGGAGAAACTAGTTCCAAAATACAGTGAGTGTTTAATAGATCTACAACACATGGTGAAGCAAAGAACTGAAATTCTAAGTAACTGGGAAATAAACTCCAAAGTCAGTGGATTCTGTTTGAGCTAAATAATTAGTAATTCCACAATTTGTAGTCCCAAAGAATTTGTATAGACTTAAAGCTCATGGGGATCTCCAAATTGCAAACCACTACATGACACTGTGCCAAGAGTCACAAAGCACAGATAAGAATTAAGCAAAGTTTAATTTATTTTAAAGACTGTGACGACACAGTACAAGAAAACTTCAAATTCTGCCAATTACATCCAAATTAATTGGGCAAGAACACTATTAGCCAGTCCCGAAGAGGGAGTATTCCCTTCACACAGCACCAAGGAGTTTGAACCTTGGTTTTCTCCATCAAACAGGTCAATCAGAAGTCAAACAGCCCAGCTCAGATTATATGCTCTCAGAGGCCCTCAAATAGGATAAAAGACCATACTTGCTGCTGCTCAGGAGTTTTTCTGAATGCTTTATCTGGACTCTGCTGCAGCCATGCAAACCTTACTCATCCTAGCCACCAGGATGATAAAAATAAACTTCTCTTACCTTTCACGGGCATCTTTTATATATTTACATAATGTAAATATATACAACATTTTTCTACAAAAAATATCCTTTCAGAGCTCAATGTCTTTCCTGTGGCTCTCCTCTAAGCTTCACATTCTCCACACTTTTTTTTTTTTTTTTTTAAGCAGTACACAAACCTGAACAAAGTTTTCTAACTACAGGTTTTACATGAATATAATGCAAACCAAATCTGAATACCAGAAGTAAACAGATATTTAAGCAACAGCTGATGACATCTAAATAGCCTGTAAAATAACCTTATTTTACTTTATATGTAGTATTAACCTACCTATTCCTGAATTTGCTCCTGTTATTATAACCACTTTTCCACTCAAGTCACGACCCTGGAGTATTTCCATTGCAGTAGTGTTTCCATCATATTTTTGTCTAATAGTAGGTTTTACTGGATTATCTTCAACTGTAAAGGCCAGTCTTGGGTCAAGGTAGGTTGTTCTTTTGTTTATGTGGCTGCAAAAGAACACAAAAATTCAACTGCTTTGATCATTCTGTACTCTACCTTCAGATTTTAAATGCATTCCAACTACTATTGTACACTTTTAGTGGATTATTTAAACTCCCAAAAATCAATATTTTTTCCCAGTTTTGTTAAAGTTGTCCCAATTACATTTTTTAATCACCTGTTTTCACAGTTGTTGTAATGGGGAAACATGCATCCATTAATGTACCTCTGGCATAGAAAGCAGAGCTTTGTAAAGGAGAAAAAAATGTCATCACATTAGGGACTATTGTGTTCTCTTAAGGGCTTTATAAAAGGGGCCTACACTACACCCTTGAATCAAAACACCAATGAGAAATATAGCTCAGAACTTATTTCTCAAACAATTGAAAACAAATAGCTTCATGTCATCTTAGCAAATGGCACAATTTGGGCCAGGCTCGCTTTTCTAACGCAGTTCTACTTTTCTTCAGACAATTATCAAAAAGAGACAATTAGCAACAACTTTCAGTCTTCTACCTGTAACTATAGAACAGAGGGCACACTTATTATTTTGGCCTGTGAACATTCTCCAGTCTGCCAAGTCAAAGATAACTGCACCATTTTGACCCTGCCATTGAAAAGATGCAAACAGAAATGTTCCCAGAAATTTCTTTCTGCTTCTGTGAACTGTCCCCTTCCTTACCTTTTGAAAAATCTGCTAGCTCAACCCTTGTCCTCTTTTCTTTCTGTGCTTTAGATTGCAAGTGTGTCAGAGCTGCAGCCATCTTATTTTCATCTTGGATGTTTAAGGAAATGTTAATAAGCATCCATCAACTTCTGGATGTTTTTAAAGTTATATGTACAGAGTTTATCCATAAAGGTCTACAGGCAAAATGAGCCAACACAAACACTGCCTGAGGATCAGTTCACATTATGAGATGTGGATACACAAGTTGCTTCCATCTGCCACCCAGGCAACTATTTCAGTGCACGTGGAAGAATTCAGAAAACCACAAACAGATGTTTAAACACTGCTACAACTGTCATATCTGCATTCTGAAGTTATACTTATTAATGTTTTTCTTTTCAGCTGATACACTATTTTAACTCAAAAAGCCAACCCAACATGAAACACAGCTGTCCTACTTGTTAATATTCTACTTCTTTAGATACTTACTCTACAAAATAAACTTGTCCATTTTCATCAGTCTCCTGCTCCCATCCATATGGCAGACCTAGGAAACACAGAAAATATCTTTCAGAAGACATTAGAGTATACTCAGGTTTGAAGTTTAATTTTCAGAGATGGCAAAAATCTGCAACATTTCAGCAAGTGATGCAGCACTTCAGTGTTGGAACTTAAAAGAAGAACTGCTTCCCTCATCACAGACAGCTGCTTCCTAATGGAAGCACAATATATGAGACACCTGGTAGAATTGTTGTGACTACTATATTAAGCATATTCTAAAAATTCTTTACCAAGTTTATTTTGTGTTACAGCACAAACCTGAAAAATGCAACCATGCTTTCCAGTACATACATGTCTGTATGGCACACAGTTTAGTAGCTATCCCTGATAAAGTAAAAAGAAAACACTGAACCAGGAAAAGTTACATGTAATACATACCAAAAGCTGGAAGATTAGAACCCTCAAGTGGCTATGGATATGTTAAATTTAAAATGGAAGGACAGACAAAACAAATTAATATATAAGAGCCCGTGGACATCCTTAACAGACAGCATTCCCTGTATTTTTACTCCTGGCTGAAAAGTTTTCAGTTATTAAAAAAGTATTAAATTGGCTCAAAATCTATTGATTTTGATTAATCTAACTGTAACTATACCTACAGTTAGATTACCAATGCTGAAACAAATATGGTTTGTGATCAGTATAGTATCCCTAAGGACACATCTGGGAAGATGTACTTTAAGGAAGTAATCCAAGGTCCTTAAGAAGTCATACACCTTTGGAAGTGTTCTGCAACACTGGCTGCCTTCTGGTTTGGCAAAAACACCTACTTGGGTGAGGGAAAGAAAGCAAAATGAAAGCTAGCAGGACTTCTTTCTGTGCCAGGTGTTTGGGGTTTTTTTAATACATTCTTTGAAGAATATAATCAAAGTATAAATATTATATGATAGACACCAGGAGATCAGAACCTAAGCAGAGAGTTCCAGCCTTTGACTATTTGCTTTATAAGCCACAGTACAACAATCCCTTTGTCCTGGAATTAATATTTTGGCTTTGCAGAGCAACACAAGAAAGCCATAAAACTGCAAAGTGATCACTCTACAGACACAATCACATAGGTAAAACCCCACTGAAATCAGCTGTATTTTTGCAAGCTCAGTCTGTGTAGGTGATTAGTGCAAACCAGATACACATGAGAATTAGTTCCTGCACAAACTCCAGCTGATGTTTGTAATTTCAGTTTAACACAAACCTCCTGCAACACGTTTTCTCTTCCCAGACTTAGGATGTTCCCACTGTGTTTTTTCTTCCAAGTGGCTGGAAAAAAAGGAAAGTTAAAGACTTAAAAAGATTGCCTAATAATTTTTCTGGTGCAATTCAAAGGTTGTTTGGTATGGAATTTTGTTCTGTTATGGTTGTTTTTTTTTTCAAATAAAGTCCCAAAAATGGCTTTTTTTCCACAAAAACCCAAAACAAACACAATAAAAATATGTCAATCCCTTGTTTAAGAAAGGTGGTAACTGCTGTTAGAAATTATCAGGCTTCCATATTGCCACAGTTCTGAAGGGAAAGTAACTAATCAGAGAGCCTGGGAGTCTAAAAATTTCAAATAAATGTTTGATGTTCACTTTACGTTTTGTTGTTTACTATGAGAAGCAAAAGTTACAAAACAGACCTACTGAATTATTAGTGTAAAAAACACACTCAATATTATATTACTATTTTGTAAATTTCCTACTTCCACCACACCATTCAATTCTAAAAGAACTTTTGAATTCTAAGGAAATATACAAGAGCTTGAGCTAAGAAAAATGTATACAGACAATTTGTGGTGTTTACAAACAAAGTGTGGATAAAACCAAAACATTCTGCCCAGTGTTTGTAAACCAGAACTTGGCCGGAAGGTGCCAGCTATCTACAGGTGGGAATGCACTACACTTTTACCCCTTTTTGTGAAAGGGAATTAATCTTTAAGTTTTAAACAGACTAAGACAGATTCCAAGATCAGCATGACTACAGAAACCACAAGAGAGAAGAAAAACACATAAAAGCATATTCCACTAAGTGTTATTTATCTTCTTCATAACTGGTGAGGATGCAGTCATTTTCAGAGTGTGAGTTTCCACTCTAAAGCAGAGGGTGACAAATACTTTTTCTTTTTTTTTTCCTCTTATTAAAGATCCGGTGCACTGAAGAGTTGAAGCATTTACAGCTTTTGAGTTTCATCAGACCTTTTTATTCTCTATTCCTAGTCAGGAGGAAAGTAAGGAAACTCCAACATCGCTCAAGGCTCCATCGCCCACACGTGTAAACCCCACCCAGAGCACCCCGCGGGTACTGCAGCAGCTGCGTGACAACTCCTGGACCCAGCAGTGTCCGGAGCCGCTTCAGCACCCTCACCCGAAGCAGGAGGCTGGGGCTTTGCCCGGGGGTGGTCTGGGCGGAACCGCGCAGCCTGGGGGCTCAGCACAGGGAGGGTGACTGCGGGACGGCCAAGCCCGCACTCCCAGGAGGGCACCGTACGCGGAAACGCATTCACACGGGGACCGGTCCCGTCACCGAGCCCAGCTTCGGCTTCGGCCCCGGCTACAGCCGCCCAAAGGGAGCAGCTCAGCCCTAGAATGCAGGGCGGGAAATGGAGGGTCCCGACCCCGTGCGGAAGGGGCAGCACCGGCGGCTCCACAGATGATGCCCCAGAGCGACTCCAGGGTCAGAGAGCTCCAGGAGCGCCCTCCCCATCCCTTACTTGGCGTAGTAAACCCAGCCGTCCTTGGTGGTCCGCTCTTCCCAGCCCGGCGGCAGCTCCTCCTCGCTGTCCGTGTCCTCCAGCCCCGCGTACTTCAGCGCCGCCATTGGGACGGGCGCTGCGGGCAGCCCCGCACCGCCACCAGGCAGCAGCCGCCCGCTCACCCCTCCTTTTCCGGCCGGCACAGCCAATGGAGCGGCGGAGCGGCCGCCGGGCACCAGGGGAAGTGTAGTTCGGAGGCGGCGGGGGGGCGGTCACCCCAGCACGCGGGATGAGGGCTGGACCGGGACTTCGGTCTCGGTCCGATGGGTGTAACGTGCGTCATTGAGTTGTTTAAGCCTAAAGGGCCCCCGGACTTATGTCAAATCGTCATGGATGGCAGAAGAATCTCAGATTTTGGGGGGCATTAGCTGTTTCCAGCCTTCTCTTTTCAGAGATGGGTGTGAAAGGCCATGGGAAGTGGTGACAAACGACCTGTTCTTTTGGCTTTTTTTGCTGTTAGTTGTCACCTTCTCATCTACGGGATGAAATTCTCTGCTGGAGCTCCTCCATGTTGCGTTGGTCCGTGAGGACAGCCTGGCTGAAGTTACCTCAGGCCGCCCCACCCGGCTGGGCAGGCCCCCGGGCTGACGTTAAATCATCGTGGATGACACAAGAATCTCAGATTTTGGGGGCATTCAGTGTTTCCAGCCTTCTCTTTTCAGAAATGGCTGTCAAAGTCCATGCGAAGTGGTGACAAACAAGCTGTTCTTTTGGCTTTTTTTGCTGTTAGTTGTCACCTCATCTACGGGACGAAATTCTCTGCTGGAGCCACCTTGGTTGGAGCTCCTCCATGTTGCCGTGGTCCGTGAGGACAGCCTGGCTGGAAGTTACCTCAGGCCGCCCCACCCAGCTGCGCAGGCCCCCGGGCTGACGTTAAATCATCATGGATGACACAAGAATCTCAGATTTTGGGGGCATTAACTGTTTCCAGCCTTCTCTTCAGAGATGGGTGTGAAAGGCCATGGGAGGCAGTGACAAACGAGCTGTTCTTTTGGCTTTTTTTGCTGTTAGTTGCCACCTTCTGATCTAAGGGACAAAATTCTCTGCTGGAGCCACCTTGGTTGGAGCTCCTCCATGTTGCGGTGGTCCGTGAGGACGGCCTGACTGGAAGTTACCTCAGGCTGCCCCACCCGGCTACGCAGGCCCCCAGACTGGCGTTAAATCGTCACGGATGGCACAAGTATCTCAGATTTTGGGGGCATTCAGTGTTTCCAGCCTTCTCTTTTCAGAGATGGGCATGAAAGGCCATGGGAAGCGGTGAAAAACGAGCTGTTCTTTTGGCTTTTTTTGCTGATAGTTGTCACCTTCCGATCTACGGGACTAAATTCTCTGTTGGAGCCACCTTGGTTGGAGCTCCTCCATGTTGCGATGGTCGTGAGGGAGGCCTGGCTGAAGTTACCTCAGGCCACCTCACCCGGCTGCGCAGGCCCCGTTGCCAAGCCTGGGTCACCTGGCCAGCTAAATACACCCAGCTGCAGCACTAAAGGTCAGTGAATTGTCAGTAACCTGTGGTAGCTCGTGTCCCGGGCAGCCACTTGGCAGCTGTGGCAGATGAAGAAGTGCTTTGCCCGTTTACCATCACTCATCTGACACGCTATAGGCCCCCTCACCGACCCCTCATCGTGCTTGTGATCCCGTACCCTTAGAGCTGACATGCTCATCTGTATTTATATAACCAAACGCAACAGTCAGCGTTTGAAATAGCATCTTTCCGATGGTCCTAAGGTGTTTCATGCAAAAAAAAAGGCAAAGCCGGTGTTGGACAAAGTGTAATCACTGAGGCCCACACCAGGTGGCAGTGCAAGCCCACGAATGCACCAGAGTGCTGCCCGCTTTGGGGAAAGTTTTCAGGCACTGAGACACTAAGGGCATGCATAGCATCTCTAGATAAAGCAGGACGAACTTTTTTCTGCCCTACTGCTCCCGTCACTTTGCAGGTTTCCCATGAGGAATTACACCTACTAAACTATCTGTTCCTCCTAGAAAAAAGGCTTGCATCATCAAGACCCAGTTTTCATTCAGGTGTTGCTGGGAGTATTAAAAAAAGGCTGAAACCATACTCTCTTGTGTAAACATATGGGAAAGCAAATTGCAGCAACAGGCTTCTGGCCCATGAAGCTAATGAAATAGTCCATAGGTGACTGAGTGGAGAGATGTGCTGGGTTTCAAGGAAACAGATATTCTAAGTTAGTAGTAGAAAGAGAGAGTATCAATCTAGCAAAAGTACTCTGGGAAAAGGTAGTTGTTAGTTTTCTTCCTGTTGTGATCTGTTAGTATCCAGCATTTAGATTAGAAAGAGAAATAGAGGTGTGTATACCCATTTAATAGAACCACTGTCTTTCATGTAAAAATATTTATTGCAAAAGCAAAGGCTTAATTTGTCTGAGAAACGTGGACAGGTTGTCTTGAAGGCCTTGGTACACAAGCAATATGATATCACAGGAGTCCCAAGGTTTTATATTGTTTTCAGTGCTGTTTCAGTTTCTGAAAAAAATACTTAAGAAACACTAAACTTCCCTCTTTGAAAACTAATAATTCAAATTACATCAAGAAACTTAGTGTGGAAACATGAGATTTTAGTGTGATTTTGGTGGGAATCCGTGCTAGTCCAGGTTTCTGTCCATTTGTATTGAATTGCAGAACTATTTCTGTTAGGTTTCTCAAGTGCCAGAAAGAAATTGCTGTAAGAGCAGGACTACAACCTCTAGGACACAAACTGGGGCCAGTTTAACAGTTTTGCCACAAATTAAGAAGACACTTTTTAAAATTCTAAATGATAAGAGTAATGCAGCCTTTCTCCTTATTGCTTATTACCATCAGCTGTGTCTTAGGAAAGCAAGAAATTGCATATAAATAAAGTATGCTTTAATATTTAAGGCATACAGTATGTGCATCACTCTGGTTGATTTTTGGGGTTTGGGTTTTGTTTGGGATTTTTGTAACAGCAGTTGTTTAAAGTTACTATCCATTTTTTTGGACTGAAGAAAAAGAATGGATCTGTGTATTATTACAGTGATCTCAGTCATATGTTCATCAAGGCAGGGTAGTAAATAACCCATAGTGCTTAAAATCTTCTGCTCTTCTGTCACTTGCTCTCAGGGTGATAATTTAGCAAGCAGTGCTTCAAAGATATCATTGTGATCCATTGCTGCAGCAATCCTGTAAATTAATTCTTCTGATGATTCTAAGCCTTGCAGACCAAGATTAATTCCACAGCCTGCCAGAAAGTGGATAAATTAAAATGAGAAGACATTTAGAAATGGTTGTTGATTTCACAATAGCATAAATGTCAGTTAGAATCTTAATCTCATTTTCTGCTAGCTGTACTTTAAACCATAAAAATCAAATTTATTTGTCTAGCTTCTCTATGAGAAACTTGACATAAAATTGGTCATATAATTATAACAGCAACTCTAAGGTAGCAAAAATGTAACATTTCTCTAATCTAAGTCACAGGCTTTGCTGAATCATGGTCATTGGCCGTCAAAGGTCTGATTGATTACTGATTTATCTGACAAAGTTATTTATATCTGGACACTGGGTGTTATCTGTACACGAGAAAAATCATCCTGGAATATTACAATAGCCTCCAAATTGCACAGCAAAAAGTCAGTTCACCCTCTTGATAAGGCATGGGTTTATTTGTAGGAATCATGACTCAGGAATGTGACAAAAATCTAAAAATTCTTGAGATAATATTTTTTCAGCAGCTGCCCAAGCAGGTTTGCATAGGCTACAGGTGTTTCTTATCAGGTGAGAATTCTGCCTTATGCCTTTCTTACCTCAGTGCTGGACTACACAGCAGTGTAGTCTACATAAAACTTATTTTAATGCCCTGGGACATGATAAATTAATATTGGGCTGCTGCCTTCTGTGAATGTGCCACAACCTTCAAGTGAACCAATTTTTTTTTCTTTTTTGGTGGGGTTAAACTCAGCTTTCCATAAAAATATCACCTTTTTCTTTGTTTTAGACGTCATTTTTATTAACTCCTGGTTTTGCAATCTCTCTCTTTGAGTTCAGGGATACCACTTACACATCTAAAGCTGAACATGGAAATGTTTGTAGCATCATACCTGAAGGGTGTAGAGGAATATCTGGTTAATTTTCTTGTTTTAATCCTACTCCTATCTAAGGCAACAGTGGGAGAGATAGAATATGCATGTGCACCATTACTGACAATAGAAGAAAGAAAATTATCAGTATATTTTAGAATGAAGATGAGAGTTGATATTTGACCACAGATGTGAAAAAGATGAAGCTTTCATTCTGAGACATTTAAAAGCATTCAGATGATTTGTCTGTCATTACTCACAAGAATGAAAGAGATGGAGCATAACTAAAAGAAAATAGAAAAATCATTATAACTGCTTATAAATTTTAATCATCAGTACCTTTTCTTAATCCAATGAGCTCTCACTTCTGATTAATCTCATTTTTAGTGAGTTTCTTCACACTGGCAACAATCGATACAGTCCATGCACAATGAATGCAGTTCAAACACAGTGGTCATTTTGATTCAATTCTAGCATTTTTCTTAGAAAAATAGTTTTCTCCTAAAAATTGTGCTCTCACAAAACTATTTCTGCACAATAGCCCATTGTAACTAAGTAACTGCATTCTTCTGGCAGGTTAGTAACCAGGACTGCCTTATTTATGAAAGCAATTCATTAGAATAAGTATTGAGCCCTGATGATGTGCAACCACTTTACAGCACTACAGAAGAAAAGATATTCTTTAGATACAGGATCAAGAAGATAAAATGCAATATACTTTATCTCTGCTAAACAGAGGACACAAATCCATACCAAACTGCTAGGAAAAAAACATAGAATTGCTACAAAGAAAAGCAGTATTTCTGAAAAAAACTTTTAAAATATTGTAATGGACATTTTGGGTTTTTTCATAGGCTGGCTGCTACATTATGTCAAGGAAAAATAGGACTACTATTTCAGTTTAGTTTGCAGGAAACTTATTATGGAAACATTGAAAATTCTTGAGTTGCTTCTCAACTTAATTAAACTGTTGTAACTGATATAGTGAAATTTCAGTTATGAGGCATTTGAATCTACCTTATATTTTAAAGGAACTTTAGTATGTAATATATGTGCATAAAGAAGTGTCATAAGTTCTTCTACACTCCTTTCTCAGTTACCTTTGCATGACTGTACACAGTTTATCTTTTTTTAAATATTGCTTTCTTTGCCTTCTCTCTCTGAATGTCTAATGGTCATCCCAGTGAAGCACTTCCCATCTGGTTTGTGATACCAGCTTTATTTCCCTGGTAAGATAGTGCTGAACCTTTCTCAATACATGTTACATACAACCTTGTAACAGAATTTCAAGCTGTCTGGTAGAACTTGATTTTAAAGATGCTCCTTCAAGTGCTTCAAGATAGCCATAGGCTCCGTGTGAGTGATACTGTGCCTCTGAAAAGCATCCACAATGCAAGGAAAAGCAAAAAGTTATCTACACTCAGCTGGATTTTATTCCTATTGCACATGACCTACAAGACATGTATCATGCAAATCTTCATAAAAGGCCACCTATAAGCAACAAAATCACAGTAAATTGATACTTAGGGCATGTGTGGGTTATGAGAGGCTAGCCAGTAAGTTTTGATACAATAGAAAAGGGCTCCTTCCTAAAAAGCTTTCTGAGTGTGAGAAGGGATAGAGAGAAGCCTGCCAGCACCAACCTAGAGATATTTCTTTGTTTGAAGCTAAATGCTCTATAGTCTCACAGAGCTGAAAATGTATCCTGTAGGGTGATCCTTGTCATCTAAATAAAATAAATTAAAGAGCGTGAGGCCTAATGCATGTCCCTGAGGCATTTCACTGGGTACTCCTCTTCAGTGGTCTATTATCTGCTGTTTATGGTCCTTCAGCCAATTTTCATTCTGCCTCAAAATCAATTTGAATTCAGTAAAAGGCTAGCAGTGCATTCATTTACATTCCTGACGTCTACTGGTTCTGTAATTCAGTAACAAAAAGCAGTCACAGCTGCTTAATCTATTAACTTAGTGTTAAGATGATCCAAGAAGAACAAAAGCGTTTATGGAAGTGCAAATTAATGGATGCATTTGATTTCATTTCAAATGTTACATAATGACCCGGAAAGCATGGTGCATTTCCCTGAATGGTACCTCCCTCTCGGAGAAAAAATTTCACATGGCTAAAATCTCGTGCTGGCATCAAGTAGCTGGATTTTCAAAAGGGTTTAAGTTATTTAGTGCTGAATACAGTTGAACCTTGAGTCTGAATGTACTCTCAAAAACCTGGTCATGAGTTCTCTTGAAAGTCTTTTATTGTACAAGATGTTTGAATTAAGGCATTCACCTCTTTACTGAATGAGAATATATGTTCTGTGGTTTTGAAGAGGGACCAAAAGGAAAGTTACTTCCAAAAATAGTCTATGCTTGTGCAGGCTTTAAAAATGAAAAATAGATCTTTAAAGAGTAATGGTTAACAATGTGCCCTCATTACTCATGTTTAAATTGCTTTTCTTGGCATGAAACATTTCTATGCTGGAGCCTCTATTCCATAGCTGGAGAGCATCCAACATTTTAAATCTCTGATCGAACTCACAAAACTCTTCACAATTACTCTGTCTTTGGTAGTAAAACAAAACCCTCAAAATGTGTTAATAAAAATCTTCAAACCCACACCTTTGTATCCCTAAGTCAGACAAGACTCTAATGGGCATCTTTTGCTACAAATATTCAATCAGTGTTTGGAATGCTCAAATGTCATATGTGACAGTGTTAAAAAGCAGATCTTAGCCCTTTCAGCTGAAGATCATATTCCTCAATGTCTTTCATATTGTTCATTAGCTTCTAATAACAAGTGTGATTCCTTTGGGAGCAGAGCTTGATAACATACTATTTAATTTATCCCCAAATAAAAGTCAACTATATCTTGATTTTACAGAAGAATGCAGGGACCTATCCAGCTCCTGATGGAAGAGTGAGTGCAGAGATGACTGCCTAATAAACACACCACTGTTGAGCAAGAAGGTGGGAAGAAGCACAGGTAAGAGAAGCAGAATTTCTTACTTTACCAAGATATTTCTGGCAAAGTTCACTGTATCATGACAAAATATAGTATTGAAATAATCTTTTGATACTGCCTGGTTGACAAGTTGTGAAACTATCACAGATTATGGCAGTTGGTGTGCTCTTGCTTTCTCAGGATTGAGTCTAAAGACAAAAGGTGCACCTATAGCAGCTGAGGCAGTTGTTAGCAGAGTTTTTCACCTCCATGCTTAGTGACTGTATCGCTTCCAAAAAGGAAACTCGTGTCTAGCTGTCTCAGGACTTGTAACTTAGAGGATATGACACTGTAGATATACTCTGTTCTGTCCTTTCTATTCTGAAAAGCATCTGTTCTAATCAACTGTTTTAGGGGGGATATCTTGTACAAATTACTACTAGCCAAAGCTGATCAGAGATAAGTTTTTAATTTTTTTGGTTCCTTTCTCCCTACCTCCCTTCCCTGCATCCAATCTCTCTTTCTTCTTCCCTCCAAGAAAATAAAATTTTTTAAAACCCTCAGATTTTTCTGCATAGTTTCATAACTCTCTCCTTCCTGTTTTGTTTTGTTTTGTTTTTGGTTTGACTACAAAACCAGACAAGCTATTATTCACCCACCCTACTAATGAGCTCCTTTCTCAGAGTTTTTGTACCCTGCATAATGAAGAACATCTGCATCTTGTGTAAAGCTTGACATTTCCCTGCCTATTCACCAGTGGTGTTTTTCTCTTTTCTTTCAATGACTGAATGGATTAACACTGCAATACTACTAATGCAATGCATGGGAAAGGAAACTGGCAAAGTCTCCAGAACATTCTATTCTTATCACCTTCCCTTAATATTTCAGCAGAATTACCCAATTCATATGGTAATCATTTCCTTCTAATCAATGTTTCATGTGTAACCTTGCTTATTCACTCCTCCTAATTCTTACTTGCCAAGAAAGCTGAATGAGACTATTGGGGGTATCTGTCTTTCATGATATTGAGAGCAGATTAATAATACTGGCTGCATGCTAACAAAAATATGTTTTCCATTAATTAGCACTTGTAAATAATTTGTTAAAGGTTACAGAGTGCTTAATGTATGCCTTAATAAACAGCCATTACATGGACCAGCTCTTCTGCTGTGCTTAGAGTACTTCTCAACCTTTCTAAAAACAAAGGACCACCTACTGTCCTGAAAAAAAACTCTGACTGCATAGTCCTGTAGAAGTGGACTTTGCTGTGCACCACTTCCATAATGTGCTTCATATGAATTTATTATATTTTTCAATTCATATTCACATGCCCCTTTTTATTTTGTCTTGGTGGTTTGGTTATGTGCATAGGATGTTTGTGGAACCATTTTTTGGGGGAGGGAGAGAGACCATTTTCAGGCTACCTGGTGATGTCTGGCATGCCACTGGTGATCCAGGTTGCAGAACAGCAATGTATGGTACACACTGCTCATGTGAAGTGCTTTTAGTATTTTCTTTAGTAACTCCTACTAGTAGTGTATTCATGGACTTAACATTAACATTATTAATCATTAACATAATTGAACAGCTGCACACACTTGCACAACTAGATACGGTTTATATTTCCTAAAAAACCCCATCTGGATTTAATTTAACACCAGTAGAATATCGAGTTTCAGTAGGGCGTTTCATGAAGAATGAAAAATTTGGTTTTAAACCTTTGCAAAAAGGCAGCAAATCCCCTTTTCTGGTTAAGGGCTGATTTAAGCCTCCTAGTGTCTGCTGCTTCAGCAAGATCCAGGGGATATGTTTTGCTGGCAGAAATGACAACAAGCTTGGAGCTAGGTGATCTTTAAGGTCCCTTCCAACCCAAACCATTCTACAATTCTATGACAGATTTTATAAAATGTGCTCCTCATCAATGCCTTTCAGCTACCCTTTATAATGTCCCAAAATGCTTACAGTGATTCTTAGTGAGCAATATTCTCAGAAATGTGTTTTAATCAGCAAATGAATATACTAAATGATTGCTGGTTATAAGTCTGATTATTAGCAATAAGAGTGAGTTGATGATGTCAGTGGAGGCATACATTTGTTAGAATTCATCACACACTCCATATCTGACTCTTGGGAAAGACAAATTAACCTGCTGGATCAAATACTGAATCCAGAAGTTTTTGTTTCCTTTTTCTGGTTCAATGGTGCTTTATTTCAATTTTTAATTTCTTATTACTTCAGGTTCCCCTTTGTAAAATGGAGACAATAACCTCCCTTTTGTCTATCAAGATTGTAAACTTTTTGCAACACTTTATTTTACCACAGATTCAAGAAGGCTCTGAACACAGAACATGCTAATATTTTAAGTTAGAAGAACTTTAAGTTAGAAGAACAGATTATAGATAGGGAAAAATTAAATGAATCAGTCATCTTTTGAATGCACTAGAGTTGATTCTGCCCTAAGAAAACAGCTTGCTCTTTAAATCCTTATCTCTTCACTTTCTGAAGAGTCCCACAATTCCTCTTTCTCTCTCTCATACTCCTTTCGCACTCCATTCCTCCAAAAGCAGACAGCGGGACTGTCAGTGATACAATTTTACACCAACATGTTTATTACATGGTTAATATCTTTTTGTCTGGACAGAAACTGTGGTGAAAAACACATTTTGACTGATCTTTTTGATGTCTTGAACAGCATTTCATATAAGAGCTATACCCTTGAGGTTACACGCTAACCCTAGCTCAACAAAAAATAAAAGTTCCACCAAAAACCTAACTTGAAGGAAATTTTCCAAAATTACATTATTTTTACATTACAAAAAAAATTTTTTTTTGCATTACAAAGACTGAGAAATTGGTTTTGCCAAGGCGAACTGCAGCCCTCACAGAGGAGTGCGGGGTAAAGCCTCCAGAGGGAACTGAGCCGCGTGTAGCAGCCCTGCCGCCAGCCCAGCCTAAGGCCCGAACTCCACTCAGAGCTCACCCGACAGCCAGCGGGGACCTTCCCGCTCTGCGGGTTCCCCTCCGGGGCAGCGGCGGGGGAAGGGGCTCTCACCGTGGGTGTCCGGGCGGGCTCCGCGGTGTCTGGGCGCTCCTGGCCGCCCAACGCCCTCCTCCCCGGCAGCTTCAGCACCGGAGCTGCGGACAGCGCCCTCCCAGCAGCCGTAGCCGTCCCGGGGCCCAAGCGCAGCGCGGAGCTCGGGAACAGCTCGGGCGCTGCTCGCCTCGGGGCCGAAACAATCCTCCCCCCCAAGACTTTACCGAAAAAGCCTCACCCGTGCCGGTACTGGGCCCTGTGGAGCTATGCACCGGTCCCGGTGCCCTGGGAGTCGCCGTGGGGTGGGTGGTGAGCGCTGTCTGAGTGCACGGGGGAAGCGCGAAAGCAGCGTGGGCACAGGCCCTGCAGCACGCAGCACCTTCCCCCGAAAATCCCCTTGTTCTGACCCACCAACAGCTGCTTCTGGCTCCTACCAGAGCAGGCAGGCTAAAACTTGGCTTGGGGGAGTAATGCTGGAAAGAAATTACACATGTTAACCTCTTAATTTACCTGCTGTGAACTAGCAATGAAAGGAGTAGTTTTAGGGGGTTGGGGTTTTTTGGTTAATTGTTGGGTTGTTTGGTTTTTTTGTGTGTGTTGTCATATCATGTATTCAGGGGACCATCCCTGACATTTTTATCACAATGACTGCTTGGTCTGTCAAGATAAAGTTCATGAAAAAGTTTGTGGTTTTGGGTTTTTTTGTTTGTTTTAAAAAAAATGAAGGAAAGAAAAAAGCCTGGAATGAAAATTTGCTAATATTTGTAATTTTTAAAATAAAAAACAAAAATAACGTAGGTTTAGCAGCTGAATATTAAGCACTTTTGAAAATTAGTACAAAATATTTTTTTAAAATTTATTTTATATTTTCTTGCAAACATGCTGGTAGATGTTTGTATGTGATGTTAGGTTGGACAGTTTTCCTTTTGCGAGCAACTAAGAAGCAGTATTTGTAACAGTAATCGCTTTTAAGTGATACTTCAAATTCTGTAAACTCTGTAAACTCTGCACTCTCATGTTGTACCACTAGGTGTGAGTGTTGGAGCTGCTTCTCTGGTTGTTTGGCAGTCATGCGCATAAAAGTTGCTGTCGTGCGTTGTGTTTAATTCCCAGTCACCCAAGCAATTCCCAGCTGAACCGTGATGGCCATCCAGTGTGCCAATGGAAAATCTCTAAGTTTGGGCACGACACAGCACCCATCTGCAGAGCATTATACCCCATCTGTACACCACACTGCAGCTCTTAGTCCCTTCTGCCAGCAGTGGTTCCTGGTGCATAGTTTTGTGTAAGTTTTGCAGTAATGAGGGAGCCAGAGTTGGAATTTGAAGAGTGTCCCTGGGAGACCTCAGAGGATTTCAGAAACTTCTTGCTAGAGACTGATGTAGAGAGGAGAGCCTAAATTGCTTTAATGGAAAAGATGGGTAATGTCCCATGTTTATCAGGAGAAGGAAAGGTAGAGAACAAAGGTCTGGGAGCAAGTGGTGCAGGAGCAGGTCAGAGCAGGCTCACCAGTCAGCAAATCCTCATCCTTACTCTGAGTTCACTTCTTACAGGCACAGCTGGTCCTTGACAGAAAAGGCAGTGGCAGATTTGGCAGGACAAAGTTTGTCTCCCTGATATGTTATTGCTTTGGTTTCTGTCTGTCTTGTTCCCACTGCAGGCATTTCTGCAGTAGTTTTTTATCTTTTTATCCTCCTACCATCTCCTCTCCAACTCTATCCACCTGAGGTTTTGTCAATTGTTTTCCCTGTTTGCTTTATGTCCCTTTGTTATTTCTTAACTACTGGGAATACTGGGAATACTGCTGGGAATCATCACATTCATTACTGATTTCTGCAGTGTCTTAGTGCAGTAAATCACTAGGAACTAAGTAGTTATTTCTGCAAAGGTTGGTGGATTCTGAAAGAAAATTGGAGATCTCTGGGGACCTTTTGCTCCTTTATTTTAACGCAGGAGCTAAGTGAGAGAATTGACAATGGGACCTATTTTACAAATACATTAAGAGTGGGGAAAATAAAATTAATTACAACACATTACGATGGTGTGTTGCAACACTTGCATCTCAAAGAGAACTTAGGCAAGTAGGGATCTAAATGTTGTCCTGTGGCATGTATATAAACTAGAAAGAAAAAAAAGAAAAAAAAAACAAAACAACAAAACAAAACAAAACAAAACAAAACTGTATAATATACCCAAAGATGTGCCCTTTGGAATCCTTCAAGTCATAGAAAAGAATGTCCTTCACATGAATGCAATGCAGTCAAAAACACTAATACATTTAAATACCAGTAATTGCAAATTTATTGCATAATTTAAGAAAATCTTGCACAACTAAAAGATAAAAAGTAGGAATTAGCCTCCAACAGCAATATATTTAAATGTTCAAATGAAATTCCTTTACACACGAGAACCTGCTAACATGAAGGCAAATCTCTATTGTGAGGTTAAGAACAGCAAAAAATCACCAGCACATTTTATTTCATTTTCAAATACCAGGTGTTAATCTTGAGAAAATTTGCTTGTGGGCAAATGAGCCATGGTTTGGCCCCACTCTTTTGTGCCAATCAGGCATGCTGCCTGCCATGTGGAGAGAGCAGGATGGGCAGTGATGTGCCCAGGAAGGAGATCCTTCCTCTCTGTGCTTTCAGGAAGCATTCCTCTGTTAATTATAAAGCCTCTTTCTGATCCTGCAGGAGAGAAAGCTTTTGCACATCTGAGGAAGGCATTAGATAGCAGAGGTGTGCTCTAGTCCCAGGCTGGTTTCTTCTATGGAAATGTTCCAAATGGAACATTTAATCACAATTGAGACATTTGGTAGCCAACATGTTTAGACTGACAGATGTTTAGAACAGTCCCAATTTTCTATCGTAGTATCACTTTTAACTTCATGTTGTTTAAAAATTAACATGAGATTTTTCTGTTTTATTTGGCTTTCTTAACCCATAAGTAAAACTCTGGTCACAGATCTATCCTGTTATACTCTATAAGGATGGTGGCCATCTTTCACAGAGCTCACAAAGTCCCAAAGTCCCTCTTAAGCACTGAAACTCAAAGGATACCTATACCTTATATTGTAACATCACCAGACAGTAATCTTTTGTAAACTTTCAATAAATTCACTTGCATTTTGACTTCAAGCAAATACTATCCTACGATGGAGATAATAAGTATGGAAACAGGTGAATCCCAGCAACCTGAACATCAGGCTGCTGCTGATATGATACAATGCAGGTCAAAACATAATATATAATCCTGTACATTATAAGAGCACTCACTAAACATAATATTTTTAGCATTGTAATAGAAAATAAATTAATGGAGAAAACCTCTTTTTCAGGGAAGTGTAAGTACAAGGCAGGAGATCGGTACTGTCTAAGCCCATTGGGAGGGGTTACTAACAGGCAAAAATGCACATTACTAACCCAAAACATGGTCATGTGTATATGTAGTTATGGGATCAGAAATTCACAAATGTACCTTTTGGCAGTGCGGCAGACTTCATCTGCCCACTTGCCTTGTGAATTCTGAGAAAAAAAGACACAGTTTTCACGCTTCCCTCCATTTGGTTGAGCACGATCCCAATTGAAGTACTGTAGAACCATGCCATTGACATCAACAAATTTACCTTCATTTATCATATCAATCACACCCAACCAAAACTCAGACACTCTGGGCATACTTTTCTTGCCATAATCTCGAAGAATGTTTGTTTCCTCATTATTCCTTGGGATAGCCAGTGTCCCTCCCTTGGCTATGCAGTCTTCATTGGCTTCATGAAAATGTTTGGTGGCTTCTGATGCCAGGTAGCATTTCTTATGGGCCTTTGTCCCACGGAGACAGACTGTGAATAGATATTGGTTTGTGTGTTCAGTAAAAGCTTGGGCTATAGCTTTAAATGTTTCCTAAAATGACAATTTTCTAAAGGTGCGTTGGGAATTAAACAAACAAGTCCCTCAGCAAGTGAAAGGCTTCTGCCTTTACAGTGTGGACCTGCAAGAAGCAATAAGATCAGTTTCCTGCTATGCCCTTGGGAAGCCTGAACAGGCTGCTCACAGCCACTCTGCACAGCACCTTGCACTACAAGGAGTGTCAAAAGCAGGGCATGCTCCTACAGCTGCTCCAGAGAAGAGATACTTAGGAGGAAGGACACACATAGCTGTCATCTTAGCACCATGAAGTGCTTTGAAGACTCTTTTCTGTCTTTATGCTGTTAAGCCAGACACAATCTTGAGCCCCAGATTCCCTCCAATAATATAAATTTCTCAAGGATTTTTTTGTTTTCTGTTCAGAACACTAAAATGTAACCCAGGGACTAGATGATCTTTCAAGGTCCCTTCCAACCCCTAGGATTCTATGATTCTATGATTCTATGATTCTTCTGGTAAATAGTCTCATTTTCATGCATTTTTACCTTTTTTCTTTCTTAAAACTGGTGGAATAGCTTTATAATAAAAAGAAAAATCTAAAGGTTTTTAATATTTATGTTATTTAAGTCCCACAGAAAAGTATGGTTTTGTGCACTGAATAAGCCTGGTTCCTAGCAAACAGGGGCAGGACAGAAAAGTGCTGTTTTAATTATGTTCTGCTCACAAAAAAATATTGATTTGAAATTCATTATTCAAATCTCTGTCTTGATGGCTGATAAAATTGTACTTTCACCTGCAGAAGAGTACATTATTCACTTCTTTAGTTTTTAATTTCTTTCTGTCCCTTCAAACTCTGAACTCAAATGAAACAAAGTGACTAAAGTCTAAAAGCAAAAAGTCTACACTCATTACTGAGCTTGCATGAGACTCTCAACCAAATAATATAAACATTTGCATTTATAAATCTGTTTGCTTTTAGTTATACTGGAACATATCAGGGAAGTCTTGCTGTAAAGTCCTAGTGTACTAGAACACTAATTTGGCATATGCTCTGTAACAGGAATTGCCTTGCAGAACCACTATCAGAGTTCTTCCAGCCCAAAGTCTGGGTGGGTAGGCTTGCAGGAGTGAATCCTTAACTTTACTTTCCAGCTCTCCAAATGCACATATGTGAAAAACTGATTCTCCTAATAAAAATACTTACAAGAATCCTCCTGAAAGGAGTGTTCCTTTTGAACTTAGGAAGGTAGCAAAAGCCTTGAATAAACTTCTGCAACCATTATTTTTTGAATCCTGCATGTCTATTTCCAGATTATTTCTTTTATTGCTTGAACTCATCTTGTGCGTATATTAGAAATATGACATGAAACAATATGAACATCTTCTGTCCTGATGTTTTGCATAAACTGTTTCTAATTCCTGACATCTGTTCTTGTAAAAAAGTACTTACGTATCTGATCAACAGGATATGGAAATCCACTTTGGATCATATCCTATGTGTCTCAGTGTTTTAATATTCCCAGTTGTAGTATACATTGCATTCCCTAGTTGTATTTCCAGGGTCAGAATTTTATATCAGGGCTTACCCTGCAAATTTTATCCTTTCTAACTGCTAATGGCTAAAGTAGTGAACATACTTGCTAAATGCTGAATTCCTTAACAAATTTATATTCATGGGAGAGATCAGAGTAACCTTATCTACTTCAATGTTGGGGTAATGATGAAGACATTCTCCCTTGATAGGGAGAAACTGTGTGCTGCTAAATGGCATGTGGCAACATTTCAGGGCATGTAGAAAGGAGACCTAGGAAATTCAAGATAAATAAGAAATCAGGTTGTGATGTGTTTCTTGGAAACGTACATAAGCTAAAAAAAAAGCAGCTCCTTTTTCAAGTCTAATAAGGTCCTTTATAAAGGCGGTCAGAGTGAGAAGAGTCATAGATCTCTCTTGTCCAAATTTGGAATCTACTTGAACAGTGTGAGTTCTGAATTTAGAATATAACTGAAAATAAGTTTTGAGGATAGAAAATCTCCCAGCTCTGGCTTAATTTCTAAGCCACTGCATGCTTACTCTCAAGCTCCTTCTGGAAGCAATACAAGAATTACTTTTAAACAAGAGTTCCTTGTCTAGCACAGGCTCCCTCTTTTAAGAAACTTTGAAGTCTTATAAGAAATTTAAAATAAAAATATTTTGTAAAGCTCAAAAAGCTCTACGTAACCCAAGACATAAAATAGGACAACCCAGATATTACCAGCCCTAGGGAAAATATGTTCTGTTTCATGTGAATGATGTCATTTCCTCTGTAGTGTCTTCTTTTACATGTTTAAATGCAAAGTTTTGTGTCAACAGCTGTGGAAAAGCAGAACAGTCTGTGTGTGTACTTACCCTTCATATTTTGTTTGGAAATTTCCATCTGGCTGTTTAAATACCCAAAGGACTCTGCACATTGATATGGAATATTTCTGAACTCACAGTGTGCATTACTTTGAAGTTTTATGGCCATATTCACATTTGAATGTCACAGACTCCACACTTTAAAAACACTCAGTCCTTTTAGCTTCCTCTTGGGGGTATTCTCAGACTTTTCCATCAATATTTTTGCCTTGATAGTTAGCCCACACTCACATTGGAGCTGAGGACCTAACTCATTGACAGCTGAACTCTCAAACCCAGTAACACACATTGTTGTCTTTGTCTGATTACAGCTAAAATCACCACTTGGGGTTGTGCATAGCAGCTCCATTACAGCTATGGCACACCATGCTCTTAAGGACTTGCATTTCTCAGACACCAATCCCCAGTAAAGCCCAGGTTAGGAGTGAAGGAGAGGGGATAACTTTTGGAAGCTGCTGACCACTGTAAGTTGCTTTACCTGTCTGAAGTGCTTGCATTTCTTTCAGAGCATTTACTTCTCGCCACAATTTGTCAATCTGGGTCTTTAGGTCATCTTTTTCTTAAATAAAAGAGAGAAATTAACAGATACACATGCAAAAAATGCATTTTAAAAAGCTGCTTCAAAATATCATGGGTTTCTGCATTGCTGAGATATGTTTTGATTTCTTTTAAAGATTTTTTGCTTAATATAAGGATTCATATAAGGTTCTATTAAAAAACAGGAGGAACTCATCTTTATCTTTCACCCTTACAGTTTAAATCTCATTTTATGTTCATCTTTATCCAAGCAACTGTTTGAAAACCATAGATTGTTGCAACTAATCATTTTATAGTGTGCCAGTATCTAATTTATAGCAAAATTTGCCCATGTAATTTTGAACCATAATGTAAATATATCACATACAAATAATAGCAGGACAAAAGTTGTGTTTATGCAAAGAAATGTTATTTTTGTAAGCATGAAAATTTCACTCAGCTCTTGTTTTAACACAGTAAGGAACACCTAATATAATCCAACTTCACTGCCTGACTGTATGCAGACAAACTTGCTGAGCTGCAATTTCCCCTCACCAGGAGGAACCTCCCTCTCTCCATTAGTACCAAGAGGGCCTGGTGAGTTGAGTCACAGAAATTCAGTCTGAATCCCCATTTTGCAGCACTTACCAAAGCTCCAAGAAAATGGTGGGACATGAAAAGAAGCTAATTTTTACATAACTCCATTTTCATGTCCACTTTTCCATTCTTGTTTTTTTTAATCATTATCATGTTCCACCACCACCAAACAACTAGCAGTCATGCTGCCATTGCACAACACCACAATTTGATTGCAGCAGTAACCAGGCCTTCCAGAAGCCACAGTAATGAACATGAGGAATAAATAAACTCTTTCACACATAACAGAACTAACAAAACCACAGTTCCTACAGATCTGTGTTACATCACCTAAACCTCCAGCTGCACCCCAGAAAGCTCTTCTCCATATTCCCTACTGCCTATGTGGATAATCCCAACTGTGCTTCGTGACTCCCTGGTTCCCCAGAGCAAGACTCCCAGTTCCTCAATCCGTGCTCCTCCCTGTGATTCCCAGCTCTCCATGACCTCTATCTGCTTCAAAAGAATTAAAAACTAGAATAAGCTGAACTCCTGGTGCAACATTTTTATAGTGAGACACTAATGTAGCTATTTTTCTTTCTTCTGTTTTTTGTTTGTTTGTTTGTTTGTTTTGTACAATCATCCTGAATTTCATAAAATATTGGTAACCTTATCTTCAAGAGCTCCATTCTTCTGCCAATTTTTTTCAAGTACAAAAGTAGTGAAAGGTTGATGTACAAATGTGTTGGCAAAAAAAAGGGCATAATAAGCCGGTCCTTAGGAACCAAACTGCAAACTATAGAGATTCAAAAGGAGAAGGAAGTATTTATAAGTGTACAGCTCTGGAGAAGTGTAATTATGTTGTACAATGGCTTTATCAAAGCTGCAGGTTTTATTCATTGATTAGGAGTTAAAATATTTACCATTAGTACAACCTCCATCAAACCCTCCTTTATTAGAAATAAGTCTTTACATTAAGTACACAGACATTTCCAAACAACATCCAGTGGTTTTTTATTTGTTCTGTAAGCTTTGCTCTGGGAATTTCTGCTTCTTTAGTTTGACTTGTCTTTTCATTACTTCACAGGTGAAGTAATGTTCTGCAGATATTAGACAGACATTCTCTAAAATTAGGAAACAGTACAAAAATCTGAACAATAGCCCTTGGAGGCCTAATATTTTATTCTGCTCTTTTCTTCCATATGTACATGAATTTCCATTCTTCTGATCTTAGTCAATATAACTATGTAACTAAGAATGATCAGTCAGAGTCCTCTCTCAGCTCTAACTCCAAGTCCTAAATAACTCAACAGAGATGAATAGGCATAACAGAGCAACATATCTGCAACTTTTATACAACTCTATTTCCATAACTTATTCTGCAACCTTATTTTTAGCTTTGCTAACTTGCACTAAAAAATTAAATACATATAATATAGACTCTGTAAATATAAATTTAAAGTTACTAAGCATTTGTGTAATGCTAGTTTCTGATTCATGCAATGTTATTTAAATGCACAATCTGTAAGCTTCTGTCCCTTCTCCCAGTTAAAACCCAGTACCTTTCACTCTACGTTTGCTGTGCTTCCTGGCTTTGAATTTGGAAGCCTGGCTGATGGTCTGATCCAGCAGCAGTATGCTTATGAGTAGAAAAATCACAATTCCAGTTTGTGCCATGTCTCTTCTGAAGAATTTAACAAGAAGTTTCAAGAAATTCTCTTTAGCAGCTCTGAGAGCAAGTCACATAGACCCATCTCAGTTGAGACTGACTGAGGTGAGTTTATAAAAGTTGTAATGATAGGGTTGGCTCTACTCCCTGCTTACGAAATGTGTTTAATACTTAAGCTGGCTGTAGCATAAGGCACCCCCTTGTTCTCACACCTCATCTGAAATTCTGGGTCAGGTTCCTTTTGCAGAGGCTGTACCAGCAGTGACCAGTGCACTGAATGCCACTAATAAGCACTCTATCTCCTGGTTTAGCTCTCAAGCCAAAATGTATAGAAAAGCAGATGGATGCTCAGAACCACTTTGTGCAATGCCAGCCTCAAGGAGAGGCAGCCAGAAGATTTCTACAACTATAACAAGTTAATCCAGCACAGCTCTGACCCAAGCTGGCAAAGTCATGACAAGGGGTCATGATCTTATTTACACTGAAACAAAAAAAAGAATTTACTCTCTCCTAAGTAAATGCAAACATTACAGCTACATACTCACACATATATGCATATGCACTAAGACCACATCATGTGAGGAGTGAGTTTATTAATTTATGAAGATTCAATAAATACCTAATAGATATGACTGCATTACTGATTAAGACCAGTGTCATGCTATCAGCTGGGTCTAGTCAGGGGAGTAAAAGATACTGTCTCAAAGGTTCCCAAGTCCTGAATATGTGGGCAGAGGAAGAGATGCTGCTCTCAGTAAAGCACAAGATGCTCAAAGCAAGATGCTGTCTCTGGATTCTGGCGAGCTCTCTGCATTTGGTTCAATTTCATTTGTCCTTGAGCTCTGTTCAGCTTTGTGGGTCTGCCTTTTAATTGAGATTGCTACAAGCAGTAGAACCTTTCACTGATTTTGGTGGACAAACGAAATTGTCACAGTAATGTGCCTGTACATCACACTTTGGGGTTTTTGTTTGGTTGGTTGTTTTTTTTCCTCTCCACCCTACCATTCCCACCCCCCTAACCATCCCATAAGAGACAGTTTGTTTGAAATGTTGACACTGAAGTCATCATTGGGTGATGAAGTGCTGGCAGGCACAGTTCATGCCCTGCAGAGCTGTTATTCTATACAGCTCTTCTGTCTCTGCCTTGGTTACATTCTGCTCACATTGCCAAATTTTTTGTTTTCAGAACTGTAACAGCAGAAGACTACTACTTTATTAAATGAAAGCTGAGATTTAGGGACATGCTTTTATACTGCATGAGTGCATGCATTTGCTTTTTCCAACTCCTACATACAGTCTAAAAGCACTTCAGTACTTACAATGTTAAACATACTTACACCATATGTGTTGAATACCTTCAAACGACTACCTCCATTCTAATAATCCATTACTAGTAAGCACCCATTAACCATTAGCTAATAAACTTTATTTTATATGCATCCTGATAATGATACAGCTTAGTTTCAGTGGTCCTGCCTAAAAATATTGAAGTAGGTTGGATTGTATAGGGAAACCTCTGGATCAACATTGCTAAGTCCTTGGTGCTGTTATGGGGCATGTTACACCAGAGCTGGTTAATACAGAGTGCCACCCACCCAGGACTGGCTATCAAATCACTCACACTGCTGCCCATTTCAGTACAGAGTTAAATGTGGAAAAGACTCTCAGTCCAATAGCACACCAGAAACTGAAGTGTGAGCTGTCAGAGAGGAAAACAAGGAGCTTTGCAAGGGTCTAGTTCAAGCTTTAATCTGTCATTTAGAACTAATCCTAAATTCAGGGTTGATCTGTATTTTATCCCAGTAATATTGGACCATCAATATAAGTTAATTAAGGCAGAGAGCTGAATCAATAACTGTCTCCAGTTAGGTTTTCACTTAGTCCTTTCTCAGAGGTATCAGAATTGCATCTGATGCTGAGCCACTGCAGCTTCTGGTCTGACATTAAATTAGGGCTAATTTTGGGTAACCTCAGTAACAGAGCTGTGAAACCCTGAAGCTGTTTCATGTGGACCTCTGCTGTCCCATAGGCTCTGAGAGAGGCAGGAGCAGCAGCTGGGGGCAGCAACCACTTCCATGTGTGTGTTTAAGGACTCAGTACCAGAATATATTTGTTCCTGCTCCAAGGAGCTTCAATTTTCTAACACAGGCTTTCTTTTCTTTCTGTGAAGTGAGTCTGACAGAAAAAGATTTGTACTCTACTGAGGCAAGCACACAACTCTAGAAATGGAGGTATAAAGAAAACACAGATTTGGTATTCTGAGAGTTCTTGGCCAAGAGCCTGAGAGAAAACCTGTGCTTTTTGGAGTGTGCCATGTTATGTCCTTTTGAAAACAGACTGAAACCTAGTTTAGAAAGCTTTGTCCCCCTCGTTCAGTAGTTTCTTTGAGCATTTTACCAGTAGCTCAGCTGGACTTCTCTCCTAAAACCTGAGTCAAAAAGCTGGCCTTGCAGCAGCTGTAAGGCACTAAGAGTCTAAGGACTTATTTGTCTAGAATTTGTCCAGAGTACCTAAGAAATAGGTTTCACATAACTATAGCAACTGAGGAATGAAGTTTAAATTCTTGTGTACAGTGTGTGGGCAGGAGAGTCAGAAGAAAACCAAAATATGTTGCTGAGAAGACATACTAGTGCTACTAGTGCACATACACAGTGCTACTGTGAGGAAGCAGGAAATGGAACCACATAGGAGGCCTAGAGCCTCACTGAAGTGAGTGCTTGGTCTGTGTATGGTCTTGCAACCAGCATTATAACGACATTTAGAGTTGTAATTTTTCTGTTACTAGCACAGAGATAGTGATATGTTACAGCCCAGAGAGTGATAATACGGCCCTATACACCTGTATATAGGTGTAATATATCCTGGGACAAATTATTCCTCTTTCCATATCTGAATGTGCCATACAAGTATAAATAGCCTCATACCTTTATAGCTGCATCCAGACTAGGATGAGATTGTGCTTTTTATTTACACCAGTATAGTATAACTTCTGTGTACAGACAAAATCATGGTTTCTCTTGAAGTGCTTAGTTCACTTCAAAGCACTCTTCAAATGCTTTGATAAGAAATATCTTGCAAAAGCCATAGCTACTGTACTGTGCAGGCACCTGGTTTTATGGCTCATTCAGTTGCCTTCAAACAACTGAGCCATTCAGAGCATAAGCATCCTTTGGTAAAAGGTTTATTTCATTTTCTCCACAGAGGCTTTTCAAGGTAAAAAGTCCATCCCCTCAGAGACAGTTCTACCTTTATATGCTTCTGTAAACTGGCTCAGAAAAACTCCTTATACTGTTGTTTTTTCCTCTCCATTCTCAGCCTCAACTGGGTTTGTGGAAAGAACAAGCAATTGGGTACAGAGTGTGAGAAGTTGGTGTGAGATGAGGACTGCATGCTGGGTTTGAGATCCTGAAATAGGTCTGGCTGCAGAAGCCATTTCCTCTTGTGTGGAGCAGGATCCTATGTAGGGAGATCGTGTCTTTTACTTATTTCCTGGGGCAGTAGAGCTGCAAAGAAAACAGCTCTTAAAAGAAATATCTTTAGAGAAAATCCATGCTTCAGTCTGTTGAGAAGTAAACTGCTCATATACTACTAGTAGATTGGCCATGTTTTACTGAGATCTGTAGACCCTCCATGCTCTAGAGTTAACTGTGGTGTGCTGCACCAAATGGGAAACGGATGGGCTGTATCTGTCACTGAAATCATAGCAAACTTTTTTCTTGCAGCATTTTGCTTATGGAAATTCCAGCTCAGTCTGAC
Source organism: Heliangelus exortis (assembly GCF_036169615.1). NCBI lineage: Eukaryota > Metazoa > Chordata > Aves > Apodiformes > Trochilidae > Heliangelus > Heliangelus exortis. The sequence goes on from NC_092434.1 coordinate 5,081,149, forward strand.
ATTTGGGCAAAAAAAGCTTGTATATGGGTAACTATTTTCCCTTTATATTAAGAATATAAAAAGAAAATGAAAACTGATCAGAGCTGTTGCCAGGCTAAGGAATTCCAAGTGGGGAAACTCAAAGAGCCAGAATAGCCAACAAAAGTAGATAAGACAAAGGTTAGTATAAGGATTACCACCTCCCATGGATCAGCTTCTATGACTATCTTGAGTGGTAAATGGGATTCACTGGTTGATTTTCATTTGTCTCAAATGTAACAAATCTTGCAAATTTTACCAGTCATGGATTATGTCATGCTTGAAAAATGTGGTATGCTTGATTTCCTGGGCCTTGAAAACTCTTGCTAAGTCTTTCCTAAGGGTTTGATGTCATTCCAACCAGGTATGAGGTTGGGATTGCTGACATCCCAGCACCAAAGTTATTTTGAGGGACTTTGTACAAATAAACTTTGTGTTTAGAAAAGGGAAGGGCTAACCTTACAGTCTGTGAGGTTCTGTGAAACTTATGAATGATACTTTGGGTTTTTGCAATCAGTTTAAGTTTTTTTCTAGTACTGCTAATTTGTGCCTCCTGCCCAAATCTGTGCCTCATCTTGGCACTGTGGCACTGATAATGAAATGGATCAATAAATAGATTTCTCAAGGTGCTATTTTGCAGTTCCAAACCTAGCTGTTATTACCTCCAGGGTCTGGTGCTTTTCTTTTCCCATGAGATAAATACAAGCTTCAGAAATTGAAGAAATTTGAGATATAAATAATGTCTACTGAAAAGCTGAATCAGGGCAGTGTGTTGAGCTCCTGGAATAAGTGCTTCCTGTGTCTTTTATTTGGGTTCTCGCGAAAGCATCTCATAGCTGGATCTAAGCAAGCATAAAGGAGGATAAACAACTTGCAAGAGGCTGCAGAAAGACTTCTTATGTCTATCATGCACAGTCAAGGCAAATATGTGACCAAACTATCTCACCTGTAATCCTTTCATTTTCTTGTAATGACAGTGAATAAAGATTATATTCACTGACAAAAGATTCAGAAAACAGAAAATCTACATGAAGCAATTTTAGCAAAGCCATTGCACTCTTTTTTTGGTTACCTATCCAATGTCTCTCTGCACTGATAATGTTGCCTTCTTACAGGGTTCAGAAATCTCTACAGAATGGCACAGTTGTCAAATCCTTTTTACTTCAGGCCCTTAACTACAAAATAAGTAGCTACTGAGTGTTTTGCTGGCTGCCATGGCATATTTCTTTAGGCTGGAAGGACCCTGAAAAATAGCTATTTATTTAGAGATAAATGCTTTGTTAGTTATGTGAAATGTGCAAACCCTAATCCCTCTCAAAATGGAGACTTTTGTGGATCAGTTGACTCGTGTTGTCTGTAAAGATAAAGGCTGTTAGGAGCCAATTTAAAGCAGTGTCTTTGCAGTTCAGGTGCAAATAGAAGGGAATGGGGTCTTTTAAAATGCTACTTCCGCAGACTTGGCAAAGTTTCCATGTTGGGAATTACTGGCAGCAGCTCAGCTTGTTTAGCCCTCGGGATGTGTATGCTAATGTGTCTTTCTCTTTTGTAAACACAGATTACCTGTTGTGCTAATTTTTCTCTTGTACTGTCTGCTGCCTTTTTTCTTTCCTGGAAATCATCTGAAAACTTCCTGAGCATTTAATTTCTCCCTGTAAATATTTTATTTTTGATCATGACATTCTCCCTAATATGAGGTTTTTCAGCATCACATTAACATGACCTTAGGAGGTTCTGCTCATTCTTACCTGTGTCAGACAAAATGATTTGGACAGAGCCTTGATTTAGGCACTGTGAAGCTCCCCAGACAGTCTGAGTTGCACATTCCCAAGTTCATAGCAGGTTACCAACAGTGCAGCTTTGCATCCTGCCAGTAGGGTCGGCCAGAGTGAGGATTATGCTTTGGCTTGTGCAGATGTTTGTAGGATTTTCCTACACCAGATGGAAAATCAGATCTTCTCAGGAATCTGTTTTTGTCTTCCTTTGGTGGCTGCATTTCACTGAGGACTTGAAAGTTCTTCTCAAGAGCTGAGTTCTTCTGCTTTGCTAACCCAGAAATTCAAGAACCCACCTCATGTATGGCCAGGTGACCTTTAAGGTCCCTAACTCCTGTTTTGTGGCCCTTCTACAGAGGTGCTCTCAGAGACTTTCAGTGCTGCAGCTCCCACCCAGCCAGTTTAGCTGCCCACTGACTGAGATGCTTCAGCTGGGGGCTGCCAGCCTGGCTTGGAGCAAGTACCCAAACCAGGACTCTGCAGTTCAAGGCTGTCACAGGACCTGTTAACAGCTGCCTCTACCTTACCATGTTTTAGAAGCAGCACCAACCCCACGCACAGGGATAATCAGCTTGTGCACCAGGCCCCAGGGGTGTAAAATCTGTGATGCAGTCCAAGTAAAATACCATTCTTTAAAATTTAAAAGAAGTTTTCAGCTGCCTGGTCAGGAAGGAAAAATACTGCCTAAATTCGAATTCTAGGGAGATGTCTGTCTCTCTCTGAAAGCAAACTCAAGCAGTGAGAAGTGGAAGTGAGCTACCCTGCTGGAGGAGGGGAAAGCAGCAGCTGGGGGCAGTGCCTGGCTCCAGAAAAGCTCCTGCCTAGCAAGCCTTACCACAACAATTTGCATTATATTATGTAATGTTGGACTGTAACATTACAACTAGCTGAAAGTGGCTCTTTGTCATGAAAAGGGGGTTACAAATTCCCCCTTCTCATTTTCTTTCCTTCCTTTAGAATGAGATTCCTCTGATAGAGCTGGGAAGTGCCATTAAGAGATGGATCTGTGCACTGCTTGGGGTATGTGTGAACCTCACATCACGAACACCATCCATCTCCCACCTATTTCCAGCCTGGTTCTGTATCCTCTCTCTGAGCCACGACCCCATGAGCAAAGTGCCTCCAGAGAACCTGAGCTGTGGGTTTGTAATGTGGGATTAAGCAGCTGAGGATGTGCAAGTGGCAACATACCCAGGCAAAATACCCTCCTTAAAGACTTGGAGTGACATTATTATTATTTGCGAGCCAGATGTTTTTAAGCAATATTTGTAAGCAAAGAGGGAAAGAGAATTGTTTCACCCCTTGTATCCAACTTCAAAGGCAGTTGATGCTCACATCCATCCAGAGCCTGAAACCTGACCTGTACTTTAGTGTCAGATCTTCTTCCCAGTGCATGATGCTACAAATTGTGCATGTGTGTCTGCTGTGTGACCTCACGCATCAGGAGGAAGGGAGTTCAAAGACTACATTTAGACTTGAAGTTTTTTGAGACTGAAATTTGATTCCTCAGTGGCAACTAGAACAGCAGGAGTAAACAGGCTATTTATTCAAATATTTTCAGATAGTACTTTCAAACAGAGAATATTCTGGCATTTGCCAAGTAATTTAGACACTGTGGAAATGTAAATTTCACATAATTTTTCAATATTCATTCTGTCACTTATATTCTTACTGCAGTTTATTCTTGTTTCCAGCAGATGTCTTAAGTGCCCTAGGAATGATTAGAAGAGCTCTGGTTTTATGTTGCTTATCCCTCACAGTAAAACAAAAAAGATGAGGCTCTCCTCTGCCTGCTTAATACTCAGGGTAAATCCATTTTGTTATATGGCCTTACCCTGGTGTAACTTAGTACAGGATGAGTCCCAGTCTGGTTATACAGTTTCTGATGCTTCCTTTCCCTGTAGAACAGTAATGCAGACAGTAACCCATCAGAAACCCATCAGACATGTCTGTACAGTTGGGATTTCAGAAGAAATGGGAAATTGATTGTACTGTTTTGTCAATATTCTTTCTAAAATAATGCCACGGGCTCTGCCCAGAGTAAATTAGTTTCATGTAAACAGGTGACATGATTTCACAATTTACATGGATATCTGACTTTATAAATTGGCTGATTAATTTTCTGAAGATCTTTGTATCTCAGGATGATGTTTAACATCACTTCATTTCAGTAGATGAACAAAAAGGTTCTTGGGTTTGCCTGGATTTGATATTCATTGTCCATGTTCGTTCTCTGTGCTTCTCCAGCCACAGGACATCTTTGCAGTTCTCATACCCCTCCCTGCAGGGCCGAGCTCCCAGCTGACATGGAGACCTGCAGCTAACATGGACCTGCCAAGTCTCAAGCTTTACCTGGCTCCATGTCCTGTGCTGCTCCTCCAGCAGTGGCAGCTGTACACGACTGCAGCACAGAGCTGGCAAGCACAGCCCCAGGTTGCAGCCTCCCTCCCCTCTCACATTCACTGAGCAATCAAACAGTGCAGAGAGCTGCTAGTTTATGATTTTATCAAGCTCTGTGCTCTCCCTTGCTCAACAGACTTTCATGTTGCCCACAGAAATGGGGAAGGGGAAGTTACTGTGAGTTAAATTCTCACTCAAGGCAACAGTTTTGCCTGCGTAAGGCCAACAGCCTTTGCTCCTTCCCTGATAATTAATGGCAAAACAGTCAGGGACCATCTCCCCAGGCAGAGGAAAAGTGGTGCCATGCCACCAAAGATGGACATATACATGTGAGCCAGTAAAATTTGTGCAACATTAGATTTCAGCTAGTCCAGCAATGGCAAAACTCCTTCCAGATACACACTGGAAGGTTTGTGCTGCCACATAGACTGAGCAGCCTGGGTCTCCATTAGTCTGAGGAACTTGGCACTGCACACTGTTGCATGATGGAAATGCTCCCCAGGCTGCAAGCAATGAACAGTCTCTATCAGGGCAGTTCCTTCACATAGTATGAGCAGGAAGCAAGACAGCTAACGAATTCATCTCTCAGTGTAGGACCCATCAGACAAGTGCTTGCTTCTAATACAACCTGGTGCAGGAGCTTGGCCAGTTTTTGTACTTTGCCTCTAGCAGAATGGAGGGCCATGGGTCCCCTGGAGTGTCAGAAGCAGCACAGCTGCAAATGCAGAGGAGCAACTGTATTCCCTGTGCAAGGATCTTCCACTTTGTACTTCACATTGTTGCTCCAGTGGCTCCATAAAACCAGAACAAACAAATGCTGCATCCTCAAGAAAGATAATTTTTTTTGGCAATGCATAATAGTGTAATTTAATATGGAGAACTGAGTTAGGATTTTTTAAATAATCAGGTTTTTGGGGTTTTTTTGTTTTTTTTTCCCCAGCCAGAAAAGCTATGGCATGGAAATAAGTATTACTTCCTGAATTTTTATACTGAAAGCTCATTAGAGAATCAATCAGCTTAATGTTGTCCCTATCAAAGCCAGTGGTATAACTCCTGTGAGATTCCAGTTTTAGTTGAATTTGCCATCCTAATAGGAATAAGAAAGGAAGCTTGCAACAATTATCCTTTTGTTATCCTGTTTTGCTTGATAATTAGCAAGCACAACACTGTAATAACTTTATGTATCACTGACATGTTGAACAAAATGCAGATCAAAAATCTCATATGAATCATATTATGTATGCTTTATTAAATTAACCTTCAATGCCAGGGAATGTGCTGCAAAAAAAGACAATATTGAAATGAGACTAACATTTCATGTGTGAACTGTGGGAACTGGCTAGAGCAAATGTCACACAGCACAGCCAATGGCACCTGATGCATGTAGGTGAGCAGTTTCAGGCTGATCATTCAGGTGAGACCTTAAAAAATTCTTTCTGTAAATCTGTTGCATGCCTGTGCTGTGCCTGTGAGTACTGCCTCTCTCTAGTGACACCCTGCATAAAGACACCACCCATGGATGCATCCAACATCACTTGGCAATCAGACCAGAATTATGGAATTCATTTTTACAGCCCAGCGTGCAACAACATTTCCCATCTGATCCTCAGATGGATCAAGCCATTTCCAGCCATGAGGATGAGCCAGAATGGCAGGATCCACAATCTCATCTGAAGTCAGGCACTGCTTGTTGGAACAGACTGGGGTTTGGGGATCCAAGTTTCTTTCCTTGAAATGCCCTACCAAAGGTAACTACTCAGATATACATGAAAAGGATGATCAAGAAAACAGTGGAACATGCTCATAATGATAACATTAAGTATTGGTTCAGTATTGACCTATCATATTTGATGAGAAAGCAAGGAAAATTCAGACTATTCTCTTTCAGCTGCATATATCTCTATGGGGATTTGTTGACAGGCCTCAGTGTAGGGTATGCAGAGTAACACTCTGTGCATCTCCATTGCTTTGGAGCAGGTAAGCAGCTATGATTTGAGACACAGCTTTCAGCCATGGAGGCAAAACTTCCATTTCAGCTGCTAAGTTTAATTTGGATTCCTTCACTAAGTGAATATTCAAATGCCAGAGAAACTTAAGTTCTTAAGCCAAACGAGAGTAATATTGCATTGGACAAGTCACTTAGTTTCACTCTTCCTGTCTGCAATATACATGGTCCAGGAATCCAAAGGGATGCTTTCGTAGGACCAATGAGATACTGGGTGTGTCACAGGAGACTTGGTTTGTTTGTTTTTTAAAATTTTTTTACAGTGGGAAAATATTCCTAATATAAAATGCAAACACTGGAAGGAAAAAACAGCAGCAGAGGAACAGAAAAGTAATCCACCAAAGCAAACTGACTTAAAAAAGAAAAAACACTTCACTTATAATCTCTCTTCTGAGTTAGCAACAAGAGAAATGTTTTTTTCCTGGAATCCTCTGGAAAACATCTTCCAGGCCACACGATGCCTTTATCACTGGAAGACACCCCAGTCACCAATCAGCTAACTTGACCTGTCAGTCTTTACAATTATTGTTTAGTCCTTAACCTATCACCTGGCTGTCCCATGTGCTAGCCATTTCAGGGATAGTACAGAAATGCTTATAATAAATAATGCATCTGGAATATCTGCTGTCTCACTCTGCTCTTCCAGGGCAGCTAAGATGCTGTGTCATTTACTGCTGCACTATACAGTGAAACACATCTCTCCATGTGGGAAATGTATTTACAATGATTATCTAGCAGAAGAGCACAAAATGATTTGTACTGGAACCTGCAGCTTATCAGGAAAATGATATTTGGCAGGGACACAGCCAGTGTCTGGCAGAACATAGTACATTTCCAGTTCTGCAGAGCCAGAGCTGCTTCCAGCAGGGCTGTAGGTAGCAGGAGCTTGGTTGATGGCAGCTGGGACCTTGGACCTGGGACCAGCAAGAGAGAGCCCCTGTACATGACAGGTACAGCAGCTTGCAGGAGCTGGGGGTATGGGCACCTCAAGAGCTTCACAGCTGTAGCTCTAATAGCAAAGCTGCTCCTAGAAAATCACTCAGCTCCCATTCCCCAGCCCCTCAGCTCTCGTGGTACAACAGTTTTCCTTCACTGTTTCTCCCAGCTCTTCTGGGTTAATTGTAGCTTTTCAGCATAGTCCCTAGCACTAAAAAAAAAAAAAAAAAAACAACCAAAAACCTCATCCAGGCAGATCAAAGCCCTCTTAGTCTTCAAAGCCCTCCCTCAGTCACGGACTCCATTCACCCAAACCACAACTCTCTTCCCCTTTTTAAAGCTGGCAGCTGTTCCTAAACTAACAATGTCAGTAGCATCCCTGAGCCCACCCATTTAATCCCTTGCTGCCCAGTCCAAGCATGAAACATCATAAAGTTTCAGAAGCAGCAAGATTAAGGAGTCTTCTTTACTCTCTTTAGATTTGTATTTCAGTCAGTTTTAAAGCTTTCACCAACAACTTTGAAGACTGTTGCTTTCTAAATTAGAGCCTGTCTTATACGATGGCAGGTGTTTGATTTTTTAAGAACCAGGCCAATTGCTCTGAAGGTTGTCAATGCTTCTTCCTGCCCTTTTTTTCTCATCTTACAGAAAGTGCCTGTGGAGCAGAAGAAAGGTTCCCATATGTGAAGGGTTAATCTACCTGTGTTAAGTCCACTAGGAGTTGGTCATTCTCTCTGAAAGATGAAAGTGGACATGAGCCTGTATTCTTCCAGGGTAGGAAGCAGTGATGCATCTGCTCTGTTTACCTCCTGGGTTTGTGTTGATGAGCTTTTCTGCAGCCTGGTGAATACTCATGGCTTCATACAGAGAGCAGTAAGATAAACTGAACTCTGAGTACTGAACACTTTCTCTGAAATGACTCAGGTTTCCAGTCATGTGGTAAAAAACACAGCAAAATCAGAAAGCCCTTGGAGGCTGCCACACAGGAGTGCAATAGTCTGGGCATTGACTGAACTTCACACCTCTAACACCACCCCCCACAGCTTCCCTTTCAAGCCTACAGAAAATCAACAGATAACATGCTGCAAATTCTACTCGGTTGTTACTCTTGGGCAGGGACATAACTTTCTTTCATACATTAATCCTTTAACTCTCGATCATCTGCACTGGTCTCAAAAGAACTTCCAGTTTCTGCTAGCATGCAGGTGGTGAGGGGATCAAGGCAACGTTCAGAAACCTATGCCATTTGCTGCTGAAGTAGCTGACAAGAGACATGCCAGGTAAACATGAAAGAAGTGGCCTAGGAACAACCCAGCACAATGAGTCAGCTCAGACTGGTTTGGATTTTATACTCTAACCAGGTCTCTCAAAGGAGAACATTGGGATGTTTGTCTAAGTGTTACAAATCACTTGGGAAACAGGTGCCTTGATGCAGATAGCAATTCTAGTGTGTTGATTGCTTTGCTCTTTCTAGAGTAAAACAAAACACTATCTCACACCAAGAAGCTTCGGTGCTGTGAGGGGGAGAAACTCCTGCATGGTTCTCTAGGACCTGGAGGTTTGAAATGTGTCGTGTGCTGGCAATCATGCCAGAATAGTATTTTCTGACAAAAATCAACCACGATTAAACAATAGAAAATCAGAAGGGAAGGACAAAAGAGGGGATGAGTTGAGACCACAGGACCCTCAGTAACATCCTAGGATGGTTTTTGTGTTTTATTTGCCCAAATGCCACACACAGGCAGCTTGCTGCATCCCTGTTTGTCTGCTAGCAGCCTGGCTTCCATCGTATGACAGCTGAATATAGATCTGGCCCAGAGTGAAAGCTGGTAAACAGCAGAGCTTTAATAGTAATCAGAGTTTTCAAAAGGCTATGGCTGTTTGCTTTCTACCTTATCCTGACCCAGTGATTAGGGATGCACTGATCATTATTTGCTTATTAAGACTTGAAAACAGAGGCAGAAATTTACTCCTCTTCACAATCAGCCAAGTGTTCATATGAGCTTTTAGATTACAGAGCAGAGGCAGCAGCTACTGAAGTGAGATTTTTTCAGGAACATTACAGGCTTTAAAACGTGTCCTGCCTGACTGGAATGAACCAAAGCTAACATTGCTTCTTTGTTTAGATATTAAACCAAAGTTCATTGAACTATTTCTTCCTTTCATGCAGGGAGCCCTTTAAAGCCGTGTGCCCAAGTACAGGCTTGAGATGACCTGTAAAGTCTGGTAACCATAATCACTTCTTTGAAAGAAAAGGTGTAAGCCTCCCTGCAGCCCTGAGTTAAGACCAAGGCCCAGGGAGAGTGAGATTTTAGATTCAATCCTGCCCTCCTGCTTTCTATTAGCTAACTTGGTGGTAGCTGTTTTGGATCCTATTTTAAGATTATTCCCTTAGAATATCATAATTTCTGAAAGGAACTTGCTCTGAGGATAACTTGTGTGTCAGTCTATCTCCCAGTGCAATCTGAGTGCTAAAATACTGGAAACTGGTTTCTATTCATATCAAAATACACAATCCTAAACTCCTAATGCTTATATAAGGTACTTATATAAGGTTTTTAATTTCTTAGAGTGTAATATTCAGCATTTTCTACCTTACTAATGTACTGATGTTCTGTAAAGTAGCATACTCAGCCATTTCAAAAACCTTGATGCACTCTATAATAAAAATAAATCTTTATATATCCTTCAGTGACCAGAATGGAAAATAAGCCCTCAAACTTTCAAGACAGATCCCTAATATGACTATAATATTAGAATAAAACATGTAAACCAAGGATAATGCTATGCTCAATATTTTATTTATATTTTTATGTAAACATAATTTGCTTTGTAGGCACAATATAACAAAAGCTCTAAAGCAACAAATACAATTAAACAGTGTTTCAGTTCACTTCAATCAGGCTTAAGTTAAAGAGAAGCTTTCACAGTTCCTTTAAGGCAAATTGAGAAATAATTTGTTTCACTTGAAGAAACTATCCAATTGTTTTAAGAGTTGTTTAAACAACACTGTCAGTAGTAAGCGCAAACCTTTATGTCTACTGTGCTAAGACTTGGTCAGTAACAAGTCTCAGCATCATCATTTTGTATAGCGTGCCCTCTACCACTTCAGAGGCAATACTACTGCTTGTGGTACTCTAAAAAGTATTTAGGGCTTGTGGGCCAAATTCTGCTAGCACAAATCCTGCTTCCAGAACAGATACCTGAAAAATTTCAAATCATTTCAGTAGTAACCTTCAGATATGCCATCCTAATACCAGTAAAACACAGAGTAGAGTTTAGCTTGCTGATGGTAATACTCATCCAGAAATATTCCTTTGTACTCACTGTGATTACCTGGTACTCTACTGATCAGAAAATGGCCCTAAATTGGTATGAATTAGCATGAAGAGTATTTTCACCCTGCTAAGAAACCCAGGAAGAGTTAGCCAAAATTATTTCATTTGATTGTTGTCCTTATGGTGTCTGTGGCCATGACCAAGATCACCTATCTTTATTTTTCTTGAAGGGTCATTTAACTGTAGAGCAAACCATACTGCAGTTTAGAACAGAAGAACGGATTTGCTATTCTGCTTGCCCTACTAATTTAAGGCCTTGAGAATGCCACTTTACTGCCAGCTCAAAGATCACCAGCAATATTGCTCACTTTGGCGTCAAATCAAAATTCCTAGTTATGTTAAGATTTGTTGCAGGACAACATCATTACACTAACTGCAAAAACAAAATTGGGCATGTTTCCTGCCATTGTCAGCTTATGAGTCATGAAAACTTAATGACCTTTCTTAAAAGCCCAATTGGCAAGCCCAACACATGGAAAACTGTCACTGAATATATACTATTTTTTCTGTGGATAAAGTCCCAGTTTGGGCCTCATGTGGCACTGGACATGTACACAAGTCTAGCTTGAAAAGAAACTCAGCTATAGTGAAGTTCTGCATCAACATCTAGAGAAAACTGAAGTTCTGGTTTGATTAATATTTCAAAAGCTTTCTTCACATTTTTCTCCACAGCTTCTTCTTCTCGTTATTTTTAAATTTGTTTAACCCGAGGGAAACTCTTTCAAAATGAGCATTCTGCACAGTTACCTGGTATTAGAACAGCAACTTTGTAATAGTGAAAAGAGATGGACATTAATACTTAGGCAGCAAGATGAAACAGACAGACAAAAAAAAAGAGACAATCTTCTAAAGCCACACAAAGAAGTCATCCAGACCCATAAGACCTTTCACACTGAGAAAAGCCTGAGACGCCCTCTGTCTCCACTTTTCTGTATCAGTTTTTAACTTCTATCACTAGAGGATACTTACAGATTTAGGTGAACAACTAGTCATGCCAGGGGAAATACTTTATTTTGAAAAAAATATATTAATTCAAAGATACATGGCATTATACAAGGTCTCTGTCATTTCTTTAGCATTTCTACTGTAGGTGATTGCAGCCATTTCAAAACAGTTGTTTTAAGAAGACAATTGAGCACCTGAGTAGCTGCTGCTTGGATAGGTGAAAAACATGGAAAAAATACTGACTTTTGTCATGTTTAGATATAGTTTCCACTAGTGGGAGGTAGATAAGACTAGCTGGTCTTTGACTACTTGATCCTGGTAAAAAATTACAAACATAAATGTACATGTGGAGCAGAGCTTTTGAAAGAACTACTCACCTAAAGTTATCCCGGTGCATAATTTCTGATGGGATTAAGGCCTAGAACTCATTTTAAATGGGTTTAACTTCTGTAGGAGTTCAGCTCTGGCTTGATAGTTGATCAACACATTAGTGACTTCAGACCAGTAAACTCCATCAACAAATTTCTTTCCACATACTCATCAGTGATCCTCACCAAAACAATCTTCAAAAGAAATGTAAAATTGGCTTGGATTTTGGACAGAGATGAGTTGTTGGTCTGCCAATAACAATGCTAATTGCTACAGGCCATTAAAATTTTGAGTCTAAAGAGTGTCTCATTAACCTTTTTTTTTTTGCCTGTAATGTATTGGTGATAGCTCAGAACGACAGGAAAGCATGAGAGTTGGTACTTTGAATGAAGTGTTTAATTACTGGTGCTGATGACTAATGTGATTATACAATAACTAATCAAAGTCTCTCAATTAATGATTTCTTGCAGAATTTCAGATTCCACAATTCTAAATGAGGTATTTTTGAAAATGAAGATTGCTCATCAAATGATAAAGCATGACCAAGGAAACTGAAAACTCACATTTTTTGTAACTTTTATCTGTGCCTCATTAAAAAAATAATCTGTTTAAACACTGAAAACCCACCAATTTAAAATCCTCCCTCCAGTTACTAGAATCTTCCAAACAGCAAGTGGGGAATTCTTTTTTGTTACTACTTCCAACTTGCAAAAAAAGCCCAAACAACTTTATGCAAAATGTTGGAATTTGCATGGGAAAGATGCCCATCTAAAATTACACAGTAAGTTAATAAGGCTTTTAAACTGAAACAGAAAAATACATGGGACTCCTACAGGGAAATTGGGTATTACACAGGAAATTTCATAATACTGCACTGGATGAGAATGGCACTTGAGTTCAAAACAACAATTATCAACAGCTCATAGCTCAGCTGACTGCAGACAAATACAACACACACTGTACTACAGCATTTGTTCACTGATGCACAGAAGAGATCTCCCAGCCTTGTTCCCTTCTACTCCATCAACCTCTCTGCTTCCAGCACCTCGGGCTGTTACTGGATGAAGGGCATGCGCTCTTTATTCTCATTGTCCCCTTCATGGTCTTCCTCCTCTTCTCCAGCCTCACTTGTCTCTGTGCTGTCGTTGGCCATCTGCAGGACAAAAGATGAAGGACATCAGAGCACCTTTCATATTGTTTAGTCATTCTTATTTCAGTTTGATTAATTTGACAAAGTGACTTTAAAAACAAAAGAAGCCATGGCTGCAACGTGAAAATAAACATTCTGCCTGTGCAAAACTTGCTGGCACTACATCCTTTCCAGCCAGAATTATAAACTGTTCCCTCCTGGCTTACAGCTGAATTACCTAACAGAACACTGCTTTGTAGGCCAGTTGCACAAGCAGACCCTGATCTGTGCACATACAGCAAACTGACATTAGGCTTCCAGATACAAAATAGAGCTGTGTAGGAAGTACAGAATGTGTGAGACCTCTGGTTACAACTCCTTCTGTACCTTCTCTTCCAGAAACAGGGAGCTCTATTCTTTAACGCCAACTAATGGATGGTACCTGGTCCCACATGAGTTATGAAAACTCACAGAACAACTGTTTCATATTACAAAACAATGAAACATCATGAACAGTAGATATATAGATGCTAGCAGAATATATCCATGACAGAGTGCAAATCTTGGATCATAAAGGAGTAAGGAGAAACTGCATTTCCAAATTTTATGGAAGATGCCTGTACAAGTAGTAAGCAATTTGCAGAAATTTGTACTTCAGGAGTATTTAAGGAACACATCATGTTTTTTTCACATGGGAAGTTAAAAAAGAGTTTTTCATGAAAGTATATCAAATTTGTTCTCACCTTCTAACCAGTGCCTATTGTGAATATATAATAACAAGAGAACACATGGAATAAATGTATTAATGATGTGTTATGGATTCTTGTTTACAGTTTTAAGATGCAATTCAACTACAAAATAACACCCAGTTTCCACAAGTGAGGTCCCAAAAGCCTCCATTTTGCTTGCAGTAATTTTATGCGAGATTTGGGGCCAAGTTTGGAGTAAGTGGAAGAAGAGCTTAACTGTAATTCCAGGCTCTGTTCTTTCAAACATACATCAGGATTGATGTGAAATCAGTTTTTCCTTATCTTCTTTACTGCTCTTTCCTACATATGAGCATGGCTCTCATTTACTGCTGCTCTCTGAAATGTTTCTGTACCATGTTAAGGTCCTGTAGACCAAAGCTCTACCACAACTATCTTCCTTCAGAACATTTCTAGAAGGATGTATTTAGATATTATACTTTATATTTTCTTTTAAAAAAAAAACCAAAACACTAAAAAAATTCCCACCAGAGGCATATTTGACTTTTGTATGAGAATCAGAAAGCACTGCAACATTTGTACACTGAAGTAATATTGTGTCTTTTTCTGTACAACCCATTTATTCATACAGGAATTTTGTATTATGTGGAATGTCTACTTGTTTTCCATCACAGGGACAGAAAGAGATGTGGCCAGTTTACCCTGATCTAAGACTTGCAGACACATTTTTGGAGAGGCAGATAACCATTCAGTATAGAAAATTAACTGCTAGGACTCTAGGAATTACAAATATACTTCACTTGGGGTTAAATACATAAATTATTGGTTGCAGTTAGGTGCTATGGATTTAGGAGAAAACAATAGTAAAAAAACTGTAAGGGACACATCTCCAAAAGTAACTGCCATGCTTTAACTTGTGTGACTGTACACCAGGTATGTAGCACTTTGCACTCACCAGGGGAGTGGGTGCTTTCTCCACATCCAGAATTAGTTTTCCAATATTTCCCCGGTCATGGATTCTCTGCATGGCCTCCTTCACCTGAAAGAAAGACAACCTATTGATAATGTCCAGGAAAACACCAAGAGAAGCCTGAATTCCTTCCTTCTAAATCCAGCAATACATTTCAGGCGTGCTATGTGCAAGGTCATTCAAACAGCTGCTTAAAAAAAATCAGTAGTTAAACATTTTTTTAGTGAGTTTGTAAGGCGTGATTTTTGCATTTGTTTGCCAAAATGGGATGTGAATCTCAGTGACAGTTTTTGAAGAGTAACACATACATAATGTTAATGCACTATAAAAGTCATGGTTAGCTGAGGCTAAGGGAGTTAATCATTACAGGTTGTTCATTAGATTTTCTCTTTGCAGAATATTTATCAAGAAGCCCTACTCTAACTGAAACAATGAAATGTTTTTTTTAATTGACCTATAATATTTTTCTATTAGTTTACTTTACTTTATTAATAGAGGCAATGCTGAATCCAGGCAGTGGCTGTGATTAATGCAGTACTGTGTTCTCACTCCAGTGACAAGTACTTTTTTTTTTTTTTCCATTTTAAGTAAGTAGTGTCCTACAGATACCACTATGGCTAGACATTTAACAGCTGGCTGCAATTAGCACACATAAGAAACAAAAACCTCTTCTTACTACTGCACTTGAGAGGAGCTTACTTTGATGCATGAAGTTTCAGAACTCATGAGAGCTCAGTGCTGACGACTGAAATTGTGAGTGCATTACCCTGAACGTTCAATGTGCAGCATGCAGATCACTATTAAATCACTGGAAACTGGAAGATGTCAAGAGTTTCCTCACTTTCATGGTGGGAAACTTCAGGAACTCAAAATGTACACATAAAAACTGTTTCATATCCCCATCACACTATTTTCTGCTGGCATAACAGGCTATGTTGAGACAAGACAGAGTTTATGTTAATAGGATCTACCATCTGTGACATAGTTTTATTGAATACTTTTAGAATAATGGCATAGAAGTTTGAAACAATATGCTGACTTGGGAGCAGGTGGGTCCCCTACAGTACATTTAAAAACCCAAACTGAGGTCTAGACACCTGAGATAATTACCAAATGTCTACTACAGGAGGATGTATGAGATTTTTAAAGATACTAAGTGCATACAGCTTTCAACTTCCAATTAAATTTAACATATGCTGGGTACAGAACATCTTTACCATCTGTTGGCCTTTTGAAAGCTGAGTGCACTGAACTCTATATTAGAACCTTAATTTTGCCAAGAGGTTCCCTCAATTATTAAATACTGGACTTAAAAAAATCTGTTGGAACAAAAGAAAAATTGCGCTGCAAAACACAATGACTTGCTAACTTAAGCCATAACTGTAAATTAACCTTCAAAAACATATTTTTATGAATCTCACTGAATAGAAAGTTGACCTCAAAGTGGAGTCCACAAAATCACAATAATTATAATGAAGTTACCTTAAACATAAACAATACCTAACTATCCTGTAAGATTTATTCTGCACTGTAGACAATTATTCTTTCATGACCGTGAAGAAGAAGCTGTCTGAATTTTTTATGACTTTTATTTATTAGCCAAATCAAACTTTCAGGAGTCTACAAGAAACCAACAGCCACACTTGCCCATCCATTGAAATTTATTACCAGAACATCATGTGGAAAGCAGGGTGTGCAACATTTATTTTCATTTGGACCGTATCATATTTAGCAAGGCAAATTTGAGAAAATGTGCTTTCTCTGCATTTTTCACAAGCACAGTATCAGATTTAAGGCTCTGGAGAAAAGGCTCAGGAGTTGTTTCCAGGACACTTGTAAGTAGCTTGCAAATGCAAACAGCAGGCAGAGGCAAAGGGAACAATAAAATATATAATAGTGTCTATGGAATCCAGATGGAGCTATTGCAACACATTAAAAAAGAAATGTGTAAAAAGTTTGAAGAGCTGATGTAACAGATGTATTTTAGTGTTATTTGCAAGTTACCTATCCAGTTAGTCAAATTCTGTACTAGTGCAATGCCATTCAGCATGCTGTGTCTGAATTAAGAGACCATGACCTATTTTATGAGTACTTTTTATGTTTATGGCTGCTAACAGTCCACTTATTCAACCAAGACTTCAACTACTTGTTTCCCAAGGTGCCTGAATGTTAAAACCATTCCCTCTTATTCTACAGAGGGCAGAAAGCATTAAAATCTTTCTTTTCTATGCAAGTATGGTTAAGGCTTAAGTTGTTCTATGAAGACTCTATAAAAATATTTACTTTTTCACGCAAACATTGAAGTGCTGTGTATACTCTGCCTTGTGCACAGCGTGCTATGGAGCTTTTGCACATTCCCAATGAAGACAGCAAATCATTCTGCACTTGGTTACAATCAGAGCATGTCAGGCCTGTGGACATCCTGGAGTTTACTAGAGGTTCTCCAGAGTGACTTGGATTCAAAAGGAGTACCTTCCAGTAGCAAGAATCAAAAGGGTTTTGTATTTTAGTTTGACTGACAGGTTGTAAGGATACTGTAGAGTGGAATCATCTTCCTCTCTCTGTTCAGTGTTCTGTGCACATGGTAACACACACAGGAAAAGAACCTTTCTAGCTCAGGTTGAGACAATTTGCAATTATTTCAGGGAATATGCTTTTATAATTGAAGAAACAAATTTGAACTGATATTTCTCCTATCTCTTTCAGCTCTACAAATGGTACAGTCATGGATATGTTACCATGTATCCCCATTCAAATATTTTTCAGCAATGACAGTGAATCTGGAAATTAAGACAACCTATGCAATGATGAGGTCACCTGTAAAACAAAAATATGATCTAGAAAGACAAAAACAATGTACTCAAATTCTTAGTTTCCATCTTAAATGCCTAAGTGCTACAGATTTTGAGAATTCCTCAAAAGAATCCTGATACATACACAGGATTAAACAAAAGAAAACAAAACACAAAGCTGGCAAAGAAAGACTGATGTGGAAAAGCCTTGATGCAAGGATATTTGCCTAGGGGACATTATGGTCGGGATCTCAGAGCTTCTCTTGGATCAGAGCCATTTCTGTCCATCTGTATTGTGTATCATACTGAGAAAAGCAATAATTACTGTCAATAATCCCTGGTTAAGAGGTAAGGTAAGGGCAGAAAAGCCTTTGTGTTACTGGTCAAAGAATGCTCTGAGAGGTTTCAGGTTAGCTGTGTGCTCTGCAAGTATTAAGTATGACAGTTGTACTGAATCCTCTCTACCACCACCATACTTGGGGTACTCTTCAGAAGTTTCAAGAACTTTGGTTATTGTGTCCTGTTTTAAGATTTCTTATTTGGCTTCAAATAACCACATCTTCTGCAGCCTCAAATCTTTCCAGGACTGGGCTGAGGCACTTACCTTAACCAACAGTGTTACCTGATGCACTGCTTTATAGATACAGGGAAAGTTAAAAAGAGAACTATTATTTATCTACTGCAGCCTGCCTAAGAATGGGATGCTATTTTCAAGTCTTTAGATATTATTTTAAACATAATGATCTGTATCTGTATTTGGCTCTTCTTTTGGCAATCTCAGGAGTAAAATAAGAGATTGCAAAGTTGGAACACGAAACTGCTTGCTATGCCAATATAACACATTGGGGGCTTTAGGCCCATGTTAGTATTATGGATGTTTAGTAGAGAAAACAATGAAGGCAATCTGGCATGGAAAAATGTCCTAATGGAAAAGTGAAAACATAATGCTTTCATCATCCTGTGAAGCTGCTCAGCTCAGTGATATAATGAATTTTAAAAATTTATTATTTTAGTCAAGTTCCACATTTACTTCATGAAAAAAAAGGAACTGAAAGACACTACTGCAACAGAAGATATTCCTTTAACTCCATGAGGCTGAATGCAGTTTGTTGCACAAAGTGCCATATCAAGATTATAGTTCCATTTTTGCTGACAACTTTTTTACCCTCTTGCTCTGAGCTAAGGCAAGTTTATGGCATGGTGGCAGATGACTCTGTACTTTCTTTTTTGGGGCCCTCTGCTGACAGTGGGTTTCTCTGAGGTATGTGAAAGAAATTCTGCTTACCCTTTGTCCCCCTTTTTCATAACCAAGGTTACAAATTTAATCCAAGCCAGAAGTTAAATTAGTTCAGTTATCTGTGTAGTCTCTAAAGCTCACTGATCATTCTAATGCTGTATCAAAACATGTTGTCAAAAATGTGATGAGCACCCAAATAAAGGAAAAGTCCCTCACCTCCAGACAGGAACAATGGAAGCACACAGAAATAGTAACAGCACCTGTCACTGCACAGCCAATTTCAAATATAAGAGAACAAAGCATTTTGTAATGTTAAAATAGCTTTATCCTGAGACTCTCTTATTTCTGTACTCCAAAAAAAATCAGGATAAAAAAGGGACGTTTCCCACACAGATGCTGGAAAGGAAAGTACATAGCATGAAAACTACTTTTCAAAGGGAATTTGGAATATTCTGTGTAAACGAACACATTTCAATTCCCATTCCAAATTTCACACCCTGTTCCCCTGGTGAATCTTCCCTGACATCATCAGGTTGCATGTGATTGAGAAGAGCTGGTACTGGGACAAGGGAAGTCTCAGGTGATAGAGGGATACTCATAGTATCCCTCAATGGGCTTCAATTAACCAAACACACCTTCTGTAAATAAATACTATGCTGCAAACATGGCTTTTATGCAGGTCAGCACTTTCTGACCACTCCTCCAATGTAGGTCAAGCATGAACCTTCCTTTAAGAGAACTCAGTATTTTCCTTATGAAAGCCAGGAGAGCTTCCTATTATTGCCCTAAACCAATAAGCAGTTTAGCTTCTCCATTAGTTCTCTGCAGGCTCTCTCTGACAGAAAGAAGAGCTCTCTGCAAGAGCATTCCTTGCCAATAATTAATTTCTCTCTCGCTCACTGCTGTGTGTCAGAGGAGCCTGCAACTGCATCATGTCTGCAAAATCACATGGACAGGATCTCCATGGTGACAGTGTCATGCAGTAAGCAAACATCAGCTGGCTAGTCAAGGTTACTTTGGCAACCCAAGTGTCGCAGGTAACGATGCAAATCTTATTCAGCTATAGGAAAGAATAATCTGAATTAAAAACTTGCCCATTTTTCACTCTAGGGCTGGTTCTGTTCTGTTGCTCTTCATAACAGCCCCTATTGCAACGAGCCCATTAGTATTACAGACACTAATAACAATAATATTTATTTAAGCATCGTTGATATGTGGTAATGAAAAAAAAAAGATGCATACTGCAGTCTATTCTAGCTGAGATACTGGATAAACAAAGCTTTAATATTACAGCTTTCATTAGTGCCATGAGGCAACATGATTTTAATATCAGAATCACTGCTGTGGTCTTTTACAAATCTACCTTGTCTTTAATATGGACTGTGAGCTGCATTACGATTGCAGATGCTGTTCTCAGACCAGAAGAGTTTTCTTTCACGTCATTGGCATAAATGGTTTTTAAAACTGAACACGTCTCCATAGGAAGAAAAATTATGTAGTCTCTATCTTCTGGAGTATGTCTGTTTAGCTTTGGTCTGTGGAAAGGAGGACACCCAACAAACCAAGGGTGACAGTTTGTTAGCTTGCTGTCAGCTCCCAGGGATGTGAACTGGTGCATTAATCCATGCAGATTTTGCTGGGGATAAGGGCATGGGAGAACAAAAGTAAATTTCCCTTTTAGCTTATATTTGCCACAGCCCTCTTAACATGGCTTGAGCTAAGAGAAGGACAGGACAGCTCCCTGGATATCCTGTGACATACACATGGTAAGCAGTCACAGGGCCCCTTTGCAATAATATCTGTGTCCTTCTATTGTCCAAAGTGACACCTACAAAAATTCAGTCCTATTGTTTTTTGTTTTGCTGGCAAATTTCCTCCTCACTAAGCTTGAAATGTCTTTCATGTTTATGCAACACGATTTAGTACTGTAATATTTCCCTGGGATCTATGACTTTTTTTTTTTTTTTTTTTTTTTAATTTGTAATATTTTCCTTTCTCAGGAAAAGCCTTCTGTATAAGCTTTTGTAGAAAAGCTTTTTGCTTGCATGTTATTACTGACAATTACCTCATTACAGATGCAGTTATTTGGACAAAACTATCCTGTCCTGTCAGAGATTATTTCACTTGACAGCACAGGAATAACCTGTACTGACCACAGCACACTTCCATGGGAGGGATGTGTATTCACAACAGAAATATTCTCCTTGCACTGTGTAGCAGAATACCTAGCACAAAAGTGCTTTTAGTATTTAACTGACATTTAACTGAGTATTTTTGTGACAGAATCCTCCAATTGTCTGTTTGCATAGGAGCTGGGCATATGGGAGGCTGATAAACCCACATCTGCAATTGGCCTGGATTATCCTCTCCTTCCCGGATTGATTCTCTTACCTACACCATTAATCCTAAAGAGACCTCTCAAACTCTGTTCTCCTGGAAGCTGAGGGTATGCAGCATCTTGCAAGACAGATGGAAAAGAAGCATAATATTTACAGGATATTGAGTAGGCTCTATTCCTGCCCATGGTGAATACAGCCAGCTCTTAACACGCAGAAAATGAGCACTGAGCATATGTAATAAGACACATAAAATTCAGGGTATCTGGGAACCAATTTTCATAAACTCCTACTGAAAACAAAAGCGCATGGGGAAAACATGGATATAATCAAGATCAACTGCTCAAATGTTAAGAAGTTAGTATTGTTATATGTTTTTAGTTAGCAATGATGGAGTATTTTAGACACAGGAAGAGAAAAATCACTTGGGTCATGGCATCTAATTCTTTGCTGTGAAGCTAACATGTCATGTCATCCTGCTAGTATTCATCTGAAATAAAAATTATTTTATCCAACTCAACTTTTATTACTGTATATATATTTATATATATTATATTATAATATATATTTTTATTCACATATATTATTTATAGTATATATTCATATTATATTTATATTTTATATTAATATGTATTATTATATTATATTAATTAATATGTATTATACGCATTAATTAATATGTATAATTAATATGTATTATATTATATTAATATGTATTATGCATATATATATACACACGTATATGTATATATATATATATACATATATTTATATACTGAATATATATATATTTATGCTGAACTTTTGCACCAATGGTTTTGCCTGCATACATGCAAATAGAAAGTATGTTTACAACCCCTCTCATTCTCCCTTTCCTATTCACAGCTGCAAACAGCAGCTCTGGCCTCTATTCCCTTCTGCTGCCTGTCAGCATGGAGAGACCTTTTCTCTGGAATACCTTTTAGCCTCACTGGATGTTGCCATGGTAGCAAGACTAAAACCAGATCCAAGACGAGAAAAATGTCAAAGGAATAAAACTGATGCTACAGGCAAATTCTGACTCTGAGTCCTCTCTTAGCTACTGGAGATATCTATTAAGTTACATGTCTTTTAGACAGAGCTACAGCTGCAGAACTGTGCAGTTTTCTGTCTTTCCTTATTCCTATAAGCTCCTGCTGACGTCAATGAGTATTTGTTTTGCCTCAGTAAAATTCAAAGAAAAAGAGATTTAAAGCCTCATAATTACAGAATAACGGAGCCAAATCTTGCCAGCTTTTACTTACAGAGTTAAAAGGGATGAAGGAGAAAAAAGGCAGAACCAACATCAAATGAAATATTTAGAAGTACTAAACAGCAGTGCCTAGGTATACATTTGGTGGGAGCTTTCCTACTTCGTACAAGAAGCTCAAGAAAGAAGACCTTGAAGTTTGATCCATCAATACAGAGAATTCCAGCAAGATGGGACAGCTCAGGGGCATTCAGCACTTTGACAGTTAAAGACTAGAATTTTGGTTCCAAATTACACGTTATAGAGAGAATAGCTCTATAAGACTATGTTTATTACCTTTGAAAAACCTGCACAGAGAGAAGGAAAGCTACTTTTGATTCAAACTGGCAAAGCACAGCTTTTTGCATTGTCCCTCATTACTAGCATAACCTTGAAGAAAAAAAGGATTATTTTTTCTGATTTAATATGGGAAATAATTACCTTATTACTTTCAAAGTCAAGGGTTGTTTCTGAAGGGTAGATACTAGGTGAAGAAATCCCTGGAACACACTCGAGCAGAAAAGCTGTACCTCGTGAATCAGAATGAAGCTTTAAGGATCCTGTGCTGGATTTTCTCTCAGAATAGCAACAAAGCCAAAACTCCTGGACCCAAATGACAGTCTAGGCCATAGCACAATACAATCATACTGACTCTATACTGAGATTAACCAGTCTGAAGAGATACAGTGTTGCATGGAAGGGATGCAGAACTGCACTAATACAGTTTAAAAGTTCCTCAAATCCCATTACCAAAGGGGAAGTGTTAATACATCACATTTCTTGTTGCCACTATGTCCCTGTGAGCCACTGACTCCCAGCTGCTCTCCAAGTCTTTGGGATTGCTGGTAGAAATTATGATAGCATGGTCCCAATTTATGCTAGGAAGATGGCTCCAAGCACATCAAAGCCATGAGTAGAGAGGCTCAGAACTAGTCATCTCTTTCTCCATTCTGAGCAATAACATATCTTACTCTAAGTTGCAGCCAAATGTGCACACAAAGATGCCTCAGACACTCCTGAACCTTGGGGTGTTCAAACGTGTAGTGGTTCAGATTCCACTCCAGTGACTCTCACTTGGTCTGCAGCAGCAGCAGCAGGACTGGGGAAAATTCCTTTGGCTGCAAAGGAGTTTTGGCAGTTGCAGGCAAAAGAAACAGGCCTTCTGTATTTGTTTAAGAAGCAACAACCTCCTGCCTATATTGAATTAATATATAATGTTCAGTTTGGTATATTCATGTATTCCATCACAATCTGTTATAACATTTTATGTCAGGAAATAAATTTTATGACATTCATCACTACACAATTTAAAAAAGGGACATTTTATGTTATGTACTGTCAAGCTCCATGACATCAGTTTTTTAACTCTTGCCTCAGCAATGCTGGCTGGTGACCTCTTTGAAAAAACATTTGGAAAAAAAAACAAAACACCAACCCACAAGCATGTCCTATTTGTTCTCTTTCACATAAGCATGCTCCACTTGAGTGTCATGAAATTATCTCCCTCCTCCACCCTGAAAACATGCAGACTTAATTATAAGCATATTGCTTCACATAGTGTTGTATTGTTGTCTTCCTAATTCTAATGCCCAGACTGCAGAATGTGACCATTGTTCATCTCCTCTGCAGAACCATGCAGCAGCAATCCTGTCTGGTTACTCCTCTGTGGGAACCTGGAACACAGAGCTCCCTCTTCCCAACCCCAGTGACAGATCAGACAGCATTTCTGGGACCACGTTGTTTCACAGTCATGAGAACTGTAAGTCTGAAATACTTCCAGAACCACAGCTTTTCACAGACTGTCTAGACACTTGCAGGACACTATTTAAAGACAGAATAATATTTTCTTTGACACCATATTCTGAATTGCCTCTGAGATAAATAATTGCAAGGTATTCCAAGCCAATCTGTGTCTTTGCCTCTGGGCAAATGGGCACAAATATTGCACCTCGAGCAGGGGCAGGTGGGGAACCCAACAAACCAGCTTGCAAAATATTAGGTGATTCTTGAACATTTATTTATCAAGAATCAATGACAATTCTACCATGTTTTTGTATGTGGATGCATTCACACCTAAGGATAAATGGAATACCAAATACCAGGCTCTTTTCTGCAGGGACTCTGCCTCATTTGAGCAACTCTTGGGTCTGCAGAACCCTGATCCCTGAGGTTTCCAGCCACTATAGACTTCACATTTATAGCAGTGTTCACTTTAATACCACACTCAAAGCCTGAACTTTGATATTCAAACTAACACATTCAGTAAAATCAAAACAGTAGAAAATCAGTTGCTCATTTGAAAATGTTAAATTACATTGCTGCTTTTAGTATTGTTTTCTCTAAGTCAGTGATTGTAACATATAGATTTGCCCTACAAAATATCTTTGTGTTCAGTCATTCACAGCAAGCTAATATAGGTAAGAACCTTTTAGTATTGACAATATATCTGCTTTGCTGCTTTTGTGTTAATTTATATCATTATCTGTAATGAGCAATAATATCATTACTAAAATGCAGTACCATATAAAACTCTCAATTATCACATTAAATTTGGATTATACTATGCTAAGAGATGTCTTTATGACCAAGAGTAATTTTGCTTTTAAAACTCATCTGTGTTTAGAATTATTGAAAAGAATATACAAGCCATTTTCATTAGGTGAGAACATTTATCTTGGTTAATGATTGTTGTGCACTAAAATAGAGTGTTATTTTAGATATTTCAGATAACTGGGGGAAAAAAATCAACAGCCCAATGTTCAGTTGGCATCAGAACAGAGTTGTACATAGTGTATGTTGTGACTGCTACTGATTAAGTGCCCATGACCAATTTTACAGCCTTTGGGGAAACTTCATGAGTCTCTTGGTGAACCCTAAGACTGAGCTTAAAGCACAACCTGGAAGATGCTAGTTTTCACAGACTGAGTTATTCATTCCCTTGCTCTCTAGAGAGTAAGGAATTGGTCCGTGTTGTTATGATCCTGAAATGAAACTCAGGGTGGGCAAAGCAGGACTCAAACACTGGAATATGCTGACTGCTGAATTTTACTATTCAGCTGTCCTTCCTAATTACAGTCAATACCAGCAATGGATGATCTGGTTAATATGTAGAATATGAACTACATAAATCCACAGAATTATCTTATCTACAAGTCTTGTGGGTAAGATTGTAGTAATTCTTTTTTTTAATGATATCAGCAAAGTTGTACAAAATAAAACAAAAAACTTGTGTGGTCTTCTCAGTAAAGAGAAGTGAGTAATCTCATTACACTGCTAGGATGAAAATGAAAAAAAATTGAAAACAACAACCCAGGAGATTAATTCTGTGCTACTGCTCATGGGATTTCTACAAACTCTACCAGTCTGCCAAAACCAGTCATCAACATGATTAGTTGCTGAGAAACAAACTTAGGTTTTGCTGACAGGGCCAATAATTTACTTTTTCTTTGGATAGTATTACAGAGATAAACTGATAAAGCAGATCCCAGGTGAAGAGCTAGAAAATTCATTTTAGAAAGGCATTTCTAAAACCAAAAACCCCAGTTAATTTCATTTACCAGAGTCCTGTGTCTACTGAAAAATAAACATACTTCTACTATAGCTAAAAGCTTGTCAACATTACTTCTTTAAAGGCCAAAAGGGCAAAATCTCCAAAATCAGAAAAAGGTGAGCTAGATTATACAGCAGAAATGCTGAAGGCTTCATATCTACTGTTGTTTCTCACTACAGTAGTTTTGCAGTCTCTGAAAGCATCTCATTCCCTTCTGCTCTATTAACCTTTCTGCTCAGTCAGTTAGGGAAGAAAGGGACCAATGCTGCTGATGTAGCATCTTTTAGACAAAATGGATCTAACACATTTAAATAGAGAGAGATTTTTCTTATTCTTATCTCCCACTCCCTTTTCAGTGACCCCTTAGATGGCTTTCTAAGCATTCATTGATTAATGAAGTACTATAGCAAAAAAAAAAAAAAAAAACAAAAACCAACAAACACAAAATCCAACACAATATAACTGATTTTTTTGCAAATCAGAAGCCAAAATGTCACCCAAAGCAATCCGAGATCTCTTTCCAGTCTGAAAATTGGAAAGTTTCAAAGGCAAGAAACTGAATTATTCATATTCTGCATTGTGCCAGACATACAAGAAAGATGTCTCCTAGCTCCCTCAATATCACCAAGTAGACTTCATTATTTCTACCTCGGCTTTTTAAAATCCTGAGCACTTGGGAAAATAGTTTTTTTTAACTTTGAACTATGACCAAAACAAGTTTGACAGAATGAAAACAATCACTAGAAAACATCAACACAAACCTCAGATTTCTCCTTCATGATACCCTGGGTGAAGAGCTGAATTTCTCACATTAACAGTCCCTGACAGTTTGACTTGAACAAGAGAGCTTTCTTTCAGAACCAGTCAGCTAATTAACAAAGAAATATGAGTGGAAATTTTTGACACGGAGGCAAATGCTATGCTCTGTGGCTTAAATGACACAGTCTAATAGCACATAGCATAAGAATGAAATAGCAAATATAAACTATGTCTTTGAAAACTTAGTTTCTAATATTTTCCTTTTAGTACCTGCTATTTATCTAGTGGTTTTCATTTATGGCATCCAATAGTTATTTCTCTGAGTGACAGAGAACACTCATTGTTCCAAATCATAAGGATCACTTGTACTATCAATTCCATGGAACACATAATAAAGTAAACTTTTTGTTAGAATCCATTTAAAATTATTTCAGGTAGTGGATGTAACATATTGGCATCTATTAATCAATCTTCATGCAACACTGGGAGAAGACAGGGAGATGTTTCATTGCATTCTCAGGTAGAAATGTAAAGGGTTTGTTTGGATCAAGGGTATAAAAGAAAGTAGCTTCTCTAAAGCTTCATGAAGAATCTAGAAATTGTTTTTGAATACGGAAATGACTCCATGAAACTTTTTTACTGACTCTTGAGAACAGCTTAAGTTCTATGACACAAACAGCAAAAAAGAAGCAGAAAACAAACAGTCATTCATTCAGGATAAATATGAAATATACCCCATCTCTTAGACTTATGCATACACACCAGTGGGTTTGAAGGTATACTTGATGTTTAGAGTGTATCCTCTCTGCTTTTGTAAAGCTCTTCCTATCTTGGAAGATAGTTTATTTTTAACAGTCCACATTTTGAGTGGAACCTACCAATGCTTCCTATATTATTTTCCTGTCTATTTCCCCTTGCTCTCTCACTACCCACCAGGATACCAGGAACCAAGCCTGCATGTTGTTCCCCTTTGGTGTGCCATCATGGGAAGCTGTTATCCCCGTGGCACGCAAGGGCAAGTAGAAATGCCAATCTGTCCTGACCCAGAAACATGTATCATGACTCACCACTGCACTTTCAACTTCCAGTGTCTCATGCCTTCTAAAAAAGTATTTCGGCCTCTGCATCCCCGTAACTAATTAATTCTTAGCAGAGTGCTTGCTAAATAGATGCTGCTGTAGCTGCAGGCTGTATTTATGTTAATTGAGAGGTTTAATCTCACACCAGTCAGCTTCTAACCTCTGTAACAGGAAATCTCAATGTTAGTCAGAATCAATGTTCCTCAGAAATACTGCCAAAATATTCTTCTGTGTCTGCTACTTCTTTTCAAAACATGAAGATACAATTCCCCTGAAATGAAGCTGAAATCCAGCAGAACACACCAGTCTGAGATGAAAGCCCCCAGCAAACACTCTGAACCTCAAAGTCTCACAGACATGCGAGACATGGCCCAGGGACTTGTTTACTTGAGGCCAGAACTAGAAATTTAGAGATTCTGGGGCTGATCCGTGATCTTTCTACTAACATGATGCAAGATATCCATCATCTGTTTTATTGTTTATCTATTAAATGAGTACATGGCGTGAATAGTCTCAATATGTACAAAGGAACCATGTGAAGACCTAAGATGGCAAATTCGTTTAAAAACAGGTATTCAACCAGCAGGCTAGAAAAAAACAAGCTAAATTTCAGAAGCTTAAAAAAATATATAAGAAAACAGAGAGCTCAAATATATTACTTGTTTAATTAAATTCCATTCATGTAGCTCAAATTTCATGCAGTGTTTATGAGTAATATATAGCAATTGAAAATAATTGACCTGCTTACATACTTAACTAGTGAAATCTGAGTTTCCTAAAACACCTCATTTACCCAATCTGATTTTGTGGTAATTATAACTGATGTCACATATCTAAAGCCTTATTATGGAGCCACAGAACCTACATCTAAGTTTTGTTCTGCTTATTTCTGTCTTACTTTCATAATCGTGTTACATTGTCATCAACAGAGTGTGACGACAAAATGACTACTGCATTATGCCATCACTTGCTGACATGGGTAGGAAGAGTAAAATGAATTAAGAAATGTGAAGTCTTGTTAACGTTAAATGGGGAAGAAAGTAGATAAATTATATAGACATTTAATAGGAACTTAGTATTTCATTTAAGAGCAGCAAGGGTCCCATAAACAGGTACGTGTAATGTTTCAGGGAAAAAAAAATCTGTGATACCCAACAAGCCCCAGCACTTTTAAGGTATCTCTTATCAGTCTAAGCATATAGCACTGAACTGATTTAGAGTTCTAATTAATATTTACATAAGATAAGCATCTTGGCAAAAATTCTTTGCTAGGTCTTTATTAAAAATCACCATACTCACTCATGGCTCAATTTTCATTCACGAAGAGCTTGTGTTCATTACATTTAAAGTTAGTGAGGTGAAATTCAAGTACAAGAGCTTTCCCCTTACTCAGCCTAAAATTGAAAGATATTTT
Organism: Heliangelus exortis; assembly: GCF_036169615.1. Taxonomy (NCBI): domain Eukaryota; kingdom Metazoa; phylum Chordata; class Aves; order Apodiformes; family Trochilidae; genus Heliangelus; species Heliangelus exortis. The sequence continues at coordinate 5,110,172 of NC_092434.1, forward strand.
GGTCTGTAGCTGTGTACAATTTGATTGTAAACACAGAAGCAAGCTACCCTGAATTATTAAGGTTTTGCTTCTTGATCTGCTTTCCCCACATCTCTGTTTTGAAACCTGTTACATCAGGAAGACAGCTCCTTGCATTTTGGAAAGCTTTGATATCCCCATGAAGCTCGTATTAAACTTGTGTTAGACTTGTCTGTACACCAAGAAACAATGGTGAGGTACAGGTAAATAATTTAAGTTTACTTTGAACTACAGATATGTATTTTATACAGTCAAAGGGAACAGAATCTCACACATGGCAAGAACAAGGAATTCTGCAGCAGTATCACATGCAGTGTACATGCAGAGCTAATATCTGTACGTCAGGAAAACAGTTCACGAAAAACTGCAAATGAAGGACTGTCAAAGAAATACTTGCAGTATCAAAATAAGCAGCCTCTACATTTTAATGCTAGAGGAGCAATAATAGCAAAGCAAACATTCGTGGGAGTTTTTACAGAATGAGTTACATTTCCCTCTGTCCACAACATAACACTGCCAAGTAAATGGTTCTATGGCTATTAAAAAACATAGTTTTTTCTGTATTTCAGGGTAGTTTAGTGCCTTGGTTATAAATGAACTCCGCTTTTGTCATATTACTAGATATTATTATATATTATTTTCCATCACTTGACAAACAAATACAGGTTCTAAATGTTACAGAAGTCACAACTTCAAAAAAAGGTGTAGTTTTTTGAGCTGAAAATTCTGTTTTCATCAACCAGAAAAGGGAAAAACATGCACATGCCATTATTATACTCTCAGCCCCCCAGAATGTGACACATGGCATTTAGTATCCATTACAATCTACCAGCTTGATCTGACATCACCAGATTGCCCTCCTGGTATATTAAAAGTAACAGATGCATCAGTTTTCTCTCTATCTTAGTACAGTGAAACATGTAAGATTTTTCACTCCAAAGCTAAGGTCAGTGAAAGGCATGAATGGCTTTTGATGAAATTAAAGTACCTGCTTTAGGGAAGGATCAGTGTTTTTATTGTCCTATCATGGCTTTGAGATTTCTAACATTGATGGGTAAAAACATGCACCGGGATGGTAAATTCAGTGGAAAAAAACCATGTTTACAATAGCTAAATGCTTTGAAGCCACAGGCCAGTGCTTAAAACAGAAATATTGTGATATCTTTACTCTCCCCAAAATGTTTGCTATAAATTCTGTATGGCGAGTGTCCCTTCCTCCAATTCTCATCTCTGGGTAAGGCTGTGAACTTGGATATAAGGTTTCTACTGGTTTAGTTGTTACTGCGAACAACATTGGAAGCTAACACAGAGAACTAAGTATGTGAGAAGAGCAGCATAGAAGAAAATGTTTCTTTTAAAGTAAATTATTGTAGCAGCAGGTATTCTGTAATGATACTATAATGTGATCAGTTGCACTGCTCTCCTTTCAGGCTTGGGTTCTTAAACGCAGCTTGATTTTTCCTTGGCAATTAACTATAGAGAAAAGATATGGCTTCAAGACAAGGGAATCTCACTTAGATAAAAATTGAATTTACAGCTAGACCTGCAACATCTTTTGCAATTGTTCTGAAAAAAACCCTGCAACTTATAGTGCAGTGATCCTGGCAAACTAAATTAAGGTTAGGGGTTCATTTCAGTCAAAGACATTCTATGCACTGACCACAAGGCACACTCAGTAAGAGTCCTCTGACACTCATATCAAGATCCACAGGGCTTGATCCACAAGTGTATTTTAGTGCCTTGATTCCACTGATTTCAGCCACAGCTGAGTGCCACAGTGAATTCCTGGATCTGGGCTGCAGTTGGGTTACCAGTTCCTAGGTAAGGAGCTGATAAAGAGTTAATTGCATCGTCAGTACAAAGCAATGACACAGGGTGATGCCTCCTGTAAGGTTCTGGCATCTATAATATGATCAGATTGTCCTCACCTTTTCAGACTAAGCAGCAACTCTGCTCCACAGGTTTCAGTACCTTTATCATTCTTACTAGCCCTAAGTTAGTACACATCTTTGATACCATTATTACTATGTAACAGTGCACTCCTACAAATGATTTGAGAGACAGGAAAGGAATGGATCCCTTGGCACACAAAACAGGTCTGTTGTCAGGATGTTGTTCCATAATCTGACTGGTCACCCATATGGACCAAAACATCCCAGATCTGGCAGTTCATGTGCAAGAACTGAGTTTTGTTTTAGATGCTACCAGTGCTACTTTTAACTGCTGCAAATCACCTAGAAGAGATGCTTGTAGCTTCTATATCAATAATCCATTCTACCTTGAGTATATAATCTCTTTTGCAGTTATAAAAAGCCAAAGAAATAAAATTTTAATAGGAAAGTGTAACTTGTGCATTTTTATTCAACTCACTGTATTTTCTGAGAGTCTTCACTTTTCACTGTTAAATTAGAATCATCTACTGTGTGAAGAACCTCAGGAGAATGCTAATGCATAAATGAGTACTACAAATTAATCAGAGTGAAGAGGGACTAAGTGCCAAATTAAGGACTAGATAAGTAGTTACTACCAAAGAAACAGACACAAAGCTCAACAAAAATTCACTGAATACTAATTATGTTTTAAACTCTAGTATTTGTAATGAAATGCAATCTTACCAGTAATCAACTTTTTACTACAGAACACTATTTTAATCATGTACCATCTACAAATTATCTTGTCTTCTAAACACTTGAGCACAGTAACAAAAAGCTGCAAAGTAGCAAGACTTCTCAACAGCAGCTAATTTATCATATGACTTTGCTCATCTTGTCATGAGTAATTCCCCAGTTAGACTTCCATTTTAAAATATCTATGGAATTTGTTACCATCTGTTTTAGTTAAATCTTTCTTGAATTAACATTACAAAATGGCTCTAATGGCTTAGTTGAGAACAGACTTGACTTTACAAGAACTTATGATGTAAATTTCAGTTTAAAATTACCCTTCCTGAGACAACAGCTAACACAGCAATACAAATAGTTTTCCTTCCTAGCAGTAGGGAAGTATAGATCCTCGTGTCCCTTGTGTCAGTAATGAATGGAAGAAAATAAAGTCACTTCCAAGTTTCCACACAAAATAAAATCTGTCCCACTTTTTCTTCAGTCAATCAGTAAATTTATTTCAGCAGATTGTACTGAAGAGGTGGGGCGATCTTCATCTTAAAAATAAATAAATAGATAAATATGGCCAGTGAAAATAAAAGTCCTCCCATTGAACTCCACATGCTTTGGATGAGGCTCTAAACCAAAAAATCAGAACACTGGAAGATATTATTTCCTAATTATAATGATCTCACTGATATCCAGACAAATATTACTTGTTCAACAGGAATAATATCAAGCTAAGTCTGTGTAGCAGTTTCTGAATGCTGCTATCTTGAATATTATTTGACAATCAACCAGACATCATGTAACACACACTGCAACATGATAGATAAATGTGAATCTAATAACCTTCTCTAAACCTTGTATTTCTCCACTTGAAATACTTCAAATTGTGAAGTATTGTTGCAATTACAATATTCTCTGATATTCTGTATATTCTTATCTAAATCACTGTGTACTCCTGCAGAAAGTATTAAGAAATACTCCAGGAATTAAGGAATGTTCCAGGAGCCATACCAGACCTTTACAGCAATGAAATGTTTACTTCAGGGTGGGGAGAAGAGGAGAAAGGCTGGGGGGTAAAACCGCTTAAAAAGTTTCTTTGGCTACTCTAGAACATAAAGGCCATTCTCTTCTAAGACTGCAGAATATTATTTTCAGCTTCAGTACATAAATTGCTATTGCAACCTGATACAGCTTTGAAGAGAGAAATGTTTGCAGTGTGTAGTTTTGTTAGAGAAACAGGTGTCTGCCATGTTGGCTTAACAGAATCTGCATTAATCTGTGAATTGATATTTGCACAAAGAAGGGATCCATGCAAACAAATGCAGATGCAGAGTGAATAAAACAGGCTGAGGGGATATGTTTGGGCTATGCTTTCCATACATAGATCAAAATTTTTATGTATATAATTTTACATTCAGGTATTCAACATTAAATATTTGGAAAGATGCCTCACAATTAAAGCTCCTCTGAGATTTTTCCTTGAAATATTTTCATTTTCCATGTCACTTCCAAATTCAAGCTCATCGCTATGGCAGAATTTCTAGTCAGAGGAAATATGGGTTCTCTTGTGAGCCTCTGGAGAGGGTGATAGGATTCCATAGAAAATTCATCCTCCTTTCTTCCACTCTGTAGTTAAACATACTTACTCTCCACAGTCTTATGGGTCAGGAAAATTCCCCAGGAAACAGTAATGGTAAAGAATTGGTCATAGTGATGAGAACGGTCAAATGAAAGTAGACATTTGGAGGAAAATAGGTTTACTACATAGGAAATGAAAAGTAATCAAATGTCAGACTCTGAAGAGGGGGAAATGTTAGCACTAATCAAAAATAAAAAAAACCAAACAAACCTCCCAAAACATAAAATACATGCTAACATTTCTAGTCTGGTTCCATTTTGTTCTCAGCTATGACACATTTTTTCTGTGTATCTTACTGACTTGAGAGTCCGCCACAAGTTATTTTTATACCAAAAAAATACATGCCCAAAATGACAGAGCTCTGAATAATGTTTCAGTAATACTTTGCAATCAATTAAAGACATCTCTAGCACTGCTTTGTCCCTAAAGATAAGTGTCAAATGTTTCTTTTGTAAATTAACTAATAGCTCATGGAAAGTGAGCAGGCATGATAAATGAGCTATAGTTTTCTAGACTGCTTTTTAACAGATGTATTTACACATTTCATAGCCTACCATTAGGGATGGTACACTTTACTGCCAAATGTTAGAGTAAATGTGAAGTCTTCCAAGAAATTCCCATCGTGTTGACTACTAAGATCAGCCTGAAGTGTAATTTTTCATTTTATGTTCTCACTCAAGACTTTTTTAAGCTATTGTTACTATTTTAATTATCCTTTTCTTACTTATCTCTACATGAAAAGTACACTTTTACATGAAAAATTGCAAGATGCCTATCTAGAGTTTTGTGCCTCTTACATTTTAAAAATATTTAATAAGCATATTTAATAATCAAATAAAACCCCAGGTCAAGAACCTAAATTTGATCCTGTTTCCATTTCACACAGCTCTTCAAGGTGCTCTCCCTTTCACACGAGGGCAGAGACTGTTGTCTTGCCTAAGCCAGCTGCTCTGCATTGCAGCATCTGATTCCCCTCAGGCAGTTCCATGGTGATAATTAGTAATAACCCTGAATGCCACTCTCAGGTCAAGGCTGCTAAAACCCCACCCTGTTGCTGAGTTGTTACCAGAGTTGGTGTGGCCTCAGGTGTACATTTTAGAGAAAGAGGAAGAGATTCCAAAGGAAGTTGTCATTCCTTTCTGTTTTGCTGGAGAGGAACAACTGGAGCCCATACCGTGCTGGACCTTTTGTAGCTGCTGCACCAGATGATGTGACAAGCTGGGGTATACTGGGGCAGATGTAGTGATAACATCAGGACATATACAGCTCCCAGATTAGCATCACCCAAGGCAGAACCCACCTTGTCACATAACAGGCCTAGGCATGAACAAGCCCCAGTAAACATGCAATGCATCCAAGAACTTTCACAGGCTGTGGGGTACCACCACACAACTGGATATCTTACCTGTGTCCATGGCAGTGGCAATGCCATTTTATGCTACTTGAATAATGAACAACATGCAGGACTCAAAACCCAGGCTATGATTAGTTTCTTTACATGTCTTCAAGGAGAGTTGGGTTATTAGAGGGAAAAGAAATTTTGCTCTTACCTCTTCCAAAGCCCATAATGAATCAACCACAGGCTTAATCTTCTTATTGTTATATAGATTTAGGAGTTTGTCCATCACAACCTTGACCACACCACTTCGATTCTGTTTGAAAAGTAGATTCAACAGGGAAAACCCAGCAATTACTTTGTTCTCCTCATACAGCTTGATAGGATTTACTTTCTCAACTTGCCACCACTGGAAAGCAATAAACAACAGCAGGGTTAGAAAAACATTTTTCAAGAATGTTCGCAAGAAAACTGCCTGGGCAGATGTGATACATGGCTCATGGCAAACCTGAAGCAACAGCCAAGAGAAACAACAAGGATTTTATGTAAGGAGGAGCTGACTGACATACAGAAATAAAAACCTGTGTTGCATGAGATTAGGATGCTCAAAGAACAGTGATCTGGTTTTAGGATGTGGATCTAGGAGTCTGGAATTTGGAAAGAGCAGAATCACAGCACTGGGACACTTACTGATTTTGCAAAACTGAAGAAGCTTTTTGTCTCCCCAGTAACCATGTTAGATGAGCCTGTAAAGATGAGTACATTGACACAAAATTTAGTACATGCAGACAAGCAGACCATTTATTATATGGAAAATAATTTTCATGATTTATATATATAAAAAAAAATTCTCCAAGTTTAAAAGCAATTAATAGACACCCTTATACTTTGGGAACACTTAACAAAGAGGCCAAGGTGACCGAGCCCTAAGTGATGACAGGTATTCTGAGATGACAAATACAATTTATCAAATCTTCCCACACCAGGAACAGGTTAAGTGTTACTAGACACCTTGACACCAAAACTCTTCCATAGCTCTCTCCTTCTCTGCAGTAAAATGTCATTTATCTGACACACTATTATTCAGTAGCAATCCCTATACAGGTGTCTTTTCTGTATCTGTAAACATCCATTAATCTGACCACTACATGTGTGCACATACATGCACTGTACCCTACAACCTGTTAACAAGGGTAGTGAGAATTCACTGCCAGGGAATTAGTTACAAACAGGGTATCAGGTTGGCCTGTACAGTCCAACAAGATATCCCAGTGCCAATGTGTTTATTATTGTCATCCTGCCAGCTAAATGAAGCCCAAAGAAGCAGGTGTGCTTATCTATGATGCCACTACACTTTCCACTGTCATAGATATATATTTTTTATTTCAAAAGTTAAGAAATCCTTTCAGCTGTCCTCCTACAGAAGCTTGCCCTCCTTTACACATGGCAACCTGGCAGAACTGCAGGAAGGACACGTTTCCTGGGCATTTGGTAGAGCAGTCCATTTACGTGAATGGAAATTTGTAAACAGAAGCCTTGGCTTGAACTCCTCAGACATGTCAATCAAAAACCATAGAATTGTTCCTTTCTCCAAGATTCCCTCCTACAAGAACTGCATAACAGTTTCCTTGGCCACACTGTGAATCCTATGGTGTGAAGAATGAGAGATCCAAGATTTCTTCTACACTTCTTTATCATCCAGTAATGTTTAACAATCTAAAATATCTGCTTCACTTCTGGATTTTTAGTTTGTTTGGGGGTTTTAATAGTTTTTTTGTATTACCTGTCATTTCTCAATGATTTAGTTCATGCTAAGCTTCACTAAAATCCTTTACTGGAAATGGTCTAATTAAGGAAGTATGGCACAGAGGCCACCAGTTCTGGAAGGAGCAGCATGGGTGATTTTAAGAGATTTTAAGCTTTGCAAAACTTTATTTTTGAAATATGTACCTGATTTTTTCCACTCACCATATAAAATGTAAGTCCCAAGTGGTTTGAGAAGACTGAGGCCTTTCCCAGTATTTTCTCCACAAAGACAGTCCAAAACAATATCTACTCCATCTGTTGAGATTCTAAAAAGGAAGAAAGAAATCTCACTGTGTAATAAGATCCACAGGACTGGTCAATCAGCATGATACAGACTGGTTGTTAGCATAGTATTAACATTATCCAGGTACTTTAAAAAGGACTCTATGGCTCAGGCTCTGACTACACCAAAACTTTCTCCTCATCAAAAGACAATACAAAGCCATTCAGAGCTGGAATGTGAGTTTGCTGGGCCTTTCAGGCTTAAAAGACTTGGGAAACCATCCTGTCCCCCTGAAAATCCAATGTACCTTTACAGCCCTTTCAGAATCATCACTGTACGTTTTTTTATATTTCTTTATTTTGTTTTCTCAATGCAAAGTGCAAATACACCAATATCAGGAGCAAATCAGAATATTAGTATATTCTGCGGGGTGCTAATTCTGACTTTTAATCAGGACTATCAATTGTGCTAGCACTACACACCTCTGTAAGAGCAAAGAAGCTCAAACTAGCTTGATACACCTACATTTTATCTTCTCTGTCTCACTGGTCTATTGCCATGTAAACCAGTATGTGACAATGCAGAATCCCCAAAAGGGGTTTTAACAGATTAAACAGAGCAGAATTCCACCCTTTCATAACTGGGTCTCCTTTTGATTTCAGTGGTTATGGTCCATTACACAGAGCCAGGGGTGATGTCAGGGAACTGTCCCAAGAAGAACTGTCCTGATGAAGGGCAGAAGCAGCCCTTGCATTGTCTGCAATCATAAAGTTATCAGAAGTTAAAAGGGGTTTTACTCCTTCTGTAAAGCACCAACTTCTTTTGTTAAGCAACCATGCTCCCACGTGGCATTTCCCTGAGATGAGATCTGCTGCTGCCCCTGACAAGAGGTAGGATTACAGTTGCTGTTGAACTCTGATGGATGTTTTCAAGTTTTCTTTCTTGTTGAATCAATGCTTGGGAAAGTGGGGATTGCTAGAATTCAGTTTTCATCTCACCACAGCAATTTTCTGGAAGCAGCAGAACACTGCTTTGTGTTTGGTATGTTTACTTCCCCAAGAGAAAGACTATCAAAGGGCTGAAGAAATGTGCTGCAATTCTTCTCGGCTGTAAGAAAAAGGTAGGGATGTCATCCCCTGGACAATGCTTAGACTTCCTGCTGAAACTTCCCATATGGAAAAATCTCCCTTTGATATAAAACATCCTTTGTGATGGATAGTTTCAAACGTGCTTCAAGTCCTCAGGAGTGCTCCAGAAACAGTAGCAAGACACCCTGCTTTCTCCTTCAAGAGAAGTCTGGATTGCTAACAGACAAAAGTCTGCTAGATAGTGAAGGCATTTTTTGAGGGCCAGTAAACCTTATACTCAGAGACCTTCCAAGACTTTCCACATCACTCTGAGCAATGCTGAATTTGACAGGAAGCTTATCACCCACACTACCTTGAGGTGTCTTCGAGAAATTTCTTGTTTTACAAAACAAAACCACAAACAATCTATAATCCACTTTATAATCTAGTATCTTGACAGATACAAGATGAATTTAGCTGCCGGACAAGTAAAATCAAAAAGGCATTTTTTACTATGATTTTCTTATCAACTGTGAAGTTTTGCCACTGTTGATGCCAGTTTTGCATCAACATAAATACCTAAAAACAGTTAAAAAAACCTGGAAAACAAAGTATTTGAAAGCATGTAAATAGAAACACACAATTACTTCAAAAGGCAACAGGATGATTCTAATCTGAATGCAAACAAACAAAATCTAAGGATCTGAAATTAAAACAGACATCATGTGCTCCAATAACAGCTCCTGGCAAAGGATAAAAACCCAGGCAGATGGAAACACATGAGAACTCCAAAACCTGGAAAACTTACAGATACACTGAAAATATCATACTCAGTGCATTACAGAGAGCTACTACACATGCATAGCCAACTATATCCCTCTGCTAAAATGTTTATTCTTTTTCATTTAATTTACTTTGCTTGCAGCAGATTTCCAAGTATGAACACAAACAAAGCTTATGTTGCTCTTAAAAAAATAGGAAGATGCTTGCTTTCTTGTCCCTTGTATTGGACAGATGAAGTATCTGGTATAAATTACAGTTTTCAAATACACAAATACAATCTCTTTCCACAGGTTATGATCAGCCCAGTGTCTTTAATAGTATTTTACCCTTAATATACCCGTAATAGTATCTTACCCTTATTTAGCAAAACAGAAGATTACCTTTTTACTTCTTGAACATAGTCTGCATTTCTGTCAAACAGGTGAGTTACTGAGTCTTTGATGGCTTCATGTTTGAAAGATGAAGCTGTTCCAAAAACAGTAACATTGGGAATAGTTGAGCAGAGCTGAGCAACAGCTTGACCCTGCAAACACATTATTTTGTTAGTTCACTGACAAGGAAATTGGTTGACAGACTTTGCAACTTCCAATTCACTCTCAACACAGCAAAATCCAAACCCAAACATGTGCAAGAACTTCCCAAACTGATTTCTTGCCAGTGTGATGCAGCTCAGCCATAGAAAAAAAAAAAAAAGTAAATCAAAAGAATATTCTGAAGACAACAGAACTGCAGAGATAAAAGTTATTAAGCATCTCAAAATTGTCTTGGAAAAGAGTTCTTGATCTTTTAAGAAAGGCAGTGTAATTTAGGGACAATGATGTTCCTTTATGAATACCACAAAAACTGATTACTCAAAGAGTGCTAGAGAAGTATTTCTCATTTGCTACTTGCATCCCACATCCATTTCCCCCAGAGCCCTTGAGTAACATCAGCAGTGCTCTTTGCACTTCATAGCACAGAACAGTGCTGGCTGCATCCACATGATTCAAATCCTCTCTGCTCACAGGGAATCACAGAATAGTTTGGGTTTTTTTAAAGATCATGTAGTTCTAACCCCCCCCCCCGCAGGGGCAGGGACACCTCCCACTAAACCAGGCTGCTCAAAGCCCCATCCAACCTGGCCTTGAACACTCCCAGGGAGGAGGCATCTACAGCCTCCCTGGGCAATCTGTTCTTTTGGTGAGACACTGGAAGACCTTGCAGCACCTCATGTCAAAATTTCTGGCAGATAATAAAATGGTTCCCCTCGTACTCAGATACAGCTTTTATCCTTCAGGTTTTTGCAGTCCTAATGCAGAAGGTTTACTGCAGTCAGTACCATTCCTAAGTGATCACATTTTCTGTCAGTGAGAGACAGAAAGGTGGTATAACAAAACTGCATAGTATTGCAGATCTGGTTTACCTCTTATTAATAATTATTACAGATTATTCAAAATGTAGAAATAGCCTTGAGTCATGCCAGCATCAAAGGGGATAAAATGGCCTATGTCGTGTATAGAAAAATTGTTCTCCTAGTGTATATCCTTCCTCTGTCTGGACAGGAGTCCAGTTTAGTAAATTAGATGCTGTCAGTCCTAGGCAGAACTTGAAGCATTAGAGTATTCAGGCATTCAAACATCTGCACTTTGATTTACCAATTTCAGGTGCCAGAAGGCTTTAATTTCTCCACGTTTTAACCTTTAATTTCACAAGGCTGAGAGAAGAAAGGAAGCACTGCATAAATATTGAGCCATCTAGATTTCAAAATGGTATTTAATAGGTAATTTTTTACAGCCCTGGGTTTTGTTTTACTCTTAACACACTAGCAAATGGAAGACAGACTTTTGGGAGCCATTCTGCCTCTTTTTGTAACCAGTAATTCCACCAGAGCTATCATGGTTACATGGATGTGCCCAGAAACAAAAAATGGCACTGTTGTTCTAAAATACACTATACAAAAACCAAAGCAGATTCTTATATTTAAAGCCAAAGGTTGTTATTTGTAAACTGTGTGCACAACCACTAAAATCATCCATGGATAAACACAGTTCTGTTAATTCCAACCAGAAATCCTGATTATTAGTATGTAAATACCTGGAATCAGCACTTTTGTTTTATTTACAGTAGAATAATTCGATATCCCTGCATACCCCTGGGGTGTCAGCATCCTCACATATAATGTAAGTGCTAGTGACAGTCCTCTGAGCTGAACATTGCAAGAGAGAACAATATTATTATTAATAATTTATGATTTATTATTATTATATTATTTATGTATGGTGACACCCAGCAGTTTCAGATTAGTTTGCAGCTGCATTGGTCAGTAAACAGCTACACAGCAAAGCACAGTTCAGTTCTCCTTGGGACAAGGAGCATTAGACAGAGAAGAGAGCAGAAGGGCTGCACTCTGCTTCTTATTTTAGAGACAAGAAATAAAATAGAGCTGCAAATTGAACAATCTGTTCAGCAACTCAGAGAAATTTATAGCAGGACCTGTGCAAATGCTGACCTGTAGCAGCATAATCCAATTCCAAGCATAAGTTACCTTTTCTTTTTAAAACTGTCTATCATTTTCCTGAGTTGGAATGCCTAATCTCTAAGAAATTATGGGAAAATCCTTAGTGAGGGTCCTCATCTCTCAAGAATGTGTGCTGAAAGCAGAAGAGGTTTCACTTTTCTCATACTTCTTTTCCTATCACTGTCTTGTTCTGAAGCACAGGTTTTAGCCTAGACAAACATTGTAACATTATATTACAAGAAAAATTAATCTGGATTTAGCATCCCTCCTTAGTAATTTTCACTAGCAAATCTCTTTCCTTACTTCGTGCATATCCCAAAAAAACATTACTCACAGGGATTTAGGTAAGTCCATGTTTTATAACATATGCTAGTTGAGTGACATTCTTACATTATTGATCTATTCTCTAATTACTTTTCTGCATTTTCAATCTAACTTGGGAAGGTGATGGATAATGAGTATATCCTGAATCAAAAACAATGAATATTTAAAAGGTCAAATATTAGAGTAGAAAACATGTTGATTTTTACTCTGCAGAAGATGATTTAACATTTAACAAACTGACAGTCAGATGAATAGAAGATATTAACAGAAAAGCCAGGATTTGCATAACCTTACTCCTGACTCAAGCTTTTTAGTTTCCTCCTCCCCATAGAGATAAGATTATCTAAAATCCCAGATCAGAATACTTTCCAGCTTTCTATAGATATTTAAAGGCTAAAACTGACTCATATGACCAGTACTTTTATAATTGGATGAATAACATCACTGGAGTATTTTGAGGCAACTCCACAAAACATTCTTCCACAGCTTTCTCTTAATTTGACATTGACTCTTACTTATTTTTGTACAAAGTATTCTTAGAATTCATATTTCAGACATCTTGCAATAAAGGCTGATACTGGAACTCTCATGCTTTCCCCACCAAACAGGAGACCTGAACTCAACCTATGAAACTAATTATTTCACTAATTTCTGTGGAATTTAACTAAGCTCCAAAACAGCACTGTGGCCATGCAAGTCACCCTTAAGTCTCTTTTCTAATCCCCCAAGTCATGTAGCCACCTCTGGATTAGTGATCAGTGTTTAGAGTGCTATACATTTTAATTGCAAGTATGTGAGGCCACAGAAAGTCCACAGTTTACACATGAAGGATGCACAAAGGTTTCTGAGCTGGAAGGAAGAACATCCTTTCCCTAGGGCTGTGGACAAGCAGGTGAGGTATCCATGCTGGCTCCTGTCCACTGCACACTCTCACCAGGACGAAGCCTTTGATCATGGTGGCACACAAGCCCTGTCCCATCTTTTGGATTCCAAAGCCATTCCCCTCATAAAAACCTCTTTGTGGCAGACAAACGAGTTTGCTGCTCCCTCCCTGCCCTGACAAAACGGCATCATCTCTGCTACCAGCTTTCACTGTGGAGATCACATGGATATGGGAAGATGCAACATTTTATCAGAAAAAGTGTATGAAGTAAAATCTTTCAAGAGGGTGTCTAATTAGATAAGCATGATCTGAAAACAAAACACTTCACACACCTCTTTTTTTATATGCAATGCAAATTCCTATATATAAGTACAGGTTTTTTCTTTCTCAGGCTGTGAAAATTAGTTAAGTGGCAAAAACTACTTCTCACTTGGACAATCAATTTACCTTTTAACAGGATTTAGCAGTCTGAAAAACTGTATAAACTCCTCTACTGATGGGATAGACATGGTAAGAAAATATTCATTAAAATGGAATTAATCTCCTTTAAAAATATATTTTTTATATACTACTTATCATGCAGAACTTCTTATGGTGAGTCCTCAAAAAAAATTAATAAATTGGATTAAATCATGTTGTGGAAATGAAGCATGCCTCCTAGTACTGCATTTAGCATTGCAGTCCTGTGTCTCTTTAGCTTCAAAGTCTGTTTTATGGATCCCTCAAGATCCCATCAGTTTATAAAGTTAGTGGTTTTCCAAAAGGGTCTGACCTGGCACGTGCCAGACCTCAGTCTGATGTGCAAGCTGTGAACTGTATTACAGCAGTTATAGATCTACTGGCTTTCAAGAAAACGTCTTTTTTTTTTTTTTTTTTTTTTTTTTGCTATTATGTAAACTGAGCACAGCTTTATAGCAGGAGAAAAAAAAAAAAAAAAAAAAAACCTAAAAGATACTCTCCTGCAAAACTACATCTATTAGAACAAATAGCATCAGGAAAAAATAACCATTTCTAGGATATATTTTTGCAGCCCAGAGGTGCTACTGCATTTAAAAAAAATATAAAAAATCAGACTTAATCTTGCACAAGAAACCTGTCTGGAACAGAATGTGCAGAGAATCCACATTTCCAAAATGCTTTGATGCATACACATATCTGTTTCTGAAGATGGTACACACACAACACAAACTTAGTAAGAAAGCTGCAAGAGAAGACATCTCCTCATCTCCTGGCATCAAGGAAAAAATTTCCATGGTGTGTTCCATTCTGGCTTCTCCTCACTCCATCTCCTGAAAGTGTCATTTTTCCAGTTACAGGAGGGGAAATTGGAAACCAAACCCTAAGGTGAACATTGCAGAGTGGACAAAGTGAAATGTGATTCCTGAACAAGGGTAAAGCAACATCTGCTACACTCAGTGCACTACAATTAAGTTTCGGAGTAAAGGGAAGAGAACCCGGGAAGTGGTGGATTCTCCGTCCCTGGAGATATTTAAAAAGAGACTGGATGTGGCACTCAGTGCCATGGGCTGGGAACTGCAGTGGGAGTGGATCAAGGGTTGGACTTGATGATCTCTGAGGTCCCTTCCAACCCAGCCAATTCTATGATTCTATGAATTCCTTTTTACTCTCAAAACTTTTTATTTTCTGCAACAATTACCAGAGCGATTTTTCCTACTCCCTTGCAAAATCATGCAGCCAAGGTGCATCCAAAACTCAAAGCTGAATCTTCACCTGGTATAAATCCTCTTCAGTTTAGCAGAGCTGCAGCTGCACACCCCAGCTGAGATGCTCACTTGGAGGATGTAAGTTCTATCTGGAAAGGCAGAACAGCCAAGGAAGAGTTAAGCACTGCCCCTCTGTGCCATGACTCAGCAGCAGTTCAGGAACAGGACTTGTCCTCTGGGGAGTGCAGGCCTTTGAGCAGCAAAAAGAAAGGCCTGCAGAGACTGCTGCCTGCTTTGGTTGGGAAAATTGCTTTTCTTGTATGACTTGCCAGGCTTTTGTGTTTGATTAACAGTCTATGTATGCTCTGAGGGAGCATCTGGAAATAGAGGCATGGCACTGGTACTGTCCTGAGCTGCTGAGGGAGCACATCCATTGCATCAGAGACACTCAGCCCCAGGTACTCTGTCTGCCCAGCTCTAAGGAAGAGAGCTTGGGTACTTAAAGCAGCGTAGCCTTGGTTACACAGAGCTCTGTGTGAGCTGATTTATTCCCTTTCTTGGCTGCTGGAGATGAAAAGAGAAAAGCACTTGGGGTATATTCATCAAGTGCAGAATAGCTACGACCTGCTAATAGGAAAATAGCAAGTACAGTCCTGGGAGGTATTGGGTAAAGATTTCAGCAAAGTGGGAAATAGCAATTGTACAGTATACTGGCCAGGATCATCAGAAGAGCTGAGTAAATTCTCATTATTCACATTCAAGAAGGACTGACTTAAACACAGGAGTGCTATTTAATGTGCTCCTACCTGCTATGTGCAGACAGACCTAAATTAAGTCTACCCATACAGTGTTTAAAAGGATCAAGGATGCTCTGAGACCTACCTTAAAAAGACTCTGACTTTCACACCAGCTTACTGCTGCTTTGCTGCCAGCCAGCTCAGAGCCCAGGAAATGTGTATGTATCTGCCTGGATCAGTGTCTGTAGATGACCAAAGAAACAGACATCTGACCTTAAAGAAAAGGGGTATGAACAAACAAACCTGCTTTCAGCCTGAAAAATACAGGCCAAGGAAAAGACTTTATTCAGAGCTTGTTCTAGCCATAAGCACACATACATCCTACCAAAAAGATCTGACAGAAGTGCCCCAAGAGGAGGGAACAGCTAACACCAGCTGAAGAACAAAGATACATTAACTGGCCACAAATAGTCTGGAAACTGAGGAGGATTTCTCACCAAGCGACACAAAGCAGAGAGAATCAGAAGGGATAAACACACAGGTATTTTTTGAAGAAGAAAGGGTTCCTATATGCTGCCTGCAATAGTGGGAGACGATTTATAAGGAGTGCCATTTCTTTGTCAGATAAAATACCACCACTGCAGTGATTCAGTTTGGAACACATCCTCAAATATTTGCAATTTATGCAAAAACGACACAATAAAAAAGAGGGTTCCTGCCAAGCAGTAACCAATGCTGCCAGGATGACCTAAATCTATTGCCAAGTCAGATTTACCCTTCAAATTCACACATGAGAGCTGCATCTGTAACTTACTCTGCTTGCACTTCCTCTGATGCTGAACCTAAAAGGGAAGGTCAGGATAGCAGTCGATGCTCCTGCATGAAAGGCAGCTTAATTTTTTAAGACAGAAATGCTAAAAAAATGGCTAATTAATCTTCCTTGCATTGGAAGGGCTAAGTGATGAAACTAAAGCATTTACATAATCTTGGTCAATGACCAAGTTTTGTGCTCTAAATGTTCAGAACAGGAAGTATATAAAGAGCAAATAAATAAGCAAATAGGTATAATGGTTGCCTCTCCCAAATCTAAATCCCTGAAAGAATTAATTTTCCAGACAGATACCAGAGACACAGAGACTGGATTTATTAAAACTAGAAGACATTAGCCAGAGGTTTTATGCTTTGGTTTTGTTGGGGTCTTTTTAGTTTTTTTTTAGTCCTTTATTTATACTAATCCAACCAATCCAGGATACAGTTTACAAGTTTACATTAGTAATTTTAAGAGCAACTTTAAATTCGCATACAAGCCTGTGCTCTGACTTGCACTGAATACACTGACTTAAACAGTCTTCATTTTAAAGAATTAATTGCTTCAAACAACAGATCAGTCCCAGCAGGGTGCATTCTACTGCTCAGCTTTCTCAGTGTATTCTCTTCAATTTCCACTTTGCTTCACTTAAAAGAAAAAAGACGTGGGAGTACGCTTGTGAAGGGAGCTACTCCACCATCATCTTAACTGTCATTTCAAATACTAATTGCAGCATTTTAAAGGTAAGATAGACCAATATATGTCCTACAGTAAATAGGACAGGATTCTTGCAAACTCGTATTTCTGAGCATTAAGTTCTGCGTGGCTTAACAGGAAGTTTTTGAAGTTCCAGTGTTAGCAGACTTTCTCCTTATTTGAGCAGTCAGTTCAGAAGGACACTTAAGCATTTCCATAGTTTTAAGTACTTAAACTCCATTTGTATTACACAGTTATACAATTTGTGAATTATAAAACTGCCCTGATACTTAAGGCTTTAAGCAGAAGCGTTAAGCATCCTGCCAAGTAGGGACCAGAAAGAGAGTGTACAACAACCCTTGTCCTTGTTTAGATCTTCAGAAAAAAATGCTTTGCAAGGTGGTAATTTCTCCCTAAAGTTTGGCTGAATCATGCAGTGCAACCCTGAGCCTGTACCATGCCTTCTTCCTATAAGGCCTCAAAACTGTCTCCAGCCTGCTTCACTTTCCAGGCTGAGAGCTGAGAGTCAATCTCTTAACCACCCCTATCTAAAGAGGAAAACCAGACCAACCCTCAAAGGACCCTCCTGTCCAAACCAATCAAAATCAACAAGCAGGCCCTAGGAAACAAAAGCAAATACAATTTCTTCTTTTAAACCCCTCTTTAAGCACTACAACAGGTCCTCCTCTTCAATACCAGTAGTATCACAGAAGCAGAGTTTGCGTGTGCACCTCCCTCCTCTTCATTCAGGCAGACAAGGTGCTTCCCTACAATTAGCCATGTCTTCTACCATAAACAGGGAAGAGGATGGTGCTCTGCCATTTCACCTGAGAGACTTACTCATTAGGTATATGGAACAGAATTCGTGTTTCTAACAGAGAGACAGGAACGTGAGTCTTTTCAAGAGAAGTTATCCTGGGACGTGTCCTTTTTTCTCTACATCATCTTCTGATGCCCCCTGGCACTTTTAGAAATAAGTAAACTGACCTATCTAAAGCACCCTGTCAGACATTAAAGGATACCATCACATATTTAATCACACCCCAGGCACAGATGGGAAGACCACTGCTATGGTTACATCACTATAAAAAATATCCATAAATTAAAATAAAAGCCACATAAATAAACTGAAGCAATACATTAGTAAAAGTCCTAGAGAATATTCCCAACTCTACTCAAAAAGTTGCAGTATCCTCCTAAAGGGGAGTGGGGAGCCAGAACAAAGAACCTCACAAACATTTTTGAAGCAACAAGTTCTTTTTCATAAACTGCCTGAAACAGCTAAAATAATTATCTTGCATAATGAGAAAAAAACAATTACAAACTGCTAGTCCTACAGGGAGCCTATTGTCTCAGTAAAGCATTATGGAATTTCTATGACCTTTAGAAAGAAAATGGACAGGTTTCTCACTTGCTGCAAGTGGGAGTGGGCTTTCTATCTATTAAAGCAACAGCACAAAAAATACGACATAAAAAGAAAACTGGAATTGAAGTCTTTCACTAAGAACTTTGTGAGAACCATTTGTTTGATTGAGCCTGTTAAATTTTTCAAAGGATTAACAGATGAGTGGTTTAAAGAGTAAGACAGACCCCTCTGGAATCCATGTCTAGCTAGCAGAAAAGAAAAGCTTCCATGCACCAGTGATATTTTACCTGTAAGATCCATCAAGCAATGGGAAAAGTCTTCCCTTTCTGATTTTAGCTATACATGCTCTGCCCTTACCAGTAACAGCAGGCTGCATCAGGCACTCTGATGACACAGTGATCCCCATCCTGCCCAGTGGGCTAGCCAGACCCATCACTCTCTTACATCCAGTCCCTCCCTGGATCACACACAGACTTATGTCAGTTACTGGCCAACCTGGCTGCTCTTCCTGCATCTCTGGTCTTTTCCATGGAAACACTATTTAATCTGGTCACACCTTGTTCTTCTGACTGCCAACCAGGACCCATCTCTCTCTCTCTCTCAAAGAAGGTCCACAAGCAGCCACAGCAGAGGACCAGTCAAATCCTGCTTGTGGAGCATCTGTGATAACAGGGAGGGAGCCAGCAGCTGCTTACAGGAACAGCCCAGCCCAAAGGTTGAGCACTAGTGAAGACCATGTGAGAGTTGGTAGAGCATTAACAGTGCTTCAGGAAGAGAAGGAAGAAATAATAGAGGAGAGTGGGATTAGAAAGAAGAAGAGAGAAATAAATAAATTTAGCAAGGACACTTTATTTTAGTAAGGCAAAGGAGTTCATTTTCTCTAGATCCATGCATATGCACAGGGATTGCTTTTGGATGTTCTGCTAACTCTGTGTCAGCTGGGCAAATGGCCCTCCAGCTACAGCCAAACGAATCCTGTAGAATATACATACAGTCCCCCTGAATGTGTGGCTTCATGTTTCTTTAACAGTCCTAAACTCCACATGAAAAGATTTAATATTAAAGAACAGTAAAGTCAGCCAGAAGGCTCTAGGTTGTCCTGTGCTGAAGCATAATACGATTATAAATTCCATTCCTTTACAGAAGTATTGCAAGAGGACCATTTAGTGCAAGTAGGATTATTGTTAGCTAAAAATACTTGGTACAGGGAACTCGTGAATTTATTCCTTTGGCTGCAGCCTTCTTTTACAAGAGAACCTGAAAGAAGGCCTAAGAGCATAGAATTAGGGATAAGGTGTTTGGGGCTGCCCAGCAGACTTCAGCAGACAACAGAATATTTGTTTAGCATAAAGAAGGCACAACAGGAAAATAAATACTCTAATTTGAAAGGCTGAAATCTCCTTATGTTCTCAGGTCATAAAATCTGTCTAGTGGAAAAGGACTGCAGAATCTCAAATGTAAACAAGCTTCCCTGTCTGTATCTTATATTTTGCACAAGCTTAGAAATTTTCCAGAGCAGATTTTTCTAAAAGATAGGTCAAGGAACTGGTAACACAAAATGCTGACTTCTTCTTTCATTCTTTGGCCTCGTATTCCACCAAATTCATCCTATTGCAGCTTTGCCCATGCAACACACTTCCTTACTCATGATCCAAACTATGCATGCAGCAGCAACCACTGACTCAAATTCTGCATTTCTGTATTTTCCATAGGGTTGGAATAATGCTTTTCATTGCTCCCAATCCCTCTACAATAAAGGAAAAAAAAAAAAAAAATAAAAAAAAAAGCCTTTCACAGAGAAAGCATCACACACACTGCACATGGCATTTGCAGGAGTGTTCCAAGAGGACAATTTACTGCAAGTTTCTGCAAGGAGGATTATGGTTACCTACAAATACCTTGTGCAGGGAGTTGGTTTATGTGTTCCTTTTTCCTTTCATTACAGCCTTCTTTTACACAGATGTAGTACAAGGTGCATATGTTCAGGAATGTAATCTTCGGGGCAACAGTTGCTCCTTGATCTCTCACAACCCATTAGTGGGTTTTGGAGGTGGTTTTGAGTAGAGTTTATTGTCAGAATAATTTTATTTCACCAGAAACTCCTGCCAACCATTCACATCAGTATTTTGATGAGAAAACAGATGGAGTTTCTCCCACTGCAATCCCTCACATAGGGAATATCACACAGGGATACTAAATCATACTGTGGGGTCTGGTTCATTTCAGAAATCGAGATGCAGACCCCTTCAGGTAAGAAAAGTTCCAACTTACCACCCCACCTCCTGCTGAGTGCACCAGCACAGACATCCCTTCTCTCAGGTTAGCAACTTCAAAGAGCATCATGTAGGCAGTTACAAAGTTCATGGGAAATGCTGCAGCTTCAGAAAAAGTCATGTCATCTGGGATCTTGTAGACAAATTCTACTGGGGTACATACAACTTCAGCCCATGCACTGTAATTTACAAAAGCCATAACTCTGTCTCCAATCTACAAAAAAGGAAGAAAACAACATTTAGGATATGCCTGCAACTGAGAATGTAGGGACCAACTTGTAAGGTATACAACTTACCTGTTCAAGCTATATGTTGCTGACTGACTGTGAAGATAATGATGGTCCCCATCTTTGGCAAAATAGAAGTTAAGCTGCTCAGCTTTGGGCTTTAGCCATTTGTTAATTGCACTTATTTTAAAAGTTGAATTTAACAAAAATATACAAACAAACTTGAATAAGCAAAACTACACTTAAGATAATGTTCACTTTGCTTTCTGTCTTCACACTAATTCAGGCATTTTCTGCTGTGTCTTAGACCTCTTTGCCTTTCTATGATGCAGCAACTAAACCAGCATCCTTAGCCATGAGAGGAGCTCTTCAGTAAACTCACAGTAGAGGTAATAAGGCAAGAACAGCATCAAACTTGAGGACAGCATATTTTAACTAACAGCAGCTGTCCCTCTCAAACACCTTTGCTTAACTGCCTGATATTCTCTATCTTACATTCTTTAGACACTATAGGTTGTTCTTGGACTATTTCCACTGTATTCCACAGCAAGGGATTAAAGCACTACATTTTTACCTTCAGGCAAACATTTCTAGCACAACAACATTTTGGTCTTCTGAGTACTTGTCATCACCTTGGCTTTGGGACATGGTAGGTTTGCTAAAAGCTAAGGTGCTGCTGACAGATCTGAAGGGCTTGTCTTTTTTAGAATGAGGATGCTGAAGCAGAACTGTCATCCCTAAATGCCTCCTCCTTTTGTAAAACACATTCAAATTAACAATGCCTCACCAATAACCACTCTGTGGTTCCCTTTTGCTGTTAGAGAAGCATTAAAATCTAAAATCTGCAAGGATTAATTTGTGAGGATGTTATTATGTCCCATGTCCTTGCAAACAAAAAAATGGTTACCAAAAAGAATGTTGAGACCCTGCTGGAAACTAAATTCACCATTGTCTCCACTCAGCTGAAAAATTTTACAGCTCTTCTAGAATAGTGAAAATGTCACCTTTAAATAAAAATATTTTAGGTAATCTCCTTCTCAAGATCAAGATTCAATACTAATTCAGAAAATTCACTTACTTGATGACATGACTGACTCAACAAATAGCTAAGATAAGACTGACACGCATTAACTCAGTTTTCATTTCAAAATTTTTTTATCTATCTAGGAAATAAGTGCAAGATTGAGTGGAATATAGAAGTCTAACATCTGTAATGGAATAGGAGGTAGGACATAATTTTTACATGTAATAAGAGATATTAAAGAGTACATAATGACAAACAATTACAAAACTTTATTATATATTTTAACTATTTGTCACCTTTTACTATAGTGTTAGAAGAAATAGATCGTTTTTCTGAGTGATCAGAATAAGTCACACAGACAGAACCAGGGCCCCAGTTTTATATGGATCTCATGGATGCACAGGGTGTAAGAAGTAATGATTGATGCAGATGGGGGTCTCATGAATTCAGGATTGAAAGCTAGAACCAGAATCAGCAGTGCTTGGGCTTTGAGGAACAGAGCAATGAAAGGAAAAATGGCCAAAAAAAGAATCTTAACAAGTTAACTCAATTTAATTTACTTTTTAAAAGCAAATCAGTCAGGCTTTCAAGTTCCTATCTAGCCATCATGACATGAACATGCACAAGTGACTTTTCAGGAAGGATTTCAAGGAGATGACAGTGCTGACTTTGGAAACTAATTCAAGAGGACATTCTCATGCTTGGGAAGCAGGAAGGAAAAATTGCCCTTTCAAATCTCAACAGGGCAGAGAAGTTTGCTATCACTGGCAGACCAAAAGGGATTAGGGACAAGATACTCTGAACTGGAAATTATTTACTCTTGCTCTGAAAAAAAAAATAAATAAAAATATTACCTCAAATCCTTTCACGCTGTCTCCAAGAGCTTCTACAATACCAGAGCATTCAAACCCAGGAACAAGAGGTGTCTTAGGAGGGTTGTCAATATTTCCCTGTCGCACCATCAAATCAATGAAGTTCAGACCACTGTAAAATAGAAGGGGGGTAGGAGGAAGACTATTACCATAGACCAAAGCAGAGGAAAAATACAGGTCTTCTCCTGTAGTCTCAGGTCTGCAAAAATCTTGAAGCATCTTGGCGTTGTCTTTTATATGCTATTCAATTTTATGAAAACTTTGGTTTCCTAGGCAGTCACACACAAAAAAACCAACTTGCAACCCAAAGAGGTAGCTTTTATCTATTGTGTCCATATATTGACTAGTGGCACAAATGCCATACATAGTTAAAACTTCTAAAACTCCTAACTAGCTAAAATGTGCTTCAGCATTAATCCATTGACCCAAACACAGTTCTTTATTTACTGTCAGCCAAAACTGCTGCATATTAACTCCCCCAGCCCCATGAAGCTACACACAGCCAGTCCCACTTATGTAGATGATACCAGCAACTGCTTGGATACATAAAATTGCTGATACATACAAGACTATAGAAGATGGAGTATTAGTCAGATACTAATCAAGACACAAACAGATTGAGCAGACCCAACAAACAAAAAAGACAGCAGACAGCACTAAGCAGGAACACAAGACAGCATTTCTGAGATGTAGGTCACTGGGGAAGGTGGGGCTGGAAATTCTTCCAAATATAAGTATTTGTAATTATGGTTGAGGATTTAAGAGCATTTTGAACCCACACTTTCAGCTCTGTCAAAGAAAGATTATAGCTATTTCTTGAAAAAGACAACTTTGACAATCCAGCGTGACAAACTCAGGAGAAAAACTAAAACACCAGTCAACCAAACCGCTAAAATCCTCATACACAAAGCTCATAACAGCAACCATAGGGAAGGTAAAGAAGGGTTTGGAACAATTACACTGGGAACTTTGAAATTATTCTGGAAAGACCACTACTTATCCGGTGGCTAAGACTGCCTCCCATATCACCACTGTGATGTTGATAATGAACAACAAATTCCAAGTAACAGAACACCTGCAAGGGTGTTGTTATTTTGTTGTATATAATGTTGTTATCAAAAGGAAGAAACAAACTACCATGAAACCAAAACCCCTGCAACATTCATGGTGACAACCATTGCCTGTGTACATTAACTACAGTGATGATCTTTTGAATGTATCTTTCTACACTGTAAGCATTTTACAAAAAGATAACTTTTTCTACATTCTGTCAAGAGCAGCCTGAGGCAGAACTGTGATGCAAAAATTTGTGTATGAACACACACTGTGACATCACAAGTAGGCAACAGATGGATATGATGGATATGATTTGATAATGACATATGATTACAAACACATTACTGCAGCTCATTCTAGAAACATTTTTACAAAATAACTTGTCAAGACAGTTTAGGAAAGGACACATTTTTCTGCATCTAACCACATAATAGTAGTAATATAGCAATAGTAGCAATTCTGTTCTGCTCTAGCACCATTTCTCTTTCATCTATCCTCAACTGAAGGCAGAAATACTAAATAAAATAGTTAATATCTATTAGAACCAACTTACAAGAGTTAATACTAGAACAGGGGTGATAAGGAGAGAAAAAACCATTGCATAAGGTACGCAATACCCAAGTCACATGTTTTTATCATCATAGCTGGAACATACAGTGTTGATAAGCATTTATAATCATTTTCAGTCACTTTCGGAGTTTCTTCTTTCACTTCATCTTTAATCTCCTATAGGTCTATGTGTTTTCACATTGCTGTTACTCTCCTACATGCATTTGTTTTCATTCTTCTCCCCTTTCAGATAAGGACAATCCAACTTGGCACTCCTTGCTCTGTCCCATGCACTCAAGGCTGCCCAATACCTTCCACTGCAAAATATCAAATCATGCAGACAATCCTTCCCATGCATCCTTTGGTCTGAAGATGTTCTACTTTTTATCTTTCTTTGTTCACTCTAAGACTCCACCGAAATTAACTTCTGAGGGAAATTAAATACAACAGAGCAGATATGAGGCCCAGAGAGTTTTACGTTCTTAAAATCCTTCCTCTTACCCCTGGCCAGTAAATTTCCTGACAATGTTCAAAAAATGAAAAGGTTTCAAATTGTTGTATCTTGTGGTTTTACCCAGAAACACCCAGTGTATGAACAAGGATGCCTTTAAGGACAAAACTGATACACTCTCAGCTACTTGCTATACTTCAGATTTCTTTTATTTGTTACCAGTTTTTTTTTTAAAGTACTGGTATCTGACAGTCACAGTGTCACTTCTGCCTCATTCCTCATGATGCACATGTATAGTGTCACAGGGAAGAAATGCTTATAAGGAAAAAAAAACCCCAAACCAAAACTAAAGGCAGATAATTACAGGACAGCTTTTCTTATTCACACATCCTATCTGAAACCCTGATTTGGTTTGCTCTACCTAATAATCTTTTAAGCAATATGCAGGCTGCAATTTACAATACAAACAAACACAGCAATTTCAACTGCTTGGTTGTTATCAATCAAAAATTATTTCAGGAAATGTGGAGAAGCTGTGACTCAGCTCGGACATCGATGGCTGCTCCATTTCTTAGTCACTGAATGAGGCGAACACATGACTCATCTCAGCTGACACATTTTCAATTGGATCATTGATATTCCAGACCTTCAACAGAATTATTCAGCTGGCTTCATGATAATAGCAACATGTCCTCCACCTCCTCCACTTAGAGTACCACACTACAAAATGTATACATATGATTTAACTGGTGTATACATATGATTCGAATGGTACCATCCCACAGTGAATGCAAAGACCACATAGAACTTGCACTTTTCACTGATACATTATATTCCTCAGGTAGGAACGCATTCCTCTTGAAATAAAGATTATTTTTCTCCACAAGTTGATGGAGCAAAATGATCATGTAAAATGAGGGCTAACTGAATTTCAACTGAAATTATTATTTGTTATCACTATGCCTTACTACAGCAGTCCATGCATTAACACATGCACACTGATGTTTTTCTCACTCTGTCTCCCAGGCTAGCCCACAAGTCCATCATCACCCTGATCAATCTTCTGTATTTACAGACTCAAGTCAAGAAGATCAGTAAATTGATTTTGCCGTGTTTGGAAGCACACTTTGGTGACCTGGTCACATTTCATCCCTAGGGCCATTCCCAGCCAGGAATGACAAGCAGACACTATTCAGCCTGCAGGCTGCTCTGCCATGGAAGGAAGCTTCCAAAACACGCGTGGTGTTGTGTGGCCGGGCAGTAACTATGAAGCAGCTGAGCGAGTGTGCTGCTGTCAAAGAGCAGGTGAGGGACTTGCACAGCTCACTGGTGAAAATGCCACCCTGGAAAGCAGCTGTAGTTGTAGCAGAGCTGGATCCTTCTATTTTACAGCCAAGTGTTTTTTTGCAGGTAACTTGCTCTTTTTGATACACATGTATCTACTGCTTTGATGAAAGCGGAACTCATACAGGCACTGGAGAGTGCTGCAAACCCTACAGGCAATTAAAGTCCTATGTCCATGTGCTCAGAACATTTTTAGTTTTGCATGCTAACTTCTGTTAACTCAATGGCTGCAAAAAAACCCACAAACACTCAGGAAACAATACAGCCCATATTCAAATGGAATTACATCCCTTCTCGGTAGCAAAATGAGCTACCCAGCAGCTGTTATGCTACCAGCATTTCTTATGTTCACCTAGCATGGAATTTATTCTATTTCCCATTATGACTATTAGAAAAATAAAAAGCCAACGTGAGTGCAAAATCTCCCAGCCCTTGATTTATTAGCCCTCACTCCAACTGATGAATATCACAGAATGGCTTAGGTTAAAAGGGACCTTAGAGATCATCTAACTTCAACATCCCTGCCATGGGAAGGGACACTTCTTAACTACAGGAGGTTGTGCAAAGCCTCATCCATCCTGGCCTTGAACACTTCCAGGGAGGGGGCACCCACAACTTCTTTGGGCAATCTGTTCCCGAGTCTCACCACCCTTGTACTGAAGAATTTCCTAAGATCCAGCCTAAACTTTTTTGTCTTAAGTTTAAAACCATTTAAATTTATCAGGATTTTTCACAGGCAACATTTTAGGATATGAAGGGAAATACATAGGCCACAAACCTTATGAACCCTGTAAGTACAGGAAGGAAAATCAGTGTTTGAACAGGCCAAGACATTCAGCTACAGCAGCCTATCGGGATGTTCAAGGATCTGAATGATGTATCCAGTGAATGTGCCTCAAAACAAACTCATTGCTCTATACCAGTACTGTTTTTAATGCAAGTTACTTCTAAAACAAACAACTTGGCCTTCACCTTGGAATTTATCTCCCAGAAGCAGCATGTTTTCACATAGCACAAGAGGACAACAACAGATAAATCCCTGCCTAAGCAAAATTAATTTGGTCTTCAGTACACACCAAGTTGTGTAATACAATCCTACTGTTGCTCCTGTCACCTAAAAAAATAATCCTATTCTCATGAAGGAACATGTGCAATGAGAATCAGCTATCTAGGAAGAACAGTCTGCTCTAGTTGTCTGGGGGAAAAAAAAATTAGCCTTCAAGGAAAGCTCGTTTTCAGGATGCTACCAGATTGCTAGCCACTTGTCAACCAGGCACAGCAATTCAATACTGCTAAGTTACCTCCAGCCCCAGCTACACTGTCACACCAGCTCTGAGGAAAAACCGATGACTGAACAAAGTAATTCCCAGGAAGAAAATATCAGCTAGGATCAGCCAGAAAAGGGACAGGTGCTGAGCAACACACACATATGCTGGAACATAGCTGGCCAGTTTTTTTTTCCTCCATTTCTCCCTGCTGCTAGCATGAAAAAATCAATGACAGGTTTTAGTGTTTGTTTTTTTGGGTTTTTTTTTTCCTTCATAGCAGCTGCTGACAGCACACAAACCCCCGGCTTTACTCCACGCCCGCGGTGTACCCAGCCAGGTAGCTCAGCCCTGGCCGGGGGGGCTCCCAGGAGCTCCCCCGGGCATCTGCGCCGCGGGGCTGGAGGCTGCAGAGGCGGCTCGGAGCGGGGCTCCCCGCCGAGGGGGAAGCCACAAGTGAGGGAAGTTGGTGCAAGAGCCTCTCTGCGGGCTGACACTCGCACCCGGGCACCCCGGCAGCCCCCTCCAGCCAGGCAAGCCCCGCTGCGGGGCAGGGCCGGCAGCGCAAAGAGCGGGGGATGGCGAGACGCGGGGTCTGCGCGGGGGAGCCCCCGGCCCGCGCCCGCCCGCCCACCCGAGGGGACCCGCACCCTGCCGGCCCCCCGAGGGGCTGCGTCCCCTCTACCGCCCCGGAGGGAAGGAGAGTGCGAGAAGCGATACTGGACCAGGCTTTGACGCGGATCTTCAGCTCCCCTTCCTGCGGCTCCGGCATGACTTTCTTGGACACACGGAGCTTGTTGAGCCCTCCGAAGGCGGACAGCACCACGGCTCTCATCTCCTTCGTGTCCCCGGACCGCAGGCTACCGGCGGCGCTGCCCTCGGCGGCATCCTTGCCGCCCTCCTTCTCGATCATCTGCTCCGTCTCCTCCGCTCGCTGCGCTCCCTCCTTGGCCATGGCGGGGCTGCGGCGGCAGCGCGGCTCCCGCCTGCTGCTCCTGTGCCAGGCGCGGTGCCGCCGTCTGGAATGGCCGCGGGCACGGCGCGGCGCGGAGCGGCACGGCCCGGTCCGGCCCCCCCCCCCACCTCCCGCCGCAATGCACCGATTAGCGGCGCAGCTCCATCCGCCGCGGAGAGAGGCGTCCCCGCCGCGCTCGGACGCCAGGGACGGAGGAAGGGGCCGCCGGCGTCGTGAGGGGAGCGCCCGGGGCCGCCGCCGTACCGAATCCCGAATATCGCACGTGGCGGCCGGGCGGGGCAGCCCTTCCCCTGAGGCGGCCTCGGGGGAGCCCGGCGTTCGCTCCTCTGTGAGGGGCAGCCGGGGCAGGGGGCGGCCCGCCCACCCCCCGGAGCCAGAGGGGATCCTCTGCTCACGGGCTGGGAAGCGAGCGCCTGCACCGCAGGTTGGAGCCCGCAGCCGTGGCCCCGCTCTCGCCCTCTGGCCCTCCGAGCAGGGTCCTGGAAGTGCCTCCACACACTTACGAGGCAATGACGAAAGATCTGCCCCCTCCCAGCCCCCCGATGCTTTCATCTTTGGGCCTGGGCACAGCCCGAAGCCTCCCAGTGGGTGGCAAGTTGGGGCCAAGCAGATGCTGTCTGATGAAACTCGCCTCATGTCCTCTATGCCCCACACCTTGTGGCATCACGGCTTTAACCTCCACTTAAGGTGCCCAGATCCTGTTTGTCACTAGGGAACAGGGTGAGTAAAGTCACTCCCTACCCATTCCTTCTCCTGAAGCTGCTCTTGGGACGACCTAAATGAATACTCTTACAGGTCACAACTGACACATGCACTGACCTGGTTTGGGGGCCCTCAGAAGCCTCAGGCATCAGCCACTGAGCCCTGTGTTGATGAGGGTAGGTGCCAGCAGCCTCACCTCTGACTGCAGAGCATGGATTTTTAGGGGGTTGCTATCTGTGGTTCCATAGGTGTCTAAATTTGGATTGTTGAGTTCAGCATTAGATGCCCTGCATGAAGTTGTTTTTGGCCTCTGGGTCTGAGCAAGTCCACTTCTTATGTGCCTCAAGCAGTGCATGCATTTATGGAGTTCATGTATTTGTGGAGCTCATGTATTTATGGAGTTTCAAAATTCATTGCAGTGTGCTGTGCATGCAGTGAGAGTCTGCAGAGGTACTGCAGACCTCTTTGTGGACACAGTTCTTCCATCACCCCCCCCCCCCCCTGCACATTTGAGTTCATCTTAGAATCATAGAATCGGCTGGGTTGGAAGGGACCAAGTCCAACCCTTGATCCACTACTGCTGCAGTTACTAGACCATGGCACTAAGTGCCACATCCAGTCTCTTTTTAAATATCTCCAGGGACGGAGAATCCCCTACTTCCCTGGGCAGCCCATTCCAATGTCTGATTGCCCTATCCGTAAAGAAATTCCTTCTAATATTCAACCTAAACCTCCCCTGGCACAACTTGAGCCCTCCTTATCAGCCCCGCCAACTTATAGGCTAGAGTCCTTTTGCCCTTGCTAGATGGATGAAGCCCATCTGGTTGGAAGAGACTAGGTTTGATGAAATTTGGCCCATGGTCAAAAAACCCAAAGTTCCACCAGTGGCACCAATCCCTTAGCCACCTACTGATATGGTGGGTTTTCCTACTCCTCTCCTCATTCATCTCTGCTACTGCAGGAATTGAGGTGAACACCACCTGTGCTCCTGACCCATCGGCTAAACAACCCAGTGCCTTGAAGTCTTTTTGTCTTAGTACTTCTTCCATTAATGTCATCACTGCCAGCCTGGACTACCACCAGAAGATAATAATCAGAGGGCCGAATTAGCTGGGGGAGTCTCCTACTAATATCCCTCACTAGGGTCCCAGGAAGGCAGCAGACCTCTCTGTGGGATGGGTCTGGTCGACATATAGGGCCCAGACTTCCCCTCAGAAGGGAGTCACCAACTACAACTACCCTTCTTTTTTTTCTTTGTAGCTGTAGTTGTAACCCATCTGGTAGATGGGGGATGAACAGGAGACCTTCCAGACAGATCTTCCTCTTGTCTGTCCTCTGCCTGATTCTCTGAGTCCAGGGCCTCGTATCTGTTCTCTAAGGGCACCTGTGGAGATGGTGGGGGTTGGGAGGGGATTCTTTTGCCTCTCCCATGAGGGACCTGTTTCCATTCCCTCCCATCCACCTGGTTTGCTCCAACTGCCTGATGGCAGGAGGGGCAGGGCTTCACCATCTCCTTCTGGACTTCTTTTGGGTTAGAAAGGGTGTGACTCCACCAGTCAATTTCCCTTTCACTGTCCCTAATACTTCTCAGTCTCTCTGCCTCCTCCTTGAGCTCTGCCACCAGGCACAGCAAGTCATTCACCTGCTCGCATCGCACACAGACCCCCCTCACACTGTCCTCTGGTGCTAACACCAGGCTCAGACACTCCACACAGCCAGAGGCCTGAACAGCTACGTCCCTCTTGTCGTCCCTCTTAAGGGGTTCTGTCTGTGTGGACACACCTACGTCTTAACAGAACAGGTTTTGCCTTTTTTGGAGACCATTGCTCCTTCAAGACAGCTGGGAGGTGGCTGTGCCCCTCCTGCTTGCCCTGCCTGCACGAACTGCCTCGCTAACTGCCGTGCCCCGTTCCTGCTAACTGCTGTGCCCCATTCCTGTTTGCCTGCTCCTGTTCGCCGCGCTCCAGGTCGCAGAAACTCCTCGCAGCCCTATATATCCCTTTCTGCAGTGCCGGGTGCCGCCCGGTTTTCAGCTGCTTGGCCTCGCCCGAGAGCACCAGCAGAAGGGTGTGCTGCTCTTCGCAGCCCTTTGTAATGGCCCTGTCTGCAGTGCTGGGTGCTGCCCCCTTTTCAGCTGCTTGGCCTTGCCCGAGAGCACCTGCAGTAATTCCAGGACCTTTCTGACTCCTTGTAGGTACTGACACCATCGTCTCTTAGGGCTCTGGATTTCTTGTGGTCCGAGTTCATCAGTATTTTTTAATTTCACTGGATGCTTTAATTTTATTTTGTGTTGTGTATGCAGTGTATTGTATTTAGAGGAAGCAAAAAAATCTTTAAAATGTTTTAGGTCTAATGAGTGGGGTAAAACACACATTAAACAACACAGTGATACTGTAGGAATGGACAGTTTTTGTTTTTGTTTTTTTTTTTTTTTTTTTTTTTGCTTAGTAGTAACTGTTTGGGGTTGTTTTTTTTTCTGTCTAGCCTGTAAAATGTTTTCAGGCAAATTATTTTTTAAAAGTCTTTTTCTGATAATTTATTATCTAAGCCTGTCATAAATGAAGCAATAAACAAACATATTATGAGCAAAGGAGAAGGAGTACTGTCCAGTGGAAAGCTTCACTGGCTAGAAGTTCAAGCAGATTTTATCAAAAGTTAAGTCTGAAGGAGTCAAAGACCTCTGACATCATCCTTAAGATATGTTTTAGATGAAGATTCAAATCCACCTTATTAACACCATCAAGAATTTTCTGTGTGACGTATTAAAGTGATGCCATCCACTTCATTCTAAGTAACAGCCTGTCGAGGGATCAAACCATTTCAAAGGTCAGGAAGCTTTTTTCTTCCCCTGTTCCCCTGGCAATAGCGTGAATATTGCCTTCCCTGTTCCCTTTACTTGGCTAATTCAGTGCTGTAATAGGGAATACAAAGTTCTGTCACTTTAGATCTGGCCATTTGAATGCACAGCCAGGCAGGCAGCAGCTGAATAAGGAATAACATCCATTTGACTGTGAATGATTCACTCAGCTGGTATCTTATTACAATTCTAACTCAAATGAATGGTAAAGTGCAGAGTGACTGGGGAAGGTAAAGCAGATAGCATATGTGAACAAAGTGACATCCAGAAAAATGAAGAGGGTGTGGGGCAGCTGACTCATATCACTCCAGTGGTCTGAAGCATCCAAAGAAGTGAATTTGGACCTTCAGATTGTGTTTGTTTTGCACTGGTTTGTCTGTTGCTGTAGTCCTGTTTTCTCCTGATGGGAATTTTCTGGTGGACCCTACCCATAATGATTTAAAGGTATCTCTATTCCTCCTTGATCCCAAACCAAAAGTAATTTATCCTAAGTGATTTAGCAGGTGTAAGTGATTGAAAGATGGCCATTTCATAGAAATGAAATGCCTTGCTGATGGTAGAACCAGTGCTTGTATGTGTCAATTGTGACAACTGAGGGGACATGCAGCAGGTATTTTTGCATGATCCTGATTCCTTTATTTTTTATTTAATTAATAGCCACTTCCTTAAGAATAAGTGATGAAGTACAGAAGCTTACATCATGATGTAAAACAAGGATTTATTCTGACAGTTGACTGTTGGTTTTACCACTCTAGAAACAAGCTGTGGGATGACTATTTGTGTCACTGAAGACTTAAGGCTTTCCATTGACTTCAGTGGCCAGTGGATGAGACTCATAACAGTTAAAACATAGGACTCACTTTATGGGTGCAGTAAAGTGGTGACAGTATTTATGAGCATGCTGTGAGAACCTGAACAAAAGGAAATTAAGAGTTCTTTGAGCACCATATTTACCTCCTGGTCAAGTTGGTACAATCTTTTCATCTGTTGTTCTGTGCAAAAGTGTTTTTTAAAGACACATTGTAGAAATGAAAGGAAAATAGAACAGTCTATTTGTGGCTAAATGCTGGCAGTTACACTCAACATCTCTTCCTGATTCAGATCCTTTATTTTCAGAACATAATAATTTATTCACATTAAGAACCTGTGTATGACTATATCAGGGACAAACAGCCTTCCTCACAGATACTGTTCTGAGGATCCATGCCTGAATTTCATGGAGGAGAGCAGCCATTCAGGGGACATCTAATTGTAGTATTACCTTACTTCAGGAGTCAGATATCTGAAGAAATAGAAGATGTCACTGAAAAAACAGATGACATGGCAGGGTCAATCAAAGTTGATCCTGTGCAGAGATGAAAAAAACCAAACCAAACCTTGGACCTTTGTGGAAAATAACTATCCTATGTTAGATATCTATTTTGCACTTTTTATAGGTTTGGGGTTTTTAAGGGCAATGAGGTTTGCGTTCAAGAAGGACCTCAATGTCATTGTATCAGTTTCCCTTCTTAGAAGAAACATTTAAGACCCTGAATAATGGTTTAATCACTTTGCTAAGAGAAAATAACTTATAGCTGACAAAACCAAACCTTCAGTTAATATGGATAATACTGATTTTTTTATTTTGATAGTTTTCTCTGGGGCATAAATCACATTTTGTCCTAGACAAGAAAGTATTACAAGTATTTTTAAGCTAAATGATGCATTTTTCTAATAGTTACAAATAACATTAGTAAAATCAAATTGATATATGTCCTGACTCTTCTAATGCATAAACAGGGCAGCTCTTAATACATTCTGTTGTTTTCTTTACAGTCTAGTGTTATAAAATTCTTTTTAGTGCAGGGACAGAAAAAAAATCCTCAAGATGCCCTTTTCAGTCTTATTCAACATCTTCCTCCTACAGCATTGTGTGCTATAAAACATCCATATTGCTTGACAGAAGATCCATCTTATGTATTATGTTATGAGAGCATGTTCAGAATATCTATTTCAGCTGTTACAGTCCACAACATCCCTTACCAATAGCAAAATGGTTACTTTCCCTCCCTTTACCTATGTGCAGAATGTATTAACAAAGACATTTCCAAAGGAATCTCTAAGAGTATAGTATGCTAGATTTATTTGTTTGGGCTCTTTAAAAACAAAGGAGACCTCTATTTCCTAGGGTTATTCATATTGAACTAATTATTTTATTTTTTCTTAGCCAGAGGGTTTCTCTTACTGGTTGAGCTACGTATGAATCATAGAAGCAACAAAGCAATTTTCTGTAGGCACTGAAAACAACTGTACATTTCTCTTCAGCAGACAGAAGCTGTTTAAAGCTCCTCAGAATCATCAGGAGTAATAAAAATGTGTTGTGTTTTAAATTAAAGAGGAAAAGAAATCAAAGCATTCACACAGGATTTGGCAAGGCCAGTATTTGCCAATACGCCTTATCCTGTTGACTGCTCAGTTATTGTGTTCCTTAGGTACTTTACCATTTGTCTTGTACAGAAATTGTGCTCAGATAATTCAGGGATGGATACAATAGAAATTAAATAAATGGATCACATATTTGTTGATCAAGAAATAATACGACCTAAGAATATTTAAATGGATTGTGAAATCTTTAGATCATGGTGATGATAGTTGTCAATAACCAAGGACAGACAAAAATAAGCCCTTCATTTATATATTTATTTTTAGAGCCATGCTATCCATTTGTTCACTAACTGAACACATGGTATAATGAAAGAAATACTGTTCAGTATCTTTGTCTGCTCTC
Organism: Heliangelus exortis; assembly: GCF_036169615.1. NCBI lineage: Eukaryota > Metazoa > Chordata > Aves > Apodiformes > Trochilidae > Heliangelus > Heliangelus exortis. Next base: position 5,144,991 of record NC_092434.1, read on the forward strand.
TGTACATTCTAACATTTCTGTTGTGTTTTCTGACAGCACAGTAATTTTTAAACTGAAAAAAAAAATATATTACTTCAGACAGTAAAATTGAAGCTGTAGGTTTCCTTTTTGGAGTCAGCTCTGAGAAATGAAGAAAAAAAATATCAGGAAACCATTAGACTAAATCATAAGCAACAAAGTTCCAGGAGATGAGTACATTAGTACTGTCATTGCTTGAAAGTGTCACTCAAGTCAAGCAGAGTGGCTGCACTGTTCTGACTCCATCCTTGTGACTTGTTCCCCTCTGAGTAAAGCAGACATAAGTCATGTTTATCCCGTATGAGTAACTACTGGTAACACACACTTACCAGTCACTTGTAGACCTGTGCAAGTGTCAAGTTCCCTTATATTTGTTAGGATACTACAGTGCCCCTTCTGAATTCCAACAAGTTCAAGGCATTATTAATACCTTGTACTTTAAGGTAATCCATAGCAAATGTGAAAAAAATTATTGCACATGTAAAATCTCCTGTTGAGAACTATTGTGGTCAGCAACTGGACTTCTATCTCTGGGGCTGCTCACAATGCTTTATGTACTTAGCCATTACATGTGATTCCACGCATGGGGAAAGAGTAATCCTGCTTGGCATTTTGACTCAATTTGGTCTCAGTAATTATGAATCAAGGGAAATTTGTTAGAACCTCATGAAAAAACATTTCTGAACTTTACAACAAAGCTGAAGTGTACAGAAGAATTATAATTCTTAAAGAAACTTACCTTCTACAAATTACCAATCTATTTTACCTTTTTTTTTTTTTTTTTTCTTTTCCTCATTAAACATTTACATGTATAATACAGGTAGCTTCTGAATCTGCTCAAGTAAACAAAAGTGAGCTTTTAGCTTTACTGAGATGAGCCCTGTTTTGCTTCTTTTTGAAGTTGCAATTGAAGAGCATGTGCCATGAAGGCTGCTGCTCTGGAAGCAGTGATGCTTCTAGCTTGAATTTAAACTTGAAATCATCATATTTACAGCTCTTGTGAAAGCTCTGTCACAGCACAGGTTTTCTGTAGGGTTTACTATAAAAACAACTCTCCTTTTTCCCTCACAAAAAAAGCTTTTTGTACTGCTTTCAGTACCACTCTGGTTATATCCTCTGTGATGGGCCTTTGAAGAAAGGAAAAGGATGCTTTTTAGCATAATTGCATTTTCTATGGAGTGTTTTATCATGGTCTATTAATGGTCTTTCTTACTCAGTTCCATAGCTAGTTACTGCTCTCTGACTCATTGATTTTAATAAACCAACTGCATGTGTCACTGTATTCTCTTCTACTCTCCCTCTGGAGAAAAAAAAATTACCCATACTGAAAAAAACCCCAAAACAAAATGCCAGCTTATTAAGGGATTGGTTTACTCTGGACACTCTTAAGGTGGTGATGAAAATCTTTTTTACAGAGCTGCTAGGTTAGATCCCACTAAAGCTAGCAGAAAAAATGGAGTAACAGCACGAGTTTGCAGGCAAGATTTAGAACCTATATTGTTTTTTGCTGGGATGGAGTTAATTTTCTTCACAGAGCTCATATGATGCTGTGTTTTGTATTTGTGACCACAACAGTGCTGATAACACAGCAAGGTTTTATCTGGAGCTGAGCAGTGCTTACGCAGCATCAAGGCCTCCTCTGATTCTCACGCTGCTCAGCAGCAAATAGGCTGGGGGTGCACCAGGAGCTGGGAGGGGACACAGATCCAGCTGATGGAAGGGGTATCCTATACCACAGGACATCAAGCTGAGCAATAAAAACTGGGGAAAGAAGAGGGGAAGGGGACATTTGGGGTTACATCTGAGGCTCTGTTTTCCTCGAAAGGGGCAAACATCTGCCTGCCAGAGAAGTGAAGTAGTGAATCCTTTTGTTGCTTTGCTTGCACACGAGGCTTGGCTTCACTTAATCTGTATTTGCCTCATCCCATGAGTTTTCTCAATTTTCTCCTGATTCTCTCCCCCATCCCCCTGCAGGGGAGTGAGCAAGGAGCTGTGTGGGACTTATCTGCCTGTGAGGGTTAACACTCAGCACAACACAACCAATAGGGCAGCTGTCTTCTTTTTATAGTAATTTCAACAGGGAAACAGATAAAATATAAAACAGGCCTGAAAAATCTTAATGCCTTTTCTACCTAGAGAAGTAGTTCCTCAGACTTCAGCTAAGTATATTAGTGAAGTACTTTTTATGCCATTTTTATTACACTATTTATGTTTTTTACACTAGTGATATACTTTTTATACTATTGATAATAGCACTGTAACCAATATTTAGAATAGCACTAGAATAATTTTTCTAGTTTTATGACTTACTTATTGCTTCTGTAGCTTTAGTTCACAGTACTGGAAGGTAATGGAAAAACAAGTCTGTAGTCTGAAATGGAGCCCAGTTGCTGACACTGGTGTTACTCCAGAGAGGACTGACTGTGCCATTCTGTTTTTTTAGGGCTTTGAAGGAGTGTTGGCTTAATTTCCAACATGCTTTTCAATAATATTAAGTTAAATGTTAGATAAAGGTGATTTCTGGAAACAAAATTAATGCTAACTTTGCATAGCAAACCCCAGTTGCTACTGAGACAAGTGATTCTTCAGTGCTCCAGTCAGATCTGGTCCAAAAGACTCCATAGTGAATAAGTGCATCAGAACCTCTGTGGGAAAAAAAATCCTTAGTAGTTGAGAGCCCATGCAGCTTTCTTACACTTCTTTCACTGAATTCTGTGTGGTAAGAGACATCTTAGGAGCAGGGTGGGACATGGTTGTAGACTCAAAGGAGACAACACATCTTGTTGCATAAGTGAAGTGTTCATATTTTTCTCCCTCTAGAAACTGTGCAGATGGATTTTAATTATGACAACTCATGAACACTCAGGAATAAGTATTCAGAGGAAGAACACAAATATGAATTGTGGAACTTGGCCACAGTGGACATTAGACCATAAAGTCTCAACTAAGGGGTCAAAGTAAGGACTGCTTAACTACCACGACACAATCATATTCCATGATTTTGATTACTGTGCATTTAAAAATGTCTGCCTTTTTGAGACATTGTTAAAAGGCTTCAAAGTCCTGATGAAATTATCTTTTCTGTGGATTCTTTGGATGATATACATCACCCCTGTATGATCCAACACAATTAGATACCCATGTAAACAACTTGCTTAATCTTCTGCCCCATCTTAGAAAAACTCGGGTCCAAGAAAATTTTAACACTCTGGATAAATCTTTTTCCTTCAGGGTGAAATGGAAGGACCACAACAACTTCCTGCACATGCAGTTCTCCCTCACTTTGAGATAATTTTATATCTAAAGTCTAGCTGATCAATATACCAGATTATTTAAATAAAAATTGGAATTCATTTTTAGTCAAGACTTTGACATATATCTAAGAGTCACTTTGTGAAATCACAGTACAAAGGGGACTACACAAGCCCTGGCATTTGCCTAGCTCTTTAAAGAAATAATTGAAAATGAATAGTCTTCATCTACAATTAAAAATTGGAAAGGGCTAGCAATGGAGAGTGAAGTCAGGACAAAAGAAATTGAGATTTCTAAGGAAATCAGTATTTTGCAATATAAAAATAGAAAGGTTTTTCCTTTTTTGTTGTTGCATAAGAAAAATAAACAGTCACTTCTCTGGTTGATATTTTAGCCATGAGCATTAGCAATGTCCTTTCATGGTAGGTAACCAGCCAGCATCTATCTTTAAATGTGGAGATGCTGACTAGTATCTGGAATTTCAGGTAGAGGAGAAAGGGGATTGTGTTACTAAATCAGATCCAAATACCAGGACTATCTTGGTTAAGCTGCGGCATCAGAATTATTTCTGCTGAATGTCACCCAAGTTTCCTCAGAGACCTTGAAATCAGTAAGTTTTTTGGGCAAGTGTAGTCTCAAAAGACTGTGAGAAAAGAGAGGCCAGAGCTCTAGTCACCTTGAAGCCACCTTCTTAGCAGAAAGACAGAAAAGGCCTAAACTTTAGACTTTTTTTAGGTCTTTACCTGAATGGCCTATTTTCTCCATCAGGTGCCAAGGACAACCTCTGACTGTAGCCATTTAGATGAATTAGTTGTCATGACAACTCAATTAACTAAATAAACATATCTGTAGTCAGCAGCAGCTCATCTCCTCTGCATCATTCTTACCTCAGCACAAAGAACTTTGAGTATATGTGCAAATGTGGAAATAGAAGAACAATGATTGTTCTGAAGAATTTCAGAAAAGTTATGAGAAGACATGAAAAGGCTTAGTTTTGCTGTCCAAAATTGGTATGGGGGAACTAGGTGTTCCTCTGCTTTGTCTGCCTTTGCAAGGTAAACTCTTGAGTCCTGATGGCTGAAAGACACTGACTTCTGTGCAAGTGTAAAAAAATTCATGCTGACAGGAACCTGGGGGAAAACTTGGATTACCAACTCAGTAAGAGCTTTTATCCTCTTTATCTGATCAGTCTCATTGAAAGCAAGGGAAACTTCTTCAAGCTTTTTAACTAAGCTCATCTTTTGTATGGAATAAAGCCAGAATTTACCATGCCTGCTTTTCTAATGGACAGCTCCAGAGAGTAGACGACTCATCAGTAGCTCTGGAGCTGCACTGATTTCTACCAGCTGCAGATGTGACTCACAGTGCTTAAATGTGACTGAAATGTCTTTATATCCCGAGCTCCACAATACATCTCCAGGAACCATATGACTGCCCACCACACAGAATTGTAAACCATCTGTCTGTCCTGCTTAATAAGCCTTAATATTTAACAAGTAAATGAAATATTTAATATTTACAAAAATCAGGCTGCAGCCTGCAGAGTTGCCAAGTTTGAAATGGCTAAGAGAACACACACAGCTGCATTTCTGCCTCTGTGGATGTTCCTGGGGCACATCCCTGATACCAGACACTTTCCAAAATGAACGTTTCTTAGTGAAGCTGCAAGAACAAAAAGTTTTCTCATGTTTTTGTTCAGCAGAAGGATTCTTATACCTCAAGCAGGGCATCTGGACACAAATGTAGGTATGAATAAATAGGATGAATACTTCAAGCCACTCTAGAATTTGCTTTCCCTTCTTTTTGTTCCCATTCACCACTCTCCATCCTTCCCTGCTTCTCTCATTGAATTCTTAATGCACTTCACTTTCTTCATGTTCCACTCAACATAAACTGTTTACCTAGAGCTTTTCAGCATGGATATCAGTAAATAACCAGTTCAGATATAAAAGACACAACCTGGAGGATGTTAAAACACATTACTTGCTGGCAGTTAAGATCCACAGTTGTGTCTAAATGTTGGAGATCAGTATCTGGGCTAGATGGGAAGAATCTAACAAGCAACATTATTCAATAAAGTTTTACTACAACATTTCTTTTCATTGATGCTCCTAAATTCAGAGCAGTGTTTTACATAGCATGTAAATCAGTGTGGTTATCAGTTATCTTTACTCAGAGCTAGAGCAAATACCACAGCAAATTCTAATAATTAAAATCATTGTTACAAAGAACAGGAATAGGTTTGGAAGACAGGTCTCAACCAATGACATTTTCTACTTGTGAGAAATATTTTTTGTAGCAGAGTCCTCTTTCTTGTTCTTTTCTAGGGCTTAAGAAAGCCAATAGCAATTTGCATGGTTTCACTAAACAGCCATATAATGGATCAGTAAGACAGAGGGAACAAGGCAGGATAGGGATACTTGAGCTCTGCTATTCATTCAGTCCAGAAGAAAAGCATGAATCCCAGGTTGCAGTGTGCCTTCATGTTGCTCAGCCACTGATGTACAGTCAGGCTGAAAGAATCAGAAGAATATCATTATTTATAGTATGGCAGAACAACTTGAAGGAGAATAATTTAGTAAACCCAACATTCCAGATAACATAATGTGAGCAAAACTGGAAGTTGTATGTGGTCAGGCATGTGATGCTGAGAAGATATGTGAATATGGTCCCATACTAAATAGCTGTAAGTCATGGTGTATGGATAACCCTGTTCCCAGCTGCCCAGCAGAACACAACAGCCGGTCTAAGGCAGTTCGAACCCTTTCCTACCCGAGGGTTACCTGTGCTGCCTGGAGGCTGAACCAGGTTTGCTGTGAAGCACCTGGGAGGTGGCTCCCTCTCGTGGCGCTGTGCTGAGGTGCTGGCTGCTCATCCCTTCTTCAGACAAACATCACTTCCTTGACTCATTTTTTGGTCTCTGTTTCTAAATCAAAAAACTCTTGTGCTCTTGAATTCAAATAGTCTCTTTTTTTTTTTTTTTCTTTTTTTTTTTTTCTCTTCTCAGTCTTTCTTTGCAGCCTCCTGGAGTTCTGTCCAGGGTAACAGCCTCTCACAGCTATAAAGCTCCTGGTCAGACCATCTGCCCTTCAGCTGCTTTCAGCCTGATGATTGCGGAGAATGTGAACCATACACTGCACACACATTTTTTTTTTCCTCAAGTAAGGAAAGATTTGATGCCAGGTGTGTAACATCAAATTACTTTCTGTTCACAGTATTCCCAGTTTTCCAAGGATTGGTGAACTTTTGTTTACATGTGTTCTCTAATTTAATAGTTATCAGCTATAATCCAGAAGTAAAGCACTCTGTATGACTTCTGTTTTTAGCAAAGAAACCTGGCAAGGAACTACAGAACTCCCATTTTATTCAGTTTGTTTTCCATAAATATCTGTGAACCAGGACTGTAGATGATCTAAAAAGATGTTGTTCTAACATCATTACAAACATTAAACAAACTTAGGCTTCTTTAAAATTACTGATTTATTAAGTAGAACCACTGATAGCACTTGTTATGCACAGTATAAGAAATAAACTAATGAACTGGAATGATCAAAGATAAAATATAATTGAGATAGTATACATTATCAGTGAAAGTAGGTATGCAGTATAAAGTAAAACCTTGCAGCATTTACTTTGGCATAATTGTGCTAAGGTCAATGAAATTACAGATTTATATGAACTACAGATCCGCAGCAGTTAGGTTATTTGAAAAGTAAAATAGCTTCATTATTTTCCTCTAAAATAAGGAATATAATAAACATCATTTAGATGTCTTGTTTGTCAACCTCTTTTCTACAGCTATTTGCTTCTAAATACAAATCCATCTGAAAACAGATCAACATCATCACAATGTCCATTATCCTTCAAACATATACAGAGCTCTTTGCCTGGAATTATTCATAATCATTTCAACAACTGATATCTGACTCTTACCAGGGTTCTGAAGGAGAGTTATGATCCACCACAGGGCTCAGAGGCAAATTCATCTTTCCTCTGATGCAACTCCCATCTGTTGCCAGGAGCTCTAGATTTTACTATAGGCACATATGGGGATGCCAGCACTTCAGTAAGAGCAGCTATGCAAATATTTTAAAGCAGCTGTGCCAGTGGTCAAGCATTGCAGCAGGATGAATTGTAGGGGTGTATCTTGAGACAAGACATAGGTCAATAAATGCTCATGATTGGATAGTATAAAGTATTACAGAATTCAGGATGAGAAGAGTTAAATGTGCCCCAAAATAATGAATGTATTGCAAGCACATTCTGACAGCAGGATGGTTATTCTTCATTAATGTCTCCCTATTACTTGGATGTTTTCCTTCCTAGCACACCTACTCTTCATCTTGAAAAACAAAGCCTACCCTAAATCTGAAGTACTAAGCAACAGGCAACCATATGTTATAGTAAATTTCATTAATAACATAAAATGCAAAATATTGATGTTGAACCTCAGAATTCCATACACTAAGGGAGAATTCTGGATACAGAATTATGGCTTCTGTAAGGAATCCAAACTGATTCAAAGTGAAATCAAAAGTGATTCCTTTTCCTGTCTTCCTTGGTTTTCATAGATTTCATTTTGGGAAAAGAGAAGGTTAGAGGGACAGAGAGATTACCTAATGACCCTTGCGTTGTATTTTTTTTTCATGTGGAGCTCATTCAACATTTACTGTTGTGAAAACCATGTTGCTATGGCAACCTACTAAAGAGAAGGAATCACTGAAGTACATTACATACATATTGACATATAAGCACTCACATGGGGTTTTCTTGAAAGACAAAAACACCTCCAGATTTTCTATTTAATATATATGATTTAGGCACAGGCTGAATATGAATAATCTTCAATGTTTACCTTCTCATCTAACTATAACTGCCTTAACTGTGCATGAACTCTAGCTATACATGCATTTGAACTGAGCAGCATACACTGAACCTTCCCTACCCAGAAGCTAGTATATATATACTAAATCCTTTCTAAATTCTTTTTTTTTTCTTGTATGGTTATAATTGTTAAATACCAATTTAAATATCAAATATATAAGAATGTTATATGGTCAAGCAAATCTCAAATATCAAAAACCTGATTATTTGAGCATTGAAAAATATAGAAATGTTTAATGCTGAATCACTGCATATTAAAAGACTTACTAACAATGCAGGTTAAATTTTATGCCACTTATTTTTAGTTCATTTTATATCCTACGGGTAATTTTCTTGTTCTGATACAAGCCTTTCCACTCATTTTACTGTCATGCTAGCATGACTTATGCCATAGCTAGAGAATGTAAGCTGGAATATAGTTTTAAAACTTTTTAAAGTTTTAAAGCAAATATTCACTTCCCCAGAGGATCCACTTTCTCATGAGTTCTTCCTCACACAAAGAAGGCACAGTCCAACCCTCCTTCAAAAACATGAGGTGCAGAGCAGCTGCAGCTTCCCTTTAAAACACCTCTTAACTTCATATCCTGAGAAGTGCCTGTGCCAGCAGCATTTGTGAGAGCCTCTCAAAAGGTAGGAAGGAGGTTACAAACACTGCATGGATTGGTTAGGAGGGCAGCCTAGGTTGGAGGGACTCCTGGTCGAGTTTCTGGAGCTGTGGAAGCTTTTTATCCAAAGATTGCCTGAGGAAACAATTTCCCATTAGTAAATGTGGGACTACAAGTATTGCAGTTTTAGTAACAAGCACCTAAGTTTCGTTCCATTCTTTTTGTGCTCCAGGGATTTTTTTTTTTTTGGAACTCAGATCCCAATTGGATATTTAAATAAAGAATCAGTTTTTCACTTCAGAAAGTACCTCCCAAATGTCAAAATAATGTTGTAGGATGCATAATGTGAAGCATGAAGCCCCAGGGGTTTTACTATAAAAACCACTATAAGGTATTTAGTTGGATCTCATAAGTTCTGATTTTCATTTGGTTCAAAAATTTGGTTCAAAAATCAACACCATTTCCATTTGCTAGAAGGAGCAACAGCTATAACTGTTCGTGCTGTCCCTACAGTTTCACATAATAATGTTTTAAAAAAGAGAAATAAAAACAAACTGAGGTTTGAATTCATACAATTTGTACAACTTCTGTGCCAGATCTGGTTGAGAGATGAAGTAAAGGGTCTGCTGGGAACAGAAGGGTTCATAATTAAGTTGCTTGGTATACCTGTTCTGTTTACTAACTAAAGGTCTAATTGCTTTGCTCTATTTTAATTAACAATGTTCTTATTTTAATTAGTTGCTTTTCCTGCATACATTAGTGCTGAGAGAAACCGCTGAGGATATGAATGATATGATGGAGAGTTTAAAGTTAAGCTTTTAAAAATGCTTTAACAATTTCACAGATGTTTAATAATGAAAAATAAAGCTGTTCTTTGTAACTGTGACTACTACTTCTCCAAGGATTTCATCCTAGCAAAAAAAAAAATTTCTCTTAACTTAAAAAATCAACTGTAAATAACACAGGCGTGAAAAAAACTAGTACAGGGATAGAATGCTTTGAATATATTTAAATATGCTAAAATGTTCAAGCTGGATGAATCTTTTGCAATGTCCCAATGCAAAAGCCATTCTCTTAAGAGCCCATCTCAACATTATTAGCAATTATCTCTGAAACTTAGGGAACTTTATCTTCTTTCCTAACAGGAACGGAAAAAAAAGCACTGGAGAACTCAGAAATTATTCCAGTCCCTGGGAAGGCACCAGAACGTATAACTTTGTGTAAGTACTTCAATTAACAAGGACAAATGTAGTAACTATTGTCTTTTACCTATGAATGATTTTGGACAGATGTGCTTAGTTCCTCTGCAGGACAGGTAACAGGCTCGGGATAGAGGGGGAACTATAAATCCTTAGCTTTTGGATACAGCCCTGCCTACTGTTCCTGTGCTCAACCTAGGGTTTGGTCTAGATGAAACTATGAGTACCATGAAATGCAGCTGGGTAGAAAACCACCCACAGCAGCTGGGAGTTCATTGTCAAAGTGACAATTACCAGTTGGATTCTGCAGAGGACAGTTCCCAGTGTGCTGACTCCAGTACTGTTGCCTGTGTACTAAGTTTCCCATATTCTACAGAATTTCCTTGTGAGAATTGTTAAACTGAGCAAGGGCAAAAAGCCTCATTAAACTTCCCTCCACCAAGCCCAACCAAAACAAGACTCTGAAAGCACTTGTCATTTTTTGTATTTTTATTGTGCTTAGTAAAGACTGTATACAGTTTGTTGTCCATATGTCATATGGCACAAAGTAAGATACACAGCCCCATGAGTTCTCATACTGTAATTCAAAAAGGCAAGAATTAGATAAAATAGTATTATCTCATTATACAAAAGGCAAACCACAGAAAGCATCTTATATCACCCAAAACAAAGGCAGAAATTGAAACAGATCTTCCAAAATGGAATATTAAGTCAATCACATGCTTTTGGCAGCACTGTAACAAATTAAAAATTATATTAATCTAGTTAGGGCTTGTCAAATTAAACATGTAATTTAAAAATAAATTTTAGTAAGTTCCCAATTCAGAAGAAATTCAAGTGTGAAGCTCAAGCAAATAATAGGTACAAAGGGAATAAACAAAAACTTTTTTTCCCCCTTCAATATGAATTCAATACCAGACTAGTTTGTCATAGATTACTTTTCTTTCTTTCATTTAATGATGTGTATAAACTCATGAAGTTATTCTCAGAGGATGCAATTAAGTTGTCTAGATCATAGTCAACTTCAAAGGTAGGTCTCTTTCCAAAAATTACAAGAGCAAGGAATACAGCAAAGTGTGCAGTAAGTCCCCATATCTTGAATGACATTTTATGTTCATGGTCATCATATATAAAGCAGTGCAGCCGACCTGAGCCACCAGAGGGGGTTTTATAAGGCAACGTGTGGTAATTTCTGGGCTTGACAAAGTACTCCAGTGGCACAACAAAAACCTTACTCACTTCATGGGGATTAGGAGTGGCCTGGAATGTATCTTCTATAAATCCTACAACTGGTGTTACCAAGTGATTCATCTAAGAAGGAAAAAAAAACAAACAACAAAAAAAACCCACCCAAACACTATATTTGTACCAAGTGAAAGAATGTTCTTTATTTTAAAAACATTTCAGATGTTACAAAACTGTACAAGAAAGCTACAACATATTCTTAACTGTAATACAATTTGGTCCTTATAACAGCAATCTGATTTTAAATATATTTTAATCAACTTTAAATTTTCTATTTGTTAAACATAATTTTACTAATATTCTGTCCATCCTGTATAATTACACAGCAGTTAAAAAGGTTTGGCAATCTGCTACAGCAATAAAAGCATGAATGTTCTCTCACAAGTCTTACTTATTTACTTTGGTGAGTTCTGATTTAAATTAAAATTTTCTAGTTCACCTATGCTTCATCATATTCTGCATCTATTTTCCTAGGATAGTGAAATATTTCGCTATTAATAAAAAACCTGATAAAAGTATATTTAGTTATGAAACATACTTTTTAGAACTGCTCATTTATGGAAATGTCTATTTTAAATATAGTCCTTTCTTCAATATGGAGGAAATATCTATGAAAATAGTAGCTTGCATAAGGAAGACACCAAATAAATTGTGCTCCAGCCCCCTTATGATCTCTGTGGCCTTCTGCTAAACTCTTGCCAGTTTAGCACTGTCTCTCAGGTACTCCAGTGTGTCTGTCACTGGACATGACACCAAATGTGGTCTCACAAATACCAAACACATACCAAGAATCTCTTCCCTTCACTCTGCTGGCTAGACAGGCTCTGCACTTTAAGAAGCCATTGTTATTTGCAGTTACAGGTTTGGAAAGATCATTATCAGCCTTACAAAAGAAAAGAACTCAAGCTTATTTTCTTACAATATGCTGACTTACTCGGTTCATTGCTTACTTTATCAATTCCAGGCACAAGCCTACAGATGACTTCCACCTTCTCTGGCTGGAGTCCCACCTCTTCTTTAGCTTCTCGGAGAGCAGTAGCAATTTCATCTTTATCAATTGCTTCTCTTTTACCCCCTGGAAAACACACTTCTCCTGGTGATCTTCTCAACTAGAATGTAAAGAGGTACTACAGTTAAATATAACAAGTTCCATTAAATTTCTTCTTGAACCCACACAGGTACTTCTTCCCATTGCAGCATCACTTTATCTTTCAATTCAAAGAAGCTGGAAATGGTGTTTAGCAGGTTTCTGCAGGTCAGAAGAAACAGGCCTTATCAAGATGTACACAAGAAAAAGCTGGGCCTGTAACAAACTCATCCATAAACCCTCACTACCAGAAGTACACATATCACTTGTGTAGGGCTGTGTAATTCATACCATACATTCTGCTTTAATATTTAAATATTTCATCATCTTGCTTGCACAAGAGACTAACAAATTAATTTAGACATACAACTTGAATAGTGAGATCAAAATATTCAAGAGCAGTAACTTCTAAAATACAGGCTTAAATAACATACCTTTAAATACATTATAGTAATAGGCTTATGTGACAACGATCAGCAAAAAGGCCATTTACAATGTTAAGCAAGACTGTTATTGTTAAGCAAGACTCCCAAAACCTTCCATTATTAAACAACAAAAAACTAGACAAGTAAGTAATCTCTGAATACAGTTAACTGGGGGGAGACTGGAAAAAAAAAAAAGTTGTAAAAGGTGCTGGCATATGAGCTATGGGGGACTTTAGTTGTTATCTTTGCTTTCAAATATAAAAGTGAGAGAAGAGTAATATTACATGCAGATTGAAAAGTCACATTAACTTAAGCTGCACTATCAGTTTTCTTACTTAAGTCACAGGAAATGATATAAATATCATTTTGCGATCCAGAAATAATCTTTTCCTGTCTCGGGGGTCTGGGCATCTTGACATTTTTCTGCCATGTCAATACTCGAATCGTCGGTGTACCACAGTATCACCTTGTAGCCTTCTGCAGGCTACCGGGAGTGAGGAGCTCCCCTGGGAGCGATGTCACCGTAGCTCGGATGGGCCCAGGGGTGTCACCTACCTGCATGGACCTGAGGGTGAGCAGCAGGTGCAGCTGCCCGCCCCTCAGCAGCAGCGGCAGCAGGACGGAGGCTTTGCGCAGCGGCACGTGGGAGAATTTGTCCCCGACATCGAACTCCCTCAAGCGCACCCTGGCTTGCTCCTTCAGACTCTCTCTAGAAACAAACAAAAAGGAGCGACGCGATACCCGAGGAGCAGGAGGAAAAAAGGAGGAGAAGAGGAGGAGGAAGAGAAGGAGGAGGAGGAGAAGAAGAGGAGCAGGAGTTGTTTCCCACAGAGCTGAGCCCCAGAGCTGAGCCCCAGGGCCGCTGACACCCGCACGGTCCTTACCCCCCCACCGCCCCTGCTGACATCCCCCCCCGGCAGTGGGCACTGTAGACACAGCCTTCACCTCCCTCAGGTCCGGGAGGGTCCCTACAGTCGTCCCTTCTGGGTTTTCCCCGGAGCTGAAGGGTACGGCGGGACAGGAAGGAGCAGGGATAACCACTACCTTCCCAGCTCCTCCTCGCCTTCCGCAGACGCCATCATAAACACTCCCGGCTCCTGGAGGGACTTTACCCTCCCCGTCCGCCCCCTCTCTCACCCCCTGCTGACTGACGGCCGGACTGACCAATCAGCACGCGGGATCCCGGGCTCCGCCTTCCGATGGGCGGCGGCCACGCCACGCGACGGCTCCTCACGGGACAGCGGCGCGCGGCGTTCCCGCCTCTGGGCGGGCGTCGTTCGCTCCTGAGGCGATTGTGGCGGGCAGGGGAGAGAAAGCTGAGGGGAGAGGAGGGCTGAGGGGAGAGAATGGCTGAGGGGAGAGAATGGCTGAGGGGAAGGAATTGTTGAGGGGAAGAAATGGCTGGGGCATGCCGGGGACAGCTTGTTCGGGCGATGGTAGCTGCCAGCAATTCTGGCTCCAGCCGGGAGAACCAGAAACCCGCGAAGCGTCGTGTCCTGCCCTCAGAGGGTGGCAGCGAGCAGGTGGCGCTGGGCGCCATTATGTGCCGTTCCCGTTGCTTTCGGTAAGGGGTCTGTTCCTACAGGCACTGGAATTTCTTCTCACAGGTGCTCTAAGGGGCTGAGGACATGACGGATGTCAGCCTCCAGCCCTCGGGGGACTCTGGCAAGCGCCATTTTACGCCTGTCCAAGCGCTGGCACCTGTTGCTCAGGACTTCGAAGTCGAAGGACAGCAGCAGACCCCCTTGAAAACAGACTCGGCTCAGCACTCTAAATTCATGCGTGGAAAATAACCCAAGGTCTTAGAGCTTATTTTGATAATTTAGTACAGGTAGGAAACAGTTTATCAGGGATCACCTCAAGCTTGGGGCAGTTTTGGGGCAATCAAATTTAAACTTCCAGTTCTCATTAGAGGCACACAACTAAGAGAAGTGATTTCCTGTTATGGTGGTTTCTCATCCAGCCTTAGCAAGTAATAGTGTTACCTGAATTTCTAGTAACCCCTTAATGGTACAATCAACATAGGATCCCTTGCCTCAAAAAAATAGGAAATAATGTGTAAGAACTATTCTCTCTGTAGTTACCTTAATATTTACTTTTTTTCCATTGCATTAAGCTAAAGAAGCAAATCTTTTTTCCATCTGGTGCACATACAGTACAGTTGACTTAACCTCAAGTTTTTAGATGCTTATTTAGCCTATTTGTTACACGAAGCACATGTGTATATATTTACAAACACATAAAAATAACAGCAGTTTATAGATAATCGTGTAAAAACAATAGCAGTTTATAGATAATCACAATGTGTTACTTCATATAGTGCATTAAAAGCCAAATATCATTACATGCACATGTACAAATACTGGCTCTTTATGGCAAATGTTCTATTCAGGTTTCACTGAAACTTGAACAACTCATTCAGCTTTAAGCTGTTTTACATAGTCATTATAGGAAACAATACAGAATAGTATTTTAAAAAAAATGTTGCAGTTCCTCAGTGAAGAGTAAAATTCACTTACTCATCTACACTGATAGACATGCCATTGAACTGTTGTTTCAGAAGGGTGAGGTTATCAGGTCCTATATTTCTCTTTGGCTTTCTCTTTCAGAATGCAGATGTGCTAAAAAAAATAAAAGAAAAAGTTATAGAACTTTAGTACTTTAGTCAATCTTTATATTCAAAGAACATTCAAGAATGATTGTCAGTCATATTCCTAGCATTGTAAGAAAAGCACTAGAACAGTCATCCTTGTGAGTTTGGTTGCAAATTTACTACTTCAGTCAGTAAAACTGAGATCTTAATATTGCTTCGAACTCATATGCCACTCATAGATTTGTAGATTCAGAAGAGGTCACATTGTATCCTTCATATTGCTATGCAATAACATTGTATCCATTATGTGTCTTTAATAAGACAAACCAATTCTGCTAAGGAATTTTCTCAGGAAAAACTTTGCCACTTAGTTAGGTTTAAGAAAGTGCTTTTTTAAACTAAGGAGAGAAAAAAGAACAGCTCTTTCTATGAGTTATGCACTTTCCAAATCTGCTACTCAGTGCAGCTTAAGGAGATTGGAACAAAGGAAAAAAGATCTTGATGGACACGTTATACAGGGTAGGAAAAACCTTCACACACAGTCCATACAAAGCCATCTCAAAGCCTTGACTAGAAAAGAGCAACATAGGATTTCACTAAGGCAGACAAACATGAAATGAAAGCCAAATTACAAGTTACTTTCTTTTCAGATGGGGCCAGCAGATTGTATGCTGCCAACAATCCTGGAGACTTGTGAAGCAGACTGGAGAAGAAGTAAGGCATAAATAACTTTCATACATTTGCACTGAATTACCAGCTTGGCACATTGATAACGTTTTTGCCTGTTAAATGGCAGTTTCTTGTCAGATTTTAAATGTTCTTAATTGTTGTGAAGCTCCTAGTGTAAGGTAATATTCTTGCTGCTTACCTGTGGTAACAGTCATATATATATTTATATATATATGTGTATATATATATATATATATATATAAGAAACAGTGGAAGCACACGTGTATGTACTTACATTTAGATCTCTGAAGTATTCGTTATAATCAAGAGCATAGCCAACCACAAATTTATCTGGAATTTCAAAGCCTATATCTGTAAGAAAAATGCAATTCTTTTTATACTTGGGTGGTGTAAATAGCTTTTAACTACACAGTTTGCATTTAACACATGCTTGAGCTATTTAAGAGTAACACCAAACACATCATCTTGCCTTCAAGTTACTTGGCGTGCTTATTTAGGCACCAGAGCAATAAATGGATAACAGAGGTTAGAATAGATACCATCTCTATCAGTAATACAATTAAAAGGTTAAAACAATGTATTTTAAGAGCAAAATAAGTATTTTATACCTGCTTTAAACCTCTATCCAGGATGAGATTTTACTTCTGTAAAAGTAGATGCTCTGGGACTCAGCAGGCATTGTGTTTGAAAACAAGGTAGGTTTAATGTAGAGTTGAAAAAACTGACTTGTAGGGTCAAAGCCCAAACAATACAATGTTAAGATTTTATTCTGTACCTGGTAACAAATAGGCAAACCTACACTCAGACTAATTGAGAAAAACAAATAAACAAAAAAAAAAACCCCAAAGCAAAACAAAACAATTCATAATCATGATATTTCAGCATGGAATAGGTCATCAGTTTACATTTTAATGTGTTTTCCCCCATGCCTCTTGGCCTTCCTGAAACTTACATGGTGGTTTTCAGACTTACTACCTGAAGATAAATTAACAGATTTTATTTCAGACAACCAGAAAAAACTCAGTGCTTACAGTCTGGTCTGTAGCCTGAAGTTCGATCTGTCCTTTTCACAAGGAGGCTGTAAGGCAAAGCAGAAAATGTTATGTTTTTAAAAGCAGGTCTTCCTCTAAGCTGTATAATTCCCTTCTCTTACAATCATTCATTAAATTAACACAATGAGATTATCATAATAGAAAGAAATAGTGTATAGCCTTATGGTTGAGGAAGAAGTGAAGGTTCTGATCTAGGTTCATTCTAAAGGTCCAAATGACTCTATCTCTTTACATTTAGATATTTTCAGTTCTGTGTCCCAAATAATTATATTTTTGTGTAGTAGCATATCAGCAAACTGGGATAGCACAGTCAGGTAAGCAAGTTCTAGTGGCATGTAAAGAGTTTAGTGAGGAGGGAAGGAGAAGAACACAAGTTGTGCAATGTCACTAAGATTTCTTTCACAGTCATTCCCATTTTTGCTTTTCCTGTGCACTTCTGAAGAAACTGAGAACCTCCTGGACAGTCACCAGGAGGAGCATAGCTGCTACATGCAACTTTAAGTGTTTTCTTAAAGCATTATGATTACAGAGACAAGGATAACCTCCCCTCACACACACACACACAAAAAACCCAAAAAAAAACAAAAACAAAAACACCAAAAAAACCCCCCAAAAAAGCAAGCAAAAAACCAAAATAAAAACGTTTTAGAGATCATTTAAAAGAGGATCTAGAATGCCACTTGCAGTCATCTTGCAAGTGCTGACAAACTATGAATACCTTTACTTTGTCTTCCCCCAGACATCAAACCAAACACCCACCAGCACATACTGACAATTCACCTAAATTATTTTGCTTTATCTTCTTTTTACAATACATTAGTAAGTGGACATATTATACCTTACAACTTTTACCATCTTTGGTTCATTGTCTTTTAGTTTTGAAAGTAGTGCTTTCATTGTTCTACCAGTCTCAATAATGTCCTGAAAGAGATTAAGAAATGCATTATCCTCCAAGTCTGAATGAAAAGCCAGATGTTAGTGGTTTAATTTAAAGCATATAAACCAGTTGGTAGCATAATTGTTTTATATGCAATAAGTATTAACTTGCAAAATGGGAAGAAAAAAGTCCATGTTGTTCCCTCCTCCCACACTCCAGTCTTTACTTACCTCTACTACTAGCACATTCTGGAAAAGACCATGTAGGGAGAGAAAGAAAAGAAAATGTTTACATGGTAACATTCATCGAATTACAGAGCTGGGAAAAGTTTGCACTGCAAACTTCAGTTACAACTAAGTTTCAATTTATTTTCAAAAGATCTTGTCACTTAACTCCTTACTTTATTTTAGTGTTCTTTGAAGAGTCTTTCTGTAAGTATTTATGGAAGCATGAAATACTCTGATAAACCCACCGATGTCAGGTTTTGTATCTTATTCTATGTATATTGGTAACTTTCTAAAGCCATAAGGCATGAGTCAATTTAAGATGGTTCATTTCTGTGGGCTGTGAGATAAATGTCTAGGAGGACCTTTACAAGCATTCAGTACTGATCATGTTAAGTTTCTACTGACATCAGTGGGAATTACTGTTTCAAAACACTAAACCAGTGTTAATTGGCTGTAAATATGTAGTATCAAAATCTTAAAGATGGACTTCCTTGAAGATACACAGGAACTGTTCTTTGCCATAAAAGCTGAAGATGCTAATTCATACCTTCCCATTTAGTGTAGACAGTTCCTCACCAACAATACTGATTTGTTCTGTATCTGAATCCTAGGAGAAGAAAGAAGAGAGTGAACTCATGTAAAACATTCTCAAAAACATTATATGTGTATGAATTGTCTGCTACTCTTGCTACTGACCCGTCAAATGACACTTGTAACTTCACACAACACTCCTGTGGTAAAAGAACTTTTAAGTAGCAGAGAGCAAGAGGGGAGTGTGAAGGATCAGTGCAGACAGGTGTTTGTATGGAACAGGAGTACATCTGTATTTGGAATAGATACTATTGTCTTCAACTCTTTTTGCTACCACAGATTTGTTTTAGAATTCCATGAAAAAATTATAGGATATTGTAAACTGTTATATTTAGCGTGGAATTAAGTTTGATCACTGCACAGAACTCTAGCCTTCTAATATGGGAAAAGAGAAAACTGGGGAAAAAAGTAGCGTAAGTCAGTGCTTTACAGTAGTTGGCTCAGACCAGCTACGATTGGTTTGGGCAAAAGATACCTGTTCCCAACCACACAGATTATGAAAACAAGTAAAACAAGTCTCTCCAATATGATCTACAGGAATAACAAATAATCCAGAGGGAAAATAGCGCTGACACTAAGGTCTTCTGATACTCCTTCCCACCAGAGGGTGCTGTGGTAAAGACAGAGTAGAACCTGTACGGATGCTTTGGGCTGGAGAGAAAGTCGTTGGAGACCTGACCATGGCTTGTGTCATGTTGAGCGTTCTGTCTGTGCATTCCAGGGAACAAACGATATCTATCTAGTTGTTGGGGCAGGCTGGTAAATCATTTGCATTTCCGTATGTAATAAACTGAGTAGCCTTGAACAGGCTCTATGCATAAACTCAATAAACTCAATTTCTGTGGAGCTTTCATGTAAACTACCAGTATTAAGAATGTCAGTGAATTTAAAAAAAAGTTGCTTACACAGTAGCTTTTTATTCTAACAAAATCCACAGTGATAAGTACAGATTTATCACCATTTTGGTTTAGTGCTTTTATATGGTCCAGCAAATCAGCAAAGAATTTATAGCCTCCTTTAAGGACACAGAGTGCAACAATGTGATGGCTTCCCATATCTTGCATGATATCTCGAGCTAAACGTTCTGTCCTGTCAGGAAAAACAAACAAACATAAACACATCCTGTAAAGTGTTCTGTATATCGGGTATTGATTTTTGTTTATATATTTTTTTAAACCATATATTAGGTAATGTCCAAGGTAAAATTCTGATCTTGCTGTTAGACTTTTATAATCAGCAAATTGTGACCACATTAAGGCATAGGAAAATTAGTGAATATTTACAGTTCACAAGATGATGACTACTTCACTTGACATACTGTCAAGTCTAAACTATGCAGGACAGGACAGCTTAGAGGTATTTGAGATAACATGGAAACTTAACTGGGGTTGTACAGGAATCCTGTCCTTAAAGCTCCTCTTGTATTGAACTCCAGAACACAAGTGTTACAGCAGCAGGGTTTCCATATATCTCATGAGTTATGCAGGGTAGGGCATCAGTCTTTTCATTTGGAGGGAAATGGATCATCAGCATCACTATCATTACTCTTTGTTGATTACCTCATACCTGTCCAGGATGAGTCCATGAGGAATGAAGACTCTTTCTAAATCTTCTTCATAATGCTTAGGAATGCAAAATAGATTTTTGTTATAGCCGCTTTCTTCATCTCTTATCTGCAAGTCAAGGGAAATAGCTTTAAGAGTAAAGACAGAACCACACTGGAAAAAACTTTCCGGTCTCTGATAACACAGAGAAAGACTCCTCCCCCCTCAGTAGTATATCAGAATTTAAAAAAAATCTGAAAGTGTTCAGTTCATAATCTGGTAAATCAGGAGCTAGTACACTCGTCTGAGATGTGAATGGATGGATAACTACTTTGTCCTGGTCTTCACAAGAGGAATTCTCAGTCATCATCAGCTCA
Source organism: Heliangelus exortis (assembly GCF_036169615.1). Lineage (NCBI taxonomy): Eukaryota > Metazoa > Chordata > Aves > Apodiformes > Trochilidae > Heliangelus > Heliangelus exortis. Next base: position 5,165,657 of record NC_092434.1, read on the forward strand.
TAAGAAAACCCCAAACCAACAACAATCTCCTTCCCCTTTCTACACCCCATTTCCTCTTCTGCAGACCACAGTAACTTGATTGTTCGGCAGACAAGCAAAAATTAAAAGTTAAGGCAAATAGATTGGGATTACAGCTTCAACTCCAGTCAGCATGCTACACTACCTTGCCCATTGTTTTCCATTGTGTGAAAGAGAAAACTCTGTCTCCTAAGTGTGAATTCACAACTGAACTTTTGACAGAGGTAAGCACATACCTCGGCTGACTCAGAGGACAGGAGACATGACTTACTCCAAAGGAATGGCTTTGAGATAATATTTGGAAGAGGAGAGCTGCAGAGGGTGCCCATAAGTGAGAAGGAGAGACCTGCTGACCTGCAGCTCAGCTTGTTGTTCTGTTTGCTGCACTAGCAGATACTGCTAACAGAACTAACTGTATTCTGCAGGTGCTGCAAGTTGATAGGCCTTGATGTTCCAAGTTAGATTTATGCAGTTGAACACGGTTGTGCCAGCAGTACTATTTTGCCTGGTTTAGTTACTATTTTCTTTGTGGCTGAAGTCAGCAAAATGAAAGCTTAGCTGAAGGGTTGTTTCCAAATTAAGTATGTTTGTGCCTTATTAATCTTGGAAGAGATACTGGCAGTTACCCAGGTATCAGCTGCAGATGAGGTTGGACAGTAGCATCCATGAGCAGACTTCAATGCAGTGCAGAACTGCTTATTGTTGTTTGGGTGTCATATTAATCCAGTTAGCCAGTTTAAAATGGGCTAATTTCTGCCTGTGTCAGGTTGCTATTGGTGACAGACAGTACGCATACTGGATGTGGGATTCTGTCAACAAGAAGCAGTGATGCTAGGACATAGAAGCATTGGTCAAAGCTAAAAAAACAGTGTTTATTTTAGACTACTGGAATATATAAGCATAATTTTCATTTGGAATACAGAAAAAGAACCATTAAGGATAGCCACTGACATGAAAAACAGTTTAAAAAGTGCTGCAGCATGGGGTTTTTTTCTGTTGTTTGGAGTTTACTGGGTTTTTTGTGGTTTTTTCTCTCCGAGATCCCCATCTGTATTGCATTCTGCTTAACTGCAACTTAAATGCAGTGACTATACTACCTGCAACTTAGGAAGTTTTTGTTTTACCCCCTCGTGATACTGATTGCCCTATTTAATAGCCTAATTCAGCTTTCATCTGAAGCCTCAATTTCAGCTTGCTTTTAACAGGAAGTTAAAGTTCAGCTTTGTAGCCAATGAAATTATCTTTCTGCTGCATTTGCTGAGAGGCATCACAAGCGTTTCAGCTCAAGGGAAAGATTAGCTTTGTCCTTGTTAATGTAACTGTTGAATAAAGCTTATCTTACAGGTGTGCACAGTGATTACTGCTTATAGTACTCCAGCAGTGCAATTTAGTACTTTTTATTTGGTTAACAACTACGCTCATTTAGACTGTCTTATGCAAAGAACATCCATTACATTTATATAATAATTTTTGCTGTGTGTGAAGCATTTTTAAGGTCTACTGCTAGGTTCATGAACAGAGCTGTAAGGATTGCATCAGTTTGAGCACGACATCACCATAGCAACATGCTGCATATACCTTAGAGGCTCATAAAGCATTTGTATTATGACAAGTGATAAATAATACAGCAACATTCCATCCAAGCAATCTACTAAACTGTCACAAAAAGTCATTAAATCAAGAGCTTATAACTCAAAGAATTAGTTGTTTAATTTAGATTCAGTTTCATCTGTTGTTCATTTACTGATGTAGGTTTCTGAGTTTAAGGGGGGGAACAAAATTAACTACAACAATTATGTGCAATAAAGAGATTCATACATAAGTATTTTTTCATCATCACCAAATGAAAGAAAATTAATATAGGTATATTAAAGTCAAATAAATAATGTTATAAGTTTGTGAAAGAATTGAGTAAATGAAGATGTCTCTTCTGAAAGCCACATTTTCTCCTGAGTAAATATAAGAAACAAGGCCTTCCATCACTTGATATTTCTAATGTTCTTCTGTTTTTTCTGGAGCCAACCTCTCCCCCACATCCAAGTCTCCCTTCAGTCAAACAACCAAAGATTCATTATGCTTTCTTACCTGCAGTCCGTGAGCCATGATCTTACTTTGAACTATGCTATCAGAGAATAAGTTGGTGTTATTACTGCAGTTTGTCTTGTTCTATTTTCATCTTGCAGTCAGATCACGACCTGCTTCTAAAAGGACAAAATTGCCATCCTTCCTACAGGAAGAATTACTTATACTAATGCACTGACATCACAATCCCGGGTTCTTACTTAATCAGATTAACCAGAAATAAAATGGGCATTAGCCCTGCTTCAACCAATCAGAGCAAAGACATGGGGTACGAGGGAGATGCAAAAAGGAAGCACATGAGTCAAATTGGTAAGGAGGACCAGGTAGGGTAGTGGGGTTTTTAACTAAAACCACAAATTGTATTTGGTTGTAGCACATGGTAATTCAGTTGTACATGTGTAGAAGGTAATTTTATATACCAGTTTCTTACAAAATATTTGCACATTTGCTGTGATAAAGTCACGTCTGGATTTTTTAAATGTCTCATGCTAACTTGCTGTGAAAAAAAAAAAATCAGTATTTTAATAAACAAAGCCATATTGGATGACTTGAAGCAGAAGTCTGCAGCTGTTGAGACATGGTGAACCCTGTCTGACATTCTTCCAGGTCATCCTTTCATAAAATGAAGGGGCAATAGTTCCAGTAACATGCTCCATCTCATTTAAAATCAAATCACATTGACATGCATTCTGATGTAATTATTTTAGTGTACCAAACTGCACTATTATCTGGGATTAACATGAAAGTCTTAGATTTCTAAAAATTAATCCTACTAACAAAATAAGTTAAATCCAGCTTGCATACAGCATATTACAGAATGATCTTCCCAGACTGGATATATTTTATTAATTCAACTAGTAGAATGTTTTGGGTTTTTTTGTTAAGGACATGTTAATGAAAAAAAGATTTTTCCTGTTTCTTTGATGCAGTGCCGTGCTCCCTTTTCCAGCCTCAGAATCCCTGGAGCTGTAGTCTTTGTGGCTCTCTGAACCCTAAACCCAATGGTACTGGAATTTCTTGGGCTGAGGTCTCCAGCACTGTGGGCAGCCCAGATTAGAAAGGGCTAAGTGAGCCCAGTGCTGTGCTCCCCTTGACATGCCCCTTCAGAACAGTGCCAACTTCATAACTGAAATAGTCCCGTAAGAGAAACTGTGTGTGGCACCTTCTGAGAAATGTGAGATAATACAGGCAAAGGGAAATTTCCAAAGGAACGGGAATAAAAGAAAATATCCAACAAGTAATTTATATGGTGACCAATTTTTCTGGCAGTGTTAAATGTCACTTGTCACATTGCATGACATTAATTTTATATTAATTTTCCATTATTTTCTTCAGTGCTAATTTGAAGGTAGTAAAAGTTTCATCTCCCTTTTGGATCATATGTCTGATTCTCAGGTTTTGTGCAAAGATATATCAATTTGTGTGTTTCATTGAGCATCTCTGGATACTCAAGAAACTGCCTTATTGCTATCTTAAGAAATGATAAGTGAGTCTCTGACAAACCTGTACTGTGATACATGGACTGACCTGATTCCTCGCAGCCACAGTTAGTGATAATTTTGCACTGCATTCTAATGCCTTTATTTAAGTGGCACTGAGGTAGATGCAGTTTTCTTAACATGTCTGGTCCTTGAATAAGGAGTTACTCTGTCTGTGTAACAATGTGTATACATGGACTCAGTATCTGATCTTACAAGATAGATTAAAAAAACTATTTGAAGAGCAATCTGTGACTGCACTATTGAGACGTTACCACGATAGATACGTGCCAAAGGCAGATCAGGTTCTTTTCTTGTTCCAAAAGCAAAAGGAAGCAAGGATTTTTTATCAACTTTGGAGTATTTGCTTTTCCCCAATGGGCCCACCTTTCATCCTACAGAGAAATTTCTATTCCTTTCCCAGTTTGTTGTTTTCCAGAATGTTCTGTTCTTTTTCTACCTACCTAGACTCTCTGTTGCTCAAGGTGCAGACCCAAACTTAGAACCAACTTCATACTGTCAAGCAGAAAGGCAATGTCATATTTTCTTTCCTCTGGTACTACTTCAGAAAGCCCAGCTACAAGCTAGCACAGTGAAATCAAAATGGGTAATTGCCAGTTTAGTACAGATTAGATAGTGACTCCAGGGACACTAGGGTCAGTTGATACAGGAGTGACACCTGTAAACTTAACTTTGCAACTGCACTGTGGAAGTTTGGCCTACTAATTCAAGGTTAAGTTTTTAAAGGTATATGTGTGTGCCAAACCAGACTACCTTGTCTTTTTTCATTTTACATGAAGTATCTTTTTCCTTCCTTTGGATGATAGTGAACTTCTCAGGATAGGGACTGTGGCTAGTGAATAGATTATCTTAATGTAAGGTGATTTTAAGTTGTAAATTAAACAACTAATGGTAAAAGTACTGCATTGAATAAAACTCAAAAGCAAGAAATTAATTGTCAAAATATCAGGAACAATGATGGAAGCTCTTTTGTACGTTTACTAATTCTTCCATGTTCGGAATGCTTAGAGAAGAAGAAAATTAAGCAGTATACATTAAGCAGTATTTTATAGTGGTGCAATTGTGAGTACAATTAATTAGCACAGGGAAAAAATTCCCTGAAAATAATGTTGGAAATTAAGTCCATTTAAATAGATGATAATGGCTTTGCTGGCTGTGTGACAAGCCCCAGTACAAGATGTCTAGTCTGGATTCTACCAGAGTAACTCGTTGTTATAATTCATAATTCAAAACAATACAATTTTATCGTTCTTCTAATAAAATTAAGTGCAAACTGGGCTTGTAGTGCAGCGTTTATGCTGGCCTTTATGCCCCAAAGGTCATTGTATTGTCTCCATAAAATGTTTGAGGCATATTTGAAAGAAGAGTAATGGGATGAAATGTCTTAGTTGGACGTGTTTTCTTCCCTGGAGTGTAGGAGCTCTTGAGTACTTATCCATAGTACTGCTGCATATGGTGAGCAGCCAAGCCACTATAATAGGATGAGAATCTCTGATGTCAACATTGGCTTCAGGAATGAAAATCAAATCAGTTTTTTATAGAGAGAGGTCTTACTTTCATCTGCAGTGTAAAAGTAAGTGTTCAGCTGCATTTTAAGGGAATGATTTTATTTCCTACAGCAAACAGAATGTCTATATTAGGATAATAAGAACTAGCATCATTATAATCTGGTTCTTCTGAAATCAGTGGCAAGACTTCAGTGGAACTGAGGCTTCACCAGTCCATTTAAATGTGAAATCACAATAGCAGGCATTTGTACTTTGAGGGGTATCAACAGCATTCTGGATGTTTGGTGTATTAGCACTGACAGCATCAAAATTTGGTGTCATTGTGAATGACAGTGTATCAGCATTTGCTGTATGGTTATCCTTTTGCATAATGACTCAGTTTAAAAGTGGGTCATAGCAGTACTGAGACAAATCATTCTTAAGCCTGAATCTATACAGATGGGATAGCAGCAGAATCCTTCTTGTCCACAAATAATCAGTATTAGAGGAAACAAATTATGCTGAGTCTTGATTCCACCATTTAGAGAAAAATAATGAAGTTGAATTCATGCAAACAATCACAAAACTGGAGGCAGACTCAACTGCTGGCTGGTCTTGCTCTCTGCAAACCCAGACAGGAAGCACTGTAGTCACTGCAACACCAAGTTCACTCTCAGGTTGCTGAGTCAGCTGAGGGCAGGGCATCCACTGTCCAGTCAAGCAATCCAGCATGCAGGGACTCTGGCTGGGAGAACAGTCTGCCTTGTGTAGAAGTGTTTTCAGAACACTTCAGATCTGCAGATAGCAGCATTTACCTGCTATTGAGCTTAGACAGGGCACGTAGTATGTGTAACTATATCCTCCCACTGGGAAAATATTCTGTCTTGAATGACTACTATTTTGCTCTTTGTCTATCAGCTGGAGTTGCTGTTTTCAGACTATGATAAAATGCTTTTTTTCTGGTTTTGCAGCAGAAACATCTGCATTCCCAAATCCCATCACGCATGCACATACACACACTTTCACTCCTGCCTCTTTAGTTTAAGTCAGGGAATGAAGCATTCTAACATTAATATGCTCATAGCAACCAAGAACATATTATAATAGAGTAATAAAAATATTATTATCTCTCTGCAAAGTTTTTTTTGTGTGTGTGTGTTAGCCAGCAAAATCACATCTTACGTGAGTATCTGAGGTGGTGGGAAAAGGAATTATGCTTGTTGGGTGAAATCTGAAATGGTTTAACTCTGAACCAGCTGGGAGTCAGAGGACTGGAATGACTGTCAAGGAGAGCAGAGACTGTTCTGGTTTGGCATGAAAGCGGAGAGAGGGAGGATGTGAGGGACATGGATAGCATCAAGATGTCTGAGTAAAAAAAAGGGCTAGACTTCAGCTGGTGTAAATTTGAGAAGATGCAATGAATTCAATGAGTCCTACTCTGGCTTACTGTAGGCCCACAGACTTTCCAGGGTTTGACTGAACTAAATCATACAATGATTCTTTTGAAGTTTATCCCATCACTAATTATTTGGTGTATCTAAGGGTCTGACATTCACTTCATGAGGCTTTTTAAGAAATCATTTTACTAAGAAACCACAGGATTCAGGGTAACATTTTTTAAGACTGTTTGGTGTCAGTGGTGGTTTTTTCTCTTCAAGGTTTGCTTTGTTCCACAGCTGTGGTTTTATTGGGAAAAGACTTCACATAGCATCTGGTTTTTCATTGCCTGTTCCTGGTGCTGTTTGCTGGAAGAAAAGCATAGCAATTCCAAATTGCAAGTGAAAAGCATGTACCCTGTCGGGAACCTTCCCCCATTTTTCTTAGAGTGCAGGTATGCTACCCAGATCCTCAGAGTTCTGACTTTATAAATAGTGGCCAAAGTACAAAAGGCAAAATTAAACAAGCATGAATGTAAGTCTAAGAGCTCTAAACCCAAACAGTCCTTAAATCAAATTATAAGATTCCACAAGATGAACAACTCATGAATAACAAGCATGTAAGTTCACTTGGTAGCATGTTGGAAATGTGCCACCTCCTCCAAATGTTAATCAAATCCACCTGAACTAGTGGTTTATGATTTAAATAATGTGAAATATTTTCCATCTCCTGTATTAGAAGCTAGATTATAGAAATCAAAAGGAAAGGTTTAACTACTCAAGAAAATAAGAAGGAAAAGTTGTGTTTTCACAGACATTTCCTTTGCAGTAAATCAATGCTTGCCTCCTTTCAGTGTCTTCTTCACTTATGGGGAAGGAGGTTACTTTTCATTTATCGGAAGCAGCAAGATGTTTCTGCACTTGGAAATGTTCAAGATGTTTCTGCACTTGGAAATGTTGCCATGAACTGGATGTGTCTCAAATGAAGTCTAATTTCTCATTACCTTTCTAACCTTTCAGCCCTTACTGATTTTGAAATGTAAGTTCAGAAGCAAACTGCATCCTTTCAACAACCCTCTCTAGTCAGATAAGAACATCTGTGCAATTTTAAGGGAAACCTTCCAAGGTGTTACTGATCCACTGATAATTGGTTTTTTTTCAGTTGGCGGTTGATATAAATGAAACCACGTCTGGATCCAAATGCATGCTTTGTTTAGACTTCATTTTTACTTTAGTTTCTAATTTTTTGCTTTTTCATGAGAGATAAAAAGCTGTCTGTTGAGGAATAGAACTTATGACTTAATTTATCATCATGGGAAACTAGATGAAGTGCTCCTAATGAGATGCTGAGCACAACTTCTTCATAGAAATTTCAAGTTGCAAGTCTCCAAAAGAAGGCTGCAGTCTTATTCTTAAAATTAATTTCTCTTTCCAGTCTATTGATTAATCCTCTCAATGAATGCAATTATTAGCACAGTATATTGTTTGCCATATTCAGGAACAGAAGTGAAGTCATATTAAAATGTCTCATCATGACAGCAACATGTAAGGAGTTGATGCAGTAAGCTGCAAACCGCATCAGCCTCTAAGAACTGGAAACTGCCAGTGGTTGTTGTAGATAACCAAAAGAAAATATGTGGTATCATGCATGTGGTTGTATGGGAACAATTGTTTATTGCTGATTTTTTGCTTGTAGCTAGCACATTTTGCTTACCTATTTATTAAAATAGTTTTATTGAAGTAAACCCTTTCATTAGATTCAAGTTTGAATTAGGTTTAAGTGCCTCACATTTCCAAATGTTAGCTTTCCAGTGAAAAAAAAATAAATGGTATTCATTGAATTAGAGGCACAGGGTGGAAGCTTGCTCGTATCCTTCAAAATAGCTGCACTTTTACACAGTGGAAGGATAAAGCATTTTTCCCAATGTGTAGAGAATTGAATACAAAATGTATTCTTTTGAAAATATGGGAAAAGTAAAAAATTCCCTACTGCAAATCTTCCAAAGACGTAAAAGAAGTAACATGACACAAGCTCTTTTAAGTGTTGCTTGATGTTTTCTTAGACCTTTTAAAGGATACAGTGGAGGGGATGAGAGTGAGCAAGTTGCCTGAAAACAGTTACAGTAATTTCAATAATCATCTAGCATTTAAATTAAACAGAAGGCCTGTAGCCCCTAGCCAGTCTTATCATTATGGATCAGTGACTATCAGCTGTCTTTAGAAAGGAGTATGATATAAAGGATGATGTAATAGAAAGTAAAATTTTGTAAATTACCTTCTAGAAAAAAAACATTAATCAAAGCAAGCCTTATAGCAATGAAAATTGGTGTAATCTTTGCCATGTCAACTACTCAATCCAAATCCAAACTATTGTTTCACTTTGTTGGCTTCTGGAAACATATTTCCAAACCATTAAGTACTTAGTACCATATAAAAACAGTACACAAACTTGTATTACTTAAGTGAGGCATGGTATCACTTTCTCCTGCAATTTTTGCTTTAATTTTATGGCTTTTTCATGGTTTTTTTAGAAGAATGATGCTTTGGGAGTAAAATTGGGGGTAGCACCAGAGGAATGGCATAAATTAATATCATCTCTATATTCCTTTAATTCCAAGCATCAGGTTTAAAAAATAAAAAGAAGAGCATGTTTCTTATCTGTGTAGTAGGCTCAGATCAGGTCAGACCACAAACCTGCTGGCTTCATTTGCTCACTGATACAATCAGAATTTTCACATCTAAGTGTTTTTTTAATCATTGTTTGAAAGAAAAACAGCAACAACCAAAAGGCAGTAGCTTCGGGTTGATGCTGAAGAGCAGAACAAGCGTAGTGATAAATTCCCAAAATAGTCAGCTGCCAAAACTATTGTATACTCAGGGACTTTCTGAGCCAGAGGATCATATGTGTGTTTAAAAGCCTTTATTAGATGTTTCTTCAATTAATTTGTTCAATCCCTCGCAAACTTTTGTGATCTACTATCATCCTGTGGCAAGCAATTTCATGAGGCAGTCAGTTAGTCTGATGATTGTGCTGTTCTTGTGTTTCTACAATGCATGGAAATTAACAAATCTGTTAGATTTTCCTGCCCATTATCTTAACAAAGGAAATTGCTCAGATATTGCTCAAAGCACTAGGCTAGGTTTTTGACTGATACAAAACAAACTCAATGGAACTAGAATAATTTATGAAATAGTATGATGTGATTGCTGTGCAAGACCAATCTTAAGTTTGAGATTGAAATAAATGCTGACAGTGGATGTAGCCTTTCTGGGCAAATTTTGCAGCCTGCAATCATGTTTTGAGGCAGCTATTGCCCTAGATCCTAGCTGACTGAAAACTTATCTCAGCACATGCCTTTTAGCCTCAAAGTTCTGCCTTCTGTCTTCAGCACATATGTCCCACCTATCTTGCTATCTCCCAGTTTTAATTGCTTTTAGTTCTGAATATCAGGTCATCTTTTCCTTTTATTTTCTCAGCAGACAGTTATTAATGGAAAAAATGTTCTTGGTGTCTGGCAGTGGGGTGGATCATATTCCAAATACAAATGATGACCTGGTTTTGGTATGTGATGTGGCAGTTTCCCACAACTCTTACTGTATTTCAGTAGCACTTAGCACCCTCACCTAACTTTTGCCCACAAATTGTTTCCCACTACAGGAGTGTTCATTTTCAGCATAAAAATATCCCTAAGAAAATGACAGATTACCCGCATTGCTGCTATTTAATGAACCAGACTTTCTAATGTAAAACAATCAGTGTGGTTTTTGGTTTGGCTCAGGGGTGGCTTACAATAAAATATTGAGTAGTAAAATGGTAGGTCAGAGTAATGCTAGAATAATACCAAATGGTGCATGCCTATCACATTTAATTCCTGTACTTGAAGGTTTGCTCTGTTTTAACTTGTAGCAGGACCTGTTTACTCCATTGGGAAATGTTGATTCCAGGTTTTCTATGTGTGTTGATTTTCAGAGGACTGAAATTGTAGCTTGTTTCTCATTTGTGATCATAACGTGTATTTTAGTTACGCATGGGCAGTTCATATGTTCAACTCCAGACACCTTAGGTAATGCTTGCTGTGGCAGACAGGATGGAGGGTTTCATGCTGCTTTGGATACCCACACTAACAGAGTGCTCAGTGGCAGTTCTTTAAGAGAACATGTAAATGATGGAATGCTGGCCCTCTCTTACTTGAGCTTATGAATGTCATCTACAGGGATTTCACAGAGCTTATTTCACCCATCAAATTCTTCTGGAAGGCACCAAACGCTGACCTAGGTGATGCTGCTGCAACATGTCATGTATGCCCTAAAATTCATGACCAACTCTCTGTATTGTTTCTGACTTGAAAACCTATTTTTTGTATTGAAAAAGGGCTTGGTCAGTAGTTTCATGTCCAGTCCTCAGAAGTACTAAGTACTTCCTGTTACTAAGATCCTTTCTGTTCTCTGAGTGCATGCTAATGCAGTTCAAACTGGTCTGAAATGTGCAAAACCCAGTCTTAAATTATAGCCTCCTCTTATCAATTAATGCCTTCTGGCAATGCCTTCAGGGTATTCATACAGCATCAGGTCTACATACCTCTTAAGGTATTGACAAGCCCTCTGGTTCTCACTTAACTGTTAGAAGTACCACCCTTTTGAAGCAACAATAAGGTGTGTCTGTCTCATTTCACAGATGAGCCATTCATAATATACCTTTTGTTAGTGATAATATTTTTAATTCTTCTAACTTCACTAACCTGGTCCACATTAGCTGTGACGATAATGAAAAGCATGTTTTGAAGATAACCATCCAGGTGGCAGAGTAAAATTTTGTTTATTATGAGCTGATAAATCAGCTATTATTTAATTTACACAACAACTGCAAAAGTAATTACTAGGATATATTGCTTATTTCTAATGAAGGTAGATTTCTAATGACAGCTACATTCCGAAGTTCTTACTCACAAAGCAATAACAAGAGCTTTGAAAATTTAGGGCAGCTTTAGAGGAACCATCTTGCAACAGCTGCCTTAAAGTCTAAGTTCTGATCAAAGTCAATCAGCAGGAGGCCCTAATTTTTTTTTCTTCTTCATATATATGTGCATTAGTAAGTGGAGGAAGGACAATAATTAAGTTAAATTATAGTCTGTGTGAGGACTAATGTATTATGCACATTGATGAAGGATGTAAATGCAAGAAAATAGTATGATTGTATTAATTGTTGAGCAAAAGTATTTACACTGCAACAAAGCTATAACAGAGCTAATATATGACTAGTTGGTGATTTGCAGAACATTTCTCATATTGTAAAAATATTAGGGGCATGGCCTCAAACATTAATAAGCATTTTCTATCTTTGCTCCACATCAAGTGAACTCACAAACTGTCTTGTTACTTCTTTCTCTGATGCTCAATAAGATTATAATACAGTAAAATACAAGGCCTTTGTGTCTTGCTGAGAATCACACAGGTGGAAAGGATGGTGAATAGAACACTATGCATTCTGAAATCAGTTCTTGGAGGAATGAATGGAGTATCAAAGGGACAAAAAAGCATTGTCTTGGGGAAGCTTCCCTGGAAATTAGGATGAGAAAATATCTCTGGCGAATGCAGGAAGGGTAAATGAATGTGGACTTGAACAATGAATGGACGAGATTATTTGAGTGAAGTGGGAGAGGAAATAAGAATACATAAAAGGACATACTTAGGTAGATCCAGTATAAATGGATTTAGTAGGAACTTCAGAACTTGAGTTCTTTCATCTCTTATCCCTCTTTTTTTGTCTAAATAAAGAATTCATAGATTGCCAAATACTTCAGACTGCCCACCTGCCCTACCTACGTGCAAACTCTTTCCCTTGACTTCAGTGGAAGTGGGATTATCTGTGTGTATTTAGTGTATAAGCACTGTAGAACTATGATGATTTAAATAGTTTTATGTCCAGGCTGACTCAATTGAGCCACTTCATCCTGTTCTGTGTTCATTGTATGTTTAAGTTTAGATGATTAACTGGACTCATCTCTGCTTTTCAGACTTTCAATGAAACATTCGTTTTTCTTTTGGAACACTTCCTGCACTGCACCTTATGGTATTTGTATCCTTGAGACCTCCTCACTTTTTAACTGTTTATGATAAATGTGATTCTGTCACTTCATAAAAATTCTGGTTTCATGTGATGTAGCAAAATGTCCCCAAGAGCACTTGTATCAGCAATGATACAGGTCTCTAACCATTCTGATTGTCATCATCAGACTCTACAGGGACTCCAAAGTAGGTTATTTTTGTGAAACTCATATTCGTTGCATTGCACAATGCATTGCACAATATTTTCCAAGGCACAAACAGCAAATGCTAGCTTGGCCTCCAGCTTTGCTTTTCTGAATGTCCTCAGCTCTGTTTTTTCCTCAGTGATGAACACAACTGCATAGTAAGGAACTACTTTTTATTCCGTGCAATATGGAACAAAATACCTTTTAGAAAGGACAATACAAATAGAGCACAGTACAACAAGCAGTAATCCTTGCCTCAGCTTAAGTCTCCGTTTTTTACAAGGGATGAGTTGGTGTCTATATGGTTTAATAGATAGGACAGTGAGCTAGGATACTGAGATTTATGTTCTTGTTCAGCTCAACCCTGCAGATAGGATTTTTTGTTCTGATTCCTTAAGATCCGTTAGGGCTTAAAGATGTAGAAAAAAGCCAGAGCATGATTTTTCCCTCCTGTCAAACACTGGTCTTCCAGTCTTTTTCCTAGTGATATGAAGGTAATTCTATATTTTTGAAAATGCATTACCTTAGATGAGACTTATCTCAACAGCTTTAAATGCCAAGAAATTTGTTGGGGAAGGATTGACTTTAAATGCCTTTATTTAATCTTCTGGAGGTTGATCATCTAAATCTTAAGTAGACACAGTAACATAGGTCTGTACTGTAAGTTTGTTAGAGAACTGCTGTTAGATGGACTGCTGTGGTACTGTGATTTTAAAAGGGTGCAAGCTCAGACTTTGATGTGATGTTTTTGATGTGAATGATAGTTGGAGCATCAGGGACCTCTGCCGAGACTTCAGTCATCGAAACTGTAAACAGCCCTAGTCAGCTGACATGTTTGCCATCTCTTCTCCTCATTCTCTAAAATCTGGAAGATACCACCCTGTCTCCCCTGGATGTCACTTTATTGACTGTGACAGTTACATCCATAACTGTCTTAGCACTGATCATTTGGACAGTTAATCTGGGTATGTAATACTGCAGGTTTTGTGATTTTGTCATATGGGGCTTGTTAGATGATTGTTTTTCCCTTACACAAGGGAAAAATTTGTTTTGTATATTAATGTTCATGTTTACAAAGATGTGTAATTTTAAAACTAAAGATTAATAGGTTTTGTTTGAGGGTTTTGGTGCATATCCAATCTAGATTCTAATAAAGTAGAGTAAGCCATGATGGCTGCAGTGTACTTATCTATGGATGATGATTTTCTAGCACAGCATATTTCAAACAGCTATTAAAATGCATAGTTTGTAACCTGAAGACTTTATACCATGAACTCATTAAAATCTCTTTCATCATTGTACTCATTAAATGATCTTTAAAAGGTCAGGCCCTGTTATCTTGATACAGTGACGTCAATGAGAGCATTACATGGCTGGGGCAAGCAATATTTGACTCTAAATCATCCCAACTAATAGGATAGATTGGTGTAAGAGCTGTTGAAAAAAACTTCTCCTAAGCTTAAGCTTATATTACTTGACAAGCCAATGCTTATACAAAGTCCAAAAAATTTAATGGAGAGGCTTCCAGTTGGGGCCATTGGGCATTTCTGTATTCCAAATAATGTAGAGGAATTCAGTGGCTTCAGTGAGCTATGCATACCTTGAAACCTCTATCAACATAGTTTTATTTTACCGCATTTCATGTAAGCATCTTTCAAATTATAGACAGCAGATTCCCTTTCTTAGCTGAAAACTTTTAAGAAACTTCTGACTCCAAGTTCCTTTTTCTTAGAACTGCAGAGTGTTTGGTGTGTGAAAGAGGCTACAGTGCACATGTTTTGTGAGGTGAATAGCGTATATTAATGTGAATGATTATGCAGTTGCTCTGCAGAGAACATTTTCTGTGGATTCAGCCTAATGAAACATATGCTTCCTATTATATCAAATACATTTTTTTATAATAACCATTTCAACATTATGAAAACGTTTAGATGTTTGCTTTATAATTTATATCTTTCTTTCAAATGTCACCTCTTAAAACTCATAATCATTTTATGAAAAAATATTTCAGCTCTTTTAACAATTATTGCACTCAGAAAACAAAGGAAAGTCAGTCATATGTATTGCATCCCAAACTGTTTGACCTCATTCAGAGCTAATAGTATATTTTTTACAAGATTGAAAAAAAAAATTAATAACATTCATCTACCACTCAATTCCATCATTCTTCCTTAATCATCTCCTGCAGCTGCTCTGTCTGTGTCTGCCATTCTGGCTTTTTCTTCCTGTAAAATGCTTTAGGAGCCTAGTATGCAGAAAAGGAATGAAGCACTTGAAGTCTGAAGTACACTCTGGCTTTCTTTTTCTGTGCAGTGCTTTCCCAGTGTGTTACGCAAGGCAGGAGTGAAGCACATGATGGAGCACTGCATGCAACCCTGTACTTCTTGGTTTGCTTTTAGGAAGAGTAATACCAGAGTCCTTTCGATTTCAGATAGGAGCTCCAGGAATACACATTTTGGACTTTATTCCCTCTCCCCCCCCCCCGACACGCTCTCCTTGCTTTATTTCATTAGAATTGCAGGACTTGGTTCTCATTTGCCTCAAAGTGCAAAGTGCCAGGACTTGACAATTTCCAGTCTTCTTTGAGTTCTGTGTTCATCACAGTTGACTGCAGAACAATTTTGAAGGAGGGAATTTTTTTAATTAATAAATTTAAAATATTTTGTTAGTTGTGTCACTTTTTTCCCCCTGGTTTGCATCCTTGTTTCTGGCACCTAAAAATGCTAAATACTCTCCCAGCTGTAAATTATGTATCTTTCATTTACTTTCTTATGATATCTAGAAGTGACTAGTAGTATGTATACAGACTTTGAAAAAGACACAAACTACTGAGATTAATCACTGTATTGTGGGTGTGGATTGACACTCTGTAAGGTGATGAGAAAAAACAGTGAATAGTCATGCCACATAAAATAGCTGAGAAATACTAGGGGGAGAGAGACCTTTCTCTTGCTAAGCTATGTGTTTCTTTACAAGCAAATCGATCACAATTACTTTGCTCATGCAGTTTGTTGATATTTCTTGTGCCAAAGTCTAATTCTGACTTTGGACCAAAAAAAAAAATAAATCTATACTTCTGATTTCCTTGAGATCCCTCGGATTTTCTTGAGGTATTTTAACACATAAAGTGTGACTGAAAAGGGAGATGCAGGAACTTCTGATTTCCTTGAGATCCTTCTGATTTTCTTGAGGTATTTTAACACATAAAGTGTGACTGAAAAGGGAGATGCAGGACAAAGGGCACTGGTCAGCACACCATAGGTGAGAAAGCAAACTGAGACAGAATGTAAATTAAAGCCCTCTTTCAGCAGAGAAATCTCACCAGTATAAACAAAGGTACAATAGCTATAGGCCTGTCTGGCATTTCTAAACCAGCTAACTGGGTAAAGAAATAACGTTTTTGCTGATAGATAGTTATATATATAATGCAGGGTGCTTACCTGTGCAAGGAGATCAGTATAAGGTATATGGATTTTTACTTTTGCCAAGTAACAGAAGTAGGAGCTTATCTGGAGTGAACTGTAACTCTGTTTTCTCTTGCTACCCAGGATTCTCTAGGCTTCTCTGTGACTGCAACTGTAATGCATTTTGTATGAGTACACCATTAAGACAGCTTTACACTGAAAAACGCTACTGGTTTGTGGATGATCCTCAATTCTGCTGTTACTCTACTCTGACACATTCACTGTTTGTTTCTCCAGCTATATGGGACTAACATTTTCATTTGGGCTAGGAACCTGTGCCCAAATAGGGACAGATACAGACATTTTTAGAGATCTCTGGCAATTTTTTTTTTTTTACTGTGCCCATGCTTGATTTTAATTACACATTCAATATGCTAACATGTGTTTGAAAATCACATTTGGTTTCCACTTGCCTCCCCAAGTGCCTAGCCACTGCTGAAAACATTTGGACATATTTGAAAATGAGACATAGAATGTGTATCGATGATCACAACCAATCAAGTTACCAAAATTTAATGAGTTTGTAAGCTGAAGTGATTTAAGCTATCATGTTTAACTTTACCACTGGGGATGACTAGGAGTACACCTAGTCCAGTTGTGAAACTCGGTTGATGAGCAGAGGCTTATTCCAAGTACTTGCAGTCATCACTGCACACCACAAAAGTGGCAGCTCTTATGCATGCTGTGACAGAGTTATATCAAAGCACAACATTTCTTCACCACTGCAATTGCAACCGACATGTAGCCTTCATAGCTGAATTCTGAGCTTTAGTGGCTAGAAGATGCTACACAAAATCAAGCCTTTTTCAGTTTGTTATGCATGAAATTTGTAGAATGGGATCTTACCCAAGTTTTTACATTTAGAAGTACTGATTGACTAAAGAAGAATTTTAATTGCCAGATACCTTGTTTTGATAATATTTGCAATATAATCACTTCAATAATTTTCCTGCTCTAGGGCAAATGTAAATCTTGGCTGTCCTACACCTTTTCTAGATATGACATGTGATGCTGAGATGTATTGCAGATTTTCAAAGTCTTCGAGGGCCAAAGCATTACAAAGCCCATATATATATTGCTTTCCTTTTCTGTTTTTAACTCTCATACTTCAAAGTAGTTTTCAACTTTTTTTTTGTTTACTTTGAAAAATCCTATTTGGTTGCTACTTCCTACCCACGTTGGTTCTATTGTGGGGACACTGATGTGCAAAGTCTAAGTGACTTGCTATTAGGGGCACAGTGATATTTATTGGCATGATGAGAAAATAAATGAAGAGTGAGTCTAAGGAATTTCCTGAATTAAATCTCTTTATCTGTTAATACAAACATGGATAATGTATCATTCTATCTGTAACTTTTTCAAGTTTTTGCTTTGATTTTCTTTTAGCCATGTACCCCATTTGCACACAGCCCCTGTAGGAAAGCTTCTGCCCAATTAACCAATATAATCACTAAAGGTACCTAGGATAAGGCTCAGCTTTCACGTCAGCTTCTGTTCCCGCAGTGGGCAGCAGGAGGCATTAAGTAAGCTGTCTTCTTGATTCTTAGACTAAATCTGTGCTCTCCCTAGGTCTTGTGGTGCTCAGAACAGCTAGAAGGAGTTGCACAAGATGTTTAATACACAGTATGCTAGTGAGAGGTAGCTGTGGTTGTAAAAGTAATATCTCCCTCCCCAAAACTTGTCCTTTTTCTCTTCTGCAAGTTTTGGCTATGCCATCTTTATTCCAGGAGGGAGATTATTTTTATGCAGACTCTTCAGTGCCCATTTTCAGCTATGGGACTGATTTCTGAAGCTGTCTCTAAGGGATGTAATTGTCTTTTGCAAGAACAAGCATCAAGAGCTGAAGAATAACAAGTACATTTTTGAAAAATTAAACATTTTTAAATGTCAGCCTAATTAAATGGTATAGTGAAAGAGAGATGACAACTTTTGGCATGGAGCTTTACATACTCTGTGGGTTTACACAGAAAGCCAAGAGGATTGGACATTTCCCTGTGTTGAAGGTTTTCATAGTCCTGCCTTCTCCAAACCTTCCATCCTGTGTCTGTTCTTGTGGGGCTTCAAAACCCTTTCTTATAAGGAATTTGTTTCACCTTGCAAAAAGATGTTATATTTTTAGTGAATTTTTGTGCATTTTTGTTATGGACCTTGCAATATCTCAAAGAGCATTCTAATCCTTATATGCATTAATGCATT
This sequence comes from Heliangelus exortis, assembly GCF_036169615.1. NCBI lineage: Eukaryota > Metazoa > Chordata > Aves > Apodiformes > Trochilidae > Heliangelus > Heliangelus exortis. The sequence goes on from NC_092434.1 coordinate 5,184,030, forward strand.
AGTATAGTGCTAAACACTGGATTGCAAGGTACTTGAAAATAGACTCTCTGAAGAAATAAAGAAAATATTATTCTTGAAAAAAGTGAGGCCCCCTAAAACTTTTTGTGATACAGTTTTAATAGCTATCTGAAATCCATGTTTTGAAAATCCTTTTTTTTTTTTTTTCTGAACTTTTTAAAGTGCTTTGTGAAAAATAGTAAATAAGATTCAGGGGAAGCCAGTGTATTCTCTGCCGTATATATTCTCTGTGAAAGTCTGTATGAAAAGTAATAAAAATAATATGGAATTTCACTTCACCGTTTGCTGAAAGATTGTGACATGTTTGGCAAATATTAATAATGGTTCCCAAGACTTTGTGGAAAAGGTGGCACTAATATCCCCCATTATCCTGCTTCACATTGTAAGCAAATGTAAGTAGAAAGAAGTTGGGCCAATTCCAAGCTTGTACAAAGCATGAGCTGGAATCTTGAGACCAGATTTATCCTCCGTTTGAATTACATCAGAATAAATTTGGCTTTCAGCTTATTCTTGGTTTTGACTTGAGACTCTGGAAATGTTGAATTGCTGGAAATGTTTTCAAGTCTGGGGCTCAGTAATCACTACTCTAATAATTTACACAGTTGAGAGGGTTCTATATAAAGACAGTTAAAATTCTTGCATATATTAAACTTGCATAGAAGCAGTCCCAAACAAAGCAGGCTGTTAGTTTATCAGTTAAGGATGATAATGTCAACTGCTGTGCATAGACAGTATACTTGCTAATATCTGCTCTGAAGGGCATGGGTAGATGTTATAATTTGGTTAAATGAAGACTGGAAAATCAATCCACATAAAGGCCTTTTCTTCAACTATCTATTCCTAATGTGATCTTAATTTATGAAATTCAATAGTCCCACAAGAAAACAAGTCTTTGTTATTTCTATGTATACATCCTATAGGAAGGATTGTATTGCTGTAGAGGGTAAAAACTGTACCAACAGACAATGTTACGCAGCCAAACTGTTCATTACTTATCTATGGCCCAACATCTAACATTTGATGAATGAGTTTACAGCAAAATAAGGTTACTGGAGCTTGTTCAATTGTTTCATGTGGTTAGGACAGCTGTAGGCAATCTGTATTGCCTTTTCTGCTATTAGAAATGTATACATGTTTAGGCAGTATACATTTCATTTATGATCTGCCAGCAAATATATTAAAACTGAAGATCACTGTATGAATATTCCTCTATGAATGCTTACAGCACAAGAGGAATTTCCCAAGTCTAAAAGCAACCACAGTAATTTCATTTGAACATCTCATGTAAATGAACTCGGTCTGTCTTGAATGCGTTTTCTCCATGTACACTCTCTAACAAGAGAGGTCACCTGGTATAGATTACTTAGCCTGATCTGCTCTTAAAGTCCAAACAATGTCTTTACATTTCTTGTGTCAACACATGTAAAAACTCTGTTTTCTTAAAGCATTGATTCAGGGCTTTGAATTTTACCCTTAAAAAAAAACAAGATTATTCACCCAGAACCAAGTATCACAGTTCCTGCACTCCCATGGTACTAAATAGAAATAAGAGTAGTCTGAGGTTGAGTCGTATAACATTCAAATAGATGTGAATCTTAGCACAAGGAATCAAACTGTCTGTTTTGCCCATCCTCCTTCAGTTCCCCAAAAGAGGTTTTCCAGACCTATGCTGATTCTTTAAGTTCTGCCTCTCTCTCACTTTGCTTCTGTTGTCAATTATTTTGTCTTTGTCAGCTGTTTAAACAGAATCTAAAAATACATTAAAACATCCACTTGCAAACCTTTCTGCCCAGAAGGAGCCAGGAGGTTTCTGGTGATGCTAGCTCATCAGTTATTCCAGACCAAGGAATGAACCTCCATCTTTTCTTCCTGTCCAGGAATACAGCTAAGAACATAATCAGACAGACATGTGAGTACAGAGGGCTTCTGACTTACATGGATATAAATGGACAGAACTGTTTAATTCAAGAAGCTTTATCTATGACTTCCTCAAAGATTTAGCCAAGTTGAACTTTCTTGGAATTTTAAGGATTTGCTAAGGACAGAAAAAAGTTATTTTCACCCATTTCTGGTGAGCCTCTAATCGAAACAGAACTTGTTCTAAAAACATTATTTATGAATTATTGTCTGTCTCAGGACTCACAAGAAACTACTTTGAAATCCAGAGAGTTCAGGATACTGAAAAAGAATCATTAACCTGTGCCACCTTGAGGTGTGGTTTTAATTGCAATCCAGAAGATGGTACAGAAGGAAAAAAAGCTACAGTTAGTGTGCCAGAGCTGTCCATAGAGCCTGCTTTGTTTGCCTGCAGGGCTCAACACTACTGCATTCCACATGCCTCTATGTTTTGTACTAACAGTTAAATGAATGCATTATGTTTGTTTATATTTAGCTCTTAGTGGTATATAGCATATATGTTTCTATAAAGATAGCAATTAGAAAACCATACCACTTGTGTTGTGCACTAACCTTAAAATTTTGTGATTTCTCCTGTTGTGCAAAATAACCATCATTATATATGCACTTCCTTCTCTGTAAAAAACCCAGAATTCACCTGACAAATGAAACCTCAGGCACACATTTACACTTTGAAACCCATGCAACTACTTGTTTGCTTACCACTAAGTATAAATTCAAATATTCTGGGGACTTTGAAGTTACTTCACAACATGTATATTCACACAATGGCTGAACTGTGCTTAGCCTTGGTTAACTCTAATTCACTGTGCCTCATGTTGCTGTAGAAGGTTTCAACTGTTGAATGCTGTTGAAACAAATAAACAAGAATTCTTTTGGCATCTTCAGAATAATTAGCAGGAATGACACAAGCAGGGGAAAGTTAAAGGCATTTATTTTCTTAAGTCCCACAATCTGGTGTGAGATGCTGTATTTCACCACCCCTCTTAGTTTGAAGTTGAAGACTGCAGGAGCAAAAAACATGTTTTAGTGATGTCAGTCGTCATTACTATTTTCTTTTTGAAAATATAGTGCATACCAAACCAACACAGGGAAAATAGAAACACTGAAGGTCATGACCCAGGAGCCCATTCCCTCTGCATGGCAGGATGTGCATCTTACATGTGAGCTAGTGACTTCCTAATGCTGTTGTATTCCTGACTGCGTGGAATTTCATGCATATACCTACTCCTGTTGCTTAAATTTATGTTGTCCATATTATAATAGAGGTTGCCTGCAGCTGGGTGACAAAATAGACAAGGAGGTATTAGACCCTGTCAGAAGTCTGGAACCCACTTCTTTTCTGGAACCCACATCCCTCCTCAGGTGAACTCAGAACCAAAGTGATATTGGCTTTCACAAGAGCTTGCACTCCAAGAGCACTTAGGTGATGCCAAGTGACCACAGAAAGGGTCAAAGACAGTTTTCCATGTTCTTAGCGGAGTATATTAAGAAGCCTAAAAAAACATATAGCTGTATTTATACTGAGTTACTTTTTGGGTAACTACTGTGGGGAAAAAGTTTGATGCATGCAGGCTGCATTATCTGTATCTTCAGTTTGCCACCTTTATTTTTTTTCACTTTTACTTTTTTGATTTACTTCCAAGTTGATTTGTATACAGTATTTCAGCATGTTTAGTATATTCCATCTTGATGGACTGGACATTCATTTGACATGCACTGAAAGTTTATCTAAGATAATATATATTTCAAGACAGATTTTGAAGACTTAAGGACTCTAGATCACAGCAACAATCTTATCTAAACCTGAGTCCAATGGAAATCAAGCAGAAACCTGCATGGAGCTGGACTTGCTAATGGTACCAGTTTCTAAATCCTGCTAAGTTGAAAAAAACCTGATCAGTTTGTACAAGAGTTTAAACCAAATACAGACTGTTATCATTTGCAGTCATCTGGAAAGGAAAATGCTCTTAATGCAATGCCAGTAAAGGATATTCCCTTAAGTTTTCTTGCTCCAGGTTATTGTAGCTTGTTTACATTCCCCAAAGAAACTGTGTATGAAGTCTTTCACACACAGAAGCAGACCTTCAGAGAAGTTTGAGATAAAACTTATATTGTTAGAATATTTTGATGTGTTTTGCTAAAGCTTAACATTTTAATCATAACAGCTCCCCTATCCTGCTTCCTTTTTGTCTTCCATGTACTACTCAATGTACGAAGTATTAGACTTCTAAGGCATTTATACTGTGAAAGTCAAAAGAAAACTATCCAGCAGGTCAAGACTTGGAAAACAGTAGCAAACACCTGCTGCTTCTACATATGGATAGATTTTTCACTTAAGTGGACATCACTTAGCTGAAAATCAAAGCACCCATGGAAAGCGTATTAAAGCAGTTAAAACCAGAAAAGCTCATACAAATGTTTTATGAGAAAGCATGTAGCTTAAAGTGTTGAACTTTCACAGATAAATGTGCAGAATTAGTTAGTTATTTTGTCTCTTTCATTTGCTAATCAATTTTCCCCACTACCAGCCTATGACAACTAGTAGGCCTGCACATTTGTTTCATATGGTCAAAGAATGTTTAACCCCCTACTGACCCTCTAATGTTTGCTCTCCTTCCCTCAAGGCACAGATGACTTTAAAGTAGAAAACCGATGAATGGAAAGAATTAATCTCTTGGGAGCTTTTGTCATGAAAGCTTGAAAAGGGATCAGAACAATCTGACATGTTGACAGCTGAAGTCAAGAAGAGAATTATGATATAATACAGCAAGTAAAAAACTTTATTTGCCACTGTATCCAAAAGGCAAAGTATACACACTGCCTTATTTCTTTTATGTGCTCTTGCTGCTGGTAACAACAGTAAATTCTAAGCTGGAACCCCTTGAAAAACTAGAAGAGCATTGATGGTTGCTTTTTAAGAATCAATTGTTGAGCTCCTCAAAGATGAGTGTAACATGTAAATGAGATTCTTCTGACCCTTGGGTTTCATCCTTTTTATAGTCTTTGGTTCCTGTTAATGTTCTGGACAGTTTTTGTTCATGCTTCTAACTAGCTCACTTTGAAAGTTGTGAAGCTTTGGCTTGATAGATTTAAATATTTCTCCCCGAGTACAGCCTTTGCCAAAGCTATGTCAACAATGTCATTGTTTGCTGTATCAGTGCTCAGATACCTTTTCAGATATTTTAATTGTTGATTTGAATTAGTGATTTTCCCAGCAATTCTGAAAGTAATAAAGACTAGGGTGGGTTTTTAGCTTAAACAGCAAGGAAGAGAAAGTTTGTGTGCTTTTGCATTCAAAGATGACAGCCATATTCTTTCCTGTTGTCTTCATTCTAAGCTCTTGGAATGGCCATTTCATCAAGCAGAAAGGCATTGAAAAACTTCAGCAAAAAATAACACATTTTCAGCCTTCGTGTGCTTTTTCCTGTTCATTCTGCCCATCATGGAGAGGCAGGCATAGCTACATCTCAGCAGCTACTGAACTGTGATCCCAGCCCCAGATTTATTTTCACAGCAGTATTCTACATCTCTAGCTGACTTTCTGATTAGCATAATTTTAGGAGTCTCCTGAGCTCCCAAGGAGCTTTGCCAGCAAGGGCAAACTGAGAGGCATTGCTTTGAGTTTCCAAATTATCTTACAGTGAGACGACAAGAAGTTTTGCTTGTAATTCTGTTGAAAGATTTTCTATGTGCAGTCGACGATGTGAGAATAGAGCCTATATTATATTAACGCAGGAAAGCCTGGTGCCACAGTGAACTGTGGAGCCTGTGAAGCTCCACGTCTGCATTGTGTGACCAGAACCGCACATGCCAGAACAGACGGGGGCAACAGTGCCTGCTGCGTGCATGTGGGAGAGAGCAGGGGGCAGGTTAGGAGCCTGTTACTGACTCCTCCAAATCTGCCTCTGGGCTCATGTTATTGCATGTTACTGCTGGCCTTCTGGAAATGAAAGAATTATCGGTAATATATTGCAAAATACACGGAACTTTGTTTTTTTTCCGCTTACTTTCACAAGTGCTGTGCAAGGGGTGCTGGGGTCTCCCCGAGTCCTGGGGAAGCCCGGGGGTGCAGGGCCGTCTGTCGCAGTGGCCAGCAGGTGTCCCCATTGTCCCAACCTAACCCGGCAGACAACGTATTTAGCTTAATCTAATTAAGTTTAAACCCTACTTAACAATAGGATTTAAGCAGCTCACGGTGAAAGAAGAAAGTTCGAAGTGCTCACATTTCTGCTCAGTTATGCCTTCAGCTGACACTGGTTATCTTACCAAGCTAAGCAATGGTACAAATAGCTGATGAAGGGGAGCACCTTGGAGAAGGGAACAATGGAGTGTGGACAGCGAACATCCCAGTTCAATACTAGGCTGAATCTGAAGACTAAAACATCCTTGAATATGTGTATAAAGGCATATGCTTTAGGGAAAATCTGAAACCAATTAAAATGGGATAAGCTTTTTAATTTTCATGTTTCAGCTGGAAAGAGTCCAGAGTTCATCAGTTGAAATCTTTGAATTTTCTGGATGGAAATGACAAATTTTTACCTTCTAAAACTGTCGAAGAGATGATATGTGTCTGCTTTTGAAGTACAATTTAGCAACAGTTCTCTAACTTGGCTCTTTTTGAGAAGCTAATCATATAGATCTAGATGAATACACTGCAATCATCATGAAGAAAGGGACAGGTGGCAATTAAATGTGAATACTGGACTGTAAAACAAACAAACAAAAAACTAAAAAACTTTGCATTGTGTTGAAGACTAAGATAGCAAAGTCAAAATTATAAAGTTTTACAGAGTAGAAAAACCCTCTCTGCTAGCTGCTAAACATGCAAAAGTCTTGTTAGATGTATGGCAACTCATATAAACTCCTAGTATACCAGACAGCATTTGCAGCAATTGTGAGAAAACAGTTAGCACAGCTATGTGGGCAAAAGTCATGGGCCCATTTGGCTGTTATGGAGAGAACTTGAGAGAGTCTCTGTGAGTCTCTGAGTCCTAGACCTGGTTCTGTGTGAGCTGTTAGTCCAGTTTTTCCTTCTGAGGACTGAAGAGTATTCAGCAAGAGAACCTTGGGGTTCTAGTCACTGTACTGAAGTACATTTGCAGTATGACCTACAGAGTTCAACAACAGGAAACATTTTTTGGAAGCCAGCTTAAAACTGGCAAGTTTAAGAGCAAGAGGAACAGAAACTCTGATTCAGCCTATCTGGTGAAGGTTGAATGACTGAATGCAGTTCTCAATCCATTGAAAGAGCTGTTTTATGCAGAGAAGTGGAAGTGTTACCAAAAAACCCACATGCACAAAGATTAATCAGCCATTCTTGACTAACAACCCTCTGAAATCTGTGATTCTAAGGCCTTTCGAGAGCCTTGCAACTCCTTTTGTTTCAGCTAAGAACTAAGCTATCTGCAGTAGGTGGATGATAACTTTAGTCCTCCTTTACCCATTTTTTGAAGCATAATTAGATAGTCATTTTTGGTCCTCTACTATCTGTGGAGATTCCTCTGAGTTTAGTGAAAACAGAGGCTTTAGGAGAAAAGAGCCTGTAAGTTTAATCGAGGTGAGGTTAATAAATCGAAAACTTAATGTCTACAAAAAGTTGGTGGATTCTGTTCAGGTATTTAGTTACTCCTACATATTATTCCAGTATTATGCATTTTAAGTGTAACAAGCAGTAAGAGGAAAAGTTATTTCATCTGATCCTTTGCCTCTTGAGGGCACAAAGTTTTTGAAAAGACCCTGAGTGGCTAACATAGTCTAGTGGTTTTTGTAAACGTGGTTGTTTTTTCATAACCCATCTCTTTAATGAGATGCTTCAGTAGATCTTTACAAGGAGAAGGCCTAAGGTTAGAATTGTGGCTTTAAGACACAAAGAGTCAAATTCTGTTCTATATTATTGCTTGTAGCTTTATCTAAGCATCATGAGTATTTTGAGTTTTATCTTGGATATATTGCTGCCTAAAATGGTTTCAAAACAAGCATTTAACTGTGATAAACATCTAGTCTGAGGAAAAAAAAAGAAATAGGCAAAAGCATATGATTAAAGCTGATCCTTTGGACATACACACCTCTTACTTGGGTGTATATCGGTCTTCTAATAAATTGAATGGGAGTTGTACAGCATGTGGAATGCTGGGTTCTCATATAGCAATAATATGGGAACATATAGAACAGATTTAAAATTAAATCTAGTTATGCTGACTTCAGAAATGAATACAGATGTCTTGAATCTTTTTCTTTCAGCTGCAGATAGTATTAACTTGCACATTCATAGTCTTTACACTGAACTGATTTCAATGAAACAAATTTTTGAAGACCTTTGTTGAGCTTAATAACATTTTCTGCAATTCACAGGTTAAGTGCAGTATTTTTCACAGAATGAAAACTTGTACTTCAAATGGGTAATATGCATAACATAAACATTTGTCATGATGAAAGATCCTTAAAAACCTGGAGGTGAAGTTCTTGAGATTCACTGGAGCATACATTTGGCTTCTAAAATGATGCTAGCTACCATGCTTCTGAGTTTCCTTAATGGCTTGAAGTGGTTAAGCTCAGGGTTGATCACATGTAAAGATAAAGAATAGGAATGCACATACACTGATATTTACATTTTTATGTGCAGAGTTCATGTATTTGCAGCTTAGTAAGAATGTGTGCATTTACCACAGTTTTAGGTAAGAACACTGTGATCAAACTGGAGTTACTAAGATCAGATATTGGTCAATAGTATTTGGCTTTCACTATTTGTTGACGAGATTAAAACAGGAATTTATTTTTATTAGCTACAGCTAAGCCAGTAAGCTAAATATAAATTGAGTTGACATTTACTGATATTTTGGGATAGCTGAAGCATAATTTAATAGCAACCAAATGCTAAAAATATCTAGTGGTTTATGGTCATGTTAATGAAAAACTACGTATCAATGCCTGGAAGGTATATTACACAAATTATGTCTCTTATGTTTTAAGCAGAACTTTTCGTTTCTTGTATTAGCACTAAAATGATACTGACAAGTTCTGCTTTTCTTCCAGAATTACTTAATATGTCTCTTCTTAACTAGTTGCAGTATGTATGAATCACATACTTTGGTCCCTAACTTCTGGAGTTCAGGCCATCATCTGTTATATTATCCTTCCCGTTTGAGTGCATTTGGCAAAGAAAATGAGCACTGCAAGTAAGAAAGTGATCCATTTTCTTTTTCCACTACTCTGACCTTTACTTCAGTTGTATCATTCTCATTCTATCAGGTGAGATCATTATTACATGTCTTGTCCTGGACAGTTATTCTCATTTGGGGTGTGTAGGTTTTGAAGCAATCAATTGGAGGTCAGATTTGGTCAGGGTGGGACCCTTTCCAAATTACTTCTGGAAAAGGTGGGACCAGTTCCTGAAGCAACATTCTGTGAGTGGAAAAAATTATTTGGTGAAAAGCTGTAACATTTCATGGCTCTTTTATAAGGCAGCACTATGTAAGAAAGCCTGAGAAGAGTCAAACTAAAAGGTAGAAAGTGAACAAATGTCTTAATGGGAATTCATCAGAGATAGCTCTTACTTTGAATATTAAGTTAAAGTAAGTATGAATTTCTTCTCAACACAATGAGTTTCTGATGATATGATCAGAATTATTAGTCCCTTATGGAGACTGTGTTAAATTATTCTTTACCAAATGGGACTAAATCATTGTAGTGGAAGTTTGACATCAAACCAAGCTCTGAGTCTGCCTTTTGCTTCTGGAAATCCATCTTGATCAATAGCTCAAACCTTAATTAAACTAAATATAACATAAGAAGAAGCCAATTTAAAGCAATTTATTTTGCTTTGTCTTTATTATTTGCAGGACATAACTTGCTGTACTTCAGCAGCAAACACCAATCCAGACAGAGAATGGGAGGTACCTAAGTTTAGAACAAGTGTAGGACTATAAATTATGGAGGACACACTTGCCTGTGTGAGAGGCAATTTTAAAGGTTTAAGTTTTCTGAAACAGGAGAATTACTGAAATAATAACTTAAGTGAGTGCCCTTTCACTAGAGACTAGTAGTTACTTGTAATTGTGTTGCATATACACTTTAGACGTTGACCTCATGTCTCAGACATTCAGCATACCAAAAGCTTGGTTGCTTAGCAGTGAATGCTAAGTGACATATTAAGTTCAACCAAATGTCAGTCATTGCAATGATGTAATGTTGTCCAAAACCCATTAATTACTTTGAAAATTCCCACAGTAACTGAAAATCTCAGATTATCTGCCTCAATTAATGGGAGCCCTGTAATTGAATGATGGATCCCATGCTGTTATTTTGTACCCCATGTACTTTACATACATACATTTTGATAGGGAAACGAAGGTGGTAAATACGGGTTGTAGAATCGTAACCCACTTTAATGTCTTTATTAAGTATATCCCACTAAGAAGAAATGTGAAAGTTTATATTCTCCACAGTACACCTTAGAAAATAATACCCTGCATGAGTGATACGCAAAGATTTTGGAATTACATTGGTAAGAGTTGGAGAGTCTGTGCTAAAATCTCTCTCATTCCTGTTTTGCCAACGTTCAAGATTCCAGGGGAGAGAAAAGGAGGTTAAGTTAATTTTTCTAATGTTAGAAACCTACTATTTGAAGTATCATTTTTCTTTTTTTTTTCTCCTCTGTCATGAATGTAGAAATGTAGTAAGTCATAAATTTTTAAAGTATGTTTGTGCACCATGTTACCAGGCTGCAGTTAAATTTCAAAACAGTAAATGTAAGTGCTTGGGGCTTCCTGCATTTGTCAGCCAAGTGCTGGGAGATGAGATCTGCTTTCACAATGACAAGCAATTATAGGAGGACCCTGTTACCCTCAGGTGCTGTTTGCTGGGAGAACAGAACACTATGGGGTGGTGTCAACAGCCAGTCTGCTCAACTATACTTGCTTGCAAGTAATTAGCAGTGAGTGTATTTTGTGTCATTTGTTTTCGGTGCTGCTGTATTTTATAGGGTAGAATCTACAGCAGAAGAATAAAACTCCACATTTGCATTATGAGACCGGAGTGAATAATACTCCACACAAAGCCTATCTTTTTGTTGATGGAAACTTTTCAGAGAATTTGCAATCTTCTTGATTTTTCTGAAGCAAAATCTTGGAGATATTTTTTCTTTAATGAATTCACTGTGGGCAACTTGCCACTGTGAACCAATATTCAATACTCAGATTTAGGTTATCATAGTTAAAGTTCTTCCCAGTGCAGCCTGACATATTTGATTTGTAGAGAGTGGGTATGTGAAAGAAAGAAAAATAATATTCTGTTCAGACTTTTATGATTAATGATTGGGCCAACTTCCTGCTGGTACGAAAAAATTATTAAATTGTCTGGTCTATCAATCAATTTGGACTGAGGAAAGAATGTCTGTAGCTGCTGGAAAGGAAAGCAGGATTCACAGGACTGTGAAATGAAACATATCTACACTTTGTCTTTAATAAAAAGATCCATACTCATGAAGCAAATTTTCTTGCTTTGCAACTGTACATACTGGTAGCAAAAGATGACTTGATGCTTCTTCAGTTATGGTTCTAATTTACTATTGTTTCAGTCTGTTATTCTTCACATGTGTAGAGGGCATGTTCAAACAGAAGTCTCAGAAACTGGCTAATCTGTGGTGCAGTCAATAGGCTTTGGAAGCCAATTTCTGGATACTTTATTTCTTGTTGTAGTATGGTAGGACCAGATGGAGAAGCAATACAAAGTATTTTTTTCTTCATTCCTTGAACTTCTGTCTTCCAAAAAATTACAAACTCAGCATTTGCCAGGCTGCCCTTATATATCTCAAAATACCAGGAGTGCATATTGTGAGGAATATTAGATGTTGTTCAATTTAAAATACAACTTTTTTTTTTTTTTTTTTTTTTCCTCAGTCCTTTCTTTGAGGAAGACTGTCTTTAAAAAAAAACAGAGAGAAGGATTTTTATTGGAATCAGTCAGTCTTAATAGCTTATTTTGAGCTTAAAGCAAATACTGCATTAGACCTTATACAGTAGGTCTAGGATTAAAACATTACTGAACATCAAGTGAAGTTTCTAAGCCAAAGTAAAACTGTTCATCAGAGCTGAACAAAGTGGAGTGATTTTGGTTTTATTCCAGCCAAGGACCAGTCAGCACAGCTATTTTGGGGAAGAGGAATGCCCCAGAATGCTGAATGTAGAGGTTAAGTCCACGAGGGTGTATCATTATCCACTTCACACTGTGGACTAGGTTGTGTAAATTGCCTTGCTAGACCGAGGAACCAAAAAGCCTGCAGAAACCTGGCTGTCCAAGCCATCTTCTGCTTTTAGCAAACTCATTTATTTGTAGCATTTTGCTAATGTTGCCATTTAAACTGACTAAGAACCAAAACCATTGTGACTTGTCCCTCCCCAAAGGGATATTGCCTTTCTTCGAGCACTGGCTCTGGAAATGCAGTAGAAGAATGCAATATCCTTCAAACTGCAGTTGTCTGCCAGGAAAATCATATTTCACTCTTGAATCTAAAAGCTTCTCTTATTATTAATAACAAACATGTATTTGCATTGCACTTTACCAAAAGGAACAAGACATAAACTTTGAATCAGTCTAATCTGCAGATTGTATTAACCAAACATGGCATATTAACTTTATCTTCTTTAAAATATATTTACCTTCCATTACAATGGACAGCTATCAGTTTTATATGGTTAATGTTTGTTAGCTTGGTTTCTCAGAAATAGGCCTGTAAGACAGGGTAATGCTGTTATTCTTATAGGGAACTAAAGCACAAGAAGATGATTAGCTGGAGTTCACAGAAAAACATATATGGCAGATGAGGGAGCTAAACTGACAAGTTCTGGCAGCCACATCGCTGTCTTGACTGATGCATTTCACCTGAAAACAGGCAAAAGAAGGCAACAGGGAAAGAAACAACTTTTACTCAGTTATATGTCTTGTTGAAAATCCTGCACAACAACAAATCCTGTGAATTCTCTGCTCATTTTTTGAACCTCAGGAAACACCTGCCTCCAGAAGAAAAATTCAGTAAAGCCACAACTCTCAGATGAAATCTATCTGATGGTCTGACTTCTCAGTCATAAGGTGGGGTAGGAGAATGTGTGGGAGTATGTAGAAAGATCCTGTTATCGCTGAGCAGAGAAAGTGGAGAAGTATTGCTTAAGGCATATTTTAGAATATTTTAGATGCTTCTTGATGTTGATTATTTAAGCTAATATTTTTTTCCGTATCTTGGAAAATTAATTTTGAAGTTAGTTTTTCTAAATACTGGCATGTTCTATGCAACCACTAAAGACTTCAGAGTTACAGAACTTACTTGTTGCTGCTAGGAGTCAGTCTTACTAACTTTTCAGAGACAAAGCAAAAATTTAAAAAAATCAAATAAAAACTTGCATTCCATTTCAAATTATTGAGCATGCACACGCTAGTTTGCCTAAATCTCTCATACATTGACGTCAGCAACCTAGTGGAAATACAGTATCATCTTGTCAACCACTGGCTGCATCAAAACACAGTTTCTGAAGTCCAACTCTGTGGTGTTGCAATGAAGAACATATGTTCTAGGCATACTAACTTGTCTGTATACAGGAAAGCCAGGCTGTTATAAATTTACACAGAAGAAAGTAAGAAAAGCTAGTGTCTTTCCTGGCAAATTACTTTTTAAGACTGGTTTTGAAATGGTCACTTTGAATGTCAATAGAAGAAAAATAATCTAAATTAATGTAGAGATTCTAAGTATCTTAACCTACATTTTTCCTTTAGCACCCAGAACCACAGCAGTCCATCATCTAGATGTAAAAGAGCTCTTTGAAATTTGAATGTTACAGAAGATTTTTTCCAAAAAATTATCATGATTTATCTTAACATCATAATTCATCTGCTTAGGATTTCTCTGCACATTTTCAGCTAAACTGCATTAACAATCATTTTATATTGTTATCTTAGTTCATCTTTTGACTTAAGTATCTCTTCTCATCCTTTCTGAGGAAATTAATTCTTCAGGTGTTTTATAGGCATCAGTCCTATATGCGATTAATTTTCTCCATTTTTCTACTAGCCTTTCCTGCTGTTCTACCAGATAGATTATGCCTTCCACCAGCCACTCTTTAATTGTTTACACTCAGAAAATGAGCTATATAATTTACTACAGTGGACTTGACAATGCAGTCAGCTAGAGAGGGTTCTGCACTCTGTATCAGCTGACACTTCCAGAGGCAGATCTACAGACTGGTTTGTACACTTCCCATTACAGCTGGCTGTCATCCAGCTATCTATCTGTGAGTGCAGGCAAAGCAAGCATGGGTGCACCTGTGAAATACCAGGGAGACACCCCCTAAACACCCACCAGAGTCTGCTGGTTTTCTGTGAGGATCCTCCCAAGCCTCTAGAAAGTGCAAGTCAAATATATAAGGCTGCATTTTGAATGATAGGAAATGTACTGAACTGTAGTTAAAACTGACATTTTTCCTCATGATGTGGGTATCCTAAAGCCAAGATACAACCAATCATCCTTGTTCTCTTTATATGGGTTATGCTTTTTTCTGAATTCATGCAAAGCATTTATTTTGGCTTACAGTTGCATAGGTCTGTTACATCATTGCCACGGGGCACTTAAAATCCATTTCTGCTCCCATCCACTACTGTTTTGGTTATGTTCTGGTTTATAATTGCTTTTGTATGTGCATCCTAGACAGACATTCTTGTAGAATCAGTTGTTTTAAAAGGCTAAATTAATTTACAAGGAAGTTTCTTCCCTCAAATGAGCATGTATTTCAGATGGCACATATTCTTACTACATAGGGGAGTAACGCCATATTAGATTACTGCAGGAAGTTAAAATAAAATCAAAGTGAGTGAAATTCCCTAATCTAATAAATGCCAGATATTCTGTATTTCTTGAGCCAGAGTATTTGCACAGTCCCTAACTAGTGACTAATTAGAAGGAAAATGTTCATAAATTGAACAATGAAGACAACAGAAAGAAGACAGATTTGGCAAAGAAATAGTGTAGAATAAACCTTAAAAGATAGAACATCTCCTTGGTGAGCTTTTTACATGTAATTTATGTTATACACTGCAATTTTAAAATGATTGAATGTCTGTGTCAATAGAAAGAGCCAGGAAATGGTCAGTTAAATGAAACTAATGGTAGAAGTATAAATTGTTTAATGCTAACAGTCTCGGTGCTGAATAAGAAGCATTCCATTCCACAGTTAAAATTAACCTTGCGTATGGCCTAATCCAGATTTGTAAATAGATTGGCTATATATATATATATATCAGTTCCCAGCTACTGTCATGGCACTGAACTTTGTGCAGAGCTGAGAGCCCACAGACCTCTCAGAATTCCAGGGAACAATGAGTGTTTTGATGACAACACCAAGATTTTCTGATCACACAGTGGCACCCACTGAGAGTGGCAGAAACTCGGTGCATTTGATGTTCATGTTCTTGCTTATATAGCATATTTTACACAAGCCAATCAACCCATCTGAGGCTGGAAGATGTCCCCTTTTCCCTATGTGCCTATCAACTCAGAGATCTGCTATCTTAGCAGTTTCTGTACTGATTTATGCCAAGCAATGCATCAAATTCCAAATGTAAAGAAAAGACACGTTCCTTACACTGTTGTACCTAGAAGAAAATGGGAAAATAGGGAGCGCAGGGACCAGTCAAGCAAGAGCAATTGAAGCAAGGATGGAATCCATCCAACATACTCTGTCCACTAAGCAGCCTGAACATATTCTGTATCTGCTTTCTCTAGGCACAAATTATTTGTAGATTTAGCAAACTTCAATATATAGGTGCTTTTTCACTTAGAGCGTAGGTTGGCTTTTAGCAAACCTTATGATGTTTTAATTTTAGATTATATGCTTTAAAATGTATTTTATTGTAGCCAATTGAGAACAATGAGCCAATTTTATCTTACCATTTACTGGAAAGCTAGGGTTTTTTTGAAAACTGAGGTTTCCTGAAATGTGGTTTATTTTGCAAATTTAAGAAGTGTAGAAAGCCACATTCTTGATCTTCTCTTTAAGAATCAGATCTTATCAAAGTTGTGCTTTTCTAATATAAATTCCCACAGGTACAGAAAAATACCTTACTTCATTAAAATATTTATACTAAGCATGTTTTAAATATACTTTAATATAGAAATTTACATTCTTGTGCATTAATTTTGTATTTCTAATAGATTTTGTCAGACAGAAGAAATCTATAAATACATGTATTATACAAGCTATACTTAGCTTCTGAATAGCTCTGACTAAGCACAGGCTGGATAAAGCCAATGGCTGCTGAAAATGCATTGGCTCTGTTTGGTTGACTGATATGGCAGAATATGCCAAAATAAGCACGAACTCTACCAGCACTACTAAGTACTTTTCTGTTTGTATTTGTCTCAAAAGTAATTGCAGACTTCAGTTTTGCATTAAGAATTATTTGGGTTGATTCCATCTGCTTCAAGAAGGAAAACTTCCATGTTAATCTTTTGGCATATAATGGGATTTTTTGGTGTATCTTTTTAATATCACTTTCTGTGTAATGGGGTTTATATAATTCAGGAAAAAAACCCCAAAAACCTCCTCAGATATTCAAATGGGGAATACTCTAAACATTGTTTGAATACAGAAAAAAATCTATCCACAAATGTAGGCCACATGTGTCTGCCCTGTTCTGGAAATGAAGGCAGTGACCCCTCTTTTTATCCAGCTGAGTTTCCACATTTGTGGGTTGCAAAGAAAGGTCTAATGGTCATCTCTTGGTCTCTGGCCACAGGGAGGATAGCTGATGCACTAGTGTTTGATGTGCTTGAATTTAATTAATTTTCTCCCTGCCACACAGTTGGATCATCTGTGTTTTACACATCATCCTGAAATAGCTGTTTGCAAAACTCTAACACCCTTGGTAACAGCACTGAACATTGCTAACTCTTGCTTCTTGATTCATTGATTTCTCAAGGTTAAAAGTAATTTGTTGGTCTCCATCATGTATGCACTTTGATATATTAGGGAAATGTGGTAATAGGGAAATGTGGTAACCACTTCCCATACATATCCTTCCCTGCCTTTTAGAAAAGTTGTAGAAGTCCAAAATAAGTTGATTGTAAATGGCAGAGTGACAGCACAGGGTAGAAACTGAATCCATCGTAGATGGCCAACAGTGTTGGCCTTTACCACATTCTCCCAAAGCCTTCTAAATCCAGGATGTTCAGAAGGCTGATTCATTTGCTCGATATTTTCTGTGATCCCAAGGTAGACCATTACTGGCTCGTTACTGCAACAGTTCTATATTCTCATCCAGACTCCTGGTAACTTCTCATTCCTTGAGCTGTCAGTAAAGCCACTGCATAATATTCCTGTTAATCTGTTCCGTGCTTCTGAATTCCACATCATTGTACTGTCTCAGTTCAGTTTTTTTCAGACAAAAAAATATTTAGAGAGTTTCTACTAAGGGCAAGCTGCAAAATTCACATGCACCCCTGGAATCCTAAAGCAGCTGCAGTTCTGTGGGGAGAAGGCTATTTAAGCAGAACAGTTAATGACAATCAATCCTAGTGACTTAGTGATACATGAGACAGATTTGCTTTGAGATGTTCATCCCTGATCCAGGGCCACTTGAGATCCATTCTATTGTTCATCCTTACTGGAAGCTGATGAGTTTCTGACAAAATTATAGGATGTGTCACTTACAATAGCAGAGGAGTTGACTCAAAGATGTAGGAGTTCTGTTCCAGTCCTTTGTTTCTACAGAAAACCAAACTGTTGAGTTTGGAAATTGGCTCAATTTCTATTGAAGGAATGCTGAAGGATTCTGAAGCTGTGGTGTTCTCTGGGGAGCTTGGTGACATATGTAGATGTTAGTGCCACAATGAAGACACTGAGAACTCATTTCTGATTATGTGTGAGTGTCCAGGGAATGGCTTATGCTGAAATCTGTCTAAAAGTAAGAGGGTGGGAAAAAAAATCAAATGGAAATAACCACTTAGAAATTACTTATAAAAGAAAACCACTGCAGCTGTTGAAGTTTTACTGCTTTTTGACTCAAAAAAGTATTTAAAAAGTAATTATGTTCTGTATATGTGAAAAAAAAAAAATGAGCCTGGTCTCAGGAAAGAGGGCTGTATGCTAGAACTATGTTTTTTACATCTGCACCCCTCTTTCATTTGTGCAATGAAAGGAATGTTTATGTACTTCTTCCTTCTCTCGTAGTATATGAAGTTTATTATACCTCTTTCTGTGATGTAATACTCTATAAAATAAACAGCCTTTACTTTTTCACACTAACAGCCCCACTAAATTCAGTATTATTTGGTCTGAGATTAAAGTTTGTTGAGTTTGACTATCATTGACCCTGACATTAATGACACTCAACTCAAAGTGGAGAGAAAGAGTAAGAAATAAGGAAAAGTGTCATTTCAAATCAGGAATAAACATATAGTCAAATGCACAAAGACAAGGAATGTACCGTAATCAAAAGGAAAGGAGGGGAAAATCCACATTCAAGTGAGAATTTTGCAATATATATATCCTGCCTATAGTGCTTCAAAAAGAATTTATCCAATTGATTATGAAGCTGGCAGATAAATCACTAAGCAATCCATGAAAATAGTCTTTATTATTCATCACAGAAGTTCCCATGCATTATTTTCCATTATTTCATTGGAACTGTCCTCTTAACTTGTAAGACAATAAAAACATTCCAATTGAACCAGATGGAAAAATCCGATTCATACCCATGTTATTCATAGGACAGACACTGGAACATAATCACAGCACACATAAAATTTTGTATCTAGGAATGTGACATTGTCTAGGATAGCATGCCTAAATTTCTGGCCTTTAAAGTAAAAAGAAAAAAAAGATATTTTTATGTAACTAAAGTGGTTATAGTAATGAAACATATTAGAAGGGGACAAGCACTACATGCTACAGTGGCTGAAGCACCTGCAATATTAAATTTGCACTCTAAAATTTCAACATGTGAAATGTTGCAGTTTTAGCATGAGGAATAGCTGCTATTCAGTAATATGCCCAATCTATTTTTCCTCTGCCTTGTTTCCAAATTGCTAGGACCAACTTGTAACTAACTCTGTTCTACTCCCCAGTGTGTGATCTGTAGTAGCTTTTGTTCCTCAATTTCCCCCTCTATGTGAGGTGGAACAGTTGATACCTACCTTCATTTCAAGAGAGCAGAAGTACCTATGAGATGCAAGAATCATTACAGATCAGTTCCTTTGAAATCATTTCACAAATGAGGCTTTGTGAAGTTAACTGCTCAAATTGCTTTTCCTTGGCACAGAGGGCAGCTGGGGTGTTTCTGTTCCCTGATGATCCTGGCTCCTTGAAGCAGGACTGGCATGAAAGCTCCATTATAACTAAATCAAAATACATTTAATACGAATCTCTTTGCAATATTAACTCAGAAGCCAGGGTTTGGGCAAACATGATAGTTCTCTGTAGAATTATTTTAAATAGTGGCAAACTGAAGACACTTGAAGTCATGGTATATACCATTCAGAACTGCAAAGACCTTTTTGCTGTATTTCTCAGGCACTAGTTGGAGTTCAAGCAAATATACAATGAAGAAATAGAAAAAAGTTACCTTTTTGCATCTTAACCTGCATATTGCACATAAAAACCCTGAAGATTTAAAACTTTAGATAACACACCACAAGCGACCTTAAGTGTTTGTTATCCCTTAGAAGCCATTTTCTTTAGCTTAAAACCATGTGAATGTCTTTTCTCACGTGCCAAAGCCACAGTACAGAACAACCATCAGAAAGTAATTAATAGTGTCTTTTCTGATTAAATTAAAGATGTAAGATATACATCTAGGGTAGAGGTTGAATTTACTAAAAAACTTCATTTAAAACAATAGATTTAGTATCTTTCACCACAGTAATTTATTAATGAAGAAATTTTCCTTGTTCAAGTTTATCTTAGTGCTATAGCAAACACAGTTACCCTCTTGTCATGATAACTTTCTCTTACTCATTCGTAGTATTTAAATAACAAGAAGGAAGAATAATCATAAACCTAAAATTTAAACAGAATGACAGTTCAAATCAGCTATCAGTGGAAAAACTGCACCTCATTTTTAGGTGCAGGAGTGCCTACAAACAGTTGTAAGCACCGCTTGTGTGTTGTTATTTTTTAAGATGAACACCTCTGCACCGGATAACAAAATATCTAATAGAGCACTGGTAGAACACTATAGTTCATTTCAGCTTTTGAGTATGCCAAGCCTGCTTCTTCATGTGATAAATGGTGTGATGTATTTTCCAGAAATGCTTTGCTTCAAGGGTATATTTTTTGCTAAGTGACATGAGTTGGCAGTTAATTCTAAGGAGATTGCCAGATGATCTTAAGGTCAATAAGGAAATTTTATCAGTAAACTGCTTTCACTTTTCCTGCAGGACACTGATAACAACCTTACGGTTACAGCTGTAATGCATGTCCTATGCAGGAGTATGGATCTGTGTTGCACACAAGTAGAAAACCACTTCTGCAGAATGTTTAGACTTTCCACAGCAATGTTTCCCACCAGTAACAGCTATTCCTCAGTCTTAATGTAACAGCTTGTTGGGTGTGCTGGGTGTGCCAGACAAGGGTTGTGGCCAAAGACCTGGCTGCACTCCAGCAGTTTCCGTCTCCAACAGCATTCTAACCACATTTCCTTGCCAAAAAATTTCTTATGCCATTACATGGAGAAGGGAAGGGAAGGCTGTGCTGCAGGCCATTAGAAGTAGGTGTGACCCTAGAGTCTAATAGGCATAATGTGGAGTATGTTACAATTCTGGGAAGCCCTTGGAGACTCCACCTTTTCTAAGGGAAACCATGGTGGTTTACACTTTTGCCCCTTTATCTTCTGCTTAGGTGTACCAGGAGTTTGTGTTTCTGTCTGCTCTGTTCTTAGACATTTACGAGACATGGTATGTTTTGGACAGATGAAAACGAGCTACTTATCTCTCTGAGAATTTAAAAAGCAACAAAACCTTTGGTTTCTTTAACCAAAGAAAAAAAAACCACAACAACAACAACAAAATAACCCCAAAACCCAGAAAAAAGGTGGAGAACCTCTCTATCTAATTTGTTCCCTGATGAATTTGGAAGAAAGATTTGCTTAAAATCTTTAATAATTTAATAGAGATAATTTGAAAATCAGATCCCTTTATGCTATAATCTTTCAGTGTTAATTTATATATACAATCAAACCTACAGAAATTGGATGTAAGAAGCCATCCCAAGAAGTTCCTTAGAATTTTTCAAAGATTTTGTCAGTGTTACATACTGTACACTTTAGAAGTTGATAAACACCAATTTTTTGTTAAAGTTTTTTTGTTTTTTTTATCCTACGTTAGCATGATCCAGTTGGCTGTTGTAAATGATAATCTGTGTTGTTAGTCTTAAGAGACATATATTTGGAATAGAAAGAACAGAATTCCTTTATCTTTAGCTTGGTGAGACATGAAATATAATCCAAATCCTCCTATTCAATTAACATGCCTTACTTTAAAACAATGAAGTCTTTTTTCTTCAGTCAGTTGTTCTGTAGAAAAAACTGTTATTTAATGTAAGGTTGATATTTATCTGAATGCTGTTAAATGACTATCCTAATATTCAGGATAACAAATTTTAGATAAAGAGGCTTCAGATAAGTATTACAGTGCAGTTTATATGTCTTACAGATAATGCTATCATACTGCTCATAAAAGGACAAGAAATGTAGCTGCTCCAGATTGTTCACAATTACTTGCAATAGAGTAGGGAGACAACACACTGAAATGGCCCTCAGCCTCCTTGACAGAGCATTGATAAATATTTCTCTGAGCAGAATTCACAATATACTTTGCTGTATATTTGTAAAATACTTACATTTTATCTCAGACACAGCTCAACACTTTTTCTGAGTCCTCTCAGCTGCCTAAATGAAAATATTTTGGGCCTCACTTTCCTTGATTTGCCCTCAGATATTTGCCATCAGTATTCTGATGTCAACATGAGCTGCTGATACCTTTCTGCAGTTGTATTGAAATCTCTCTCCTTGCTATTCATTGTGAGACACTGTGCATGCATTTTGTTGGCTCTTTGAATTCTAGAATCTATGTTTGGATCAGCCTCTACCTTTATTTTACCAATTAATTATTTTCAGATTCTGTCAAAGAGCTTCTGACATGTGGAGCAATTACAGGCAACCAACAAATAGCAACCCTCCCTTGCATCTGAATTTCCAGAAATCATCATTCCTCTTGGAGCACAGGGCACATTTCACTTTCTTTAATTATCTGAAATTGAAGGCCTGGAAAGATGTCTTTGTTCTGCAAAAAACCAAAGGGAATCATAATGTCTGTTCATGGCAGAAATAACTTCAGCAATAAAAGGAGGGTAAAAGAATCAATTCTAAATGGCAGAAGCTGTACTGTAGAGGATGGAGATCAGAAGGGACATATGCAAGTGACCTGTAGGAGTGTCAGAACACAAGCTAATTTTTAAAAGTCCAAATATATATAATGTGGAGAGGAGTACTAAACTCTAATGCTCTTCTTTTATGTCCAAATGAACATTTTTACTAGAAAGAAAAAAGACATTGCTAGAATTCAGGTGATTTATGGAAGCAGGAAAACCGAAGAATAATGGTGCCTTAGAGTCCCAGGGAGAACTACAGAGGATAGTTTTTATTTGAGAGCAAGCCTGGTTAGTGAGCTGAAGTCTTTGGCTTCAGTTTTTTTCTTGGACACCTCAACAGCTGAGCATATTCACCCAGGAGTGATACATCACAGGGAGACTGGACTTCATTGTACAAACCAAACAGCCCTACAGCCTTACATGCACTGGTTTTACAATGCACTTAGTTCTAGGACATGCTTTGCTGCCACACAGGAAAATGGATTAAGCATTGGCTTTAAGAAATCAGTCCTCAGGCATTATTTTTACTTGTAGTTTGCAGGTAGCTTTGAAGATGGTGGGCCAAATCTATACGTTGCTCTCCCACTGCAAGAATCTGTGGTGGATCCCTGAATCATCCAGTTAAGAAACTTGTAGCTTAGCTTAATGCTCGTTTAAATAACTCATATTTATGCAGCTAACACTAAATTAAACCCTAAGTTTGGAGGCAAAGCAATTATTGAGGTGCCACCCCTGGGATTCAGCAGCTTCTGGATTATTTCAAGACGTAGGTTAGAAGGAGGCAAATGTAATTCACCACTCATAGTGTAAGATGGCTCTTGGGAACACGCAGTAAATGGGAACATATCCAGATGTTGGACTCCCAGATGTGTGAGTCATTGTGGAATAATCATCCAACCAATCAATTTTTGTAAAAGCAGGAATGAAAAGGCAAACAGCATACAAATGTGACTTGGAAATTCAAGTTCAGTGGGCTGCAATACACAAAGATGGCCCTGTCAGTGTAAAGCACGCTGGCTGTATCGTGTCTGGGCAATTCTATGGAAGGAAGTCAGTGTTACCAGAAAGGGAGAGGAAGGCAGAATTTAGCTTCTTACTTGTGTGTTGATGTGTAACAACAGTAAACAGAAATGTGATGTGCAACACATCAATAAACGTCTGTCCAGCTTGTTGAAAATCAAATCCTTTCTTTGTTTACAAATTGTGCCACAGAATCACCATAGATTAATGACATTTAGAAGTCACTACTTCCACTGAGTATTTTTATAATTGATTTTTTCTAATTTGTACTTTCTTAAACCATTGTGGTTACATTTGGTATGATATAAATAAAATTACCTGTAATTTAAAGATTTATAAACAAAAATTAATGTGGGAAAAACACCATGGTACTTCCCTTGACCTAACATTTACACAGGTTTTTAATTTTGACATGACTAGACAGATACCAAATGCCAAATGGTTTTGACTAACATCAGTACACAATTAGCAGTCTTTGTAATTAATCAGGGCAGAAAATTGGAGACAAGGGCCTAACACAGCCTTCTCTCAGTCTCGATGTCCACTCTGCAAAAGTATAAACTTTTTTCCTACTCTTTAGACAATTTTCAAAATGGCTTCTACACAATTCAAAGATGACAATTGCTATTGTTGCTGTTCATTCAAAGATCTGTCAGCCTTTGAAACCTATCATTATTTGTGTTCAAAGGCAGGAAATACTAATGAGGTTTGATTCCACCAGTCTTCATGAGACTACTTGTGTATGATTCTCCTCACAAGATAAACTCACACTTTCTGTTTATTTTGGGAAATACAAGCATAGATATAAAATGTGAGAAAAAATGTAGCTGAGAGATGAGTTCCCTAAATAGTCCTAATATTGTCTTAAAGGTACTCCAAAAAATCCTCAGCTCAGCCATATCATTTGCCACCTATTTCTGGATTTATGTGATTTTAAGATGTTGTTTCAAGCCCATGGAATAGGAACACACATTCTTTTTAAGAAACACTTTGGAGTCCTGGTATGATTGTATTTCAGTTTTATTTTATATTTCTTCTGCTGCAAAGTGTAAAACAAAAGGCACATTTCATTTTCTTACACTACACAGAATTAATTAAAAGGCACCAGAGTTCATTTATCAAAACCGAGGATGTTTACTGCTTTTAATTTTAATTGGAATTAAAAATCTTGTTTGCAGTGAACTACACTGGACACAGGTAAACTATTGTGCTGTGCAGTTTTTTGTGTAAGAGAATCATGGGTTTTAGGAGCTGAAGTGTTTTACTGTTTTTCCACTGATATTTTTTATGGTCTTGCAGAACGACTCACTTATCACTCAGCAGCATGATTTAGCGTTTAACATTCTGACTGCTAATGTTTCCTAGTCCAATCAAAAAGGTCACAGAACAACACATTACTAAAAAATCCAATGTGATTAGGTTACTTGCAATGTAAATTATAGCTATTTGAGTTGAAATGAAGTGTACTTAGATTATTGTTTGTGTAGTAGTCATTACACGTTTCTGAATTTCATCTTTTAATATGTGGATTTAGTGTGTTTTTAGTTTAATAGCTGAAGGATTTTCCATGTGGCTGGTCCTATTGCACAGACCTGGCAGTAAGCTGGGATCAGAAGAAAAAACATAATCATGTATAAGAATTAATTACAGCTTTAGTGGATAAGCTAACTTTAAAAGATACAGGCAAATCTGTACTCATCAAATAGTGATTTTTTTCAGGCTTCTTTGTTGATTGTCTTTGTTGTGGGAAAGTATGAGAGACATTTCAGGAATGACAACCTGATTGCAAAGATAAGTACCAGAAAAGATTTGATCATGTCATTGATATTGATGGGAAAATACAACTTGGGTTTTCATGGGGATTGACTCGGTGGTCAAGCTAAAATGCATGTGTAAGGATTAGGCTTGTCAGAGAGAAACACTAACATTACAGTTAGACCATTTTCGGTACAAAGAGGCAAGTGAACAAAAACTTTGGTCCTTGCTGAACAAAACTGAATGATTTTAATCAAACTGCCATCTTAGCTGTAAGATATCAGAGCTATCAGATAGGAACAGTGATTTGTGGCTGCAGAATGATACAAGTCCATTTGCATCCTGGGCGTTAAGAAAGCATTGGTATAGTCTGTCCCTAATCATGTGACTACATAGAAAAGATCAAACTGAATAATATGATTCCTTCTTTCAAAGTTAGTGAGGAAGTTAATGCTTTTGGTTTATAACACTGCACAGAAGAAAAAAATACTTAAGTCATTGGAAAAATTAATGTGTAAGCTGTTTGGTTTCCTTCTTTACCTGAAGAACTAAAGAAAGTTGTCCTATCTGGCCACTGCTCTGAGAAGTGAAGCAGACAGTAGGTAGCCCATGCTGAACATGCTTTTAAACCACCTTTGAAATCCCCCAACTATGGTCTTCACTGAGGGCTAGAGAGATTCTTATTCCCAGCAAAGCCTCTGGAAAGCTTCCCAAGTTACACCAACTCCCCTTTCCTAAGATTTCCTTCTGTCTGTTGAGTCAGTGCTGCCACTTGATGCCCAAGTTCTGAAATAATAATTCCTAGCCTTTTTCTTCTGGAAGGGAGTCGTATGATAGCTTTAGGCTTGGTTGTCTGCAATAAGGGAATCTTCATCTCTCAGGCATCAGGACCCCAAAGAGCTTTTTATGCCCCTGTGCAACTCAAAAGAAGAATAATGAGGAAAGAATCTGAACCTTCAGTCACCTCTTAACATTCAGATTTACAAGTCATGTCACACTAAGGTGCAGCCCTGTTTTGTTTACACCATACTTTGCAATTCTGCTTAATCAATTGCAGAGTCATATTTCTGTGTTTCACATGGTATGTTATTAGTGGGCTTTTTTATAGCTCAGATCATGTAATTATTTATGCTATTAATATGGCCCAAATGGAAAGGGTATTCTGTACTGCTTGGTGTGTATCATAAAAGCTGTAGTCCCCAGTGAATGCTTCATTTGTTATCAGTAATTATTCAGTAATGACACAACAATAGTGGTGCCTTAATGCTCAAAACACAGAAGTATTTTTAATCTTTTCCAATACAGTGAAACAGTGTTCCTCAGTTCCACAGAAAGTTAGATCTTTCAAACCTCTTCCAGAGCCTATGGGGATACAGAAGTTTTGAAAACAAAGATTGGTAAAAGGAGCCTCGGTTTTCTGCCTGGGCCTAATTATATGGGTCCTTCTAATTTGTGAGATATATATTTGAATTATTTCCCTAGTAGTGACAAGGAGGTTAGCACAGTATTAGTGGTTTCTACTGCACAAGTAACTAATTTCTAAACTGTGTACAAAAATCAGAGTCTCAGTTAAGCAAGCTCTTTAGTATAGGTGTGCCTAAATTTATTATCACAGGATAGCTCCAGTTCACTAGTCAGCTGCAGGGGGACATGAACTAGTCCAGAGGATCTTACTGCCTCTGTGCTCCTACAAGTGCATGTGTACCCATGATTACAAAGAATAATGTCTAAAGATCAAAGTAAAAGGGTAATTTTCAACTTTGTAGTGCCCTACTGTGGAGTCAATTACATGAATAATTCTATATATCACAGGCATTCATTGTAAAACCCAGGCAGAGGAAGTACCTTTGTGATAACAGCCCTGCTTCAACGTTCTCTTTGCCCAAAGTGTGCTGGGACCCAGAGCTTTTGCTTTGTTATTTTAAATCAGTGTTCTTTTTGAAGTTTTCCAACAGTTATATCCTACAGATTACAGGAACAATGGTACCTGTGTTGCACTGTGTTACAGCAGCACTTTGAAGGGGTAAGCAAACAGCTGAGGAGTTAGGTTCTGAGGAGCCATCAGGAGCAGACTGAACTTGGCAGTCAGCAGCCACCCCATCTTCTCCAACATTTCCTTATGCTCCTGAAAACCAAGCAGATCAATGGCTTCTGCTCACCTTCCTGGAGATCCTTTCAGATTCACAAGTAACCTAGAAAAGGCAAGAGGGAATCTCTTCTAACCCCATAACTGTAAAAACAATTAAGAATCTTTATCTTAGAAGACCTATCCTAGATAAAGATAGTGCAAGATAAAGAGATAATATTTCATTTCCTTCAGTTTCTCCTCTGCACTCCTCTACCTTCATTTTGATCCTCATTGCTGATGTCTGTGTTAGGAATGTTGCACCACAGCAGTCTAGTGCTATGCCAACAGAAAAAAAAATGCAAAATCATGAAGATATTACTTTCTCTGCTCTATCCTGACTTATGAGATCTTGGAATGCTAGAAAGAATATGGAGTCAGATGTACCTTCTCTCCAAGAACAAGCAAATGAGCATGATCTTCACTTAAAGGAAAGGCTGGCTCAGGAAATTGCTTAATAATAGTAAAAAATTCTCACAAGCAAGGAAATATTTTTTTCTCCATACAGATAAATTAATTTAAAACATGTTGTAGGGTGTGTCCCACATGCTCTAATGGGTATGTCAGACACATGACATTATTTAGTGTATTACACAGCACAAGGCATCATCTTTAAATCAGTGTTGGATGGCCCATATTTTTGCTTGACACATAGCAGATGCCATTTGCTTACATAAATCTTCAGATAAGATTGTTAAGCTACAGAAATAGGGGCAGTCCTGAACATGGAATATTGCAGTGTGCTTTGCAAGAAGAGTTGTTACCAGGAGAAAAAGAGCCTGAACTCTATCAATTCTAATGCCAGTTGTAGGCAACTCCATTAAGCAGTGCTCTCAAACTGACATCCGTGTCTTTAAAGGAGCTGAGGCAGGTGGTGATGTTTACTTGAAGTGCTGGTTTATCTCCCTGGTCAAACTAAAGGAGCAGAAGTAAAGGCTTTTCCTTTCATCCTCCTTACCAGCTGGATCTTTACAAAGCAAACCACAGTCTTTGAACGTAATCTTCTGGTTCTCTTGGCACATGCAAAACTGCAGTTGCTGAAAATCGGGAGCCAAATCTTCCACTTTAAACACAGGAACAATATACAGAATAGACCTTTCAAATAGGAACTATGTGAACACAGAAAGATCATAGCATTAACAGCATAGTCTCTAGATCTCATGCTTCAGTGGACTGAAGGAAAAATTAAAGCTCTGGGCAGAAGCCATTCCTAAGGAAGGCAAGGAGATAGCAGTATTTTAGCAAAGGAATTAAATTTTGCTCTGGACAAATGGAAAAGTGACTGGTTTGAAGTCCTAACAGCATCAAGATAATAGTAGGCTGGTGAACAAGTGAAGCATAGATACGGCAAAAGGAGCTGAGTACTAGTGTTCACAGTGCTAGAGAGAATGGTCAAAAGTCATCTAAGCCTCACTCTTGTGAAACCACCCCAGTGACCCTAACTATTTCTCTTTGAAATTGGTTCTCTTAGAGTCATCCCAAACAATAAAGGTTTGTTCATTAATCAACTTTCATTAATAAGGATGATTTCCTCTTCATTTGTCTCTTTTCACCTTTTCTTCTTTTACCTCTTTTTATCTTTACACACATTGTCTGAGGCATTTTCATGTTCATTAATCTTTTCAATATTCATAAAGCAAAAGTCATACATGATCTATGGGAAAGTACATATCCATTAATGTATTTTTTCAAGGTGAAGTTCAGGCCTTCTCTAAAGTGGTGAAGAATCTTCACCCTGTACTTACCCTATGAATAGCTTTCACACATGGCACAGACACAGTTAAGACTGTGCTCCCAGTCACTTCACCAGGCACACATTCAGTGTTGACACTAAAGAGGGAAAAGAATGAGCACAGAGAGTCTATAGGATGTTCTTTACAATAGAAAAGAGAGGAAAAGCAAATACAAAGAAGTAAAAAATATAAAAAAGAAAGGAGAATCTTAATAGAAAAAGAGAAAAGAAAGCAAGCTGTCATGTAGAATTTGTTTGTACACATTATCCTTGTAAAGAAAACTGCTAAATATTTTTCACAGAGCATGAACACAGCACTATATACTGTACACGTCATACAATAAACTTTAAAATCTCCATTTCAAGTCCTTGCTAAAACAGCTTAGCAGTCTACAAACAAAAATGCTTTTAGCATTGCAACATCCACAGCCATTTTATAGGTCTTGTGGCTTGGATGTCATTCTTGGTGGGGGTTACTCTTTATTTCTTATCCAGAATGTTTACATCTTTGTGGTGTTAGCAATACAGACCCATCTTTATAAGACTAGCAAGAAAAAAACAGCAAGGATTTTCTGCAATGTGTTTTCAGTATGTCTATAAATCTGAAATATTTAAATGTAAAACAGTCCTTTTCTTTGAAAACTGCAGATTGAAACTCATAAAAGGATAGATTACAGTATTATTATTCAAGATGATCTGAACAAAGATGAGACTAATATTTTTCCTTGAATGTAACCTTGAAATTAAGGGACACTGAGAAAAAAATTGTTGGTGGTTTGTCACCATAGGACTGAAGCCAAAACTGACCTTACAGAAAGAAGTACAGTTCACTGATAAAATTATATAATCTCTGTGTTATGAAGACACAACTTTTTGAAGAAACAACAAGCTGTTTAGGTGAAAAAGCTAAATAGGCACAGATAGATCTGTCTTCTATGTCTATATTCATCATCTTAAATGTTATTGAGGCAGTTGAATACAGATTCCTGTAAGTAACCTGGAAGTGGTTTGGGTAATTTCATACAACTGGACATCTGTGCTGTATTTTTTATGAACTGAGATTGTAATGCCCTATTTTGATAAATGATAATATTTTCATAACAATGTGATCCCCAAAGGATCAAAGATTCTTTGCATTAAGCACCTTTAGAGTGTTCAGAACTTTCTAGAGTCAAAAGTAGTTTCTGACCAACAGAGATCTTGCTGCAAGGATGGGACCTGAGATAGTGATAAATAGATAACTGGGGTTTGAAAGGCAGGAGAAAGAAAGACCCATACAAAGAAAACTACAAAGCCATGTGGGTTTGAATAAACCAGCAGCTTCAGATTGCAATAACCAGGAGTGACCAAAGAAGAGATGAAATTACCTGGGTTGTCATTCTTATAAAAAAAGTGTTGAACCAACAAAGCTGGAACTACAGAGATTGAAGGAAACTAAAGAGATTTTGGTTAAAAAAAAAAAAAAAAAAAAAAGGAATCCTTCAAAAGATTCAAGATCTTCAAGATCAAAATGTGCCATGGCTTCCATTCTGATGAATCCATGTTTTGAGAGACTCACCACACAGTAGAGCCATTCTTTCTAGTATGACTCCATTTTATACTTTCAAGAATAAGAAACACATTTTAATCATCTCTTCTTTGAGGCATATACCATAGAATGTGAGTGCCTACCTTCCCAGACATACTGTTATTCCCAGTGTAGCAGTGTATTATAAAAAAGTCTGTATTCAGCCATTTTCTCTGAAAACCAACGTTTTAACCTCATCTGCTTAACATACCCATTATTCAGTCAAAATCCAGGTTAGTCACTTGTCCTTGGTGTACTGAGCTTGAGAATACCTGGTAGAGATTTCGGCAACATAAAGGTGAAAATTTTTTGCGCTTAACTTGAGGCAGCCACACCGAGAGTTAGGTCTGTAGCATGTACCTAGGCTGCCTATACAAATAATGCATAGACATTTTCTGAGGTTAAGTCAGCCCACTGAAGACCTGGATGCAGGCCACCATGGTGTTCCAGTTTTCAAGAATTTTTACAACAGCTTCAAAATATCAGCACAGGATTCATAAGCTGCACATAGATTCCACAAATAGTCACACAAGGCCAACCCACACACCCAAATAGATATTTCCCAGCTGCTGGAGTGAGTGGGGATCCCTGCTGCTATCTCTGTCAGTCTTTGCAGCTGGGAAGGAGCTTCCTGCTGCTTCAAGGGCAATTGGTCCTTTTTTTTGCTTTTAAGATGGAAAGAATTAAAGATTCCTAGAACATTCTCACATATCTGAGAAGGGTTCCTAGCTGCCAACACTGCAAGAAGAGAGTAGGTCTTACTCTTTGGGGGAAGAACCATCAGTGACCTTGTGTTATATTGTGCTGCTTTAGTTTGATTTAATGGGGACAAGAAAAGAACAATGAAAGGGAGAAGAAAAGTTAATATTGAACATAAGTACTGATTGTAGTGTAGAGCTAGCACCTGCACTGAAGCATCCTAACAAACTCCATCAATTGAGTAAACAATTTTTGTGAATATCATGGGTGAAGTCCTGGAAAAACATATTAGCAGATACTTTTGTGCCAGCATAAATATTTAAGTAAATCTCTGCATTATTACAATACAATTACAACATTGCATTTGAACTGAAGTTGTTAAAAATCCCCCTCAGAAATTAACCCAGTTACTCTTAGTAGCAATTATGGCTTTTTGCAACCACATTCACATTAGTCATCTTAGAAATGCAGATATTTCCAATTAGCAAAATGGCAATAAAAGAAAAATAATTTGCTTGTTATGTTAGTGTCTAAATGTGTGTTTTTCTCTCAGCTCTGACCTGTGTTGCTACATTAGATTTCAGAGTGATTGCATGTAGTAGTTTGCCAGGAGATTTGCTCTACGTTCAGTTGTACAAGTGCTTCTGTACTCTAGAAAACAAGAAATGACAGGAATATGTTGTAAAAATGTATCCTCTCTGTTGGGAGGTTTTTATTACACATACATGTAATCCAAATAATTTTAAACTTACATTTCCACCAAGGCTCATCTTTGCTTTAACAAGTGTTTTTTATTAACTGGAATGATGGGGTTTTCGTTTTGAACTGAAATCTCCTTTTTGTGTTTTCAAAAGGGCATATATCTGAAGGCTTATTTTTAAAGCTGAAATGCAATATGTTGAAAAAACGTTGTGAACTCCTTTTCTGTAATTGAAAAAATACATGAGTTAGGCTTTAAAGTACAAACAATGATACAGCTACTATCTGTGCTGACTCAGGCCAACTTGCTTCCATGCTGGTATGACCTTTAAATGGAGTTAGAGAAATCACTTGAGGAGAAGAGAATTTCTGTCTAAAAATGTGAATCAAAACTTTTCATCACTGCATGCAAAATATCAAGTGTAATACATGTTATCATTTCGATCTTCACAAGGCTTTTTTTCTAATATAACAATACAGTCTGGCTGCATCAGAATACTAAAATAATACTTTTGTGTTTTAGTTTTAAATTATGCAGCAATAATTTCTTCTTTCTTAAAAATGTAATGAGAAGCAAGAGTCACTGCAACCACATTGCTATAATACAGTGCGTTTTTTATTGTATCTGGTTCTATAGTGGTAATACCCAGATCCAAATATGATTTTTTTCTTTCTGGTTTGAAATTGTACTTAGGGATCTGCACGACCATAAGAATACATAAAAGATTTTTATTGGTCAGACAAGAACTTTGATCAGTTTTTAAAGATGTATAATCCACATGTTCAAAGGATTAATATGTTTTTACATCCCTGCAGGTCCCCAAGTCAGCCAAGAATAACATTTAGACAGATTTGCCATTCTGAAATGGCTTGAAGTGAATTTCCTGCCCATGCCCAACTTAGTTTGATTTAAGTTGGTCAAAGTCAACCCTTTCACTAATGTTCAGGTTACTGAAGAAATGTGCAAAAATGACACAAATGTATAGATTTGAGTAGCGTATTGATTAAGTAAGTGGTTATGCATTTTGACAAGTTGTACTGTGTGTAGAATTTTACTGGGGGAGTAAAAGGTTTAATCTCATTAAATTAGAGTTGATGTAGGTAGGATGATGTATCAATGGGCAGTGTTGGCAAATATGTTTATAAATAGGCATCTAATTGGTGATGGTCAGTGTCATATTCCAGACTGGAGAGGTGGGATAGAGCTGCTGCTATTTTGTCAGTTTGTAAAACTTCTGCTCATATATGGCAGTGTGTGGTCTGTGATACTGTGCCATACTTGAAGATCTCTGTATGTGCAGGGCAGGTGATCTGCTGGTCAGCTGCACACTATTTATAATTATCCTCAGGAATGAAAGTGTTCATAGTTTGGGATTGCTTCACTATGTATACATTGTTTAGTATTTCAGTTAAGTTTTACTGTGACTATTCTTTTCCACTGAGCACTCTTTAAGTACTTCTTTGCACCACTTACTTCGTGTACTACCTCCTCGGTAATGTAATTCCCATCTGCAATGCCAGTACCTGTTTGTTTCTTTAGGGAATCAAGGAAGCCCCTGAAAAGCTAGAACAAACATTGCAATTGTCCCACTTGCCTTTCACAATCTTCTGCTTTTCACAGGCTGTTACTACCTTTCACAATATTTTATTAAAACTATTCTCTTCGCATGCTGGAAAAATGGAGTATTGAAATTCCTTCCAGACACTTCACTACTTGTGTCCATTGTTGTCAGACTTCACCAGTTCTAAAGAAGGAAACCCAAAAAAGTTCACATTACAAATGTAGTCCAGAAACAACATAAACTTAGACACTTTCGTGACCAGGACCCCAAGCCATTCTTCCAAGTAAGCAATAAGGAAGGATATCATCATCATCATCATCATCATTATCATTATGCTTGACTGAAGACCACACCATCTGTTTCCTCAGATTCATACTCCATAATCTAATGATCAAGATCAAGTATCATTTGTTATAGCATCTGAACAGCTGAGTGAGTGGCTTAATGCATCCCTGCCAACTCCTTGATGTTGGACCATTTTGGTTTGTAATACCTTTTATTATTTTCACTGCTGTTTTCTGCTTATAATAGGGAACTGACAAAGTCAATTCACTAAAGAGATATTAGGAATGTCTGTTTCCAACAGACTAGCAAGCTGCATTAAAGCTACATAAAGCAGTTTTTCACACAGCAGCTGCAGAGCAGTATCACTTGCTGAGCAAAGTTTGTACTTTTTCCTTGATTGCTCTGCAAGAGAATGGCATTGTTTTGTTTCATAACTGGAATGCTGCAAATAGTATAAACTTCATTTTGTGAAAATGTACAGAAAGAATATTTTTTTCCATACTCTATTTTTCTCAAAATGTTCTTGCAATCATCTGTCCTCTGCCTGCTTGTTTCAGGCTAGTGTCCCTCTCATCTCACACTCAGCTATGTGTCATGGTGTCTCTTTCCAAACTGTCACCCCTCTATTTCTGAAGGCTCACTGCTAATGCAGCAGCAGTGCCCATCTTGTGTTTACCTTCACACACTTCTTAAATATTTGTTAAACTTTAAACACCTTTTCCTGTGCCTTGGGCTTCTTCCCCATGGGATGACCATTACAAAAACTTGCAGTGGCAGGTTGGAAGCAAAGAACTTCATAAGCTCCTGATAATATGGAATATATCTTATTACCTGGACAGTGACCAGTGCAGACAGCACCTTCAGCAGTAGGTGGGTCTGCACATCCTGTGCTAAATTACTGTCTTGTTCACATGTTGTTTCTTCATGGAGGTCAGAGGCTAGAAGATTGCTAAGGCCTGTCATGGTTATGCCTTGCAGCTTCCCAGTAAACCCTCTGATTTATGCCAGCAAGTATTTCCGTACATCTGATCGAAAAGCAATGCAATTCTTGAACTTTCTGTCTTCTACATGACCATCCTTGTTCATCAATGGGGCTAAAAAGCACTGGTTGACAGCAATCTATTCAGACTATACAGGCATTTTTCTTTCCTCAGTTCAGGTGGAACACTCTGAAACCACCTGAAGGTGACAGCACAGCAGGCAAATTTTGGAGTTGAACAGGAGTCTAATGGCTGCTTACAGGAACAGAATGTGTCCTCCAGATCTGCATAATTTCAGATCAGAACCATGTCTATTAGTAAGCAATAGCTGGGGTATGAGACCAAAAAAAGTGGGGATAACTACAGCTCTTCTGCAATGAATTCATTACTTTCTCTGCACTGAGAGACAGAACCACGCAGTTTCAAATTCATAAATCATCCATCTTTTTAACTGATATCTGTGGGTTTTGGCACCCCAAATGCAGGCCCTGTTCCCCTGGAGAGACTCTTTCATAGTGCATCTGGTATTATGAGAGGGATGTTGAGAATTTTGAACACAGCCGCTCAGCTGAAGCAGCTGTTGCTTCAGAAACAGCAAAAGCAGAAAAAAAGACATTTAAAATTTTTAAATATATGATCCCATGTGATCTATTTCTCAGCCCAAAAAGGGGCCTTTGCATTGCAGCTGCCACCTGTCTGCAATGGGGGAAGCTTTATAGAGGGTTTTCCTGGAGCTGCACTTGGCTGCCAGTTTCAGGCCCCAGCCAAAGCCAACTGCTAAAAAACATATTAAGGAGTGGATCTGGCTATTCCTCCATGCTTAGGTTTCTCATAACCCTCATCTTCCAGAGAGTGGCATGGTACCTCTTGACCAATGAAAAGCCTACCAGAATCTCCAGAAACAAACACATCTACCTGGCTGGTGATAGGTATTTGATTCAAAAGGCCACAGGAGACAACAGCAGTTACAATTTCACAGAAAAATGAAGTGTCAGTAACCACAGCAGAGGTCTCTACATCAGCCAGGTCATGATCCTCATCCTGCAAAGGGAAGCATTGTAGACATCCACCAGGTTTCTCACAGGGTGAGAGGGTCTGCCTGATTATATAGGATAGCAACGCTGAGACCAGCTACAACTTTCTCCAAAAGTTGCCAGGAGAGAATCCTATGCATAAGCTGTGTCTATCTTTCAGAGGGTGTAATTTATTGTATGCAACTTCACTGCCATATTATATGCCTACCACTGCTTTTTCTAAATGGCAGATAATTAACTGTAGCTTAGATTCTGCCTTCTTCAACCCACTTGCTTGGATTAAGTAACTGCACTCCTTAGTGGATTCAACTAATGCAGCTGTGACTTCTAAGGAGCAGTGAAAATAGGTTCTGTAGGAATTCTTGTTTTTAAAAAGGATTCATTTAAGATTTTATATCTCTCTTCTCTAAGTACAGAGTGGAACAACTGCACCATAATTCATGCAGTAGTTGCCTTTCTCTGTGTTTTGAAAGTGTAAATCAAAGGTTAGATTTATACAAATAAAAACCTGCAAGTGCCTGTTAACACAGAGAGTGCTGGAATTCTGGATTTGCCACACTGATGTGCAGAGACCAGTGGGAGTCATATATATTTTAGTGCATTTCTAATAATTTTTAAAATTCAAGACCAAGTATCCAGTCCCTAGTGCATATTATTTTGTTTATCTTCCTTGACTTCTTCAATTAGCACACATGGCCATGCTTGAAATTATGGCTTGTACAGACCTACGTGGCTTTTTACTGACACAAATTGCAGCTCAAAAGAAAAGTAGGGAAAGGGAAATTTATAGCTCAGCCTGATACTATATGCCAAAATTTAAAAATGGTTAAAGGCAGCTTCTTAAATAATCCTACTTCAAACAGAACATTTAAGTTCCTAGGCCAGAAATGTTACTTGTTTTTGTACTTCCCCAAACCCTATAGAGATAAATTAGTTTTGTTTTGTTTTTAAATCAAGAGGTATTGGAGGGAATGCTGAACAATTTTCATCCAGTCTCAGAGCTGCCAATTCTCACGATAATGGGATTTTTAAAAATAATTCCAGCTCCTAGAGTATGAATTCCAATAGATTCCTATTTCTTATTTTATTTTAAAGGTAACTTCCTTTCCTTCTAACTGTGGAAAGAAAGATGTAAAACCCTTGAGGCTAAAAAAGTTGAAAGCAAATTTCATAGTACTATTCTAA
Source organism: Heliangelus exortis (assembly GCF_036169615.1). NCBI lineage: Eukaryota > Metazoa > Chordata > Aves > Apodiformes > Trochilidae > Heliangelus > Heliangelus exortis. The sequence goes on from NC_092434.1 coordinate 5,221,019, forward strand.
GACTCTGGTGGTTAAAGTTAACTGCTTCATTGTGGAGACCTAACTCATGATGCCACAGCTATGCCAATACTGCTGTCTGATTTCAGAATATAGGTACTTCTCTGGAACCAGCACTGCCAAATAGATTACTGTAATATTCATATTGTATACCAAGATAGTAATGCCCAAACTTTTGAATTTCTTCACTTACACAGTGAGTGACATGGAGTATTAATAGTGGAGATAAGTAAGATCACATAATTACTGGAAAAGTGTTCCAATTTTCAGCCATTTATTCTTTCTTATTAGTCCAAACTCTTTCATGGTAGCCCATTGTTTCTTTTTCTTTCTAATCCTTTCAAATATTAACCTATGGTAATACCATGTATTTATGTTATTGAAACATGGATTCCAGGGTGTTTTGTAGCTCTGGCTCTCCACTTACTCTGCTTCTTGTTGGACTTTTTTTTACATGTATATTCATACATATATATGCACAGGGCACACATGTAAATATGAACACATACATAATGTATGTCTGTGTGGGAGTATCTGCATATTATGTATCCATCAGTCTGCCTGCATCATGCATTTCATTACTGTGTGGTTAAATCTGTGTGGAAGATTAAATACTGTGTGGAAGGACCTGAATACAAACCTATATAGTTTTCTGCCTTATGCCTGTACATCTTTCCTTAAAAAGGGAATATATTGGGAGATATGTTTGCATATGCACAGATAGTAAGAATTGTGCAAAATGAGGTAGCATAATTTTAAAAATTAACTGTAGAAAAATCAGACTACTGTCTTAAATATATTTGTACAACATATAAATGCATTTGTGCAAAAAATTAATTGATGTAGAGATTTATGAATAGACTGAAGACAATAAACTGTGGATAATCCCATTACGATCAGAAGATTGCTACCAGGATTGAGTTAAATATGAACCTAAATCTTTCTAGACTTAAGAATATAGATTAATTAAATTATAAAGAACAAACATATTTGGATGGATGACATTTGATCACATTGTAGCAAACTTAGATCCTATTTCCATGTGGCATTTAAAACCACTGGAAAAAGGATTTACAGTCAAATCCCTGATGTAACTCTAATGTATTGTATAGTTGTTCATTTTCATTATAATTGTTGGTTTAGTTTAGTTAAAATTGGTCATTTTAGTTAGAACTCAACTGAGGGCTGGGAGGGTTGATTTGTTTTACATGTTTGCCCTAAGGATTGTCTAGAATTTAATCAGAATTGCTGGTTTATTTCCATATCAAAGTTAAGTAGCAGATATTTTATTAACAGATGTCTGCATCAAAAGCTTCTATTTGGCTACTAGTCCTTAATACAAAGTCTGGTATGAAAAATTAGAACCGGTTCTGTGCTGCAAAAAACTGGAATAGTTTCTTCTACACAGTTTGCAGCCCTACTACACCATGGCAATACTATACACTGGAGTACAGCAGTGGTTTTTGGGAAGCTAGCTGAACTAGGCTTCCAGATTAATTCCATTTTAGAAGTGTTTTTTTCTCTGAGAATAAACATACAGAGTGAAGCAGCATACCCTGAAAGAAGAAAAAACATAGGGTCACCTCAGTTACAGACTTCATTGGCCAGTTAAGTAACTTATTTCATGTTCCTGAATAGAAGCTGATTTCATTCTCTGTGAATGGAGATTGATTCAATATAATTATCCTCTCTAGAGCTTTAAATAAACCAGCTTTAAATATTTCAATTGATGTAGCTTTTATCACTTCCTTCGGACAATATTTTCATTGTCTAATAGAATTCACTCTGAATTTTCTTCTGATATGCTGCCTAAATTACTTAACCACATATCATTATCTCTTATTCTGCTTAGTTAAAATTCCTTATAACAAGCTCTGTCAATTACTGTTGCCAGGAGCTGCTGCTTCAGATGTTTCAGTAGAGATCATATAGCCAAAATCTTTAATCTAAGAAGGCATTCTCATAGGTATTAAAGCATTTGGCATTAATATATATCTATATATATATATATTTCACAGATCATCTCAGTTTCTAAGCCTATAAATAAATCCTTAATTCAGTTATAAGGACCTTATCACTTATAATTAATGCATAATTGAAGATTGACCTAATGATAAGGAAGACATCCTCTGGTAGCACTGTGTATTGAGGGGGGCAGTGGGAAAACCTCCTGCTGGGTATTGAAGCATTTGTCACCAAGTGCCATGAGTTGTCTGTGAGCTCTGTTCATCTCCTGCAGCTGTGGACTCAGGATCTCCTGTGATCTGGCACTTACAAGATTCAGGCTTGCTTTGTCTGATGGCAATGGGATGTTTGGAAAGCAATCCTGGTTTCTTGATGAAAAGGGTAAATGAGCCAGGAAGCCTGACTGACAGAGAAGGGAGGGAGCTTGGAAACTGCAGGGTTTTATTCAGGCACTTTGGGTCTTGACTGTGTTGGTCAGGTTAAGGCAGGAGTAGCAGGTATGAGTGAAAAGAAGTAAAGGGTGATGACAGCTCATGGAAAGTGGTTACAGTAGCTTTTACACTGGAGTAATCAAGATTTACTGATTGACCAAAAACCCCAATGTGCATATCCACCCTTATTACCTATGTGCCATTGACAGATCTTTTTTCACATGAGCTCTCATTAGACCACAGTCACAATCCCTTGAAGTTAACCATAAAATTTCCATTTTTGTCAAGGTCAGTTTACAGTAGATGTTGGAATCTACTCATTCTCTTGGGTGCACCTAGTACATCTTACCATGCTGGGAGGGAGCTGAGCCAGTATTTTGCTTCTGTTCTCAGCAAGGAAGATACTTTATAGACCCTGCCTGGGTGCCAGTCTGAAAGCTGTTAAGACAGTGTAAGCAGGTGTTACATTAGACCTTCAGCTTTACTTTCCTGTAGATCTTTATTGCCAGGTGGCTTATAGCATTATTCCTATGTGAAGGGTTTGTATTGCTGAAACCCTACAATGGAAAGGAGTATGCTGGCATGTACAAAGCAGTGACTGTAATAAATATTGGGCAACATAGCAGGACTTTTTGGTGCTATATGTTTGAAAGATCTAATGAATGGATTATACAGGCAAAGTACCTCAAAGTAGGTCTGCTCCTAACTAAACTAATCTTATCGCTTTCTTCAGCAGTTGTAAGTTGACTGTGAGAGATGCATTTAGAAGCTTGTCACATAATCATATGGGATGGTAAAGGAATTCCTGCCATACTTTCCTTCCCATGAGATGGCAACATCTGCAATGGAAAATGTTTTCAAGTGGGTTTTGGTCATGCTTTCTACAAACTCTTCTTTTAAGGCTTCTTGCAAGGAAAAAAAAAGTTCACCATGCAAGAATTAATTTTATTTTTGTCCTCTCTCAAACTAGTAGGATATTTGCAAAGTAAAGGTGTACATTTCCTGAGATAAATACTGGGTTTAAGACAAAGTCGTACCAGGTGCTCCTCTTGCCAAGTCCTGAGGTGATGAAAAGTGCACACAACAGAACCATGAATGTGGGCCGTGAAAAGAGTCTGATTTGAGACATTCTTCATAAATACAGAATATGCTGAACTAAAATGTTTAGCTGCATATTTATAAGCAGAGTTGCATTTATTCCTTTCTTTAATTTTTCTCTGACAACTCCTATGATACCTTACTAATGAATACTTCCTGATGAATTCTTTTAAACTAAATCAGTTGAACATCCTATTCAAGAGTTTATCTTCAGGTTATGTGGCTAAAATGGTTAAATTACTCTCTGTAAGAAATGACTGACTGTCCAGGGACTGAACAATTACGTAGTGTTATAGGACAGGAGACATATGGCTGATGAGATTGTGTGAGAAAATTCACTTTTAGTGTGATGTTTAAGGAGCCAAGACAGTGGAACAGCTCATTTATTTCTGGGCAGTTTCATCAATGCGTTTACCAACAAGGATGAGTTCAGGTCCACTCTTTTTAAGCTGTAAGAGAACACACTAATACTTTAGGAAGTACTTTTTGCTGCTACAACATACAGGCCTTTTCACACCCCAGCTTTACATTCTCATTGATAAAATGAGCTCTGTCTTTTTATAGCACATATCACTGCTGCAAGTCATGATTTCTGTCACATGTCCCTTGAAAATCAAATTCCTTCAGTTTTCAAGCCTCACATCTATGTCTTAGAATATTGGAACTGAAGTGCTGAATAAGTGTTTTCCTTGAAAAAAGCTTTTGTAATACTGTGAATGAAGAGTCTTCAGTCAGTGCTAAACGAATAACAGAGTGTAGCAAATCGTATCTCTACCTTCCATAGAAGGCAAAATTGCAAAGTTCAGAGGTCAGAGGACAGAGAGAGCTCCTTGTATCATCTTTTTTTAAAAAAATCTGATTATCTTGTGTTTGGCTCATGGTGGCTTTAGCAGCTGGGGTTGGCAGAAACATGAGCATGGGGACTGCATGCCTTACAGTACCAGCACTTTGTTACATCTTTTCACTGGGGAGGTGCTCGGATAACAGTATTATTTTAACCATAGCAGCTAAACATGGAAGGTTGGCTTGTGCCAGAACACTGTGAAGTGTAACAACAGGTCCAAGTACTTCTCTTCCTTTATATATATTCCCAGGGTGGAGACAGGAGGAGAGCATAAACAAATGAACACTTGTGCTCAGCAATATAGAGTTAGCATAGTCTCAGAGAAGACAATGAGAAGCAGAGGAGTCTGACCCCATGCTGTGCTGCTGTCCTAACCAACAGTCAAGTAGCTGGGGCAAGGAATACACAAAGCCTCTTTCTTAAGTTGTTTGAGGTCTTTTTCATTGAAATACACCCCAATAAGCTGTCCTAGACCTTGTGCTACTGTCCAACAGACTTAGTCTATATTAGCTATTCAAACCAGATAGACAGAGCAAGCAGTTTAGAATAGAGAAAAGGCTACTAAAAGAAACATCAAAATGCTACAGTCCTCACAAAATACGCTGACTTTATGCACCAAGTGTAAGATCCTGTAACAATAAATAGAACAAACAACAGGATTGTAAATAACTGACTGAAAGAACAAAGCTGACTACAAATAAAATCACAAGAAAAGGGAGACTACTGTAACTCTTGCTCCTGCCACATGGCAGGAGAATTAATATATACACACCCCCCTTGTTGCTCCAACACTGAACTTCCATAACAATGCAGATCATATATATTTTGCTTCTGCTGGCAGCTCCTCACATCCCATCAAAGGCTAATAAGGCTTTTTGGATGCTTCATCTCATTTGTTATCTTCCTGCTAGCATTATCATTCCAGTCAGAAAGGCACTGAATTCAGCCACCTCTGAGATCACCAATCACTTATAGCCATGATAGCAGGGAAAACGTAGCCAAAATTATGGTCCCCTTGCAAGTTCTTTCTTCTGTTTCTGTCACCACAGACATATACACCTTTAGAGATTGTTTGTATCATATTTTTATTCAAAGACTTAAATGAAAATTGACAGGGCAACTATATTTTCTTTCTTACTGCTGTAAGAGTGGCCTTAGTACCTTTGGAAGAGAAGTGCTCACCCAGTTATTTTATATGCTGTGCACACAGTCTGTGTTAAGTAGGCTTCAGTTGACAGCATGAAAACCCTTGGATTTACACATCAGTAATGCACCACTACAGTATATGGGCCTCTTCCTCTAATAGCTTCTGCAGAACAGTACCCTGGAAGAGCACAATATGACCACTCACAGACTAAAGCTGCCCACTGGAGGTTTGCCATGCCAAGCTTAAGGCTGTTCTTTTTCAGCACTGGCATCCATCCTAACTTCACAGCAGGCTTTAAAATAGTGTAGAGATCAGTACTAATCTTCCTAAGATGCCATATCCGTGAGATTATTTATTAAAAGATTTATATCTTTTTAATGATCTCAGAACCACCCACGGGTTGTTTTGCTTTAGAATCTCTGCTTGTAAATTGATGATTAGGAAGTAACACAGGGGATTTGTTCCAGTGAAGCTCTATTTTCTTTTTAGTTAATACAAGACTACAAGGGAAGACACTCTTGTCTCTGTCTCCTTAAGGGCTGAGTGAATCTCAAAATTTGGTCTGTATGTATTAGCTTGTAGATCAGGCAGTTTGTTACTGGGATTTCTTGCTCCTTGTCCTTAATGGCAGCAATGAGCTTTACAGCTCTGGATAGAGTTCAATAACAATAAAAGTGTCTGAGCAAAGAAAAAGGTTTGTGAGGGTGAGACTCTATAGCAGACCAGCTTGATGTCATACTGATTTTTCATGGTGCAGTCACTCTGGGGAAGGGAATTGTTAATTAAGTCTTGAGCCTGATTAGAGAAGAGTCAGAGGAGATCACTCCTTTGTGGGTTTTGCTGTAAGATAACAATATGAGCATTAGGCACCTTTCACAGTCTAAAACAGCAAGGAGGGGTATGGCAGGAAGGCAAATTCAGGTCAGTGAAGTCAATGATGCAAGCAAAGTCCTAGATAAATTGAGACTTATAGAAGATCACTCTCTGGTAAACTGAAGGGGGCTCCTGTGCATTCTCCATGGTAGACATTTATGAAAAATTACTCTCCTTGAGTGCTGCAGTGTATTTTATTACTGAGGCTATAGCTGGACCCTGGCACAGGTGTGTGGCATAGCATGCTCTAATGCTATGCTTTTTCAAAGTATTTGGATTAAGAACGAATCACACCAGGACTCCCTTTGAAGACCTTGGTAAGGCAGTAAATGAATGCCAAATTCTCCTTGCAGATAGAAATCTAACGAGAACTGTATCTTATCTTCAGGTCCTTAGTTTACATAGACTAAATTAAACTTTTAGCCATAAGAAGAAGTTGCTAAATAACTGGCAGCTCAAAGAGATCTTTGAGGAGACATGTCATGGCCACAGTAAAAGAGACAGAAGATGCAAGTATTAAGGCAAATCAGTGGTTGTGGGGTGAAATGTATGTCTAGTGAACTATATGTTTGGCAGGCACTTCTATGTAGTTAGTAAAAATAAGTGATTTAAATCAAGTTCTTGGAGGTAGTAATGCTGTGTTCCTCATTTTCTGGGGATCCAACATAAGACATCTAAGCTAATGTTTCTGGTTTGCAGATGTGGCAAAATCTGTGTTGCATTGACATCTGTTCTGAGAGGAGACGTGCTAAGCTTTGTAATAGGTTTAAAATGTCAGTCTCTATGCCTCTTAAACCAGGCAATGAAAACATGATAGCACATTTGGCAATTATGGAAGACTCATGAGTCTGATGAGGTGAGGCAGGGAATGCAGGAGGTTATGCAGTGAAGGAGGGGAACAAAATGCTCTGTATTAGTAGTGAGCATTGCTTGTTGCTGTACAAGACATATGGCTGTGTAATGGGAATCAGTACCATAATATATATAGGCATGCATGTCAAATGAAGACTACACAGGCAATTGCAGAGGAAACCTTAATTCTGGTACCTCCTTGTTGTTGAATCCTTACTTCACAGATTTAATGTCCTTTTCCTTATAGGCTTTTGGGAGACCTGACATGATTAATTTGTACTCTAGCACTCCTCTAAGCTAAGAGCTTTTTACATGAGGCACTGTGCAAACCCATAAAAAGGTGACCAAATATTTATAGTTTAAATATAATAAAGTACTTGATGGGTGGATATAAGAAACATGTGAGCGGTGCTGAAAGAAAAATATCTCAGATATATTGTAGTTATCTCTCCTGTCCCATAAGAAAGCTAAAATGCTCACTGTGAATAGTGAAGGAAGATGTTCGTACTTTGTTCAGCACTAGTTCTGTACTGACACTGAACAGGTTAAAGACCCTTTAATCATCACAAGACAGCATCCCTTTTGACAGTCATACTTTCTTTAATAAAAACTATTCGTATGATATTAAACAACCAAATCACCTCCTACTAGTTCACTGGAAGCAGACAGTAATGTACCATAGGGTGCCTACTACAGGAGGGCTCTGAGCCTGGAGCCATCCAAAAATTCAATAGAACTGTCCTACTAATAGCTTTGAAACCAAAGATTCTTGAGACCTTCTTAAGTTTCCCTATGAAACCCTGTCTTGCTTTTCCTGACCAACCAAAACAACAAAGTACAAGTCCGTACAAGTCAAAGAGCTGCAGGAAAACCTGGTGCAAGTTGAAAAACAAAAATTCCAATGTTGGTGGGCTTCAGAGCTGGAACTCTGTGAACTCGGTGAAAATCTAACAAAGCAACCCCCTAATGTTCACATAGGACATGTAAACAGAGAGCCATGTCTGCAGCAATTGAACGGGGTTTCTTCTGTGGGGGTCTTATTGCTTTAGCCAGACCACATGCACAACAAAGTAAAACATATTTTTGTCTTTTCTCAGACTTACTTCTGTCCAAATTAAGTGCAACATGAAGCTCAGCTTGGGGGGAGATGATAGACAGAACTACATGCAGGGTACTTGCCTTTGTTAACAACAGAAGAAGAAAAAATTAATATATATTTCTGTTACCCATTTTCTCCTAATCCTTCTCACCCCAGCTTTATGTATCTTCAGCATTCTTCTTGTGTCAAATACACATTCCCTTGCTGAGGTCTGGTTACCTAGTGCTGTTTTCTGAGATATCTTTGCACAGAAACAGCTGGTGTAAATGACACCTCAGAGAAGCAAAAGAAGGAACTATGATCTTGATTGTGTTCCTCTGCAAGACAACTATTGAGATGGAGCCATGGCGAAGATCCTTAGAAAGAGAGCCATACTTAAAGAGTGTGGCTTGGGAAGATTCAGGTTGGATATCTCCAGATTCTCATGGATCTGTTAGAAAGACACATGCTTTTCTGCTGCTTCCCTGGTAGGACAGAATAACTGAGGTCTCATGCCATATTCTCTTGCTGCTCTCAAATCTTCACCTTTAAGCTGTCCCACAGTCTTCTGCCATTCTGGAAAAAAAAAAAAAAAAAAATCTGTTAGGCCATAATGGAGGCTCATGGTGGGTCACCCATGAAAGCTCAGGCCTACAGCAGACTTGCTCCAGGTTAGACAATTTGTATGCTGTGAACAGTAAAAAGTAACAAAACTGAAATGGAAGAATTTCACTTCCCTCAGCATGGAGCATTGCTTGAGGCTTGCTCATAGCAAACCCCTGGACGTGGACCTAGTGACTAATGTGTTTAGTACACAGCAGTTCAGGTCTGGACCAGCTTGGAAATAGGGGTATATTAAGGAAGGGATTTACACTGTGTTCTTTCACCATCTTCCTCTGCAGGAACATTCCCGTATCCTGAAAGCCCTGAGTGATCTGTAAGATAAAACAGCTGACAAATGTGTGTGGAAAAGTAACACACTGCTACTGCAGCTTCTGCAAACGCTGGAGATGGGGGAAGCAAACCTCCCCTTCCACCTCTGCCTGGCATAGGCAGATCAGTAAAGACAAAGTAGTTGCTTGCAGGCAAGCAGTGTTGCAGAGAACCAACCTACATGCTTTGAACTAAGATTCATTAGTACTAAGATTACATTTACTGACACTGTGTGATATTCTTAGTGTGGCAGTAAAACATTGCAGTTTTCCAACTTTTCATCCACAGAGGCTTTTAAAAATCCTGTGAATTTATCTCTATTCATTTGCAGGGACGTTTTAATGGAGAAAGAGACATCATTATAAATTTCTTTACCTCAAACAACAGGGAAGCAGGGTACCCGCTGGCAAAAAACAAAGCCAAAAACAAGAGAAAAATTCTCTAGGGGATCAGGAAAATACAGTTCTGCCTAGAGATAATAATTTTTATTTAAAGCTTTTATTGTCTAGATTTTCCAACAGAGGCTTCTACTTTGTGCGAATAGGCTGCATATTGTGTATGTTTGGGTTTTTTGCAGTTGTTTTCCCAGGGATGTTTGGCATCCTAAAGGAATATACAAACTACAGATGGTGCCCAAAGCAAGGAAATGTGGACTTAAGCTTGGAGTATGATACAGAGAGCCTGGAAGCCTCCTTGTCTGCGCTTGTGGGCCAGGGTAGCAGTGCAGAGTAGAAAGACTCTGCTCCTATTATCTTATAACAAACTGTTTGCTGAAAGACTGTTCATTTGCCTTTTCTTTTTCTTCAACACCCAAAAAAACCCCTAAACATTTCAAATCCTAGTCTGAATAGTGGAATGTGTGGTACATTCCTGCCTTGCCTGATGGGACAATGTCTGTGCCATGGGGGACTGCTGAGATAATTCTTCATGGACTCTTGACTGATTCTGGAAGCTTATTGTATAAAATTCCAAGGGACTGTATTGTGTCAAAATTATGCTTAATATAATACTTAATTTAATTAATGTTTGTATTCCCCATGCTGGAGAATAACATGGTAAGACACTTCCAAAGTTATAGCCAATGCATTTCATGGGTTCCACTTGCTTTCCAGTGGCATAGGCTGTTTTTAAATACTGTTTTGGGTTTGGATTAAAATTTTTTTACATAGAATTAGAGCTCACTTCTAAACATAAAAAGTATTATTTTTTTAAAATATAGTGTTTTTTCATATTGTTAAAAAAGTCACTCTGCTATTTTTGGGATTTATTTATTTTTTACCTTTGCTTTCATTTGCCAAAAAATGTGTGATGTCTAAATGAAGACATCAAAATTCTAGTAATCAAAGCGGACTAGTTCCTGCTGTCTGCCATCCCATACCGAGTCACCTACCATCTCTTATGTGCTGAATTCATATATACCATGGCCACAACAAAACAAACAAACAAACTGACAAACACAACTGACTGGAACATAAATGTTTTAACTGGTAAAAAATCTTGAGCTTCTTTAGAAAAGGAACACTTTTGATCAAAATGGAAGCACAGGCTGTTAATTGTTTTGAAGAAACTATATTCTGGAGAGTACATTGAGTTTTCTCAAAAAGGTTTCAAAATTTTAAGGAAAATCAAACCTTTCTAAGGTGAGGCATATCCTAATGGAACATTCAGGCACTTTCAAACAATTGTTTCTATGGCATTAAAGAATATGTTGGAATGGAGAAAATACTCCTCTAGGCATTGTCACAAACCCTCTTTCAGATCCTTTCATCCTAAAATCATTTAGTCTGTGCCATTATGCCAGGTGCCAGCTTTTTTCTTCATCAGCTGCAGGGGCAGTGCATCATGTCTAAAAAGGGTCAAACAGGGCACGTGATGTGATCCAAGCGTAAATATTTTTAAAAGTGTATATATTCAATTTTGGAAAAAGTTGAAGCTTTAGATTATTACTTGTGTATGATTTAACACCTATGATAGCAATGCCATGAAGTAAGAACCAAGTGATTTAAAATGCAGTCAAAACATGAGGTTGCTGATGTAGCAATGACATTCACATATCATGATGATGTAGAACTTCTGGAATACAAGTAATCAAATTTGCTAGATAATGTAATTCAGATGTTTTGTGGTTACTGGAAAACAAACAAAGACCACAAACTGAGACGGGTCTAACTATCCTCTAATGATTTATTAGGAAAACTTTCAGCCTACATAAGTGGTCCTATAAAATTGACTTAATAACTGAGATAGAGTACACAGTAAAACCAGACATTTTTGTCTTACAGTTCAGTGTAACCATATCCTACAGCAACATTCTGAAAACTCAAGCAGATGTTCTTTAAATAAATTGTTTCATGAAACATGCTGTTTTTTTCTTCTGAGAGGAAATGTTCTTTTCGTTGGGCTGTAATCAAAATACTTTACTGACTACAGTGGGTGACAAAGAAAACTATAACTATATTGATTAAAGCAGACATTTTTAGTTCAAAAGCAATAATAATAATAGTAATAATAGTTCTGAAGACTTTAATAAGATGAGAATTTATTCCATGGTTAAGCTCCATAGCTGGAACTGCAAGAACAGTAAAATCTTGTTCTTTCTTAGGGCTGATGAGATGTGCTGATCCCAAACCACGCCATGACACCCAACCCAGGACACATCCACATGCCATGACACCCAGCTGCAAGGTGAGTCACAGGAACGCCAGAATGCATGTTCTGAGTGTTCCTCCACTTGTTACACGTGGAGTGCTTTCTCTGGGAGGTAATTCAATAGGCTTGTCTTGGTACCACAGATGGAAGGAGGGAGACTTGATTCTCTGGATATTATCAGAATACCACATTACAGCAATGGAATGTGTACAAGACTAATCTAACAAGTGTGTGAATGAAGGGAAAAGACCCCTACTGATTTCAGTCATCTGTGAGAATTTACTAAAGAATCAATGACCTTTAAAACTGAATAAAAACAACAGAAGACAGTAGCCTAGGTGAAGGGAATGATGTAATATTGACAATAGTTCCTTTAGTCAGAGAGCTTTTCTTTCCATGCTGGTTAAGGACTACTCTATTTTACAGCAGAAATTCAGGAATAGACTGTTAGAATATTTTATATGTTTGTAGGTTTCAACAATAGATCTGATCAACACCATTCCTTGCCTCCAGTGCTTTTTCTAAATCGTCTGTAGGCAGGTGGATTTTAGTCTGTCAGCCAGCTGGGTAGGAAGTCAATTCTCAAAAGCATTTTTTTTTCTTTTTTACTCAAAAAGTTCAATTTTCAAAACACTATGCAAAACCTAAAGCTGCAAAGTAGCCTGGGTAAAGCTACTGAAATTGAATTGGGATTTTGATTTAAGAAATTAATCAGCTTTTCAGATTCTTAAAGACTGCAGCATGCTGAGATGAACAACTAATTATTTAGGTAATCAAATCTCTCTCAACTGATTTGTTTACTACCCTGATATTCAGCTCTCTTGAGAAAAACTCTTCTGTGACATGTCCTTTGGAAATGGACTGTCTTCTGGCTCCTGCAGAATGGCAGTGTTGGGATCATACAGTGGAAGAGGTGGTAATGTTAATCAGTATTAGTAAAGGATCCTCTACTAGGCCAGAAATACAGAGTATACTTAATTTCTTAATCAAAACTTGGTATTCACAATTATTAAGCAGAGCACAAATATGAGTAATTTGGTGTCAGTTTCTTTGTAAAACAGAGGTCATATTTATCACTAAGAAAACTCATTGTGTTGATGCGTAAGAAAGTGACAGATAAGAACTCTGTTATCAGAAATGTGCTTTCACTGTGCAATAATAACTTAATAAGTTATTCAAACATACATATATAATTTTTCAATACATGCTACTGTTGATAATAGCTAACTGCACATGCCCCCAGATAAAACCTCTATATCCTCTTCATGTGTCATTCCTGTAAGTTGACTGTCAGTTCTTGCTGAAAGTTTCCTTTGACATCGGGACTGGGTTTTGCCTGCAGGTGTGCAAATTTCCATTTAATTCTAGCTATTAAAAAAGTACAAAGGTGTCCAAAAGCTCTGACTTATAGAGGCTGAAATCGAATGAAAGAAGAGAAAATAATTTTATACCATTCTCTTCTTGAAACATTGTTGCTACTCTTGCAGAGTAGCAGCCGCAGCATGTTGAAATTAATTTCTCTGACATTTGGTGTTACCAGTTTTTGAAACAGGTAAAGTCCACTCTGGTTCAGAAGGTGATGAAACTGCTTTTTCTCTGCATGAACTGGTTCTTTGTGGAAAATATCATTGTAACAGCCCTACCAGAGGGTCAGAACATCATTTTGCCCTGGCAGAGAAAAGATACTTACAGCACCAGCAGTCAGCAATATGGTTGGACCAGAGAGGAGACCACACATAGGGTGTGTGAACACACAGATAAACTGGCCTTAGAATGTTGTGTATGGGGCAGAAAGAGACTGTGATTAAAATTCCCAGTGTGTTGGTTCACTTAATGTCTCTGAGTGGGAACATGTGGCTGTGGTGTTCAAGAAGTTTTGCTTGCACATTCTTTTTATTATTCCAAAGTACAGTCTCCAGTTTGCTTCTGCTTGATATGAATTCCCAGTATCTCTGGTTGGGGTTAATAAGCTAAACCCCTTGCCATTTAGCAAAATAACTGATTTATGTTCTCTTCGTTATTTATTGGCACTCCTTTCTGCATCAGGGATATTTTGTATTTGATTATTGATAGATTTAGTTTTCAGCTCTAGGAAACCTGTTCAGCATCATCTCTGAGCCACATGTAGGTGATGTAGTAGCATAAGCATGGTATGAATATAAAAATAGAGAATTTTACTGGCAATAACTGTTATCATACATGTACAACGATGTAAGGAAGTTGTCATCAGGCTCTAGGGCTGAAAATATGGCAAGTAACAAGCATCTATCAAACATGAATTCTTATAATGAAAGTACTTAATATATGTATCGGTATTTGCCTTTTAATTCAGACATGAATAGAAATTACTTGCTTGAGTTCATCAGGAATGCATGTTATAAATGATGTACCAAATTCCTGCAGCTGTGCTAGTTTTTGTAGTGATATATATTTTAGTGGAGGTATTCATAAATAAGGCTTTTTCTAGAAGAAAAGAATTCCACAATGACCTTTTTAAAAAAAAAAAAAAATGCAGAAATTCAAGTGAGGAGAACTCCCCCAGTTCTTGTATGTAATATGATTGATAAATGGCAAATTTGTATTTGACCTTTTGAAAACAACTTATCAGGAAAAGTTCAGAAAGCTCAAAAGCCCCTGAAATTCTTTTCTCTAGAAACAATTCAGACTGTTTGGGGGAGTTCTGTTTAATCATCAGCATCAGGCATCTCTTTTATGTGTTTGGCAAATTGTTACAATTTTTTTTTCATTTTGATTTGATTAATTAGACCACAATGAAGACATTGGAATAAAATGGACTGGTTACGTCTTCCTTTGTTTGAAAAATAAACATTTGGTTTGAGATCACATTTTTCCACTTGAATGCATGAGAATATACTTTCATGGGGCTTGATTTTTTAAGATTTATTTGCAAAATGTCAAACATGTTTCTCCTTAGCTTTCTTCATTTTCAGCAGTTATGATTTCTTTTTTATTAACCTATATTATTTGAACCATGCTCATGTTGATTGGAATATGCTGTTTAGCAACTTTGAATTACTGAGCCCTCTATTAATAGAACAATGAAAAACTTGTCAAATTTGTGAGGGAAAAAAGAAAGGAAAAGCATACAAATTTTTTTTCAGCAATATAAAATCCACCTCCTAACACACAACTTGTACAATCATTAAAGAGTTCTGTGACATAACCATATGAAACTATGAAAATATATGGGGTGAGAGTATTACAAAGTGATGACAGCAGATTCTTAATTTCATCATTCATTATATTTCTTCTCTTTATGAACAGCTTGAGATAAGCTGATTTTTGTGGTTGGTACAGTCATAGTTAACATGTTGCTATATTTCTTGAGACATATGTACTCTGCAAAATATTTTAACCAGTGGAAGAGCCTGTCTGAACTAAATAAATTACGGATAATTTAGGACATGCAGAACCCATGTAGGGACCCCCCTTCCCCCTTTCCCTTCATCTGCATCTGCATAAGGAATGAGCCATGAGTCAAACCAGGAAAACAAGTTTGACTGCTCCATTTGCAGACCCTCTGGAGAAAAATGGAGTGAAATGAGTGAAAAACCTAGCTACAGGCAAAACTTTAGATTGTTTATCTGTTTTGTCTGGTCTCTGGGTCAGGCTATTTCGACACTGTAATTTAAAGAATCAGAGAGGAGCAAAAGAAGAATGCCTCACTATTGTCCTTTGACAGAACATAGGCACTCCACATTAAAGTAACAACTGTACTATTTGTTGGTAATCAAAGGAAGGGATCGTCCCCCAAAGCCTCATTTCAATATACTCTCTGCTTCCTAGAACACACCCTGTTATTTCATGATAACCTGTGATCAAATTCTGAAATAACAGTCAAGAGAGGGCCTGAAGTCAGTTCTCCATTGTTGTCATGTTCTTCTAATTTTTAAATTGTTTTATGGTATGTAGCAAGTGTTCCCATATTAACATTTAAATACTTAACTTTCTGCCTCTGTAGTTTAATCTTATATCTTTCAGCCTTTCATGACATCAGAGTTAATCTGGTAATGCACAGTTCTCTGTTTCCTTTGAAGCAGTGAATTATTATGCAGTATGGACTAGATTATGCATAGATTATCCTCCATGCAACACAAATCATGAGGCTCTTGTGAGCCTGGGCACACACTGTACATCAAGCTGCAAAGTCTGGTTTAGTACTTGCTCCAAGATTATGGAACTGAGTTTTCCTTGGCTGGTTTCAAAAGTATCTCTAGCCACAGATGCTTGAAGGCAGCATATGAGCTAGCATCTTCACAACAAGCAGCAATTAATTTGTTTTGTCTGAAGACTGGTTTCATCATCTAAAAGCAAAAATTGTCCCTGCTCTAAGAATAGTCAACCAGTACTAAAAAGAAATTCCAAACTCCAAAATTTTTCTTTTTAGGTCCAAGATGTGATGCTCACTATCAACTTTAATGATTGTAGTAATGAGGAGGTAATGTTCCTTAAAATCTTGTGGTTATTTAAGGATACTGTTCATCAAAATAAAGAAGTTTCCATCTGTAGTTGTAAAAGAAAGTCTAAAGTCTGCAAAAAACTAAAGCAAATAATCTGCGCACAACTAACTTCTGCTGCATAAATCCTCAATCAAACATGAGTACATAATGAATTAATTACTTGAACATTTCTCATGTGATTCTTAAGATGGCTCTCATAGACCTGATCTGATGTGAAATGCTGGAGTTAGGACTGGGATGGTGCCTTGGCCTTCTTTGCATTCTGGTAACATGCCTGTGTGGATTGTGAGAGGTGGGGTAACTCTGGTAATAAGTAGCCCAGGATTACGAGTGAAACATACTTGCATCTGTACTGGACTACAAAAACTGTGTGAAAATTAACATTTCCTGTAACATCTCAGAAAAAAATACTCTAAAATAAAGGAACAACAAAAAAGGAAGGTTATTTTTATCAGCCAGATGGCTAAAAGAAGAGGGGTGTTGTCTGAAGATTTATGAACTCTGTAGTTCTGCATGTGGCTGCTGTTACTTTTTTCCTCATAGGACATCATCAAAGTCTTTGATACTGAGAAGAGGTAGCAGTGAAAGTCATTTTGAAGCAATAGTAATGCTTCCACTGCACTCCAAACAGTCTCCTCTTTGGGAAAATATTCTGTCTGCACGTTGCATAATTGTTCAGGTTTCTTTGGTGAGCTGATGCTTTTGTACTGGACAAGGGCTTAGAAACTTATGGTCCATGCTGAGGTCTTAAGAGTTCCACTCCACAGAGTCAGATGGTGCCCTTAGGAAATGAGTGATTCATTCATTCCAATTCTCTTTTAATTATTAATTTCTACTCTTCATTTATATTTCATTGAACTGCAGAAAATCTCCAGTTAGCACAGTGCCACTTCCATCTCTTAAAAGCCTCAAATATTTATTAAACTCATTAAGCTGCAGTCTCAGTAGCTAATTACAACAAACGTATGTTTATGGAAACAAATCCAGCCATGAAGATTAAATTTAAATGAATGCTAAAAACCCACTTTCCTTCAGAGATTATTGTTTTTCCTCTTTTTAATTTGTCACGCTGATTTGTAAAGCTTTTTGGTTATTCTGGTAACATTAGCGTTGTTGATAATAACAGACACTGTTTGTCTTGGAGAAGTGCCAGTATTCTAAGTACATATCTAGTTTGTCCAGACAGTTTTAAAGTCTCTTGAATTTAAATTATGAGTTTAACCTGAAGAGTTACAACAGCTAATTACGATTAGAATTTAGAATAAGAATTTTTTAAACCAAATGAACTAACAAGATTCTTTGAAGTTAAGGGCACTGAACAAATTCTGCCCCTTTTTGTATACTGAATGTCACCAACCCATGCGTTCAAGCAGGGCTCTCAGAGAACTGAGCATGTGGACTTGATGCTATTATTTAAAGGTTTCAGCAGACCTTGTTTAGCTGATTTTGAGACCACTGCTAGCACTAAACCTGTGTGTGTGTATTTATTGGGATAGAAAACCACCTTCCCATTACTGGAGGCTCTTCCAGAATGCAGTCCAAGTTGGACCTCCTCTGAAGCATCCTTGGGAGGACTGTCTTCCTCTCCAGGGATTCATCCAGGCTGGACGAGGCTCTGAACAACCTGATTTAGTTGGAGGTATCCCTGCCCATGGCAGGGGGGTTGGACCTAAATGATCTTTAAGGTCCCTTCCAACTCTGACAATTCTATGATTGTATCATTCTATGAGCTACAGAAGAGTGTGTATCCTGAAGATGGCTGTGCAGGCTCACTGCTGGTAGATGGACGGAATTTCACATTTACTGGTGAAGGGAACTTGTCTTGACTTGCTTCTTGGATGCAGTGGAGTCAGGATATAAAATGTTATGGTGGTGTACAAGAGAAGAATTCCTTTATGCACATACCAGGTCTAGCATATCCTTCAGATGTGCTTAGCAAGTTCCACCATTTCCACATCGACTGCTTTTCAAGCTAGAACATGCAGAGGGACTGGATGCAAAAGTCACCAGATAAGAGCTTCTGAGTTTGTAATTGCCTGAATCCTACCCTTTGAATTTAAAAAATTCATTTAGCATTATTTTCATAATGTTTTAAAAGATATTTGTGGGTATGCTTTGAGTTAGATTACTTAGATAAATAAGTTTGGAGTTGAATAGAGTGTCCCTCTGGCATCATACACTGTAATGAGTCAGATTTTAGGAAAAAGTAGCCCTACTTTTATTTTTTTTTTATCCAAAAAATAGGAGTCAGATAAGATATCATAGCTTGATAGCCATCAGTGTACATTGCCAAATGAAATCAGATTTTGTCTTAAAGTGTTTCTGTAACTGCCAGTCAGTAAGTGTGGGCAGAACTTGGGTCATGGTACAGTGCCATTCGCCAGAGTTCAGACAAGCAGGTATAGAGGCAGCTCAGCTTTTTGAGCTGCAGTTATTCAGCCACACTAAAGTTGCATGTTGCACTAATCATTCAAAATCCAGTTGTTTCCTCTACTATACTATAATACTATAATATTAATGGTACATTGATGAAGGTAGAATTACTTCATCATTTCACTTTTCCAGTTTTACAGTCCAAGGCAAGGAATGTGTGGATGTGCAGCAGTGTACATTCTGGAGTTCCAAGTATTTCAGTCACTCTTTCTGTATCCGAGGAGTGCAGGGCTTTTTCAAACAACAAATACATTGAAGTGCATTTCCAAAAGTGCTTAGAATCCTTAAAATGTGTAGTCAAATTCAAGATTTTTAGTGTATGTGAATTAAACCCATATTTTAGGTTGGAAAAGATGGCTTGTTGGATTTTTTATGTTTTAAGTAATATCTCTCATGAACACCAGTATTTTCTTCTGTCCCTCTTCAGATAAGAGTGAACAATGCTGTATTTTTCTGATCTCTCTACAATGAGCACTCAGGGCAATAAAATGAAATTCTCCATTTCAAGTTCTATAGGTTCAGATCCCTTTTAATTTTATTTTTTTTTTTACCTGGTGTGAATGGTAACTTCAGATGTTTTTATAATAATACCATTAAGCATACTTAATGAAATCTGTACTTACACAGTTTACCTAGGACTGCATCTGACTTTTTTCCCAGGTATGTCCTCTTAGGCTTCCTTGACATTTTTTTCAGGAAAAAATGGGGTAATGTGCCTGTTTAGGACTCTGATGATCTGGTCAATGCCATTTGCAGACATATCTCTTGCATACGGTCAAATCCACTCTACAGTCTATGAACAATGGATCCAATGCATTCAGGATGCATGAGACCTAATGCATGCACACTGAATAAGTGATCTGTGCAAGCACAGTAAATCCAGTTCAGTCTGAACTCACAGTATGTGTATAAATCAAGGACGCATCCCAGACACATTAGTCTCACTGCATTTCATTTCGTCTGGGAAAACCTGGACAGAAATATGGTAGCCCTAAGCTTCCCACATTCCACACTCTACACACACATACAATAGGTTCATGTCTTGAACCCTTAGTCTCTCTTGGGCTTTCTATTATTGTTGATACAACACATAAATCTCAGGTTAAGTGTTCTCATGACTTTGCAGTTATTTGCAATTTTCCTATAGGCCCAACAGTCTTTAAATCCTTCTGAGTCGCTCATTAGACTTTTAGGTGGGAAATAACAGACTCCCCTTGATTTAGCTCTGAAGAAGATTCCATGGAAATCTCTTCTCTGTGTAATGCCCTGGTATCTCAAAAACCACTCCAAGAGATTTTTGCAGATGTGGGCATTGTTCTCTTTGTTTAATGTTTCCTGCTGTTTTCTTAATGAAGTTGCTTTGGTTAATTGAGAGTTGTAAGTAATTCAGTTAATCTAACAATTTATCAGCAATTTCAAATCAACATTTGAGAGGGAACATGCCCTAGGGCAGTTGTTATTTATTCTGGTCAGGTAATTCCTTTCTGGGCTGTTTAAACAGCAACGCGTTTTCTATAAGAGTGAGGCTGCCCAACCTAGGAAAGCAGTTTGTGGAAGTCTGCCTTTCTGCTTCTTCAAGTTCTGCTAAGTAGACTGCCTAGTGTGATATTGATAATCAAGTATTAAGATGGGCAGATGGCATAATTAAGAATATGCAACACTGCAGTTTAAAGGCCAGGCATCTGGTAAGAATTAGAATTTCTGCTTAAACAAAATCACAAAGATACAAACCATTTTGACAGATCTGATAGGGAGAAGAAAGATGAATCCATTACCATTTAAACTGCCCCTGTAGCACTGAGAAATCCTGTAGTATTTTCCACTTAAAATATTTCAACATCAAAAGCTAAACATTTTGCTCTCTGGGAAAAGTTCTCATATTTACACGTATCACCCATTGCTAAATTCTCACTTAGATATTTTAAGTATTTTATTCCTCTGTTGAGGAAATATGGACTATTGCTGCTCACACTTGGATTTTAGGAGATTTTTTTTTCTCCATTTGGAGCAAGTCTGACTTAATATTAAAAAAAAGTCCAATAGTCATGAAGCTCCATAGTAGAGTATCTTCTGGGCAGCCTGTAAAGAAGTAGTTATGAAAATCTCATGGAAATATGAAAGGCTGAGCTATAATGAAAGCACTCAGAGGCCAGTGTATACAAGCCAAATTTGTAGTTAATAAACAACCAAGCTTTAATCACTGCAAGGATATTGCTCCCTTTACACCTAAAAAAAAAAAAAAAAAAAAAAAAAGCTCTGAAAGTTCAGCAGCACAGGCACTTAGTGAGGACTCTGACATTACAAAAGTTATACCTCATCATGTTTATCAACAACACAACTCTCCAGTCTCCCTTTTCTTCCTGCTCCCAAGACCAGCAACCTGCACACTACCAAAGCATTAAGCTCTGTTTAGTGAATTGTTTTTCCTGGACCTAATAAGGCAAGTGTCTGCAGCTCCAGAATAAAGTGGGAAACTGAAGAAAGCTTTAAATTTCAAACATCTTTCAGTGAGGAATTAGTTTTAAAAGACATACAACAATAAGCCATGAAATAAGTCCAGACACTGTAATTCAGGGATAGAATATGCTATGAAACTGGCAGGCATCCAGGCCAGAGCCAGGTGCCTGTTTTGGATTAGATTCAAGTGGCCTTAGGCCACCTACAGAGCTTTCAGGTAAAATCTGGAAGCCGCTCACCTCAATCTGCCCTACCTTACTTCTATTTCAGGCACTTGTGAAGGATTCCCAGATGGCTGGCCCTCATCCAAAACAATATGCTTTCAAATCACATTGTCTCTATACTGTGATGAGGGAGGTTTCAGAAAAATATGCATCTGGAAAACACAGACTTAATAAACTGCCCATTTTCTTCAGTTTGCAATGAGAAATTTTACTCATGAGAACAGCATTTATGTCTTGCTGCTCTGGACACCCTTATTGTGTGACTGCAAACGAGCAAGGTGCAAGTGTATGTGCATACAAAGGCTCACAAAAGGTAGGCTATTATATGTCATAAAAACTAAAACTACTTTGTCAATCTAATCAATATTTTACCTGACCATATTTTTTTGCTTATTTATAGTTTCATTTTATACTAGATCATGCAAATAGGACAAGGTTACTCAAGTTGCAGACTTCAGTATGTAGACTTCTGGCTGCAAATAATTTTTGCTTGACCGTGGCTTAGTCCTAGATGTGTGGTGCCTTCCATAGTCCTCTGAAAAACCCTGTCCATATCCCACTACACACCATGCAGTGTGAGCCTTCAGTTTCATATCGTGAGGGCAGCAGGCACTGGCAGAGTTGGAGTCAGAGCATTTCTTTCTGTGAGATGCAACTCAGTAAAATTATCCTGTGAGCACGGGTAAAAAATAATCAGGTTACCCGTTTCAGTTTCTGATTACGAAGCTCTAGCACAATGTTGCAGTGTCTACCTTGCCAAGAAAGTTTAAATCTCATTTAAATTCAAGGTAAAAAACACTGCTCTCATTAAAAGAAAAATGATTGAAAAGGACATGAAATCACTTTTATTAATGTTACAATGTTAAGGGTTCATCAGTGGAGCAAAACAACAGCAGTTTCACAGTATTTGGTATTTCTAAAAGGAGAAGGGAAGGATTTTGATTCTAAGGCACCTCCCAGCAAACATGAACATGCCTCTCATTAGGCTCATACAGAAGGGTTTGCTGAGCAGAGCTTCAACCTGTATGACTCTGATTTTCATTAATATTCTATTCTACATTTCTCTTATTGTACTCTGCCTAAAAATCACTTAATTAACTCTCCCAGATACCTTTACTTCACTCTACTAGAGTGCTTGTCTTAATATGGATGTTCAGAACAGGCACCATAAAGGTTCAGTGCTTCTCTTACTTAATTCAGCTGAAGAGGGTCTGTTAACTTCAATGTTATGGGCCTATAGCCTAAACTTATTTCATTTCTTTTTCTCCCCAACACCCAGTTTTTTTGAAAATAGACAAAATCAAGCGATTTCCACTTAGTACACACACTGAATTTGTAAAACAACTGTTTGAGTCCTCAACGTGCTGAAATCACTTTGGAAATCAACACCACAGTTAGATAACAATTTTGTTTGCAAATTAGGAATGCAAAGACAAGCAGCTGTGGTAAATTAAAAACTGTAAGCTCAGCTCTTGGGACCGAGGCTGAGTTTCTGTTCTGCACCAAGCTCAAGGGTTCCTGTAAAACTACTGCTACCATATTCTTCATCTGTTATCATCAGCAGTTGGAAAGAAAAATAGTGGTAAAAATTTCCTCTGCAGAAAATAAAATGTAAGTCAGGAAGGCCTTGTTTTCCTGGTAAAAGAGCAAAAAGCAAGTTAAATATTCAGAGTTAAAGCTCTTACACAAAGCTGTGAAGTGATTGCTCACTGCCATTGTGAAGCAAAATACCCTACAAGAAATGAGAATCTGGTCCTCAAAAATTACAGCTTTCCAGTGTCTATTTTCTACACAGCAAATAGAATATCTATGCTGTTTTATTAGACAACACCTTCTTTGTACAGTATTGTATGGTGCTGTAAGCCCTTTCTTATAGAAGCAAATATGGAACAACTCCATAATTCGGTGGGAGGCATTTTCTTGTTTGATTGCCAAACTGTAGTTAAAATTTCCACTGAAAGGTCCATTTTGAGTAAGAGAGAGGTGAAGGTAGTGGGTCTGGGCAGACAGCTACACAGAGAAGATGAGCACTCACTGAACCAGAAGTAAAACCATATGATTTTCATAGGAAATGGGCTGATACTTATTTGAAAATTGTAAAATTAAATATTTGCTGCGTACACTGGAACTGTTAAACAGAACAGACTGAAAAGGCTCCTGAAGGTCTTTGCAATCTAAGTTCCCAGTAAGAAGGCTGAAGTAACAAAGGCTCATTGATGAGAAAAGGGGGGGAAGTTTTTAATAGAAGAATCCCAGGAGCCAGCCAAAGGAGCATTATCTTCTATTAAAAAAATCTGCAAATAATGAAACTTAGGGGAGAGAGAAGCCAATTTTCTTCTTTGCTTGGCCCATGAAATTAGTAGCAAATAAAAGAAGAAACACATGTAAAAAGGACTGGAGACTAAATCTTCCCAGAAAATTCTTTTCAGGGTACGTTGTTCAAAAGAGTGCAAAGATTCATATTCAGAAATGCTGAGCAGGTTCAGTTCCTCTTGATCTCAAGTGGAGCTGTGAATTCTTGGCACTTTGGAAAATTAAGTCCCCAGAGTGCAATTGAAATTTTCATCCTCAAAATCAGACTCTCACCCTAAAACTAATGGGACAGAAGAAGAAAAATTGTCATCAGAGATCTTATCTCACAAAGTAATGCAAACTGATGTTAGCATTTGTGGGAACAAGTCATGTCAACAGAAGTTATCTTTCCAGCCCAGAAATACAATGGAAAAGCAAGATAGTATATCAGGCTTGGGTGAGATGAAGGAGTGCTACTAGGAGTAGGGAATTAAAAAAAAAAACTTTCAGCCTCTACTGGATGAACAAGTATGTTTTGTTTACAGAGGTGAAAAGAAGAATCAATAGAAAATTAGTAAGGTACCATTTCATCCCATGTCATTTATTTTGGGGATGGAGTAACCTCAAACATTCCTGGCATGGAAGACAGAGGGTAAAACTTCCATATGGATTTTCTTTGTTGGCCCAGTTTATCCTTTTTTTGGAGTGCAGATACTGGCTGACTATAACAGAGATCGGGCTTTCCTTCCTCCACTTGATGCCTAAGTATGTCTGAAACTAATATGAGTGTCTTAGAAGGAGTTTGCAGGGGTTTTAAATATGTCTTTGTGACTCTGCAGGCTACACAGCCTTCTGGGTGTAGTGCAAATCAGTATTTATAAAAACATTTTCAAAGTGGATCTTTGAACCTGGTGGACTGCACTGTTTCTCCTGTGCCATTTTTGATCCATTGTATAAATACAAATTTTGGCACGTGCACAACATTATAAACTGCATAATTGTTTTTATTAGAGTTCTGTGAGTTTGGAGGTACCTGTGCTTTAATTACACTTGGCAGGTTTCCAGGAAAACTCTTCTAAAATGTGGTGCTCACAAAGCCTTAGTTGGGCCACCCACAATGACAGCTTTTATTTTTCTTCTATTAGTGATGGACATTTTCATTTAATTTTGGTCTGGGTGTGTGGCAGAGCCCCCATGTACTGAGCTGCAGCTTCCCTCTGTTCACTTTTCAGCCACAGACTGTGTCGGGACACTGGCAGCAACTTGTGACATTTGGATCCAAGCCAAATGAATGCTATTTGCACAGTTTTGGGGCTGTCTTTTTTGCTTCCTTGGTCTCCCCTCCCCCTTTTAAGATTTGCTGGTGACACTAGAAATGCAAGTCAGTTAATCTCTTCTAAAATCTAAGCATTAGCCTACAGCACTGACTTCAAGAGAAGTGCAGAACGTTGCTCTGTGGAGTTTCTGTGTGTCAGCCATAAGCACCCAGCATGGAGGTGGTTTTAGTTCCGCTCCTGAGCCCAAATCTCTTGTGTAGCGGGATAGAGCGAGTACAATGGTAACAAGTCAGCAGGATAGCTGGAACTTCATACTCCATGCCAGAAAGTAGGATGTCCAGCTAGCACAAATAAATGTGTAGAACTAATCAAATTAGGATGGGCATGCTGTGCAATACAGAGAAATGCATGTAAGCAGAAAATTGTGTTTAATATTTGTAATCAAAAGCATTTATTTGGGGCTGTAGCGGCCCAGTGCTATGTGCAAATTGGGTGAGGAAAAACTGTAAACATTGTTTCTTTGATTTTCTCGGGAGTTAGGGTACAGCAGGAATGCTGGATCAAGCTTCTTTTCCAGTGGCTGTGATTAAAAAGCTATGTGAAATGAACTTAGGGGCTTATTGACAGAAAATATTACTGTAAATGGTGGTGAAAACCTGTTCCACAGAGACTACTCTTTACTGCATGGAGTTTGCCAGAATTTATAAGATGCAATCTGAAAACTGTTAGAGACCATTTGAGGAAATAACTCTGGTCCTAACACCACGTTTTGAGGCTTCTGCAGAAAGCACGATTTAATTCAGAAACTGGTGAGACAGTGGAATTTTATTCTGTGAGCTTTCAGGCCCTTAAGCAACAGGAAGTAATGGAGGAACCACACTAAGCTAACCAATAGATATTTTTGTTACTTACACAGTTTCCATGTCAGCTGAAATATAGGTACCTATAAACAGAAAAAACAGTGACATGGTGTAGCCCATGCCATGTGTCACTGAAGAATGTGATTAGCCATCATGCAAAAGCAGCTTTATTACGATAGCTCAGATTATAAACTGAACACTGATTAGAAATGCAGAAGTATGCTTTTGGGAGCATGCTCAACTAGTGTTTTCCATTCCTGATAATACTGTAGTCAGCTTCAGATGTTATGGAAGTAAACAAAGAAGTCCTCATTGTTTCTTTTTATGAGAGTAGCCTTTAAAATTTGGGAAGGGAGCAAGGGATATGGTGTAGAAATAGATCTGCTGTTACAGGCATTACAATACTGTCTAGTGCTTTATAAACCAATGCTGTGGAAGTAAGAGCAAGTGCTAATGCTGTTCCAGATGGAGGAAAGCTGACAAGTGTCCTCAGACTGTACCAGTCCATTAGGATGTGTCTTGTTCCAGTTGTGCCTCCATACCATGCCTGAGGTGCTCCCTACAGTAGGGATGTGGGCCATGAACTCTCTCTGTTTACAATCTCCTTTCTGCACAAAGCATCTTTCTGCTAGGAAGGAAGAATACAGTAGACTGTCTTCTCAGGTTTTGTAAATCAGCCAGATAGAGGAGCTATTATCATTTATGCCAGCTGAAAGGATTTTGCCTCTTCTTAAACTGCATGGTATTGAGTGGATTTAGGTAATGTATGAATAGCCATGCAAATGTAATTTGATAGCAGATGACTGCAACTGAGCTTAGTCAATGTGAACCCTTCCAACAAGTTCTTTTCTGAGTTGCTCATGTTTTGTTCAACTAGAGGTGTGTCTTGCTCTGACTGAGTAGCACTTGCTAAACTCTTTAGACAAATAATATAAGTTCACAAAATGCCTTGAGAATTTTGAACAAATGATGCAATGGGAAAGAAAAGTCACAGTGATGGTATGTATGGCACATAACCAGCTTTGGAGTTTAACTTCACATTGTAGCGTCTTCAACTTAGGGCAGAGATGAGCTTGTTGGGTTTTCAAAACTACCAGCTCACTCTAAAGAGGTTAATTTTCATTTGTACAGGGGTTTCCATGAAGACTTCTCCACAAGGAGTTTCACCCAGCATGTGGTTGATCACCACTCAGTATAAATGAAGGCAAAGGGCTTCCGTGCTTCACAAGAGTGAGACATATTCAAGAGGATAAAGACAAAGAGAGCATAAACATTGAGCTGAAAGAATCCTGTGGAGTGCTTACACGTATCCTGAATAACCCAGCAAGTATGTAATTTGGTAAGAACTGGTCACAGAAATGGGAACTAGGAATGGACGGTTACAGAAACTGAATGCTGAGTTAGCAAAGAAATGTATCTGCTCCAGTTCTACTGTGTGATACGATACAATGCAACCCGACTGATTAGAACAAGCCCTCACTGCACCATTTTACTACTGGAAATTCTCTGCCTCCAGTCATCCAATCACATATAATTTAAATATGGTAGAAATTATTCAAAATTATTTCTAGCAATACAAATAGATCTGGAAAAATAATCTAGGTTGACAGAGGAAGAAGTGACAGCTATCAGACTTCTGTGAATCATTCACTCATCTCAGTGGTCGTGAATGTCTCACATGATAAAGAATTTGCTCTAACAAAAACAGCAAACCAAACACAATGGCATTTTAATTCAGGGCATATTTCTTCTGCATGCCTGTCAGTCATGGTACTGAAACTGTGAATTATCTGTGAGGCTAGACTCTATCAGGATGGCCGTGACAGCATAGTTCCATGGGAAAAAACTATGTAGAAATTTATGAGAAAAAGAGGTATTCAGAATTAAAATAACATAATACATTTATTTAAAATACTAATCTATTTTCTCTGATAAGCTAGCAAATGGAAACAAGGAAGTCCAACATCTTTGCATCTAGACATGAAGACAGTGGGCACATTGCATGCAGGTGTGTCATGGACAACGTGCGAGCTGTCTAAAGTGGGTGGACAAGAAGCCCTGGTGAAACTCATGCTGTGTTCTTGTGAGCTTCAATGTAGCAATGCGAGTGAAACAGTAACTCGCTGCTGGTACAGATTAGCAAACCCTCAGCATTTCCTTGCAGATAGGAGACAAATCCTCACTTCCTCACAGTCATGGTACATAGGTGATCTCTTTACCCTGGGGTTTATTATCTGTAGTGCAATGCTGCTTAGGGGTAACAAGCTTCTACTGACTCTCTCTTGTATTCACAGGTAGTGGAGGACTTTTTCACATAAGTGGAGCACAACAGGTGAGTATAAATGAGTAGGAGAAGAAAAAGATCTACTGAAAAAAAATGACAAAATTGATCAGCATAAAAAGTGATAGCAGCATCCAACCTGACATCTTAGGAAGAATAGAGGATAGTCCAGTAACAGACTTTAGTATGGTAAAATTTATATCTGAAGGAATATATGGCTGCTGGTCATTTGAGGTGGGAATTGCCAGGGAGTAGGGGGAGGAAAAAGCCCCTCTGGCTGCATTGTTTACTACACTACTGACTGTGGAGTGTTATTTCTCTAATGTTTTGCATGGTAACTATGTTTGTACATGGTAATGAGCTGCCTGCAGGATTCTCTGATGTTTATGACCATCACTGCTGGGATCTTGATTGACTCGGGGAGCAAAGTATGATGTTGCCTGAGCATGTTAACTGATCAGCATTGCTGCCTACAGGCCAAGAAAGGTTGGGGTCCCCTGCCTAATGCCAGCTCAAATTTGGACATATGCCATTTATAGTCATGCAAAGCAGTGTCACATTTGTTTCTTCTTCTTTGATCATACTCAGAAACTATGAATCCCTGGGGTGAAATCTTAACGCCAGAGAAATCAAGAGCAAAACTCCGTTCAGTGATGCTACATTTACGGTTAAAGTTGTATTTTTCTTTCTTACACAATTCTTATAATAGCTGAAGATCTGTGTTTATTTCCCTTCTCTCACAGAAAATGAAGTGACAGTCTTCAAAGTCAGGTAGTTCACTGAAAACAGTAAACTCTGTCCTTTCAGGTTTTGAGAGCTGATAATAAATTTACAGCCCAATAATTGTATATTTTTCTCCTATTATCTGCAATGCACAGCATGATTTATATGTTCTACTCCACTGGGACCATCACAACTATTCTGTTTAAATATACTCAGTGGGAGGCGACAGGTGCATTATTACAAAAATATCTTGAAAATTTATCATAATATATTCAGCAAGATGATAATGTAAAACCTACTGTGAAGCAGAGAGGAAAAAGAGAAATTCCACACCTGGGGACTTATTTAATGTTTAAAGACAGGAAATGCTTTAGAAGGGAAAATATCTCTGATCTGTCTAATCCACTGCCCCAAACCAGTTACCACAAAACCCCTGGTGAAGGAGGTAGATTGAGGAGATGACCTCCAGCTCACCTCAGCTTCCATTGTGCTCTCCAGTTTATGTGCCAACTGAGGCAGTGAGGCACCTTTTGACACAGCTACTGTTCATTTTCATCCTGTGACCCTGGGACGTGGGAGATTTTGAGTGAGATTGGACAGACACACTCTGGAAAACTCCTTAGCACAGAAGGGGGAGATCATGAGGTGAAGGACACTTCTCCAAGTGCAGCTAAAATCACCAGAAAAAAAGTTCTCTGCTGGTTTCCAGGCTGGACCAGTCACATTCACCTCAATACTTCAGTTTCCTTTCAGGTTCTTTAGATCTTTGGTACTTTGCTGAAGTTTTCTGTAGAAGGGAAATTGTAGCACCGTATCATGGGCTGGGTCAGTGGAGGGCAGAACCTGGTGCTGTATTTGAAGTGAGTCACTGTGTGAAACTCACCTCCTTTATGGACATCATGTAACTGGTCTTGGCTATCGGAGCTGTGTTTTCCTTCCAATAATCTTTGCTTTATTATTCTGTTTGTTTGTTAACCCATGAAGAACCCCCTAAAAATAATAGAAAACAACAGCCTATTCTCGCCAATGAATGGTGCTTTGTGACCTGGATGGTTGACACCGGACTCCGCTCCTTCTCCCAGCATCATCACGGAAACCGGTCCTTTTGATTAAGCCCTGCGGGTCGGACCCCTATTTCCGCACCCCTCCTACCCCCGCGATCGTTCCCCCGCTCGCTCCGCGGATGGCCACAGGTGTGCGAACCCTTGCTTCCCACGAGGTCTGGGGAGGGGAGAGCGCCTCCAGCCACCCCCTTTCCCAGGTGCCTCCCCTCCTGCGTCCGCCAGTCCCGGCCCCAGCCCGGCCCGGCCCCGCCGCCTCCCCATTGGTCCCGCCCGCTCCGCTCCGCGTCGCCCCCCGGGCGGCGGCCGCGCCGAGACGCGGCGCCGGAGGCTGCGCTGCCCCGCGGCGGCGGCGGCGGCTTAAAGCGTGCGCGCCGGCGGAGCGAGGGTGAGGGTGCGCTCACCTGGGCGCCGCTCCATGGGCTCCGCCGCTGCGCACGGCGGGGGCGCGGCGCTACGAGCCGGCCGTCGGAGCCGCTGCGGGGCAGAGCCCAGGTGACCATGCGGGGGATCCGGGCTCGCCCTCCGCACGCTTCGGGAAGCAGGTAGCACACCAGGTGCGCGGCGGAACATGGACTGTCTCCTGCTTGTCGTCTGGACTTTACCTGTTGCGATTCTCAGCGGCAGCTCCATGCAATTCCCGATCCTCCCGTGGCTTGGAAGCACTGTAAAGGCAGGTCGAGAGCACTTTTCTTTTGCAGTCGCCTAGTGTGCTTTCATACCAGGTTACTGCACAGTTTCTGGTGCCTTGTCTTTCTGCCTTCCCTTGTCAAGTACATCTCGCCCAATACTCCTTTTTTTTTTTCTCTCTCTCTCTTTTTTTTTTTTTTTTTTTTCTCTTGCAGACCCTTCAGCTGTGCTGCCTCTGTTGCATGTCTCATGCAGCAACTTTAACCAGTGACAGCATCAGTGAATTGAATCATGGTTTGTATAGTTCTTTCTGTATCTGTGTATATGAACATTTGCATGGATGCTTTTTCTGGTGGGCTGTGTATTTAAAAAGAAGAAGCCACAGTGTTTGGGGAACATAAAGTGAAAGGTAGTTGGCTGCTGCTTAAAGTAGCTAACTATGGGCAGAGATTAACTTGTGAAACCCGGTGTGCAAAAGCTAGGAGTGATCTGTAACAGTGAAGCAAATGAATGAGACAGTAAATACATCCACATTTAGATGTGCTATTAGAAAGATGGATGTGTGTGTAGCCACAACAACAAAAGCTCCTGTGTCTGTTATGGAAGTAATGAGACAAAAGTAATGAAAAGTAGGAGAGCAGAAGAAGCAGTGCAGGATGAGGGGAAACAAACCTGGACAGAAATGACTGCGAGTGAGAGCTGAGGAGCCGTTTGTTCCCAGGTTGCAGAGACTCACACTTAGATGCTGATGACCTGGGGGAGTTTGAAGTGCAGCATATGCTTTTTATTGGGTGTGAGTGGAAACAAAGTACAATAGAGAACCACACCAGGGTGCAGAAAGGAAACCCTCTTGCACCCTAGCGTCTGCTCGCTGGGGGATTCCCTCTCTCCAGCAGCTGCTTGCATGTTTTGGCCACCAGCCTGCTCAATGTCCTCAACTTCTGCCGTTGATTAACACCACTCGAGGAAAGTGAAAGTTCTTGATGTATTGTTTCTACTGTCTAAGGAAAAACAACCTATCACTGGTTATGCTTTCAGCTTAATGTGTGTCCAATAAACTCTCTTCAGGCAGAGATTGATAGTTTTTGCAACATCTGTTACAACACAAGGAGGGTGGTTTGTTTTGTTTTGTTTTTTAATGGTCTTATCTCAATTTAGGAAGGAAATTAAATATTTTACTGTAAAATGCATGGGCATCTTTAAGTATTCACAGAGAAATACAGCTCAAAAATGAAGTTGGCTTGGAAGGCAGTTTATTCAGCGCAATTACTCCTATAAACAGGAATAGGTGCAAAAGTTCAGCAAACGGCTAAAATCTGGACCCAGCTTCCAGGACACAAGTAATCCCCATATGTCTAGAGCAACACAGTGGTAATGTAACTTCAGGCTAGGCACCTGTTCATGCATCTGGTTGAATGAAGGCTTCTCTTTTTTCCTTAGGTGGCTCTGAGTAGATCTTAGTTTTCTCCTCACAAATAGTTTTGTAATTTTTCACATATTTCATACAAAACAATAAACTTCTTTGACATGCAATTAGCAGTGGGTGACTAAAGGTTATTAGGTAGGATGTAATCTCTTTCTGCTGAAGGTCAGTTACAATTTGAAACCCAGTCTAATCAAGTCACTACAAAGAGATGAGGTCTCACTCAGTTAAGGCATTAATAAATTAATCCGTTAATCCATTTGAACAAGTGGTACAGTTCTACAAAGTCTCAGTCATGGTTACCCCTACAGTGATATAATATTTGCTGCATTCCTAGGGAAGGAGGAAAAAAACCCTCTCAAACCGGAGCAGCCTTAACATTTGACAGCAATTAATACAGGGGGAGGGGAAAATCTACAGATCTGCTGATGATGACAAATGTCTTCAGATGAGTGATTGTGGGAATGTTCACGGCTATGGGAGTTAGTCTGTACCTCTCAGTGGGGCAGAAAGGAAACAAACACTATTTGAGAGTCTGTGTGGCTTACAGGGGTGGGTCTCTGTAGTCAGTCCTACACACACACATAGCCTGCAGAGCTTTCAGGCCATTCCCCAGATGAGGGAATGCTTCATGCCATAGTGCAAGCCTGATGCTTACTGTGTTAGAATGATACGATGTTTGGTGGATACAAAACCTGATGGCTAACTTCTTATCATTACAGATTATGTATTTGTGACACCTGTCAAAGTGGATTCCAGTGGATCGTACATTTCACATGATGTTTTGCACAGTACTAGGAGAAAGAGATCAACTCAGAGTTCAAGGAGTTCCTTGCACTACAAATTTTCAGCATTTGGACAGGAACTTCACTTAGAACTTAAACCTTCGACCATTTTAAGCAACAGTTTTATTGTCCAGGTACTCGGGAAAGATGGAGTCTCAAATTCTCAGGAACATGAAATTGAGCAGTGTTTCTACCAGGGATTTATAAGGAATGATAGTACCTCTTCAGTAGCAATATCTACATGTGTAGGCTTGGTAAGTGTTTATTTAACACAAATCAGCATTAAAAGTATTTCCATACATGAAGAGTAGCTGGAGGTATGTAATTCATATAATATTCAGGATGCCATACACCATTAGGTGATTTTTTCCTAATACCACTCTCTGCTTCTGCATTTAACAGAAGAGGTTTAGTTACAGCAATTGAACTGCATCACACCCTTTGTATGTTTTGATCACAGTCTTTCAGGAAAAAAAACAACAAACCCAAAACCAAACAGAAGACTCATAGTCCTAGTAATTATCCCACATGTTTTCATTTTTTATTGTTTGTGATAGCTTTTACATTATTTGCTTGCTCTTAAGTAATGCTCTTCCTGCCTTTGTGAACTGCTATGAATAAAGAAAAAAACCTAATCAATCCGTAAGCTTGTGAGAAAAACATTATACCTAGGTCTGTCAACCCCTTTAAGGAAGGGTGAATTGCATAACTCAGCAGGAGTTGTGAACCAATTTGCCTTTGTTTTCTTTGATAATTCCAGCCTTATTTGGGTATATAAATCTTAATTAGTTGATCACCTATGAATGTGTTAAGTGGAAAATATGTGATTTTAGTATTTATGGCTGTCATCCAGATTCATGAAAAATTTTCACTCACAAATGATTTTTTCACAATACATTTGATAGTGCTCATTGTCTTCAGAGAAGTCTTTACTCATGTAAATTCAGAAGAATAATCTACAGAATTAATTGTTATTGATGTTTATCAGGCTTACCCCCTTGCACTTGCAAAACAGTCTCCTATGGATTGAGATTAAAGCAGTGACATTTCAGTGTTAGGGATATGAAATTATCTGTATGCTTTGTTGTTGACTAAGGTCCATAGGATATGTTGGGTCACCCTCTAGAAATCTGTTTTGCAAAGGTACTTGTCCATAAGGGCTATTAAACTGAGTGACAGGACCAAAAAAGGAGCACTTGAGACACCCAGTGTTTCCTTTGAAATAGTATTCAGGGACTGGATAAGAGGGTGGCTCATTATGAAGAGCTGTTGAATACTGCTGAAGTAGTCTGGTTTATATTTTTAATGCTTTCTTGTTTTTTCTCAGTAAGAATTAGTGTCTCCTAGTTCATTTAAACAGTTGCAACGGTGTGACTTTGGAGCAGGTGCCAGGAACTGGAATGAAGCTTTCTTTTGTTTCTTAAATTGTGTTTGAAGTGATGAACTGTTATTACCGGATGTGCTTAGCTGGTTCTGTGGCAGCTTCATTTCACAACTGCTCGCTTTTACCATGTTTATTCAGAAAAAAACAAGCCAAACAAAAAAACCCACAAAAAACAAACCCCAAAAACCAAACCAAACTGATTTCACTTGTTGCAGTGTTCTTCTTTTTCTCTTAGAGAAGTGCTGTACCTACACATAACAGTTACAGTTTGGGTGATCTCCCATTTGGTCATGTTTTGTTTTTTCACATGCTTTATGAGCTAAATGAAGCTGAGCTTGTCAAGTCTTGTCTGGAGAAGGAAGGCTCAAGTCTGCCTCAGGTCACAGAGAAACAGAATGTGGTGATCTTAACTGAGACTGAAATGGATCTTTTACCACTGTCTCGACACAGAGATTGTTATGACTGGTAAGCTTCACTTAGGAAAGGTCCAGAAACTGATCAAAAGAGAATAAATACTGTGGCACCAACGAAGGTATTATGGCAGAAGCTTTTTCAGTGACCACTTAGAATCTCTCTTTCTTTATTCAGTTCCAAGGTAAAATAGATTTCACCTTAGATTGTAATTTTTAACTGGTGAATGAAGTAAACCTTTACTTATAATAATCTCCTGCAGAGAAGGTGTCACAAATAAAGTATAATTGTTCCTTTCTTCCTATCCATTTCTTAATTTCAGTGCACCTAATGAATCCCAGACAAATTATCAACATGGTTCTTAGTCTTCCAGTTTGCAAGGCTGCCTTCTTAAAAATGTGTCGTCAGCTGTCTGTAATGACAACCACGTCATTTTTTACTGTGATCCAAATTCAGTAATCATATGTTAAGTCTGGACGCTGTGCTCTGATCAAGAGAACCTTGTGAATAGCTTCTATATCCTCTTTGCACCAACTACTTTTGTCACTTGGTTGCCCTTCTTTCCTATTTGCTTTGTTCACTGCAATTAAACCGAAAGTGGTGTTTCTTCTATATGGTTGGTAGCACTAATCTTTCCATTGTTCCTTTCATTAGCAATAGCTTCTCTACAATAAAACTGCAGTGACCCATTCTTTCAAGCCTGGAACACCACAATGTGATTTGGAAGCAATTGCATTTCAATAGACTACAGGGACTCTTTGATCTAATTTTTTGGATGACCTAGAGTATTCAGTCATTCAGCTGTCTGTTATCTGCCATTGCCTGCAGAGTAGACTTTTGAGAGAGTCTATATGAAATGGTTTGTTAGACAGGATGACCTTAACTTAACACTGGAAAGGAGCAAGAATTTGCTGCTTTGGTATGGAGCTATTAAGAGATGTGTGTATCTTACTTGCTTTTTAATAGTTTAGTTGACAGAAAGGCCCCACATTTTTATGCTAGTTTGTTGATTTGAGACCAAATGTTTCCATCAGTCAACACAATTTTCTTGGTGTGTCAGAAGGCAGAACTGGATTTATTATCTTTAGCTGAATAAGTACTCAATGATAATTTAGCAATTTAGAAGAATGTGTATAACTTTGCCATGAGTATTGTCTCTTGCCTTTTCATCAATGAAGTGTCCAGGTGCCTTGATTTTCAACAGGAAGCTTGTTCGCTTGTTTGCAAATCTTCTGCCCTTTCCTGCTTCATCCAGCATCTTTTTTACTTGCTGGAGCATTGGTTAGATTTGATTATCTTAAAGGTATTTGCCAATCAAAATGATTCTATGATTTTGTGACTTTAGAATACAAAAGCTGTGAGTTTATTTTTTAAATTAAATTATCCTGTATGCAAGAAATCTTGTTTAGATCATCTGAAGTTTCTGTTTCAGCATCAGGCATTGAGTAGCAGCACCATACTGACTAAGCCATGACAGATTTATTACAATGCAGGCTTATGTGTGCATCACACAGATTTGCTTAATCATTTTATTAAAGAAGTTCATATGACTTATGTACTTTTTACACCTTCAGAAAAATATGTTGTGGACTATCTATGGAAAATATGATGCATTCCCTCCATAGAAATTGTGGAGGTTTTTTTAATTTATTTTTTTTAACATATATTATGGTAGTATATTCTTACCCTCAGGTGTGAGGGATTTTACAGCTTTCAGTCAATAAGTTCATTTTTGTTATTTAATACAAACCTAATTTTTCTTTCTAGTAACATCTTAATGTGGCCTGAATAGAAAATCTTGCAAAATTTTCAGCTCCTTTATCCACAGATACTTAATAATACTTTTTAATAACTCTTCTGTTCTTCCAGCATGACTTCTTGGAGTTTCCTTCAGTCCCTTGTGCTCTCCCAATCAATATATCCAGACCACTGACATGTCTTATTGCTTCATCCTCTGTTGATGTTCTCAAACTCAATCTGTTCATTCTGCCCTAATTCAATTTTCTTTCCAAACTCTTGACTTGAGCTAATTCTTTGTGACTATCATTAGAAGTAGTATTTAGTATTATCACTTACAGTTGCCTTTAGCTATCTGATTGGGATAATTGCCAAATCAACAGTAAGCAGTTTTTCTGAAAGAGAAGGTGATGACAGCTGTTAAAATCAGGAACTGTTTTTAGGACTTACTTTGTGTGTATCTGTATTCCTGCCTCCCTCCTCTTGCCCCCTTGGCATTGTTATCCACATGTTGTGCTATCTCATCTGCATTAGAAGCAGATATCTATTGTAGGTTCACTGTCTTTAACTCCACTTCCACAATGACATTGTCTCCTAGAGCTTTACTACTGTCTTCCTAATCTGTATATAAGCTGTTGTTTGTCTCTCTTTATATGCCAGGTTTTGTTGTCTTTCTGTCTTAATGCGCCATTTACATTTATATTAGGTCTATGTATGCACAATCTCTTGTATAAAGTGAGTTGTTTGCAGTCCCACAGTAAATCAGGGAAGAACACAAGTGAATCCCAGAGTTATCAGTAGTCAGTTGTGTTCTAGAAACATTCTCAGAGGTAATTTATAACTGTGTATTTAGGAGCAGAAGTCAAATTCCCCTCCTGAACAAGAACTCTTAAAAAATCAAATAAGTTTACACTATAGTCCAATACCCACCACAGAAAATAGTGAACACAGTGGGTGAATGGTTTGTTGTATAGCATTGGTGGGGATGTTGCTGCTGTTTAGAGGAGGCAGGTGAGGGTGCATAGCAAGTACAAAACATGTGCACCCAGAGGAAACAAACACACATACAACAAAGGAACTCTCTTACCATTCCACTGGAGAGGAATCAAGTGTGTTTATTTTGGGTAAGAGAGAAAATCAGTACAGTTCAGGTCCTTTAAAACTGTATGATACACAGTTTTATTGTTCAGGCCAAATTTAGCCCTAAGGAAACACTAGTGTGGAGGCAGAAACAGCTGCACCTGCTTACATTAGAGGTGGATGTGAGCCATTCTCTCCCTTTTATTTATGTATCTCAATTGAAGAGCAGAGTCAGCTCCAGCTTCATGCACTAGCTAGTGCCCTCCTTTGTTCTTGGTAAGATGTGATTGAATCTTTCATTATACAGGGCCTCTTTTTCTTGTCTCAAGTTCTGTTGTGTTTGTTAGTGTCTAGTCAAGGGAAGAGAAACAGGAGGGAAGGATGAATCATGTTACACTCACTGAGCTGTCAGAGGAGTCTATGACTGGGGAGAGGGTTAGAGGTAGCACTGAGAGATAAGCAGGAGATGTATTAATTCAATGGAAGTTGTGTGTGCTTGTCTGAGGGTAGAACTTTGCTCAAAGTATCAAAGAAGCCACAAAATTAAAGCTTCTTAACACAGTTTGGCCACCTAAGAGGCAGGCAGGCAACACAACTCATGTACCCATCCTTTGTAGTTGTTTAATTGCACTCTGTATTAGCATTATTTAAGTTCATGCTAACAACAGCCTCTTATTCTTAGAGCTCACGCTTTAAGTCCAATTAAATATGTTGAGACAAATCCTATGCAGATGAACTCCCATCAAAATCAGTGAGCCAGAATGCTGGTAAAAGTACAAAACAATCGCTGTTTGCAGTGAGGTTCTTTTAGAAAGCTACAGCTGTAAAAATAGGACAGAATTTGGCCCAGTGGAACCTTGAAGACAAACTAAGTGCACAACTTGTGATTTGACTCATTTTCAAAATTATTTTTAGTCCATCCACAAACCAATATATATATATTTTCTCCCATTATACCAGCACAACGTGAACAGCATCTGCCATATGAGTTTTCTGAATTTATTTTCATGCACTGTTACATCTCCACCCTTTATAAAATAGTGTTTTACAGAGTATTAATTTTGTCCACTGTTTTGATGGACATATTGCCTTTATTCACTCCATAATCTGGTAAAGAAGAAAATAAGGAAAATCTTTGTAGGAAAATGAGTTGACAATGGGAAAAAGCCTTATTCTTAAAGACATTTTAAAGTATACTAGACACATACAAGACTGTTTCTGGTCTCAGCCTTGAATTGACTGCTGATGGGGAATGAATTGTGTGATTAGATTATTGATTGCCCTTCTCCATATCAGTCTGAGAAGGTTTCTGTTTAACTGTGGCTTTAGCTCTGCAAGACAAAGGCAGTGTTCTCAGGTCAGGCTGACCCTACTGATTCTTGATGGGTAAGAAATAGACTTAAGAGGATTAGCAACAGAGAAATAATTTGCTGGACAGGAAAAGTAATAAAGATTGCATTTCTTCCAGGTTTTATGGAAAAAAACCTGGAACCATTGAACATGCATAGAGGAAATAGTGTGTCACTAGGAGCACTTTGACTCCATCAGCCTGAACACAGTGAGCTCTGGATGAAGACCAGTTTGCAAGAATGCCCACAGGATCTGGTCCTTTCAGTCATTTTTGCCTAATCCAATATTATTCAGTTTGCAGCAAGAGCATGGAAAGTGTTGCTTGGTGTACTTCAGACCAAACCTCAGGCTGTTGTGAGCATTGCTTCTTGCACCCTTACAGCAGTTCCAGAAGCCATCTATTTGTACATAAATAAGCAATTCATCCTTTAAGTAGCAGTTTTCTAAAGGAATTAGGAGACTCTATCTATACTTGAAACATCAGCATTTTTCTTTCTGTAGCAAAGTCTTTCCACAAAGTTTAGTTCCCACACTTTCTGTAGTCGATTAGAGAGAAGCTTATAGTCAAATGCCCTCACAAGGGTCAGGAGAGGATGACCTGTCTGCACAGACTCGACCTCTTCATAACAGGATGTCTTTGATGTAAATGAGGATTTTTATTTTAAGCGCCACTATTTTCATTTGGCCCATACCATCTCTGCTGCTGACAAGCAACTTGGTCTCTTCGGCACAGCTGTGAACTGACAAACATCTAAAATATTTCTCTTTTTAGAAGTAGATTCTAATAAGTAATAGCAGCTTTCAGTCACTAATAATTAACCTAAACAAGGTTTTATTTCTGTCTTTTCCCCCTTCTTCCTCCACTTCAGTAGTGTTTGAAGAAGATACCAGGTCTGCAGACCCAGAGTGTAAAGACTTTTGTTTACCCAAAACACAATGACAGTCTGTGAAGCTGCAGTTCAATTCAAGTCCAACTTGGGCAACCCTCTTCGAGATCTCTGTACCTGATGCATAACAGTAGAGTGAGTGAAAAGCACAGGAATATTTTGGTTGTGCCTTTTTTTTTTTTTTTTTTTTTTTTTTTATTTTTCTTCCCCCAAGCTTAATCCCTCCTTAGCCCCTCTGCAAAACCAGTGCCCAGAGAATCCCCAGCTTTGTGATTTACACATTTGTACCCAGTTGGGAACTTGACTTTGATTCATTGTAAGTTGCCCAGTCATAACCACTCTGGATGGTCACTGGAGTTTTTCAGCATTGCAAACAGTAAGAGAAGGATGAAGTGCGAAGACTGTTCTCAGTGTCTGTGGTTTTGAAATTTATAGCCCATGAATGGGGGCAAGATAAAAGCTGGGGCTATGTTAAACAAGGACACCCAGAGCTGTGATGTCAATAGTGTATCAGTCAGTTCTTTGAGACAATTTCTGAGCTATGGGCATCTGATTTCATATGTGAGTAATGTTGTTGACTTAAAGATTTATAGCTCTCTGGGGATATTCTAGAAAATACCTACTTTCTCTTTTTGGAAGTTGCAGTGTCCAGTGATAACCTGAAACCAGGCCCAGTTAAGTCAGCAGCCTTTTTAGTCATGAGAAGTCTTCCCTTTGACTTGACTCTTGACCACATACAGAAGCTGTTAGGTGCTTGTTTTGTAACAATCTCCTCAGTGATCTGGCAGCAGAGGAGTTAAACTTAGTTATCTTTGCAGTGAGAGCTATCAGTGGACCTAGTGAGTTCTATCATCTGGAAGTCAGACTTTCAGTATTTTTTTTTTAAAAAAGCACTCATTTTTGTGTTAGGAAGGCTCTTGCTAGCCCTTATGATGGTATCTGATTTGAACTTTAATGGATAATTACATTACAAAGAAGGTTTTCCTCTGTCTTTTTAATCATGTCATGGGAGCAGAAATGTTGGTTTTTTCTTGCCTTTTTTTATCCTGTTTTAATCCCAATTCTGTTGCTGCAGGTCTACCATAAATTACGGTATGCTAAAGGAATTTCCTATTGATTTGCTCTGACAGTGATTTGACCAGCTATGTGAATAGCTGATGGAAGCAGAACTTAACTTTGGTTCAGACAGCAGAGCATTCACTAAAGCTTCAAGGTAAACATTTACAGAGGAAACCTGAAATCATAATGCCTTGCAGCTCAGCACAGTTTACAAACATGTATTAATTAAGCTTCAGTATTGGCTTTGCTGTGTGTTAGATGAGAACAGCATCCTGGCTCATAATAGGTTGACATCAGTAACCTTTTATTGTTTATCATGCTCAGAAGTCACTAAGAATGAGGGTGAAGAAATGTCAAATAATCAGGTCATATGCAAGTGAATGAGTCTTGATGGCTGAAGCTCAGTACCGTGGGAACCATTATTGTCCAGAGTAATTTCTGGAACATGCAAGTTAATTTCTTTTTTACAATGTTAGTTCATAAGCTAGGGAAATCTACAAACAAGTTGCACAGTCAAATGAA
This sequence comes from Heliangelus exortis, assembly GCF_036169615.1. Classification (NCBI taxonomy): domain Eukaryota; kingdom Metazoa; phylum Chordata; class Aves; order Apodiformes; family Trochilidae; genus Heliangelus; species Heliangelus exortis. The sequence goes on from NC_092434.1 coordinate 5,262,243, forward strand.
AATCCTTTTCCTGAATCTCATGTGTGGCTACCCAGCTAGTTCCTGCCAAAAAACAGTAAAAGAAAAAGGTTTGATGGCAAAGATAATAGGTCTTGAAGTTATTCTTACTGGAATAACAAGGCCCAGCACAAACCTGCTTAATAGAAGAGGAAGCTGAGGCAATAAGTGATATTTACTCACACAGACAATAGGGTGTTGCCTTTTCACTCTTCTGTGGCATTAGCATTTCTTGCTGCCCCACTATGTACACAGCACACTCATGGCTTTATTCGTAGAGGACTGGATTCTTGCTGTTCACAGTGGGATCACTTGAATGCTTGTGCCTGCCTGCCTAATATATGTTAATTGAAGGACTTTTGTGTCCCAGCATCTTTATTAATATTAATGGCATGAGATTTTTAATGGACATATACAAAATATGCTTGACCTAGCTTGAGCCCACACTTTTGTTTTTATACTCTCCAGTCTAGTGTGGCTTCCAAATAATTCAAGAACAAAATATTATATTCTGTGGCAGAATGCACAAACTAATGAAACATGGATTGTTCCTCAGATATGCAGCTTCTTTACCATGAGATATAAAATTTATATAACACCAGAGTATAATTATTTTTGTTTTGCTTTGGTTTTTTAATTATGAAAATAAAAACAGATTTACATTTTCTTCAGGGAAATTACTGCACTTTGGTGAAAAGGGTGAGCATTTAAAACAATTCTGTTGTGAGCAGGCTTGTCTTTTGCCACACACATTCATTTTTTAGTGAGAAGTCATTGAAATAGACTAGACTAAACTTCAAGAAATATTTTAAGCTAATGTGCAATGAAGTATAAGCTGGTCATGGTAAGGGATAATTATAAATGCTGTAATACACTGTTGGAGAAGAAACTTTAAATTTTTCTAAAAGATTAATTTATTGTTAGCACTGGTCAAAAATTTATTCTAGACAAAAAGTTTTGTTAGATGCAAGTATAAATTAAAGATTAAAATGCCAATCTTGTGCTAGGATTGAGATGATTATTTTGCAGTCCCCTCTAGATGGTTAAAGTATGGACAAGAAAACTGCTTCTGTCCCTCTTGCATTTTTGCTATGCTACTTTTTCTGATAAAGAATCTTTCAGTATAATCTGCCCTACGTTACATGGTTTGCAATAGATGTCTGTGAGACCAGCCTAACAAAACAGTATCTGCAGCCTCCAGGTTTTTTTCTCCATCTGCTGGCCTCTCTTCATGCTAGAGGCCATGCTGAAGGCTGCATAGATATTTGTTGCCCTTTCAACATCATGGACTGATGGACAGATTGTTATCCTGCTTCTAGCAGCAAAAGCTTAAGCAAAGGGGTGGAAAAGGGTCAATTTCCAGCCTGAGACACAAGTGAGCAGCTGACATCAACTGATTCCTGCACCACAGTATCTTCCACTCTTATTGGCATGTATTTGCTGCTTTATGGCCCACACCTAAAACTTGTAGTTTTATGGTGACTTCTTTGGACTGATTTAGTTTAGAAAGACATTTTGGAAATGTAAAGTACCAGTACCATCAAAAAAGGGTGGCACATCTGTTTCCACTGGCAAACCCCAAAACACATCTTGTAAATAATTGAAGGTGGTGCTGTATAATCAGATTTAATGGAATCAGAAGAGAGATGGAGGAAAATGGCTTACTTGAAGGACAAAGAAACCTGTCTACAGACTGACCTTATGCTGTTCTTATGAACCACTCAAACTAGTAACAGCCAGGAGTGAAATGAGACAAGAGTTCAGGCAGTTCCCCAGATACCCAGCTGCTGCTACTGCTGCTAGAAAAATGCACTGAGGTGCTTGTATCTGGTGCCTACAGATACGTTTCAGTGTATGAAGGCCAACTCTTAATTCTCCATTCATATTCTGCCATAGTATTATGACAATGCAGGAATAAAGGAACCACAAAGGCCACCAAAACATGAAGCCAAAAGTAAGTGTAAAGGAGTTACTTGGCGTAATCTCAATCAAGTCCTGATGAAGTCTGGCATTGGGAGTAAAAGAGGAAAGTAACTTTTGAGGCTTGTTTCTCTTGTTAGACAGGAGAAAGACTTCATAGTTTTTGATCTATGTTCAGGGATATCATCACTTGTCATCCTGGGAACACCTGTAGGAGGCAAGACTCCATCCATCTTCTGCACTTGGTAGGAGAACCAAATCAGCGTAGAGTGGAGGATATGTGGTGTGTAACAGAAATAGTTAATTGATTCCTCTGATTCCTCTGCTTGCCAGAGAGTCCTGGGTGGCTGTTTTACCTGCCTGAGGCACAAAGTCCTGCAGGTCTCACTTAATGAGGATCATGGATGAAGCCAAGTACAGGGTGGGAGCCATGACAGAACAGCATACTGCTGGTAGCATGTGCCATTGAACATCAGACTAATGTATGATGACAAAGGCAAGGTTTCTCCATCAGTCTTTGTGACAGGTGAAATACCAGTGAGAGGACAATTTGGACCAGAAGCCAAATGAGAAAGATTGATAGATTACCACAGACAGTTGAAACCAGGATCAAAAATGTGCCAGTCTTTGGCCTTGGCCTATGCCTGTTGCACTGGTTCTATTTACAGGTTCTGAGCTTTTGGGTTACAGTGCCATGGGAAGTTTATTTTTGTTGTAATTTTCCAAGCATTTCCTGGAGCTTTCTGGTGTGCAGAATAGCACCACTACACTAAATTACTTGGAAATAGCTTGGGGGTTGAAGAAACAGACTTTTTTTGTTTGGGTTTTTGTTTTTGGTGGGTTTTTTTGTGGTTGTTCACATGATTTGTTTAATAATTTCAAGGATTATAGTTTGGGAAACTCAGGAACATAACTCTAATGTGAGACGCAAAACAGAAGGAAATGTTATTCATCCAGAATGAAAGTCTGTCTTCTGCAAACTACCATTTGTGTGCAGCAAAGGTCACTTTACCTCCACAGCTCTTCTTCTGTGTTAGGTCTAACATAAAAAGATGTGAAGCATTGCCCTGTGGGTCTATGTTCCCTTCTCACCATCAGCCTGATAAGAATGGTGCCCATGTGCTCCAAAATACCTCCAGGGTTATGCCACATGACGTTAATGTCAGCTTAGCCTCTGGACCTGACTTTTTGTATTTTATTTGCCAGCTGAAAGGAAGAGAAATTTCAGTATGTGTACATAGATACTCATCTATACCAATGCACTGAATTGGTGCCAGTCCTTTAATGGGGATATTACAAAGGGCAGTGCAATTCAATGTTCATTGTCTGTGAGTATTAATATATTTGTATTTCCATAAAGTTGCACAAGAAAATGGTCTTTACAGCTGTGGTCTCTTCTGCCATTTGATAACTATATTATATGCAGCAAAATAGTAATTACAATTTAAATCAGCACATTGATGTTTTTTTCCAGAAAGAGACTTCAAATTTTAGAGATGTGATTTGTTTCTGATTTTTGTAAGAAATGGATGGATGTAGGGTTATTGCAAAAAATGATAACGTAGAGGACAAATATTAATGTTGCATGACATCTATCATTATATGTTAATATATGTTAAAGGACTAAAGTCTCTAAGTTTGTAAATTATCTAACAAAATTTATTTACTCTTTAAAAAAAAGCAAATTTATTGTGGATTGGTGAAATTTGTGACTGTTAGTAGGAGTATAAATAATCTGAAAAAATGTAAGTTGAGTGTCCTATTCTAATCCTTTTAAGGGGTTCAGTGGATGTGTATGAAGAGAAGCCCTGGAAAGGGTTGATCTGATGGGCTGAAACTATTCCATCAGGATGATGAGTGTAGTTTAAACTTTCTCTTATCTTACCAGCATTTTTGTGCATGGTAGCTCTCCTCAGCAAGCTGTTTGATTAATTCATAGCAACTGATGAACAGTTTAAAATTACAAAGCTTTCAGTTTCCTTGTTCCTGACAGATACAGAGGGCGGGCATTTCCTGATTATATGGTGTACATTCAAAATATTTGAAGTTCCCTATGGTGCTATTTGTGACTAATTTACTTCCATAGCACATTAACACTGCTGGTTTTATGCTGTGGGAGGAGTGTATGATGTGTCATGCTGTGAAGTTAGGAAATGTTTCACAACAAGAGGTCCTTCTGGCTTTTCCTGTGTTTACATTGCCACCTGGAAAGAAGAAAAGGTGGAGTAAATGACTGATGGTCCAGATGGATTGCATGAGCAGTCACATCTTTAGTCATGACACATTAAGCTGGGCAAATTCACACTGAGAAGTGGTAGGATTGCACTTCCAGCTCCTGAAAGCACATATAATCCTATGTGGGAAAAGGTGTAGGCACAAATAGGGCTTGACTATTTCCCTGCCAGTATTCTTTTGACAGGCAGTGTGCCCCACTGAACAGCCAGATGAAGTCAGGGGTATACTAATGTGCCAGACAGGGACTCTATCAGAGGAGTTAGAATCTGAGAATGATAAATCAGTGGCTGTGCAAGTGATGTGCAGCTTCAGAGACTCAGAATGGGAAGACCAAAAAGTTTCACTTCTAATTCTTGCCTATGAAAGTAGACAAATTATCTTTTGTTCATGGGAGCTGGGGTACCTTTTGTGCACTGCCTACTTGACTTATGCAGCACTGCTCAACACACTAAATGTATCCTGATTTCTAAGTAAGGGCTCCAGATACAACAGCAGCTGAGATGTGCAGCATTTCTCTCCAGTTACAGCTGAAGTCCACAGAGAGCAGCTGCTTGCTGTGCTGTGGCATGATGCAAACTGAGGTCTCGTGTTCTGTGGTGTCAGGGCAGAGCAGAGAGTGCACTTAGGCCCTGGGCTAGGAACTACATATGGGATTAAAGTGTCTGTAATTCTCACACACTTCCCTGATGTCCCAGAGCCTCTGTGACCCTGACAGCACATTCCTCTTCTTGGAACTTTTTTCTTAACCTATGCTTAACCTGACCTTTGCTTAACCTACTGTTCAGTAGATTCATTACAGAAAGAAGGTCAGGCAGCTTAGGAAATTTTGCCTCCTAAATCTTCTGCTGATTCTTTTTTTTTTTCCCTTACCATCCTTTTATAGCTTTGGAGTACACTGAACTGTCAACAAATTCTGTATAATTGTATCTCCCTTGACTTTACTGCATTTTTATTGCAATAAGAGGGCCTTTAGTGTTTGACATTGTGGCAATATCTGTAACAATAGATTTCTAAATTTCTTGGGCTCTCTAGAAATAGGTTTCTTTTTTTATGTCCTCTTTTCTCATTTCTGATTCTCAAAGGTACATAATAGAACTGATTTCTTCAATTAAAAGACATAATTAATTGCTTCAACACCATTTTTCATACTTTTTTTTAAAGACTCATCCACTAAATAGCCACATAATTCACAGGCTTACATTAAAATCTGCTTATGGTAAAATCAGTGTGACCTTCTGTGACCAGTTTAGTTCTGCAGCCTATTCAGTAAGTACAAGGCAAACACAGATCTGAATACCTGGAAGCTGTTGTATTAACACTCCAAGTACTGGTTTAGACTTGTATATTGTACTCTGACCTTGTCAGTAGACAGGATGTCATGAGATGTAAACTAATGTCTTGTGTTGAAGAATGGATTTACCTTGCTCTATGCTGAAAATCTGAACCAATATTAAGGTAGAGTTAGCGCTTCTGTTTTATGAAGAGAATTGTGGTACAATGTTTTATTTCATAGCAAACCAGGACCTCTTCATGGCAGTTTTTTTCATCGTGTGATCACATTTATTTCTACTACAAAGATTTCTGTAGTTAGAAAATAGTACTGAACTCAGCATAAGCTAATGTGTGGGAGAGAGGAGTGTGAATGAGTGTGCACAGTTTGAAGAAGGACAGGGATTACTGCTGTACATCTGAGCAGCATTTGGTAGCATTTGGCTACAAGCAGGAAAACAAAGAATCTTTGGAACCCCGGTATACTTGGCAATGTAATACATGAAGGAAGGTTTTAGGGCTCTAAATGATGCCTACAAATAAGAAGGCTTTTTCATTACATGGAATATAGATGCAATTACTACGTTTATCTTTGCAAATAATTACTTTCTTACTCAAATATAAACTAAGATCTGGATGCTAAGGCTGTTTGTATGGTTTATAAGGTTATCTAAATGTTACATGGAGTTGCCATTGTACAGGTTTTTTAATGCTGTGACCAACAGAGAAAATTGTGAGGTCTCATTTTAAATCAGTGAATCTTTGGGTCGATGTTGCCCTTTATTTCCGGTTTAACAATGTGAATTGTGCTCAAAGTTTTACTGATTTACCATTTGTTAGGGGAAAAAAAATGGTCAGACACACCTAGGCTGTTCTCCTACTTCAAGGAAGTGGTTACAGCAAAAGAAGAGCAGATGAAATGTATTCTTTCCTGCTCCTTCTTTCACAGGGATGTTAAGTAATCACACTTTATAGGCATGTGTAAAGCAGAAAGTGTTGTATCAAGGGAATTCCTATTTAAGAGCAAATTTATCAACCTTCTCAGACTCCAGTGTCAGTGAATGCATTTTTCTGGGTCACTTACCATGTAGCATTGTAGTTCCTCTGAGTGGGGTCATGTGGCAGAAGTCCATCCAGTAATGTGATGGGGGACAGGTTGCAGACAGAGCCATGTTTGAGGAATGTGTCTATGAAGAGGGCATTTGAAGCATGGAGCCCTACCAGGTGGTACATACATAGCTATGCTGTGACCTTCTGTGCTTAGTGCAACTGGTCACTGATCTCAGCTCCAGCTACTCAGGCATCCTGAAGACTGAGGCTGCAGCTTATAGTCAAGAAATGTGAGGCACTGTAATAGAACAACCCAACTGGGGTTGAACGTGAGCCTTCACAAGTCTCTCTTGAGTGTTTACTGGGTTGATTACAAAACCATGCTCTAAAATGGAGAAATAAGCAACAGAGAAGTTGAAGTGCTGAAGAACTGGCAGTCTAATCCAGATAACCCAGGCACCAGCCCAACATTCTCACTCTTGGGCCATCTTTGCTTCTTGTTTTCCATTCCCCTAATGGTCTAAGCTCTTTTGTTCCCCTCCCTTTCTCCTTCCCACATAGATACTTGAACATATGTGTACGTCTGTGTGTGTGGAATATCAGCAAAGCTGATACTTTGCTCCCTGCAGAATTCCTTGTGACCACTCTCTCATGTAACTAATCCATAGCAATGTATACTCCAACAAGGAAAATTAAAAGGTTGGGAACCACTGACCTAACTTCTTAGTAAGCAGTACAGCTGGCAATCAGATGTAACCCAAGCTCCTCGTTATTGGAGTTGCCTGAGCTATTCATAGCAAAATAAAATAGCTATGGGAATTGAGCAGGATTTATTTTGTTTGAACGCAAATTATCCCAGGTCAGACAGGCTCAGAGCTTCTGCCCCCTCAAATTCATTTCCATCAGCTCTGCCAGGCTGAAGGGTTTATCTGGAGGGTCTTCGCTGGGGAAAAGTGGCTATGGGTAGTGAACAGCCCCTGTCTAGAGCATTGGCTTTGGGCTTTTGATGCAGTCAGTGTCAGTCACTCTAAAGCCAAGACTGCTGAACAGGGAGGAGGCTCTGCCATCAGGTAGCCCAATGTGGTGTCCAAGTGAATTGGGTGTCTCTCTCTACTGGCTGCAACTTCAACAGGATACCTTCTAAGGCAGAGGGAATCTTTCAGGCTTGTCTCACTCTCACTCATGATATGAAATGATGTTCTGAAAGGTCCAGCTGCTGAAGTGGAGCCCTGCTATGTGGCAGGAAACAAGAAAGAAAATAAAACACCAAAGCCCTTTGGCTCTATTTTAAAAAAACCTCATGATTTATAGTGTTGTTTCCTGCAAGGCCTTATCCATGATTTTTATTGTTTGGAGTTGCATGTCTCATAGGGAGGAATGTTCCTGTTGGGAAACAATCAAGCAAGCATCTGTTAATGCTAAGTACCTATGGAAAAGAATGTCCAAGTGCTGATTTTAGTTATCTATCATCAGTTCTTTTTTTAAAGTTGTTCATTTTCTGTGTCACTGTGCCCTAATCTTATTGCATTTGCCTTCATCACAACTATAGGAGCAGAATATACATTAAGAAGGCATGCAGTTTCTCTAGAATATTAGTACATCTGAATTCCATCCACATAAAATCAATTAGCTGTACATGAAGGAGCAGAATCTTGCCAGAATGTTTTCATTGTACCTAATCCTTTGAGCAGCATGAGTAATTCATAGCAAACCATCCTTAGGGTGAAATTCTGCTGTGTCCAAAGGCCTGTTAAAGATCCAGGCATCTTGAAGTCACATTTCAGATAATTAGAAGGAACGTAGATGCTTTTATTTGGTACTGTTATACAGAATGAGGGGGCAGGGAAGGCTGCATTTTCTACACTTCAAAATTTCAAAAATGTAGACCTCTTCTCACACTTCAAAATTTTTCTTAAGCTGTGTGCACAGCTAGAGGGAATGGTATGAGTGGGAGACTAATGTAGCTACCTTCTGAAGTCGGTTCTGTTGTTTTTGATGTACTGTAACTCCTCAACTGTTCAGACAGCACATGACAAATAATGGGCTGCCTCTGTTTAGGAAAAGTGAAGCATAAATTCACTCATAAAACAATCCTGCTGTTTCCTGTTTGCTTTGTGATGGATTTTGGAACTGTCATAACTACTAAAATATATGGACTGTATCTTACAGTTGGAGGGATTTGCTTAAACAGGCCATCACCAAGAGCTTGGACAGCAACTGAGCCTAAATTCAAGCTGTTGGTTTTAGCTAATTGGTCTCCAGAACCATTATAGCATGGCAAAGAGTCACATTGATGGAGTCATTAATGAATTGATCTTAAGCAAACCTTGGCAAACCTTTGGTATTTAACTTAAATATTATTGGCGTGTAGTTGGTGTCATAATGCTCTAGTTTACATTAGTATTTTTCTTCAGTTCATTTATTATGCTGACTTCTGTTTTCAAAACAAAAAAAACCCAAAACCATGAGAAACAAGGGGGGCTCACCCACTGACAAGCAAGCATTTAATCTGTGGTAAAGCAATAAAATTTGTGTTAGTTCTAGAATATCTCATTACCTTGCAATAAATACCAATTTAATACATTTAAATACCAATGTGACTGCTTAAATTACCTTAAGTGGAGGAACAAATAAGAATATTTCCTTTTTTGCCATACGTTGACAGAGGATTGCATAAAGATGTTTTAAACAAGTTCAGTCAACTGCAGAAATACAAAGGTACTATTCAGAGATAACACTGTCTTTGTTCATATAGGAATAATTAAAGACATACTATTTTGTTACCTTGCTTTAATAAGTGCTGCAAGTTCTGTGTAGCACATTTTTGAGCAACCAAACAGTGTAGTCTTTCATTACTACCTCAGGCTGGCATTTTAAACAATGTACTTGCCTTCTGTCAGATCCTCAGATAATAAAATGCCATATTATTCAGAACCCTTAAAATTTTATATTTTGGAAGAAGTATAAAATATCTTAGAAAAAATTATAAATGTGTTTATAAGTCCCTTCGAATCTGCAGAAAAATATGATCTGCACAGTTCTCAAATAAGAATAGACAACCAGTGACTCTAATGCTTCTTTAATGATAGAAATATTTTAGCCAGTTAACTTAACCTAAGTTTTTGCTATGGTATAGAGTTAGATATTACAATCTGGTGAAAATCAGTAAAGGTCTGCTGAGGTTATTCTCATCAGCCAAGAACCCAGTCCAATAAAACCTTTCATTTGTACTTCCCTGACTCTGGGATAGTTGTGAGTAACTGTCCATGTACAGACTTGATACTTCACTGAAGGATGGGTAAATTTCTTTGGCAAACATAAAAGCAAGGGAAAAGTTTAGTTAACTTAAAACTCTCTCTTTCATTTAGTATGTTCACATGCCTTTATGCTGCCTGGCTTGGGATAGGATCAAAAATGAACATGCTCTCAGTTTTACTCGTGGGATTTCTGACTTCAGTAATACATGTGTATTATTGGAAACCTCATGAGAATCCATTCTCACTAGTTTCCCAGAACATTTTCTTTCCCAGATTGGTATAAATGCACACTGGGAATGCTTGCAGAGACAATGTTCAGCTTAATGAGAACTTCTGGGTGCTTAATACTCTTTAAAAGTCAGTCATTTATTTAACAACCTGTGCACGGATTTAGGGTCTGGACCTTTCACTTTTTGCTGGAGAATCATGGATCAGGTCCCTGTCACTGTCACTGTGTCTCAGAAGCTTATTTGATTTGCTCTTTGCTTCAGTAGCACGGGTGCCTCAGTGTGAAGTGGGCTTCTGAGGGGACAACGTATGAAGGGAACGTACACCTCAGCTCTGATACCTGGTGCTGCTGTCCCCTTTGTAGTTATCATCCAGAAAATGGGCTGCAGGGCAGAGCGGTGAGGGAATGAACTTATTATTACCATGATATATTACCATGATTTACTGCCATTGGTTTGGCTGTTTGCACATTTTGCTTCCCAAGGGTAAAGATATCTTTCACTTCAGAAACACTTTTTGCAATTCAGCTCCTTCTTTCTGCTTTGCCTGGTATGTTCCTTGTAATTTTTTCTACCTAATTTCACATCTTAATTTTCTCATTTTGATTATATTTTCCAGAGCATTGACATTTTGACCCTAACCTGAGAGGTTTTCAATAATCCATCTTTCAAAAAGTCAGTTAGTGATATTTGGTATCTACAATCCCAGGTCAATCTGCACTATACTGCTGGCTATAATTCTTGGAAGTAGTTTTGCTTGTGACTGTAGTAAGGTTACAGTCTCACATATCTTTCAGACTACCAATTTAACCCCTTCCAGGAGGTGAGTCTATTTCATTACACATTCTCTAAAGAAACAATAATTTATTTAGACTGCTTACATGATGCAGGATTGCTTTGAACTGCCTTGTATTAGTATTGATTGAATGTTCTTGCTTTGAAGAAAAGAGGAGTTCATAAGATGAATGTTGACAAACTTAACTTTATTCTTCTTGGGATTCCCTGGCATGTGTGAGAAAAATATATCTTTACCCCGTTTTCCAGGCTTGACCCAAGCCCCATTCTAAACAGCTGGCAGTTTTCCTGCTGTCTAGACAGGATTTCTATCAGGCTGCTGGTATATGCACAGGGGACTGCCATCTCCACATGGGTTTCTCTGAGTACGCATTTGAAATGGATTTAAAATCACTGTCACTGTTCTCCAAACTGCTAGTCAGGAACTAGATGTTGCACAATACCATGTAGACATGTAAATGTTATGCTGTGCTGGAGCTAATAATCCAGTCTCCTAGCAGCTACACTGCTTCTAGTTTGAGCTTGCTTGCCAGCAGCTGCCTTGGAGCATGTGGCAAACGGATGTAGGACTAACAGTGAACATAAAGGTTGTTTCTAAACTTGAAGGGAATACCATAACTGTTTATAAAACCTGAGGAAAGGGTCTCATCTCTCCATCAGGCTGTGGTAGAATCTGAGCAGAGGTACAGGAGGCTATGGGAGACCTCTCGCTTCCTCTAGCACACAGTGCAGTGTGTTGGTATTTGAAAATTGACATCTGCCCAATTCTAGAGGCCAGACTGGAACCAAAGACAAGTTATGGCTGTTGTCAGGTTGTCTCTAAGTTGTGTGGATAGCTTCCTCTTCTCTGGATCTCCATCACACCCCCTTTTGGCTTCTAAGATGCTCATTATTCCAGTATGGGAAATGTTCTGAAAGACAAAACCAACTGGTGGGACATCTGAACTAGGGGAGTCTCTTCTCCAGTCATGGAATTCTTTGGTGGCAGAGGTTGGTCCTTAGTGTTTTCCTTTCAATGCCAAAGTGCCAGAGACTTAGCAGAGTATCAGGGCAGAAAATAAGAGTTTTACTTTGATTAAAATGAACTGTAGCCAAGATAATCTCATGAGATTTCACTGCAAAGTGAATGAGAAAAGACTCCAATATGCAGTGACCCGAGTCAGTCCCAGCAACATTGTGTTGTGAATGCTAGACATATAGGCATCTTTGACCTCAGATAATTACAAATAACCAGAAACTATAGTTCTTAGGTCATCTGTTCATCAGTTCTTTACATTTCAAGGAAGTTCTCAATTTACATTTTTATTTGTTTTTAAGTAGAACTAAAACTGTCCTTTATATCTCTGTACTTTACATGCTGTAATTCTCATTAAAATGTGTTTGAGTCATTGATTCAGTGTTTTTTAGGAGTTGGACAGTTGGGAAATAACACAACAGAAGTCTTGGATCAATGTCCATTGAAGTCTGTGGGAAACTTTATGCCAATTTCACTTGGCCTATTGTCAAGTCTTTTAAAACTTTGCATGAATATTTGGAACTATTTTAATGGGTGTGAAACTGCATTTAACTCTTCCTTTTGAGAGATTTTTCATCTTGAGTACATACAAACCAATCTAACTGTATGGGCCTCATTAATTTCTGTGACCATTGTTTTAGCTGCTATCAGTTAAGACAAAATACTTTTTTAACACCTAATTTTATATATGTGCTCATAACAGAATAAAGCATTCTGGATATATGTAGTGTTCCTTAGATAATACATGCAAGCTTTTTAACACTTTATTTAGTTGAGATACTCCTGTTGTTCTACAAACTGCAATTTAACTTTATGTCAGTATTAAGTAGTTGTGTTTAGCAGAGACATTGCAGTCCATTTATTCATGTGTTTTAATTCTGTTTCATTTCATGATGCTTCTTACCCCATTATTTGTATCTAAGTTGTCAAACTCCCGTAGCTTTAATATGCATATGGCAAAGATGTTGCCTTTAATTTAATTACCCTGTAATGAAAACTCCTTCAGAGAACCCACAGCCATAAGGCTTTTCTAGTTTAGAGCAAGGGTTTGTCTACTACCTCACTATTGCTTTGTTTAAATATAGGCAGGAAATCTAAGTTCTGAAATTCCTTCACTCACCATCACTGCTTTGTTTCTTTGGGAGAGTCTGCTTTTTGGAGATGCTGAGACCTCAACATTAATTAGGTTTACAGGCTGGTAAGCTGCCAAAGGCTTCACTCAGAGTCTAAGAACACAGTGGGAGAAAAATGGGAGCAGCATATGTTCTGTTCCAGTAGGAGGCCAATGAGACCTGTTAAAAACAGATATGCTAAAGTGTGACTCCAAACCATTCCATGTGGGCCTAAAACCAGTGAAAGATTTACCTGGTTTTGTGTAGCTAAGATGAACTTAGAGTAGTTTAAAAATTTCTTGTTATTTTTCAGTTTATTGTCTAGCATCTATTTAAAAGAATCTTGAAGCAGATATTTTATTGTGATTTCCCTTATCCAAATTTCACTTTGAGGTTCTTTCTCTTTTTGAAACACACCAAGGGAACAGAACAAGCAGATTACTTTGGTGATAACACCCTGACACCGAGGAATTTCACAAAGACATATTAGATCTGAAAATTCCTCCAGCCCAGAGCTAAGCTAACTTTTCATAACAAGTAACAAGTGGGAGGAATGGTGCCTTCTCATCTCATATCAACTTTTCTGCAAACAAAATGCAAGTTCCTCTGATTTCTTGGTTAAGAATTATTTGCTACCCACACAGATCAATGTACATCCTTCCATTTACTTTCCAATGGCATGGAATATCCCTTATAAAAGATAGCAAATATGTGTTGTGAGGGAAGAACAAGAAAACAGTAAATTCCAACTAAGCAATCTCGTGGGTTTTTCTTCCCACCATATTCTCACAATTGCTGCTATTATTAGTGATAGCCACAGTGGGAGAGAGAGGGAATAGACAGAAGTCCCTGGTCTTTTTCATGCTGTGTTGTCTAGACTTAGTAAAAATGTTAGATTTTGTCATCCTGTTTCTTCTCATGGTGTTATAATTGCAGAGAATCTGAAGGAAAAATGAAGTCTTGACCTATCTGACCTTCTTCTTGTTGGATCTCAAACCCATCAAAGTTAATAGAAAGACATCACTGAGTTCTGATTCAAGAAAATCCCAGGAATACTTAAAGCTGTGCTGGCAGGAGGAAAACCTAACGCATAAAATTTCCATTACAATTTTGCAGTATTTGAAATATTTGAGCTGGAGAAATATACTGCAACTAACTCATAATTACAAAGATCTTTTATGTATTTGTAGAAAAAATGCTCAGGGACACTTTTTCTTAACAAACTGCCCAAAAGTACAGGCTAGCTAAAATCTGCCCTCCTTCAAGGAACCTGAACTCCTTGGCAGGGTAAAGTTAGCAAAGATGATTCTGTGTTAGAGTCCTACCTCTGTGCTCTGTAGTTTCTCAGCTGGCATGTTTTCCAGCCAACATGACCATACCCATAGGCCACTTTACTTCACCAAAGGCTAAAACTCAAGAACCTATGTGAGAAATATGTGGCAGTTACTGCCCAATTACCCCCTTTGCAGCAATCCAGAGGACTGAACTGAATCAGCTCTGTCAGAAGCCAGCATTCTCAGCATTTCTTTGGAATTACCAGAGAGATTATTTTAAAATGAATCTTTGAAACCATCCCATACCTGGAAGAAATGGAAAAAAGGTTAGTGATTGAGTGAGTGACCAGACTGCTCTGTGGCACTTCCTCTTTCTTCTTGACAACTTCATAAAACTGGATGTTATCAGAAAAAGAAGGTATCTTTCATTCACACAACATTCCTCAATATGGAGGATGTGTCTGAGTAAAACCCAAAGGAAAGAAGTCTTTTTTGAGATCTAGGGTAATTTCTGCTGGAAAAAAAGTAAAAGCCTTTTTAAAACAGTCAGCGACAGCCTCTGTAAAGGTGGAGGTAAATATACATGCAGTACAGGGTCCAGAATTCAATTTGCCTCCCTGCCTCGGCCCCCCAAGAATTCTCAATCCACCCTTATGATGTTAAATATAGAAATTACATTGAGGCTGAAGCTTGGTGTACATCAGGGACAGTTTCTTAGAGGAAAATGTAGAAAACCCTTTGTTCCATATGGTTCAAATCATTTACAAAATGAATCCTACAGGAATAATTTCAGATGTGGAAACCTTTAAAATGGGGAAATAAAAACCAGATTCAGTAAATTTATTTTTTCAACTTAAAAAAAAAAACATTTAGCAGTGCCCAATTATCAGTGCACTCTAGTAAAGATTGCCCCTCAGAACCACTTCTAAATTGTGTGATGACACACATCATAAGGATTAAAATATTAGTCTTCTTCCCTACAGGAAAGTACTTTGTCATGACCAAATGTAATCTGACATTTGAAATATGCCAAGTTACTGCAGTGAGCAGGCAAGTTAAATTCTTGTCAATTATTTAAAGCTTGTCTTTTATTGTCAGAGGCAATTTTAACCTTCACATAGAACGTTAAGTAGGTATAGGCTAAGATATGTAGTTATAAATTCATATTGAAGAAAGGAGAGGGAGCAAATTGTTACTCAGAATATCATCTATGTTTGCTTTTGTGTTATTTTACAGGAGGCAGATAGACCCTCCTAGTTCACAATATGGAATCTTTTCCACTGTCAAAATTAAAATCACAGTATGATTTTACAAGGACTATTACAAGCCCTCCCCCTGTCCATGCCCACCCTCCCCACAGATGCTTACATTGGGGGTTCTGTGAAGATACCTTTGGTTTGGAAAGACAGAAGTGAATTAGCCTGGAAAGGGCATAATTTCTGATTGTAGACTGTTGAGGACCTGTATACCTCTAATAAGTCATTTCAAACTGGAATAGACTTACAGTCAACTTTAGCATTAGCTTAGTGAATGGATAAAGCTGTGAAGATTTTATTGTAACTTTCTATTTTCACTTGCTTGTTATTTTCTGCTGAGTTTTCCTCATGGGAAGTAGTTTTGAAAGTGCAGAAAATTCCACAAGTCCTTAAGAAATACAATGCTTACATTAGGCATTCAAACTGCTTTCCTTCTGATATCCTTGGGATTCTGGTCCTAGGAGGTCAGACCAAAGAAAAGCATCAATTTCAGAAAGGAATAGATGATACATGTCTACTATGTGCATTTTCAAAGAAAAACTTTTGAGGAAGGAGGTGGAATCCTGATCTGGGAGGACTTAAATGTAGAGCAAGATGGTTTGCAATTGACATTTGTTTGTCTGCACATATTTTTCTGAAGCATAAGAGATATGTAGTCCTTGTGGGATGTCAATTTTGGCAGCAGGGTGTTGGCACATGGTAGAGCCTCACTGATCCAAAAAAAAAAAAAAAATCATCTGTATCTAGTATTGGGTATATAAAGTAATAGAATTACCTGATGAAACTTCTTGGGTTTTGACTTGGTAAAAAGGAGTGTTTATTACAACATGTTTTACAAAACCAAGAAATGAAATAAAATCATAACTGATTAATGAGCTGCATGGAAATACTTCCTCAGTGCCACCCACATTTGCCTGGCCCTGATCCTGGAAACACTTCATCACATGTGCAGTTTTATGCACAGATGCTATGTGAAAAATACAGTGTAGTTTTCCCATACTTAGTTCTGTCTTTCAGGGATCCAAGAAGAAAAGCAATTAGATACTTGCTTTCACTGATCAGTTTTTTCTTATAGGAGGGCATAAATTTTAAATTGCCTTCATGATGATTAAATTGTGGGGAGCTAATTACTGAATAATATTACTAAAATACTCAGATGCTTCAGGTTCGTGCTGCTGTACCATGAAGTGCTCATGTTTCTACTTAGAGTGACCTTAAGTCTCGGATTCCTGTCTAGTCATATCTTATTCTGAAAAAACCCTGAATCTTAATTCAAACAGTTTGCTTTATACTAACATAAACATTTATTAGAAGTTGCATTTTCCAAAAACATTTTTTAAATGTATATTCTGTGCACAAGCTCACATACAAACAAATGTTTGTACCAAGAATGGATTAATATTGCATATGAAATTATTCATGGTGGGGAGGTGCTGTGCTGCCAGTCCCACAACATTCTTGTTCTGTGTGTTACCAAATGTGAAAAGTGGTGATCTCTGAAGTGAAACAATGCATACTTTTATTAGGAAGACTTCCTAGATTGTATCTTGAGTAAATCTAATTTAAAGGAGCACATTTCCATCTGTCTAGGCACTGAAGGGAGACCCCTTTAAGTGTTAGCATGTTCCAGCCATGAATCTGAACAGTTTTCTAACTGATGGTGGTGGCTGTTTTGTTTTGTTTTGTTTTGTTTCAGTCAGGTTTGATAAGGACACAGAAGACTGAGTTCCTTATATCTCCATTACCTCAGCAACTAGCACAGGAGCACAACTACACATCACCTGCTGGACACCATCCTCACGTGTTATATAAACGAACTGCAGAAGAGAAGGTGCACCGGTACACAGTAGAGTCCAATCCCAAATACTTTTCTTTTGGTCATCACAGAATTCCCACTTCCCACAAGTACCATGCTCAAGCGAATCGTTACCACCATGGAAAGTTTCAAAAGCAACATTTTTGTGGACGTCGCAAGAAATGTATGTAAGGAAACTTTCTCTCCTTGTTTGAGATATTGGCTCTCAGAGACTGTGTGATGATTCTGAGGTGTAGCTCGTATTCATATTTGTGATGGAGGTGTAATGATTTTAAGTAATAGTTATAAAGCAAAAAAAGATATGAGAAACTTGGTTATTTATTTAAATTGATGTCATCATCCGTTTGATTAAGCCACCAGAATCACTGTTTAGTGTTTTTATTCTCTACTTAGATTACAAAATCCCCTGCCTGATTCTTTTGATACTGACATAGTTTTCAGTAAGTAGTTCTGGTTTGGATTTCTGTTTTTGCACAATGATGGTTGCCAAGTCCCTGAACTGCTTTCTCTAAGTTGGAGGATATATAACTAATTAGTCTTGGAGATGAAGAAAAAATCTACCAGATCATTTATTTCTGAGAGTATAGAGAATAAGTCTTTCAGAATTCACCACTTGATAATGAAATTTTCAGCAACTGAGATCTTCAAAAAGAACCTCCTGTGTAAATTGTTTAAGTAAGATTTTGGAGCCACCTCTTAAAAACATATTGGAATATATTATCCTGCCAAGGTCTATTCTGAGTCCTTCATTAGGCACTCAAATTGCAGAACATTTTAGAGCCCCCTTGGACCCTATGTTCATACTTACAGCATTCAGTTGATTCTGTTTGAAAGCTGATCTGCTTCTGAGCTGAGTTCCTTAATGAGGGTCTCCAGGACTGCACACAGGATTGAAAACATTGTCTCAGTCCAGTTATATTCTTCCAATTTCCTACTTGAGTTCTGAGAAAATAAGTAGGTTCTTTTTCCAAAAGGCATGTAAGGAAGACAGATAAAAAACAAAGAGAAGGGAAAGAATGAGAGAGGAGGTAGTAGAAAAGGTGGTTGTCTGAGACTGAGCCCTATTAGAAGCCTGAAAACTGCTTATTAAAAATTGACTGCTTCTTAAAAAAATGCTTCTCACTAGATCTGGAAGCTAGACCTCAAATTCCAGATGCACAGGCCTGAAGAAGGTATCAGAAGGACAAGAAAAATGTAGATATGCTATTAAAAATTCTGGTGTATTTTTTTGCCACAGATGCTACCATTTTATTAGATTATTCCTTATTTTAAGCTGATTATTGCATATGAATGTGGTTCTCGCAGTTCCTTCTCTCCCTCTTGCCACCCTTCCCCCAGGAATGAATCAGGTATTTTTCAATAAATAAGTATGAGAACTTAGCCATGATGAAACTATTCATGGGTGATCTGAACCTCTTCCAAAACTGAGTTTTATTTCCTTTTAGATACCCCTAAGCCACCCACAGAAGAGACATACATTCGCTCAGATGAATATGGGACCCCTGCAAGGTTCAAAAGATCATCTGCTAAAATTCAGAAAAATGGAAGTCTAAATGTTGAAACCCTTGTTGTGGCAGATAAAAAAATGTTGGAGAAACATGGGAAGGAAAATGTAACAACATACATCCTAACAGTTATGAATATGGTAAGATATGGTGTAACTGAAGGATGTTTTCCTTGTTGATATTGTTACATCAGAGTGTTTAATTAGACAAATAGTGATATCACAAGTAGCAGGGTCACCTTACACAAGATTGTCTTCTAGCCTCATTTAAAAACACAAGAAGAAAAACAAGGAAAAATTTTAAAACGTTAAATTTTAAAATGCTTCTTGCATAAAGAAAAAGGCAAGTACTCTGAAATGGAAAATTGGTTTTCATTTAGTATCATGAAGTTTAGGTTTTTTTGTCTGATGTCTCTGCTTGAAACAATTTTTTTGTTGAGAATTCACAAATTTATTTTGAGAAAATTAATGTAATTTAAGTAGAAAACTGTTTTCTTTTGTCGCCTTGCTCTTCAGTTTTGTACTACAAAACTTGAACATTGATTACACTTCATTCAGGAGATCAAGGGCAGAAAAAACCCTGTTGAAATCAGAAGTTTTTAGTTTTTTGAATGGCTGGTTTGGGGTACAGTTCTGAATTAAGCTCCTACAAGGTATATAACTCCATCAATTTGTACTGAAAACTGAAGCCAAATGCAATAACTTAATCCATATGTTTATTCTGTTAAAAAATGAATGAATAAAAACCCCAACAAAACAAAAATCAAACCACATGTAGATAATATTTCTTCTTCAATAATCATTGCAGGTCTCTAGTCTGTTTAAAGATGGAACAATTGGAAGTGATATAAACATTATTGTTGTGAGCCTTCTCCTTTTGGAACAAGAGCCTGTAAGTTGTGTCAGAATTTCTGTGAGGTATACTTCATTTTTTACTGTT
Organism: Heliangelus exortis; assembly: GCF_036169615.1. Classification (NCBI taxonomy): domain Eukaryota; kingdom Metazoa; phylum Chordata; class Aves; order Apodiformes; family Trochilidae; genus Heliangelus; species Heliangelus exortis. The sequence continues at coordinate 5,281,910 of NC_092434.1, forward strand.
CGCAGGGAGCTTTGGGTGTTCCCATGTTATATGAATTACATTTTTTTTGTTGTTGTTTGTTTTAAAAACATAAAGCATGAGAAGATTCAAATCATGAAATCCTCCAGAATCACACTTTCAGCATTTTACTGGTTCTCGGGTTTTGATACCAAAATCTTAATTTCATATGAATGTCCTTTAGAAACATTGAAATGCTTCCAGTAAAATATAACTTTCCAGCATTTTCTTGAAGATAAATGGCTGGAATGAAAAATCTATTTATGATGTCTTTAGATAAAAAAAAGCAAACATTGAACTGGGCTTTCACTGGATTTGAACTGAATGTGATGATCAGATGGGGAAGGAGTCAGAAGTCCCAAACTAAAAGTATCAGGTGGCAATGTAGCAAGGTGGGAGTGGAGCCAATTATTTTGGCAAGGGTGCTGAGAAAAAAGAAGGCAAAATCTCTTTTGATGAAAAGAAATGTGGTGGGTTGATCTACCTGAATAATACTTTCCCTCCCAGAAATCTCCAAACATTTTAGTCACAAGACTAAAAATGGTCTAATGTTCAGCTTTATCAGGAATCAGATATATTTGTACACTGTAATTCCAACGACTGACTTAGGAAATAAAAGTGTGTCCGGGAAGAAGTGCAGGTTCATTTTACAACTGTAATAAATTCACTCATCAACTGAATTGGTCATCACTGACAGTCAATGTGCAAATGCCTAAGTTTATGTAGATCAAATATGAACAAAATTTGCAGTTGTCCCTTGTTGATTCTTACTCTCACAATCACCTTTCTCAAGTACTGACAAAAGCACCTTGTTTCTGTGTTTGTAAAATATTAACAGGGTGGATTGCTGATTAACCACCACGCAGACCAATCACTGAACAGCTTTTGCCAGTGGCAATCTGCTCTGGTTGGGAAGAACGGAAAGCGCCATGACCACGCCATCTTGCTTACGGGTTTTGATATCTGCTCGTGGAAAAATGAGCCTTGTGATACTTTAGGTATGAGAGAAGAACACATTCTGAGAAACTCGTGTTGACAGCAGCATCATGATTCATAGAGACTGAAATATTACAATTTTTTTTTTAAAGTAAATTTTTGCACATAGTCTTCTTGAAGATGAAAGAGCAGTATTATTTTTACATATTTATCTGTGAAGTACCTTGAAGATAAAGAGTATTACTGGTATCACTTCCCCAGAAAAAGTGGCTACATAAGCTATTGAAGACATCCTTTGGATTATCACCTTTTCAAGGAATATTTTTGATTTTGAATATTTCTGGGCCACACTAATACTATTTTTTGTGTGACTACTCGCCCTTTTTGAATGGGATTCCTCTCTAATTTTGGAGCAGTGATGCCCTAACTGGGGGTGGGGAAGAGACTAATCAGTATGAGTGAAGTGTATTTTGGGAGGTTGGGTTTGATTTCTCCTTCTTATACAGGAGCCCCTTTATTGTCAAATAATGGTCTGATGTAGTTCTTCAATGTTAAACCTGATGAAGTAGACAACAATCTTCATGCACCACAATAGACTGGCTTATTAGGAGCAGTGCAGATGATTGAGATACTTGGAATTCTGTAGAGGAACAAACTATTCTACTGCTTCCTTCCTTCAGGATTTGCACCAATCAGTGGCATGTGCAGCAAATACCGTAGCTGCACCATTAATGAAGACACAGGTCTTGGACTGGCTTTTACAATTGCTCATGAATCTGGACACAAGTAAGTTATTTTTCACTAGTCTTACATACTCCTTTTATAAATAAATATATAAATGAAGAGCAAGATAACACTGGTTGATATAAAACAGTTAAACATGGATCATTTACATATTTATCTGTGAAGTACCTTGAAGAGAAAGAGTAGATCTAGATAAAGATTAAAATATAGATCATCCAGTTAATGCATTGGTCTTAATTTATATCGCCTCTTAAAAAAATCATTATAAAAGGGACACTGCAGCTTGCAGTATGGGGCAGTGATCTCTGAGTCTCTTAAAGGCCGCTTTTCCAGAAAAACTGGTGTTTCATGGGATCTGGGAGCTATTCATTCTATTCAACCTGTCCTTTGTTCTATCTACCTCTTTAATGAATGCTTCAACCAAAAACAACCTTTGTGGAGGTTTCTGCCTTTCTGTATCTATATCCACTGGAGTTCAATTTGATTTCTATGGTAATAAGACTGTCATTTACCTAAGAACCTGCTGTCTCTCAAACAAAATTAGTAATAATCTTCCATAGGCCTTCACTTGTTCATTAAATTGTTGACTTAAATCTAAAGAAGATGATTAGATTTTGTCCTCCTGTTTTGGTTTGGTTTGGTTTTTTTCAATTAATTTTTAATTACTTTTTTCACAACATTTTGTATGGTTTGGATTTTCATTTTTAACACAGCAGAAGCAGGAGTCTGTCTAACTGACATTATAGAAGCATTGTTTCTTCTCCATGTGGTAGGAACCTGAAATCAAGGTTCAGATAAAGCAAGGGCATAAGATCTTTATTTTGTGCAGCACCATTGCTGCATGGAATATCTTTGAAAAGCTGTGATACTGTGTTATGCTGTTTGGTCAAGGCATGAGTCCTCCTGATTCTGCATGACTGACTCAGGACTATTTAGTTTTCACTGTACAAATATGCTCTACAGTATACTGTGACCTAATGTCTACATGAGTGACCCTTTCGCAAGTTTCTGTACATCTGAAGGGAAATGAGGAATTAAAGAATAATCCAGCTACCAGTGAAGCCCACAGGAATTGTGCAAACACTTCCAATGGGACCAAATATGTAAAATATTTATTGTTTGATCCTCCTGTCACCCTAGTGCAATTTCACTGACCATTTTTAATTCCCTTTAATCCATATTAGGAGAGAATCAGGCCCATACCTTATTTTTCAGGAATTATCCCCTTTAGTGTCTTAGTGTTCTTTCTTCCTGTTTATTTCTTACTTTTTAATCTTTCAATTTTTTTTTTTTCACCACTGCCTCTGATTCTTATATTATTCATCCATTCTTTGGTATAGTTCCATATTGCTGTCTAATAAAATGCATCTTATCTCCTGGGAAAAAAATCTGCCCCAGACACAAAATGTCTTTATTATAATTTATTTGTGTTCATATTTCTGAGACTATCTTGTATGTGATGTAGGACAAAAGAGCAGTCCTTTTTGATACAGGGACTCCTGGAAGAAAAAAACCAAACCTGTGGCAGCTATGGAGGAGCTAATGTCCTTTGTGTATATATTAACCTAAGGATTTCATAGTAGGAGAGTAGTGTGTGGTGTATTGATCACACTCTGAGTAGCTTTGGTTGTTACACACTTTTGTCACTTTATAGTTTGTGCTTTTGCCTGAAAGCTTACCAGTTCCTTTGGGAGTTCAGAGCCCATTGTGTCACTGGATATATAAACTGTGCATTCTTTGGCTGCAATGCATGTGAACCAAGTTAGTATTTTATAAAGGATTCTAACATACCAGCCCAGTCAGGACTTTTATTGTCCCATTTAGAGAAGGAGCTGTACATCTTTGCAAGTCTGGAGTCTCAGCGGGTGCTGCAGTAACTGTGGTGACCCTGCAATGTTTTATAACAGTAGAGGATCCAGTCCAGTAAATTAGATATTCCCTGCACATCCACAGATTGCATTCATGGAGTCACCAATGCAATGCAATGTTGAAGTAATAGATTATGAAATTTCTATTCAAAACACATTGAAATACACTGATGTACAGTGAGTAAATGTAAAACAGTGAGAGGAAAAAGCCCGAAAAATAACTTTATCATTACCATAAACTCAACATAATTTGTCATTTTTAACATGTGTCTTTAAATTGTTTATTATTCTTTATATTAGTCTAACATCTCTCCTGGTGAAAGGGGAGCTCCTGATGCTGCAGACTGAGCAAAGCTACCAGTAAGAATCAGTATTCCCACTAAAGATGTTACAGTCTAGACAAAGTAACAATATATAACGGAGGCCAGGAAAAGAAAGTGATTTGCTGGAGATAATATAGCAAGTTAGTCACCAAAAATTAGAAAAAGAATGTTATTTTTACACTCATACCTTATATTCTATAATTTCAATTCTACTCCTTTTGCTACAGATTGAATGCAGCTATATATTTCTTGCCTCCTATTAGGATGACAGTTATGCTATATTCTTGCAGGTGTATAACACTGATGTTTCCCTGGATTCTGATCTCTACACTGTAAATGTTAACAGGCATTATTCTTAGGCAAAGAAAGGCTCAAACTGCATGTGTGTTTTAAGCTGATAGATTTATAAGCAAGTTCAAGTGTGGGTGAGGATTTGCTACTTCCATCCACTCACTGCAGAACATTTCTCCTTCAGGAAAGATCAATGGTTAAACTGTAAAACTGACCCAGGCTGCAGCTCTCAGACTTACATGACTGTCTTGTCATTACACATTGCAGAGCTTCTGGGCATTAACAATATGGATCTGGCTTGAAACCTGACTCTTTTTCTCATTAGACAAGCATATGATGACAATAAAGTTCAGTTAATGCTATCAGAACTTGTTTCATACTAACAGTCATTGGTAAGGTGCACTTGTTTTCATCCCTTTAGCATGCAAGGGATGCGTTCCACATTCCCTGTGGAGTTCAGCCATAGAGATGTTGCACAGAAAGTGTTTCTTCTGCCCCAAATTGTGTCTTGCTTCTGATTATATAGATTTTTCACTGCCATGCGTGCTTCTCTTTTCAGCTTTGGTATGATTCATGATGGAGAAGGAAATCCTTGTAGGAAAGCTGAGGGTAATATTATGTCCCCCACACTCACAGGAAACAATGGAGTGTTTTCTTGGTCTGTGTGCAGCAGGCAGTATCTCAACAAATTTCTCAGGTAGGTCAGACGTAAATCTGGGCCAGTGCCAGGGAATGTATCTTTTGTTACTAGGCTTGAACTCTTGAACAGACATAAAAATCAGTTAAGTGTGAAATTCACTTCTTTTAAAATGTGTTCCAGCCAATGTACTATTATTTGAACCCAAACACTTGGGGGCTCAAAGGTATGAAGTGAAAAGGAGGTATGGCATAGGGGGGTTTTGCCCGGCCTCGTTTCGAAAGACTGAACGTCACCCCCCATGAATATCCTGCAGTAAGGACTGGCAGATCATTGTTTCCCAGGCATTCCTGTCAGCAGCCAAGTGTATTAGAGAATTAGTAGGAAGTGAACACAAAAGAGGGCAGACATAGTGGTACCAAAGTCATTACAAAGTGTAAAGTAACATTAGTGGCCTTTCTTACTGGAATTTCTCATAAGTAAGGACATTTTACATTTCTCATTTACATTTCTGGGGTGGGGAGGGAAGGGAGGAAAGAGAGAAAGATAGCAGTTATTTCTCCAGCATGTTGAAATCATTCTATGAAGCTTTTAAAGGAATGGTTTTTGGTCTGTATTAAATGCCATCAGAATTTCTGTCCTTTCCTTTACAACTTGGCTTTTATTTTGCTTGGTTGGTTTTTGTTGTAGATAGGTAGACTACACATGATTACTAAAACAATGTTTAAGCTGTGCTAAGATTCAGATCCAGTACAGGCATTTAAGTTCCCCAGAGTGAGAATCAAGCACCTACACAATTCTGTGAATCTGATCCTTGAATTCCAAATCAGTATCATAGAGTAGTGGCCAAGGAAGGTGACAGTTCTGGTGATTTTTCTGCCTCAGTGATGCAGCATATTCTGAGTACAGAAGCAAATTGCAAGCTAGAAAGTCACACAAGTCCTCCAACATGCAATGTGGTCCAAGAGACACTTGGAAGATAGATCCAGCATAGGGTGACCTTCTGTATACATGGGTTCTCAACCATATTCAAAGGGAAAAAAATAGACTATAGGGTACCTTTGGTCTTAAGCTGGACACAGATAACCCAAAGCACACAAACTGTGAGAGTCTCCTGTCAGCAAATGCTGAAACAAGACAGCGTGCCTCTTGATTCTGCTGGTTCCTGGTCTGGAGAATTTAAGGGGAAGAAGCAGACTAGATCAAATTGCTCTTGGTTACAGAGGGCTAAAGGGAGGAAAAGAATTTGACATCATTCTTTCTTGTTGTCACTATAGTCCTAAAGCCTGGAAACTCCTGCTTCCTTAAAACTTTGCAGGTCAGGCTACCAACAAGATGTCAAGATCTTTTGGCTCCTGCAAGCAGATAGTCTCATTTCAGTGCATACTTCTGTGCCAGTTAAAGGTACTGTATTTTTGCTGGTCTATAGCAAATTAAAATATTTTAATATAAAGATCATAATCATGTGTAATATACATTCTCATTATAGTACAGCCCAAGCTGCCTGCCTGATTGATGAACCTAAGCAAACAGGACAGTATAAATACCCTGACAAACTGCCAGGGCAGATCTATGATGCTGATACCCAGTGCAAATGGCAATTTGGAATGAAAGCAAAACTATGCAACCTCAGCTTTGTAAAGGTACCTGTTGATATACTTTTGAAAAGTTAAAATTACATTAGAAAAATGCAGTACATTAAATAAGTAATACAGTGTTCTTCAGAGGCCTGGATTATTTCTCTACCTTATCTTGCTTGGCAATTTGCTTTGAAGGTACTGGCCTCTTTTGAGTAATTTCACAATCCCAGGGGAGCTTCAGAAGGAAATGTGTTCTTTGCAGAAGTCATAAGGACACCAGTTGAATACGTAAGCCCCATGACTCCTTGCCTACTCTACTCAGAGAAATTAGCAGGCAGTAGAGTTTTGATCAAAACTTGCATGGGGTGTGGGGCGTGGGGTAAGAAGGACAAAGTGTCTTGTGTTTTGTTTTACTCATGCATTGACAGCAAAGTCTGGAAAAGATCTAAAGGGTTACTTTAGAACAATAAAAATGTAACTTACACTCTTGACTTTGTGATGAAGGAGTAATTTAGATTAACCCATTATTTTATTGACTGCTACACTCGGTGCTGATCTCTTCAGAGAAGGCATTTTATTAAATAATCTGGAGTGCTCATTTTGAGAAGAAATATAGCCGTTTCTTTTACTCCTGTTATTATCCTGGAGTATTTTGATTTATTTTATACAGAGCACATTTATCAGGTGATGGCAGCTGTGTTTCTTCCACAGCTAATGAACAAAGAGTGAGTGAACAGCGCTGCGAAGAGCCTGTGTTTCAAGATACCTCCTGCTTTTTATAAAATCTAGCCTCTTTGCAGTATTATAATCATTGTAGTCTTGATGAAATTTTAGCCTTGAATTTTTTAACACTGCTTTTGTTCTACTATAGTCTCAAACTTAAAATAGTTTTTAAAAATATGTAGTGAAATGGTGCATAAACAAGAAGGCGATACACAGGTTATGGCTGTGCTATGAATCTTAAGCCCTGGATTTTCTCAGTTCAGAAGAGGCTTTATATACATGGCTTTTAAGGTAGCAAAGGCATGTATCATTTTTTACTCTTTCTAAGCAGCAGGAACTAATGGGAATTATGACTACTATAATGAGTTCTTTTTTTTCTTTTCAGGATATATGCAAATCTCTCTGGTGTCACAAAGTCGGTCATAGGTGTGAGACGAAGTTCATGCCAGCAGCAGAAGGAACAGCTTGTGGTATAAGTATGGTGAGTTATTTTATAAATAGGAAAATGTCATTCTAACTTGGTTTTAGGCTGTGTTGGGTCAAATACCAGCTCATGTCAAAACCAGTTTCTTCCAGATTCCTCCCTGTTTACTGTCACAGACTCTCTAAAAGATTGTATTGCAATTCATAGTCAGGAGTGGTTCTTACAGTGGCACCTATCTGATGATAAGGAGTGATGTCTTTCCCATGTAGCAATGGAATAAGATGTATCTGGCAAATTAAATTAATAAGAAAATCGATTAGTTATAACATCATTTAGGCTTCAAATTCCACTCTGATATAAACATTCCTTAAGCCATAGTATTTGCTAGACAGACTAAGGCCATCATGCATATTATCAGTGATCACATGATTATTATCAGTGATCACTGCTAAAAAACCCAAGGTTATTGTTTTGAACCTTCTAATTTGCACTTATCTATAGCTACCCAAAATATTTTCATTTGCTGTAATGTTTCTTCCAGCAGAATATTGTTTTGATTTTCAGGTTACTGACAAATGGTCTCTTTTTCTCTCTGTGCAGTATTTCATAATTGAATGATAAAAGGGAGAAATTTCTGTGGATATTTAGCAGACTGTTTTTAGCTTACGTAGGAAGTTTGATGTTCTGACATCACAAAAACATAAATTAACATGGATTTTTTTGGGAAGTGTAAGCCAAAAACTTTCCAGGAGAACATTTTCGATCTTCCACTCAGAACTTGGACGAAATTTAGGACAATATTATTTAAGCTATTGTGTAGACCAATGTCCTGCTTCAGAGACCTTGTCCTGCTGTGAACTGTCTCATTGAGTTCAATGGGTGACCCCATCTTTATCAGGTTCAAGCACTAGTGCTTTTGAATGTGGATTATTTTAATTTTTTTGCCTCTACTAGGTTCCACTAACTCTAATGGGATGGTTTTTTGCATTTTTTTGGCAGTGGTGTCGAAGAGGACAGTGTGTGAAATATGGTGATCATGGCCCCAAGCCTGTCAATGGCCAATGGTCTGCCTGGTCCCAGTGGTCAGAGTGTACTCGCACTTGTGGAGGTGGGGTCACATATCAAGAAAGACACTGCAATAATCCAAAGTAAGACATAGATATGAAAAGGTATTACTTTTATACTATTTAAAAGTTTTTAGAACAAGAGAAAATAACAGAGTACGTTTCTGTAGGGAAACAGTACCTGTGAAAAAGTTTCTAAGACCTTTCTTTCATGTCTGGTATGACCTGTCAGTAGCTGAAGGACAGAAATATGTCTTGGTACTAAAAGCATTGGCTGTCTGAAGACTGATTGAATTGAAGCATCTACAGCCCAACTTCCTCAGTTCATTTTGTGACACTACAGTTTATCAATTACCTGCAGAAGTAATGAAATGTCACACAGACATATTTACACCTAATAATCTAAGATGAAGACAAAAAGGTCTTAGAAGCTATTAAGACTTCTACTGAGACCATATTAGCCAGGATAATAAACCAGAAAATGTTTAAAGTCAGTACCAAAATGGCTGTAGACAGATGTCTGTGTGTCTGTCATGTTCTTTGCATTCTTCAGTGTTCCACAGGTCACAGTAAGCTCACTGAACCCTAGAACTGAATGCTAACTCCTGAAACATTTCTGGTATTTTCCTCTAATGAATGTCTTATCACTGCAAACTCTACTATTCCTTACAATACTATATAAAAGTAGAGGTTAAGTATTATCTGCACAGTGTCTTTCCCAAGTACTCACATCACTTCAATTTGCAAGAAAAAAGGATTTAACTGTTTTATTTCATACACAACTTCAACAGGCACATGTACTCTTCATTGCACAAAATGAAAACATCATTTAAACTGCAGTAATAAAAAAGAGAAAAGATGACACAGTTTATATGAGGCTGTTAAGAAGCCTCACACCTACTATACAGTGCTGCAGTAATATCCATGCTTCATATACTATGTTATAGGAAAATGTGAGTTATTTAAAACTGCCTTTGTTACCCTCACTTGGTCAAGCCAGCTTTTGGAGTTCCATAGCAGAGCATTTTCTCAAACTTTTCTGTTGTTTCTCAGTGCATTTACATAAACAAAATTACTTGGATAGTTTCCCTTATAAAAGTACTTAGCAAGGGAATGCAGGGTCTAGGTTGTGCATCAGATATATTTTGGTCTTCCAGCTCTGGTTCCTGTTTTTCTGTTAAATTTGTATTTATATACATTGTTCTTTGCATTTATTCATAAGCCTTCCCTTGCTTTCCCTTTGTAACAGAATAATATCCAGGAACAGAAATCCTTCAGTTTGGTGCACTATTATAACTGGTAATGACTCAAATGGCCTTCAGACCCCTCTTTAACAGGAAGGGTTATAGCAGCAATAAATATTTAAAACTTATATTCAGAGTGGTCTGTCCTAATTAAAGTACAGCTTGACGCAAGACTCGATGTAACCAGATAAAACTTGATGCCAGAGCTGGATCTTGCTTATAGCACATTTAGTTTTATATTAGTGATAATTCATCTAATGGGAAGATACTATAGATCTCTCTCAGAGTTACAGTGATGAAATGACAGGATCATAAGTAAGCCATACTATAAATTTTAATATATAATTTTAATATTATAAATTTTATAATTATAAATATTAAAATGTGTAACAGAGCTGGAAAACAGAATGCCTCTCTCAGTGCTCCCTTAGTTTGGCTTAGTTAGGTTGCTTCTTTTCCTTACACTAAAGCAGATTTGTTTTCTGAGGCTGAAGGAGGTAAAAAAATCATAGATGTGCTGAAGTTGTAAAGAAAGTCTGTAGAGAAATGAGTAAAGACCCAACAGTGTGGCTGCCTTAACTTGCAGCATGAAGGCAGCATAAAAACTCCCTGACCTCATTAGTGTTCTATATCCTCCCTGCCCTTCACAAACTGAAGTTTCATCAACTAGGATGGAAAATCTGATTTCATTTAAGACTTTTGATGTTATATCCAGTGTCAGTGTATCAAATACATGACCTCAAGAAAAGTCACTGGAAACTTGGGTTTTTTTTTCACAAAACATTTTTGTTTGTGCTTTAACTCAGCTTTAAACAGAGTAGCAGGTTCACCTCTTCCTTTCAAAGGCTGTTTTGTAGCCAGAATTCTGGAACAGGCAGATACGATGTATATTCAAAGCTGATTCAAAACATAAAAACCAAGCCCCAGCTTGGTGAGAGGGTTACAAATAGAAGGGTTAAGATTTATAATAAAGCAAACAGAAAAAGCACCTGGATTTTGTCATCCATGTTGCACCAATCTGTCTCCCTATTACCCCAGTCAGGTGCAAGTCAAGACACATTCCATGGGATACTTGGATATGAAGAATTGTTATAACATAGTGTTTAGGGATTTAAACAAACACCTCTATGCCTTAGAGCTGTTTATTTTATACTACTTGTATTAATTATTATTGCTATATAGTTAGTATATTATAATTTTTCAATATCTTTTCTCCTAGTTCAATTATTTTTTTAATGTGTGTGTAGCATGGTAGAGTTCACAGCTTGCCTCCCAAGTATGCAAGTTACCTACTTTTTAGAAGTCATTATATTAAGGTATGCAAGTGCTGCATGTCTTTGTACTTGACACAAGACATTGTATAATGTGACAAACAGTTTTCTGAATTTGGTGTTTTGAAGATCTGTCTCAGTACCTGAGCACTGTAAAACTGCAAAAAATAACACCAGTGAATTCCTCAGTGGGTCCATTAGGAATACAAAAGTGAGTCAGTACATTTCTCAGCAGCTTGTGAGACCTCTCAGTCATTTTCTATTGTTTAAAATTGTGTGCATAAACTGAATAGTTAAAAACTATTTTTCTGATAATGTAAGAGGCCATCAAAGTAATAGAGTATACTCTTCATTTTGGCTAAAATTAAGGGAAATGCCCAAGTAAGATTTACTGTAAGATTTGGATGTGAAATTTTTTAAATTTTCCATGAATTCCAACATTTTCCTACGGCAGGACAATGGTGCGCAGCCCCATTGTTTTCTTTGACACATTGTTTCACAATTATTTATAAAAGAAATTAGCAACCAAATGTAATTATTTATTCTGTCTAGGTTCCATCAGTGTTATGTTATCCTTTGTTAACTCTTACTGTGATAGGTAACTCTTTGCACATGTTCATTCTTGGGTCACAGCAGAGTAAAAAAGGCTATACAAGAGTATTGAAACCAGCCAATACAAAATAGCCCTATAAATTTGAATTGAAAACATGACTCACCTCTAGATGGTTGCATCTTTCCTGAGTTTGCAATGATCCAAGCAGATAATTAATGACAACTGCTTTGCTTGATTTTAGGAACCATGAAAATTAATGGCCCATATAAGAAATACTCTCCCCCTAAGGCAATGCATCCTCTCATTTTCTCTGTTAATAGATGTAGCATGCCAGTCAGACAGAAAGTAGGTTTTACAGAAAGAATGTTCTTTTTTTCTTTTTTTTTTCTTTTTTTTTTTTTTTTTTTTTTTCAGGCCACAGTATGGTGGCAAATTCTGCCAAGGTTCCAGTCGTATTTATCAACTTTGTAACAATCAGCCATGTCCAGCAAACAGTTTGGATTTCCGTGCCCTGCAGTGTGCAGAATACAACAGCAAACCTTTCCGGGGATGGTACTACAAATGGAAGCCATATACTAAAGTGGAAGGTAATTATGCCACAGCTCTGTTAGACAAAAGCAATTGCAGGAAGTGAGCTATAAGCTGTAATTAATGCATATTCTTAAGGCAAATATCACCCTGCTATAAGCAAACAGAAATTCAGTTGGCTTGATTGAGATGTGTTTGCTTTCTAGCATAGCTGAATTTGACCTCCTCTACCTGTATGAACACGCAGAACTGATTTTGGTAGTGAATTTAAATCTTGTTCCTTAGCATGACTCCCTGGATCTTGCTACCCCTCTCTTTCATTTTATATTATATCCTTCTTAGTGTAAAATAAAGCAATTTCCATGGACTTTCAGCATGGGAAATGTAAGCTCCCACAACACTACCAGAGTCTTCCTTCCTTTGGAATGTTCTCAGATTTCAAAACGTAACAATAAATCAACCTTTTGACATTCCTGCTGGTATAGTCCCATGAGAACTGCAAAAGCAAACAATGTACTGGCATAATTTTTTAAAGGTCTTTATAAAAGCTCAGGTCTCAATAAATGTTTCTTGGTTTTGTACAAGCAAAGTCAATTTTTACTTCATGCATCTTAGTTCTGAATATATTTTGAATCGGTATTCGTTTTAATCAACATTTTAAAATTAAAATTTTAATAAATATTGCCCGCAGTTTGAATGCACAGTTTGTAGCTGCAGTTGTTACTACCTGAGTAAAAGCAGCCAGATTGTCACAATAGTTGGACTTGATGATCTTAGAGGTTATTTCCAACCTTAATGACTTGATGGGTCTATGATTGTAGCTGCCAGTACAAATTGCTTTTTTTGATAATGTGTGTAATTATATAAATATATACGTGAAGATGCACACACATGTAACTTTGATTCATAACCTGATTAGATTCTTTTCAAAAGACTTTGCAGATGTTTTCTGGATATTTAGAAACCTCTGTCCTAAACAGTCATAGAGAACAGAGGAGGGAGGAAATACAGTTTCACAGCATGTGAGAATGGATATTGTAGAAGAGGGAAAATAACACATCTTGTTTCACAGAATTTAAGGTAGCCCACATTGGTTTTAAAGTTAAGGACTGTGTTTAGTAAAATAAAGAGCAGCTTAAAATTAGGTACAAAGGTCATAATTTTCAAAAACAAGACATCCCCAGATGACTCTGAACTCAAAAAGTCCTGTCCTTACTCTCTTAGCTGCTTTTCAGCATCTCCTCCAAGATGTACATTTATAGCCCTGGAAACACAATCTGGTTTTTGAAATTGTTACAGATGCCTCTGTAGAAAGCACTGTAGAAAATCCAGCTGCTTACTTAAGAATAAAAGGATACTGTTTGAATCTGATTTCATGTTCTTCTACATTTTCTTATGCTGTTTTATTTGTTGCACTTCCTGTTTGTGTTACAATGGTGTATTTCAGCAAGTGGGACAATATTTATAATTGCATGACTGTTTTTTGACTATGTAATCAGCCCTTTATATAAGAAGACATTTGATTGACAATTGTTGGGACTTTTTGGAGAAAAAGTGCTTTTGTTAGGGGAAAAATCTTGTAGCTTGTAATATAGGGTGCAGGAAGAAACAACAGCAGAGTGGTGTTTTGTTGCTTTTTTTCTTTTTAAACTGTGGCAGGTTTGATAATGCTTTCTTTGCTTGCGCTGTGGTTGGTTTTTTGTTTGCTAGTTTTTAATTTTTTTGTTTTTTCCCCCAGATGAAGATAGATGTAAATTGTACTGCACAGCTGAAGACTTTGACTTTTTCTTTGCAATGTCCAGCAAAGTGAAGGATGGAACCCTGTGTTCTCCAAATAAATATGATGTTTGCATTGATGGAATATGTGAAGTAAGATAAAATTAAGTTTCTCCCAATCCTAAAGCTTTTTTTTTTTTTTTTTTAAGTGGACAATTTACTACTTTAAGGAATATGCAGCTGTTACTTCAAATTCCCTTGTGTCTGAGTCGTTCACTTGTGCCTTTTGGTTTCAGCAAGTAGGGTGTGATCGTGGACTTGGTTCCAAAGCTGTACTGGATGCTTGTGGAGTTTGTAAAGGAGATAATTCAACATGCAAGTTCTTTAAAGGCCAATACTTGGTCCAGCACAAAGCTAATGGTAAGGAAAACTGTTCCACGTGATCATCAACTCATTGCTCTACTGTATGTATATAATGTGTATGACTCCTTGCTCATTAGGGCAGTGGCTTGAAGTCCAGATGTGAACTGAAAATCACAGGGAGAGTGAGAGGAGAGTTCACATTTCTGTTTCCTGGTAACAAGAAAGCTATGAGCATAAGTCTTGGTTAGTTAATTTGCAAGCATTCCTCTTGTTTCTTTAGCCACATTTTCCCTTTACGTGTGAATTTCCTCTTGAAAGAGATTTTTAGGATTCTGGCAAGTGAAAAAATAGCTGTCAACATCTCTGACTGGAATGGGAGTGAAGAAGATATAAGAAGTGACACACAGTATAATGCCAAAGATGAGAGTATTTCCATGTTGATTTTTTAAATTAAGTTGCACTGGAATCAGTCCAGTTGATTCACTGGATGATCCAGTCACTGGGAGGTGGTCTACAGGGGACAGTCACAGGCTTCTAGTGAAACATCTCACTATGCCTTAGTTTCTCAGGCATAAAACTCAGACCATATTTGTTTACTCATTTTGAGGATCCATTTATTGTTGATCATGAGACAGGCCAGTGCTACAGTAAGTGGCCAGGGAATTGTTTAGGATACTATGCTAGAAAAATAATCTAAACTGAATGCTCTGCAAAATCAGCTGTGTGCAGTGTGTGTTGGAGATCATCAGCAGATTGTCATCTGACTGCAGAATAAATGAAATTTCTATGTGAGAATGAGTGAGATTTTCTGTACCTCTGAGTTACTCTGATTATGGGCTGCATAGGGGGGCTTAACATCGGAACTGTTTTCTGCCTCTGAAAACAGAGTAACTTTAGTAGCTCAGAACAGCTGACATTTTTTAAACTACAAACATTCCCATTGGCTCAAAAACTCTCTGCTATCTCTGTATGGTGATTTTTAAAAAGTGCTTATTACTTCTTTCATTGTAGACTACTACACGGTGGTCACTGTTCCAGCAGGAGCACGCAGCATACAGCTCCGTGAGATGCAGCTCTCCAGCAGCTACCTGGCAGTGCGCAGCCTCAGCAAGAAGTATTATCTAACAGGAGACTGGACAATTGACTGGCCAGGGAAGTTCTCTTTTGCTGGAACAGTTTTTGATTATCAACGCTCTTTTAACCATCCAGAGAGTCTATATGCAGCAGGACCAACTAATGAGACACTGGTCTTTGAAGTAAGTTTTCTTCTGTTTATTCTTCCCTTGATGTCTATTACAGAATTAGTAACGACAGCTTTAGCTCTTCGCTGTAGCTCTCAGTGAGATTAAAGAATAGTGTTGAGTCACGACAGAATTCAGACTTCATTGTGTGGTCATGCTAGATTGAAAGGCCTTTCCCCAGTTTATCAAACTGTATAGACTGTGATGTGAAATATATTCTTCAAGGACTGCTTAAATTTTCACAACTATTCAGTAAAGTTGTTATGAGGAATACAGAAGACTCTTTATCCGCTGGGTAATGCTCTGAAATGTATCTTTAAGGACTACTGAAGTTCAGGGACCATGAACACATGCCAAACTACTTCAGGATGAACGTGTTTTAGAATAGATAATTTGACATGGGCTATTTGACATGGGTGTTTATTTTCACAAAATATTATCCCAATTTGCAACATCTTTAAAGAATATTTTTTCTCAATTCTTTTCCTCTTAAGTATGTATGTTAGTAGGGATGCTTTAACCCAAGGAAGAGTTTGGTCTACATGCTACAGATGGGCTTCCTTGTCTGCAAACCATCTCCAATAGCCTCTTACACCAAAGAAATAAGCACACATAAATGCTATGAAATGTTAAGCTGGCATCACTCAGGAATCTCATTTGTGCTAATACAAAGTAGATTGAACTGTATTATTATAGAGCTAAAGTATGAATAATTAATGGCCTGAAAGATGACTTACTTGGCTGCATATCACACATATACTTTGCAGAATAAAGATTAAAGAAGAAAAATTAATGCCAAAGAACACTTCGATTTTCATCCTATCAAATTATGCTAAACAGTTTTATTAAAATTTAACATTTAACTGGAGGCTATTGCTCCTATGAGAGCTTATTTAAACTTCCCTTGTATTTTTATTGAAATACCTACACCACTGGCATTGGTAACTAGGGAGCCTAATGGCTGAAAATGTTACAGTTACGTATTCCTCGATTATATATATCTATGAGCTGTAGCAAAGGCTTTTTTCTTTTCAGTAAAGTAAGAGATATTCAACAATCTGAGTTCTGAAAAAATGCAGAATCTTGTGTGTTTGGAGATCTGCATCATTTATGGTTTACAAATAACTTTAAGCAGCAAAAATGTCAATGAAAACTAAAGAAATATGTTGTCATGGGAAAAAGGTACATTTTGCTGAAGAAGTGTTTGTAGCAGTAATAATGTAACAAATCCTACTTCAACTACAAATACCAGAAATTGATAGAAGGCTGAAAAATTGAAGTTGAAGCACACTGCATTGTAGCTTTTTTTTTTTTTTTAGCTCATCTATAATTTTCAAAGCATACAAAAAACTCCTGCCTGCAGTTTTTTATCCCATTAACTTGCTCTCCATTAAGATAAGGCTTCTGAGGGTTTCAACCTCAACTTATTCCTGTAATATAGCTTTATAATAATATAAACTTTAAAAAAAAAAACCAAAACTTATAAATATACTTATAAACTTACTTACTTATAAAATTTACTTTTCCTGTAATAATAGCTTTATTTTTTAAATATGTTTATACAGAACAAATTTAATAATTATTTTCTAGATCAGTTTTTTTCTAAGAAATATTCAGTCCAAGCCCTTTCTGAAAATACACACTGAAGGTACTGAAAAGTTGAGTAAGTGGCATGCATCAATACAGGAACTTTTATTATCCATGTGGGCAAAAAATATAATGTTTTGTAGGTGTATTTATTGCCATTCCACTATGATCTGTATGACAGATTGTGCCTGTTTTAATTTTGTAGTCAGATTTTTCCTAGATATTTGTGTGGTGACCCAAATAGTTCAGGATTTTGGCTTGTGTTTCTGAATGCAAGTCAACTTGCATGTATTCCACAAGTTCAGGTCATGCACATCCTCTGAGCAACATTCAAAGGAGAAGATGGGACCAGTACTCTTCCAGTATGGGTCCAGACAGGTCTGACAAGTCTGTGCTGAAGGCAATCACTTCCTTTGAAATGCAGTCATTCTCCAAAATATTTTCTTGAAAGAGACATCTGAAGCATGTATTAAGAGAGAAGGGTGAAACACAAACCTTATATCTTAACATTTCCCATTGTCTTGCATACCACAAGTTCAGCCTTGTACTTACACAAAATGTTTGGTATTTGTATCATACTGTACAGTGTGTTCTGATGCATCTATTTTTCTGTCAGGTTTTTCACCAGCTCAGCAGAGTGTGTATCATTTAATCACATTTTGCAGTCCTAAACACTATTCAAAAATGGATAAGAGACATGGAAAAGACTTATAAAGTGCTTGTTTGCCCTGGAATTTCACAAAAAATAGACATATATATTTACATTTATTATACATATGTAATTATGGGAATGAGTCATACCAAAGACAAAGAGCAGTGAGTCTGTAATTTAATGAGGCTCAGGGAGAAAAAATGCAAACTGTAGTGCCCAAATATTTGAGGAGGAGGAGGAGAACATTGTGAGATGAATGTGGAATTAGATGTCTAGGACTAGTACTTCCTGAGCACAGCTATTCAAAGTGTAAAGACATGATGAGACTTTAGAATTCATCAGAACCCTTTGTAGATTGTTTAAGAATTAATTTCTCAGAAGGAGGGAAGGCAAGGGAGATAACCCAGTAAACCAGTGCCCTCCAGAAGTTGTGTATTTGTACCCTCCTGAAGCTGCAGTTTGTACTATTGATACTTTGGTGATTGTGGGTTTGTAGAAACCAGTAAAAGCTGAAATGAAAAATATTCATGGATTCAGAAGGCAGTTTCCTAAATGGTCCCATTCAGGCTAGAGGAAATAATAGGCAACGGTTAAAGTGGCAGAAATATGACAGTTAAATGATAATTTAGGATTAGAAATTAACACCAGGTTTTAAATATATTTTTTAATTGTAGTTTCTGTAGCATATTTGTCTCATATTACGTGTAAAGATTCTGGAATTTTTTTTCAGTGTAGTTGAATATATTCTGTTTATGTGAATTATGGGAGAGATTTTGAAAGGGCAAAAGAAATTGAAATGTTATGTGGACATGAAAAATATTGCATGATCACAGACTGATAAAATAGAAACATAGGAGTTTAATAGTTTGACTTTCCATTCCATCAGTAAACAGATGAATTGACTGATTTGAGAACTCAAAGCCAATCTGAGAAAGAACTGTGAAGTTTTTTAGGCCAAGATAGGATCAGTGTCCTCACTGAAGTTTGAAGTAAACTTGGTGACACATTGAATGAAGGAATTGTGAAATCTTTGTGAAAGATTGTGAGAGAAATAAGTAACAGATGGAAAGGATGCTTTGCAAAGATCAGACATTCATGGGAAGAGAAGGTGAATGGAGCTTCAAAGCAGGAATATGTCTAATTAAAACCAGTAAATCACTTCCTTTTTATCAATAGGGGAAAAAAAAAGAAAGGGGGCCAGGTGGAATGGCTTTACTGATGAAGTAGCTGTCACTGGGAGAAAGCCAAGTTGCAGTTCTCAAGCATTACATTTATTATTAGCTACTGGATGATAAATTTGTACTGATTTCCCCCGAAGAGATAGTAAGTTAAAGAGAGCTAAGATGTGCTTATAAGATACAGATGTTGATTCAATACAACATATAATCTCTCCTTTAGTGAGAGATTAGCTGGACAGTATAGTATCCCTTAAGGTTGTACATTTAGCATGTGAATGGTAAAAAAAATAGAGACACAATAGCAACAGAAGGTAAATTTGAAACAGATGAAACAGAAATGAGATCACACAGGACCTTTCAAGGATTTTTTTTTTTTTTTTTAATGACCTTAGTGGACTTTCTTGCAAATAACAGTTTGTCATAAGCTTTTAGTTAGGATTGCACTTGAAGTGACTTTAGAAATATTCAAGGGATAAAACCTCTGTTTTAAGGTTTGGCTTAATAACCAATGGGTAATTCTTCCTTTACTGGCCATTTCCTAACAGGTGCTGTCCCACTTTCCTTTGAACCTCCTGGTGTTAGCCACTGTCAAGGATCCCATCCCATAACTGCCCATTCATGACAACAGTCCTGTTTTAAAACTTGTTTTAAGTGGTTTCCCACCAACACCATATGTTGTGTGCCTACATTTATTCTAGTGAAACAAGGGTAAACTCATAAAAGTCAATGGAATTAATCTTGATTGAACGGAGAAATCAGAATCTGGCTTTGGACTTTGGATGTTACAATTATTTATTAAACAGCATGTAGGTTCACAGGGCATGAAAGCTGCAGGTCCCACAAGCACAACACAGCAAGGCACCAGTCTGCCACACAAACTTCTGTCTGTCCTTACTGGGGTAACTGGATCTCTGCAGGTACCTTAACTCTGCTACATCCAACCAACAAAATTATCAAATAGTTATAAAATACAGGAGTGACCCAGGAAATGTAGATGCAATTTGAAGACTCAGATCAAAGCTGCCATGTATGCTGGGTATCAAAGCTTGAGTTCATGCCCATTTTGTAAATTATGCACATGCAGAATGAGTAAAGATGAAAATACATGAAGTACATATGGGTAAACAGTAGCTATTCCCTCACCTGGCTTGTTTCAGATGCTCAGATTCACTCTCTTAAGTGATTTTCAATTGTCTGTTATCACAGAGATAATGAGTCTCTTTTTCAGTTTGTTACACGCCAGCCATTAGTGTTTTCCTATACATTGGACAGACTATTATGGAAGAAAGGGGAGTTTATCTTCTGTAAATTAATCTCTTTTAATTCTGTGTGTTGCAAGTAACTTCACATACACATCTTAGAATAAAAACACCTGGAAAGCACAGAGTCAGTCATAACTAAGCAATGTTGATAGGCTCTTTAAGAATTTGACCTGCAAAATGGAGTATTGTGTTGGAAACTTAGGATAGCCATGGGGACAGAAAATCTCAAACAAAGGAGCAGATGCACAGCTAGTTTATAAAATTGATTGGTTTAGCTTTGAAATCAAAATTAGCAGCAAAAAGAAAATGTTCTTTACTCAGGAGAATTCAATTTATCCATTGTTTTAACAGTTTGTGCCCTGAGCAAAAGCCACAGTTCTTTTTCTCCAGAATAGATCTGGCAGATTCCAGCCACAGAGTCTGTGGTTTTCGAACTCAAGAAGCTGTAAATTTTATAACTCTGCGCCCTGCGGTCAGAGCTGCTGAGTGTTGTGTCTGAAGTCAGGTGGTTGGTGTGTTAAAGGTAGACATTAAACAGTTCTATTGAGGAACTGGAAATGTTTAAGGAGGTTGTTTGCCAGCTGTAAATTTGGGAGCAAATGCCAGTTGGCTGAAAAGATGCTGGAATGCATCCAGTTAAGTAGACTAGCACTGGAGGTCTTTCCAAATTTGTAAGTCTGATAACTTGGCTGTATATGCAGACTTCAGTTATTGGGTTGTTAACGAAGGGATTTATAATGAATGTTTGAGAACATGAGAGAAAACTTTTTATATCCTTATTACTTTGCCAAAACTGCAACTTTGCAATAAGACTGCATTCCTGATGAAAACTTGAACATTATACGTTGTATACTATTTTTCAGCCAAGTATATGGTTTTGTGCCCTGCAATAATTTGTCTCCAGTACTTTTCCAGAGTTTGATTTTGCCCTTTTTCTACATAGCTGGGATGATACAGAAGGTAAAGAAAGATGAGGGAAATGCAGCTCTTGCTCTGTAAACATTCCCTCTTACAGCCTGCTGGGTGGGAAGGGGCTCCAGCTTTCCAACCTGGAAATGGAGAGGAAGTTCACTCCATCTGCTTGTTGTAGCTGTGTCTGCTTCCCAAGGTGCAAGCAGGGAATGCAGCTCTAGGGCTTAAATATGTATGGCCCAGCTTTACCCCACAGGCACTCACTTAGCTGGAGGCTGTGTTTCTTACATCATGGTGTTGTTCTCTGAAGGGATAGAGACTGAAGTGCTGTGTGTGTCTCGTTCCAACTTGTCTGGGATCATTTGCTCTCCTTCCCTCCATTCTGCTGAAGCACCAGGAGGGTACTGCTCTAACAGGGATAAAGCTGGTTGCTACTTTTCTTTTCTTCCCTATTCCAAGTTCTGAATTCTTTTGTCTGGGATGCATTCACTCTGTTTCTTGCCTCTGCTATCACACAGTAAAGAGCACTTTTGGAAGAGAAGTGTTCAATCTAATACTTCAAGGTATTTTTATTAGGAGTTTTAAGCTTTTTTTTTTTTTTTTTTTTTTTTTTTTTTTTTTTTTTTTTGGCTACTGTCATTTTTATGACAGTTGTCAGAATCAAATGAGATGAGGGCTAGCACTTTACACAAGGTCCTGAGGTATGGACAAAACCTCCTCCTCTTTTGACACTTGACTTATAAAAGGCCAGATAGAATTTCAGCCTCTGCGGTTGAAGGAACACAGATACCTCCTGAAATGGGAGAAAGTGAATCCTCCTAGGACCAGAAAGGAAGAAATCTGACTTTGACTGTTCATACATAAGCCAGATCTTTTCTAACATAAGAAAATAAAGCTACTCTCTGAAAGTGTTTCTGGCTGCCTACATACTGAGTGCTGTGTAATACTTTGGACTTACAAGACCTTCCAATGAATGAAAGCAAATTAAAGCTTTTTGAGATCTGGTCTGAAATAAGAACCAGGAAATTGGTTTAATGAAGAAATAGTTTTCCAGGGCTCAATTCTTAATAGGGTTAATGCAAACTTTTTTTTTTTTTTTTTTTTCATGTAAACAAACTTTATATGTTTGATATTTGTCTCCATTTGTCCTAAAACAAACAAAAAGGCAAAGAAAACCCAAAACAACAAAAAAACGAAAAATCCCAAACAAAAAAACCCACCAAAAAACTAGGAGAGTGAACATATATTATTGCAACCTGTTTTTTTCTAGAAACCTTAATGCCCATGGACTGACTTGAGATTCAGGATTCAAAGTGACTGTGAAATACCCAGAGTTGAACTTTTACTATCAGCAGTCAGACAGTGTTCTAAAATAAAATTATATAAAAGAGACATTTTCCTCCATTTGAAAAGGCTGTTAAGTCTTTAAATTTTATAAAACATCTACATCAGTCCTGAATAGTTACAGAAAAAAGAAAGGTCCTGAAAAAAAGTTATCCTGGTAATGGTTTGAATAGAGCACAACAAATTCCAAGTTCAGAGAACCACACATTGATGAGTGAGCATAAAGTAAAATATGGAAACTGTAATATGCTCATTAGAGTAATATGCTCATTATATACTGTCAGCACTGGCAGTGGTGGACACTTTTGGAAAGAGAGTTTAAGATGCAGAGATTCAGAGTGCATCTGTGCAGGGCACTGTGTAATGCACAGCACATTCAATCCCAATGTTTCCTCATTTCAGTGTTTTATTTTAATCCTGTGCTTGTAAAATAGTTGTGATACATAGATACACATATGACTCAGCCCTAAAGTAGATAAAATAATATTATTTCTATCAAGAATAGAGTAAAAATAGAGAGGTCAGTAGTTCAGTAGTCACTTTTAGATATATTTCTTCTATAATCTCACACGTATTCGAAGGTGTTCGTGAATTAAGCTTGGGTGGGTGAAATGAAAACTTTACCATGAAAGACTTTGATTTACTTATGCTTGGTGTATCTTCTAATCTAATCCTATAATGGGAAGGCACGTACTCTCCAGATCTTTGGGAAGTATTTTGTCTTTTACCATTCTGATTGCTATATTTTCAGTTCGGATCAGCATTAAGGTGAAAACTGCAACTCAACTCTCCTCTAAAATAGTAAACTCCTGAGAACTACACTCTCTACATTAAATTACAAAGATTAGTAGAGTCAGTAATCACAACTTCAATACATTTTCCTAACACTTTATGCTAAAATAGTGAATAAAGATTTTTTCCAATCCTTTTTCCATTGTGGACACTCAGGAGTGTGTCCTCTCCTGGACTGAAGTTTTATGAGAAAAATACCTGTGTTGGGTCTTCCTAACAAAATTTATCAGCAGTCTATATAGAAAAATGTTTCCCTTTTTACAAGAAAAATAAATAAATTCTATTGTATACCCTCAGCCTTAAGAACTGAGAAAGCCATGCCTACTAACCACCTGTGTTCCCAGTTCCCACACAGCTATACTACTGCTTTGCTCAAGCTTCTTTCAGTGCAGCATTTGAGTCCCCATTGAGCATTACTCTTTCATTCACTACCTCTTCATCCATTCACAGAAGCACTGTGCAAGGATCAGCTAACCTGGACTTTGCTTACAGAACAAGGGGAAATTTCTCCCACTCCCAAAACCCTAATCCACTGCACTGCCACAGGCAAACTCCAGCACCTGCCATGAGCCCCAGGGAAGGCAGGGACCACTTGTTAAGGACCAGTAGCAAAAGCAGAGCCTGAGACATGGGACAGGGGCAGCAGAGAATACTCCATTTCCTTTGGATGACAATTAACACCTACCCAAAGCATCCTGACTTCACCTTTCCAGACAAATACCTTCTGATTTAAAGTAACATTATGCTGAACTGTGTATTTCTGTAATTTTCAGTTATATGTCCTGCAGGTGTTAGTCCAAACAAATGCTTCACTGGTTAGAAATTACTTTGCTGGTTTTTAATTATTGAAAAATTAGGTCTACTGAAAATTTTTTTAGAAATATGGTGTCTATAAATATATTGCGTTCATCTTCTTTCAGAATGACGGAATTTTTTTTTTTTTTTAATCCCCTCCCTGCTTTGTTTTGTTTTGCTTTTTAAACCCAAATACTCCTTTATAGATCCTGTTACAAGGCAAAAATCCTGGGATTGCTTGGGAATATACATTTTCCAAAACCAGCAATGAAAACAAGACATCTGTCAAAAAACATAGCTACTCCTGGGTGACAGTGCAGTCAGAGTGCTCAGCTACTTGTGGTGGTGGTAGGTAACTTTCCAATTGCTTTTCTCCTTTTTCATTTTTTAAAGCACCTCAAACATTTCAGCTGCCTTTAATTTTGCAGACATCTATATCAGTACATAGAGGGAGTAACACTGAACACCTGGTGCTTATTTTTATTTTATCTTACAATGTATAACATAAATGAAGTGCCTTTGTATTTCCTTAATAGTAAAATGTTTCATGCCTGTCTCAATTCAGGTCACAGTGACTCAGTCTTTTTTTCTAAATGTCAAACCATATGCATATGATATCTGGCTGCTGAAATAATGTGAGAATTATGTGCTTCAATGTTGTAATTTGGGAACACAGGAAGATACCAAACACTGAGTAAAATTTACGTTATCTGTATTTGAAGTCTGAAATATTATTAAGACCTTTACTGACAGCTGGGCCCTGATCTTCTCACCTTTTGATTACAAATATTTGAGTCCTGCCAAAGTATAAAATACCTTATCAGCCAAGCATTTCTTAGTACCATTATCCTCTAGATATTTGCTCTGTGCAGACCATCTATTTGTTTCTCTAAATCCTGGGTGTTCTGTCAGCAAAAGTAATTCTGGGATGTAACAAGGGCAAAAAAACTGTCATTTTCAAAGAATGGAGAATAAAAATTTCAGTGGTCTTTAAACTGGAACTGGGTCATACAAATAAGACCATATGATGCAGTCACCTTAAATACTACAGAACAGGACAGGGTGACCAAGGAAATACCATGCTATGTTCCTGTATTGGCAAAAAACCCCAGGTGAAACTCTTGAAATATCTTGCTAGTTACTGTCAGAGTTCAGAGCATCTCAGTAAGCTGTTATTGGAAGAAACACTGCAGGAGCACTGCAGACATAAAACATGACAACTGTATCTTTCTTAATTTCTTCTGAAACAAATGAAGGTTGCAGCATGGCTATACAGATGAGGGGAACCAACCATGTTTACAAATTTGACTTGCTGTGCTCAAGGAACCATGTCCGAGGTGAATGATACATCTCAATTAAAAGATACATTTTAAAAATCACTTAAGCACAGAGTGTGGACCTCTGTAGATCATCTTGTCCAACCCCCCCTACTAGAGCAGGATCCCCTAGAGCAGATTACAAAGGAACATGTCTGGGTGGGTTTTGAATGTCTCCAGGAATGGAGACTTCACGGCCTCCCTGGGCACTTTGTTCCAGTGCTCTCTTACTAATTGCCATTTCTTAGAGCATTTGGAGTCTTCTCTGTAATCTGCCCCAACACTGACATTACAGAGTTTGGGTAAAGGAACCTGCAGAATTCTGAAGTCTGTGCAGATACCCTGTAAAAAGTTGCAAAATGTTTTGTTGTAGTTTGCATGTGCATGAGGAGAGTGCTAAGCAAGCACTGCTAGTTTCTGCAGGGAATTAGGTTTTGAAGAATTACTAATTTTCGCTGGGGGACAATTCTGCAAATATGCATTTCATAACTAAAATGTTTCATCTGACTTCAATAGTACCTGTGTTACAGAGAAGGAAAATGTTATATGTTAATGTTAAAAACATGTTGCCAATTTAAATCTTATTTTATTTAGTTGAAGTCAGTGGAATTCTACCAAAGATGAGCTTGGACTTGTTTGGTTAAAATTCTTCCCTGCTACTTTTTCTTTTATATCTTGAGTAAAGTTTATTGCACTGTGTTTTTTCTAATACTTCCATAGGACACATTACAGCAAAAGCAATCTGTCTAGAAGATCATCGTACACGAGTCAACTCCTCCTTTTGTGGCCCAAGGATGAAGCCTTTAACTGAGACAAAACTGTGCAATGCTAATCCCTGCCCAGCATAGTAAGTTCTCTTTATTTTTGTACCCTTTTTCTGTGTCTTATGACTGAGTTTGCCACAAAAGAAGTCCTCTCCAATAGGCACGAAGAATTGTGTAGCCTGCTAGATAAACTCATTTTTCTGTAACATCAAACAGCAATTGTTTAAAAATGTTGTGTAGGCTTCTGCCCAATGATAATAATAGAAGCAGCATTGCTAATGTTTCTAAGCAAGACCTCCTGAGGATTGCTTGCAGCTCTGTCACCATGCTGGGGTTAGCTATGTGACACTGAGTAAATCTAAGTTACTTAGAGGCCTGTTCTGCCACCTTTATTCACCTTGAATCAATAAGACCATTTCCTGAGTAAAGTGCTACTCCCCATGTGCAAGCTTGGCCCCATGACTCAGATTCCACATATTAGATTAGGTTAAAAGAATCTTGTGAAGTGTAATTAGTGATTTTTGGACAAAATGTCCCATAGAGTATTACAATACCAAGAAGAGGACTGTCTAAACCAAATAAATCATCTGCAATGCTCCTGGTACCCATGAAAATAAATGTGAAGACATTGCCTATGTGAACAAACTTATTTTCTAAAAGACATAAGAAAGGTGAGATGCAAAGAAGACATTGACATATAGATAAGCATTTAGAATCCAGCTGGTCTAAATCAATAGAGCTCTTTTAAAAACAAGGGAGTTATGCTGATTTATAGTAGCTGTGGTAGGAGTCCTTTGGAAAAAAAATTGTTACGTGCTTATGTAATTAAACACAGTATTATGTGGCTTAGAATATAAATGGATAGATTTAAAGACAACTTGGCCATCTTTGTTCTGCTGGGTTTTTTTTCACTTTTGGATTCCTGACTTTGCAACCTTAATGTTATTTTAACTTTATACTAATGATCAGAAAAATTTTTACTGTGCTGGACATTTTGACTTCCAGAATAGGAAATTTCCTAAAGTGGTGTCTTAAAAAAATTAAGAGTGTTTCAGTGGGAAATAAAGACAGTTGAAGATGCATGGAAGTGCACAGGGAGCAGAAGGCAGAGGAAATGAGGGAAAGCTCTAGACCTGGTGTCATCTGCTGGTTTTACTCTGCAGTGATAAAATCAATGGAGGATTGGAATTAGCTATTCACAAAGTAACACACTGAATGAAGCTTAATAGTAAGCATTCCTCATCTCTCCCAGTCCATAAGAGGATGATGGGGTAAAGTAAAACGATGTATATGTTCTGCAGTGGCTTTGTTTTTACTTAAAAATCCATAGTTCGCAATATGTTGGACATACTAAAAAATAGTCCAGTAATAGTTTGGAATTTCCTGCAAAATTTAAAGATTACAGCAGAGTACAAAAAATCCAAAAGTCAAATTATACCCTATAACCACAAAACGATAGAGATAAGGTTTAAATAATTGTAACATGTGACATGAGAGCCCCATGTTCCTGCTTCAGCAGTTTCTTTAGGTTGTGTTTAGCCACATGATTTTCTCAATACCAATTTTAAGTAATATTTGTAGCCAAACACAATCTTTTCATATGTGACTTATCTTCTGCCAGAACTATTTTTACCCAGTGAACTAAGGATCCTGTACAGAGAAATGCATTGTCTACGATGTTCCCTGGAGTCTTCTTAAGCTATTTGTGCTTACCTTTGTTTTGATGTGGCACTGTTATGCTTATAAAGCTTCACCAAAATCATAGTAAGTTCTTTCCGACTACACAAAAAAGTTGCATTTCTCTTAACCAGAGATCCAGATGTATTTTGAAGATTCACTGATATACCTATCACTGGAAATGCTGAATGTCCATTCTGACATGGAGTGCAATGTTTTCATGCTGAAATGGCTCTGGTATACTTAAGATTTACTACTTTAAAACATATTTAATGACTTGAACTCTAAAAAGAATACAGAAAGGAAAACCATAAAAACCCCAAGCCACATCTAGGAGAGAACAATTCAGCTCGCTGATTAATTTTCTAAAAATTCCTTAGGCTATATGAATGTATGGAGGATCTACATGTAGGACCATGTCTTAAATTAAGAGATTGCCATGGAGCTGAGTGAAACTATGCCAGAATATCTCTGCTGAGGAATCTACCCAGAAAGTCACGACATGTAATATTTCCCATAAAACCCAGACTGCCAACATGAAAAAATGTAGCATTAAGAACTACCATGGAGGAAACAGAGGAAGTTTGATAGCCAGCAAATAAAATCAAACCCAAATATGGTAGATTTAACAGGCAAGAGAAGGAGGTGCATAACAGATGAGATACTATGTGTCAGTTTTGTGACATAAAAGAGTCTCCAGACTTACAAAGGTCAATGAGGAATAATTTCTGCATAAGAATAAAGATTTACTAGTCTGAGTAGGAGCAAACTACTGTCCCAACAGTAAGAACACAGAAAAGCATCAGTCTGCACACTGTTGTTGTTGGATTTCAGAGCTGCCAGATCTGGTCATAATTATTTAGTTATTTGAACTAATGAAAGATTCTCTTGGCTCACAGCCCAGATCTTGGAAAATGGCAGTTTACTAGAGGACATTAAAGTAAGTTTATTGCCCCCTCCTCTGTGAAGAGGAGAACATTCTGGGCAGTTATGGCAAATAAACTCCTAAACTGAACACTTTTGCTTGCTCTACCACTGTTGTCAGCAACATCAAGGCAAGCTAATGAAAAGTGGTAAAATGGACTAAAATTGTAACTTCTTTTTTTCAGAAATTTGTATTGCAATAGTTCAAGTATTTATAAATCAGACAAAAAGGAAACTTTTGATGTGTTCTGGAATTACATAACTACTGACTTTTCAAATTAATCTTTCTTTGTCCTTAAATTAGTGCTTTTTATATTTCCCACCACTTTTGGCAGTTACTGAAATTACTAGACAAAGAGTTGGGATTTATTCTGTTCCCAAAAGGATTTTTCCAAAATAGGATGTTTATACATTTTTTACAAATTAAAATTAGCTTTGTTTTCAGGCAGCTATTCCATTGGTCCCAGGACTGATCCTGTGAGAAACTGTGAAGTAGGATAGGCCAAGCAATCAGATTTGGGACTGGTACTTTTTCTGTGGCTTTAATTATTAAAAACTTGTAAAACTAGGGCTTTAAATCTTAACTGTAACTTCACTGATGGGTCTCGGAATACGAGATCTGAATGTGAGTTAGTCCTTCATAATTTTCTATGTTTCTTCATTTGTTTTCCTATCTAGTTATATCTTATGGTCTCAAGCCTTTAAGGACAACGACACTTGGTTCTGTTTGCAAAGTGTTCCACAAAGGCTGGGGACCCACTTAGTGCTTCAGTAATAGAAATACTGAGCAGCTATGAACATTTAAAAACTGAACTTATTCTAGGCAGTTGGCAATAATTCTTGAGCCTTTGTGAAACTTCAGTGACATGATGCATAGCTGAGTCGTGCCTGTGACAGGACTACAGATTTGCCCAACAGCTTTTCCTGGTTATTCTTCCTCTGTTTCATTTAGATTCTACATCATCTGTCTGCCAATTTTATTAGACTGAGGTCATTTAAATCTTCAAGACACTAATGACAGGACTGCTGATTTTTAGCAAGCAAGTTCTTTTCTGTGACTAGAGGCCAGGAAGGTTTGATACAAATACCACTGAAGAGCACCATGCCAACATTTGTTGTCCACAATTGCACTAGGGGGTACATGGTCAGCTACAATGGCCCCATTTGATCTTCCCCATCTCCCAAGAGAGATGTAAGAAAACCAAATATAACAACGAAACAAATCTTATCAATTAACAAAACTCTCCGTCTACCTGGCTTCTTCCTTTGGCCTCAGGTCTATTAGTCTATTTGGAGGTCTCTTCAGCAGCCACAGTGACAAAAGTGATCATCATACCATTTCTTTAGAATTTTTTTTAGAGGTTTTAGAGATTGTTTTAGAGGTTTTCTTTGGTTTTTTTGTCTTTTGTTTTTGGTTTTTTTTTTCAATTAAAGCACAGAAGTGGTTAAAAATTAATAGCAATTTGTTAGCCAGACCCTTAGGTCTTGTAGATACTCCACCAGTCTCAATGGCAGTGTCTCTCTCAGACCTTGTGGAATTCCAGATCAGGTTTATAGGCAAGGTGGTTCTGGTAGATGAGAACTGTCAGTAAATAACACTAATTTCCCCAGTTGTGTGACACATATTCCATCACAGGCAAAGTGTTCCATGCCTTGAAGACTGATGACGTAAATATGGCTTTTGGATTGTTTGGACAGATACCAGTACATCAGGAGAGCAGGCTAAGCAGAATCCTGGAATAATTCACATTTGATAGGTGGCTCATATGTATTATTTTATAATCTAATTGGACTCCTGTGTTCCTAACATAAGTATTTCCTCTAAGCTGGTCAACAGGTGAATGGAGTGTGTGCAGCACATCCTGTGGAGGAGGACAACAAAGTCGTCTCATTCAGTGTGTCCAGAAAAGGGCTTTCCAAAGAGAGGAGGTTGTGGCCCATTCCTTGTGTCCTGTCAGCACCCCTACTCAAGTGCAGATGTGCAATAGCCAGGACTGCCCACCCGAATGGAGCCCTGGTCTATGGTCTCAGGTAATGTGGAGAAAAACCTACATTTTAGTCTGCTGGCATGATGGAGTATTGCCAAAAATTATGCTCAAAAAGAAGAGTGTAAACTTTGTGGAGATCAGTATTTTGCAAGGGGTCTGTTCATGAAGATAATCTGCAAACTCTCTCTATGTTTTCACTGGCCTTCCTAAGTGCATGGAGAGGAGGCCTTGCCAGAAGTGGACATGGGGTCTCTTTTTTGTACATACAGATAGATGGATTTTTTTTTTTTTTAAATTCATAATTTAAGGCTGTATGAATTCTTCAAAGCCATTAATCCCTCTCTGAGATTACCTCTCAGAGCAATGTTAACTTTTCTCAGAGATGACAGGCAGTCAACAAGTATTTGGGGTTAGAGTTGAGTATTAATGCACACACATATGAAAACTGGGGGTTGATAGATTGCAGTTTTGTGTTCACTTTTGTTAGAGTTCTACTGCAAGTAGCACGCTGCTGCAATTAGTTGCCACAAGAGGCATATGATACACATATCAAAAGTAGCTGTTAGTTTTATTTTTAATCTTCCTTTACTGACATTCAAGGTGGATTTTAATTTACTGAAAAATCTATTACTTCTGTGTACGCTTCTTGGCACTGTTACTATTCAGATGTTCAAGAGCACCTTGACCTGAGCATTCCTGGCTGAGAAGCACACACTGCCCCTCCAGGGGAGTGCCCTGTAACGTACTATGACAGATGAGTAGCTACTCAATAGTTGATTGTAACAGAGTTTTAATACTTCACAAGTAACTATTTCATCCAGTGTACTTGTAGGAAACCTTAGTGTGGCAGGAGATTATAAAAAACAGGTCTGATTATTAGATATACTCTAACAGTCTTCAAACACATTCACACTTTCAAACTTTACTTCTTCTAAAATAAAATTTTAAAAACAATTTTAAAAAATCCTTTTTCCTTCTTTTTGGCAAGCGTACTGTTCAAGCTGGGATTTTCATATAAGCCTATGAAAACTGAGTTTGTAAGTTCTGCTGAACTGTAGTGAACAGGCCTACTGAATAAGTTGGTGAACATTTTAAGATTCAGCTGAAGGCTGTTGTATCACAGGTTCAAAGCAGTTAAAAGGGAAAAAATATGTAAAATACTCAGGCTCGCTACACAAATCAGAGTAATTTTAAACGAAAGGAGGGGGTTTTTTTGTTTGTTTGGAGGGAAGATTAAAGACACAGATTTTCAGTACACAGGTATTCCTGTTGATTCCTCAGTACAATTCTACTTTCATTAAATCTTTTAAAACCGTTTTGGACAGAATACAGATAGTGTATTCTGGGTTCTGCGCAGGGTTCTGCCTTGGAATGTGCCCCTTAATTTTTAAGTTAAAAGAAGAACAACTAGAATTGGATGCAAGAAGGAAGAAATCTGGCAGCATTATTTCAGGGCCGTTTATATCTTCATCAGAAATGGCTCATTCATGCATTTTGTTGTATGCTAAGGCAGTGAAAACTACAGAATGTCTTTTTAACTGAGCCACAGTTCAGCAATGTGTATTTATTCACTGGTGACTTGTCCCAAGCTTCAGCTGTAATCTTGGCAATTAAAATATCTTTGGTCAAATTTCTTAACCATTGTCTGTATCAGATTCTGTCCTGTAGTGAGATTCATTTGGTGAAGGAGTTATGTACAGATTCCCTGGGTAGTTTTCTCTGCCTCCATCTCATCCCTCTAGGCCAAGGTGAGGACAAAATAACAAATAGCTGAAAACATCTTGCTGGGGGAGATTTTGCGATGGGAGGTTAGGAGCAGATTTCAGCTATGCTGTCCAGGGAAAAAAGCATTTTGCTCACAAGTCCAACTTACCTCATCTACGGAAGAGAGATATTACTTATCTGTCCTGCATGGGGGCTGTATGAGTTCATAGTTTGTGTTAGGAAAGCACTTACAACCATGTTTTAGGAGTGACACATAGATGTTACTGTTACTTGTTTACCAATAGAATTTCAGGTTTACTTATTATGACAGCTATACAGCACATTAGCCATGGTTTCTGTCCTCTGCTGTAAAATACAAATAATGCCAATTTTAATTTCCTTCAGCTCATATGAATATTTCTTCCCATCACAGTGCTCCAAGACTTGTGGGAGAGGTGTTAAGAAACGGGATGTCTACTGCAAAAGTACTGGTTCCCCCAAGGTTAAAATCTTGCCTGAAAGTATGTGCAGTGCAGAGCAGAAACCTGAATCCCAGCAGACCTGTGTGCTAGGACGCTGCCCTAAAAACGACAGACTCCAGTGGGTGATTTCTTCATGGAGTGAGGTAAAGTGGTGCAGTTACAAGGCTCACTGCCTTCTTCTGCTGTCCCTGGAAATGTTGATTCAGGGACACACATCATTTGGGGCAAAGAAAGCTGAGCTGTCATTTAAAAATCAGATTTTCTAGGCAAGGTGCTATCAAACACAGCTCTTTACATCCAGATGCAGTTAGATCTACCCTGATGTCTTTGTTTTTTTAGTACTATCAGTGACTTGGATCAATATTTTAGTTTACACATTTTGGAACATGGTCTTTGTGGCTTTAGTTAGTAATGCTTTTGTAGTTCTATGTAATTTGGGGACCCTTGCACAGAACACATACTCTGTTGTCTGAATGTGTTTCAATAGATGTAATGAGTGTATTTTGCCTTTGCAGTGCTCAGCCTCCTGTGGCCCCGGCGTACAAAAGCGAGAACTAAAATGTGGTGAGAAAAGCATCCATGGGAAATGGATCACCTTTCCTCAGAGAAGATGTAGAAACATCAAGAAGCCACACACCAACCTGGAAGAAGCTTGTAACAAGGGAACCTGTCCATCACAAACGTTGTATAACATGGTGTCTGGCTGGTATTCCTCACCTTGGCAGCAGGTAGGAATGGGAAACTTTCTTGGCTCTCTCTCCCCGTCCCAGCTACCACTCTTTTTCCAGCACTGTTCCATGTCTTGGCTTTTAGGAAGCTTAAAAACTGAGCAAGTTTTCCTACACAGTAGCTCAAGTGCCATCTCCTAGAAAGCACCAAGCCCAGGAAAGCTGCAGTATCCAATGCTGCTGCATGAGCACTAGGCTGGAGTTGGCACAAGCACCTGGTGGGTGTAAGACCACACCACTGTGACTGTGGCAATGTGAGGCTACACTACCAAGATTAAAGCTTAGCTCCAGTCTTACACTGTGCTGTAGTAGAATGTCCAATTGTATGGAGGGGTTGTCTCCAGTACTAACAGTCCACAGGTGTCTCCTGCACGTAGCCATTCCCTAAAGAAGGTTGCACTACCCAGCCACTGAAACATGATGCAGCTGGTCCACATCCATGCTCTGTCCTGAAATGGAATGTTACCTAGAAATGTTATTCGTGCTTGAGAAGAACTACATTCCACACTCATTTTCAAACACTTTTCTCCTAGTCTCCTTCAAACTGCACTGTGGTTGAACTGTTACATATCTATATGCACAATGTATCTGAGCATCTGCACAGATTGTCTGGAATTCCCTAAATAGTATGATTAATTACAGGATCAGTCTGTATTTGTTTCTACATTCTTGCAAACAAGCTTCTGTATTTCTGGAACTTATCTACTTTATGAGTCACATATCAATGAGACACACTCATTTAATAACATTTACATGAAACAATGCTTGCCTGACAACTGTAATCAGATGAAAATGATCACATTTATCTTAAAGACAACTTTTCACGAAACACATACAAGTAAAAGGCTTATTCATTTCAAAATACTTCATAGATCTTCCTACAAATGCATAGTGTTTTTCCCCAGATATTGCCATGATTATGGTTTCAATGGGAGTTTTATCTTTTTTTCAGACAGAAGGATTGGGCCCAGAGTTCAAAAGAGATCAGTGCAGACAATCAGGAACAGGTTTTCTATAATGTTTAGTTTCTGTCCTGATGCCTAAGTAAGGAACCAGATTTTCAGCTGAGTCCTGAAACAACCAAACTTTTGGAAGGGAGCACAGATGCACGGATCTTTGAGAAGCTGGCCCCTATGGGACTTCCTGAACAGCAACACATCCGATCCTGACATCTCTCTCTGGAAGCCTCATCCAAAGCCCTTGAAATTTACTCCTTTGGCTTTCGTGGGCTCCCAGAGAGTCTCTGTAACAAAAGACAGCTTTTACTTTTCTCATCTCTACAGTGCACAGTGACCTGTGGAGGGGGAGTGCAAACCCGGAGCGTACAGTGCCTGCGCCAAGGAAGAGCAGCCTCTGGGTGCTTGCCCCATCAGAAACCAGCAGTCCTGAGAGCCTGCAATACTAACTTCTGCCCCATCCCTGTGAAAAGAGGTAAAACTCAGCTCTGCCTCGTGCAGCAGGGTTGGCTGCTCAGAACTCAATATCCAGCAAAAATGGCCTTTTCTAGTTACACCCACTGAAGAACAGTATTTGGCATGTTCCTTCACAAATTATTTTTTTCCGGACTTTCCAGCTTTCCAGTTGTTCTCTGATACTACAGCATCTCTCTTCTTAAGGTGAATTCTCTTAAAGCAGACTTGAGCATATAACTGATACAGGAGATTTTAAAACCAGGGATATGTTAAAATATAAAGTACATCCAAAAGTTCTGCCATTTGGTTCTGAGTTGCATCTTTATACTATCTTGTTGAGTAACACAGAGCAATCCCATGCTGGTACAGTTTTATTATTAAAAATAGCAACTTTTGCCATATCATGTGAGTCCAAAAATGCTTTGTCTAGTATGTACTTTTCTTCTTACTGCTTCTAATCAGTGTATGACATGCAGTCAGGAAACATCAAATTAAGCTGTCCCCACCTGTCTGCTGCATCCCTCTCTGTATCTACAGTGTGTTTTGCAACTCTAGAGGAGCAGGAGAAGCAAGAGGTTTTGTACTGGAAGGGGAATTCCCTCAGAACCACCACAGAAAGAGAGCAGTGTATTAGCCCGTTCCCATATTTGCTTACAAACTGGTTATAGTTTGTGACTCCTTAACTGAGGGCAAAAATTCTCAGAGAGGTCCAGGTTTGTCACATGTAATGCCAGGTATGCTAAAACACTTGAAACATTAACTTTTGCAATATGCTCCATGAACTGTCTTGTTGCCATTTTAAAAACGAGAGCTGAAAGTAACCTCTATAAAACCCAGGCTGGATTGCAAGAGAAAGGTGGTAATAAGAGTTGGGAGCAAAGGTCAAGTCTGGCTCTGCATTTTGTAAACTGACATTAGCCAACCACCCCCCTCATCTCTACTGACTCCTGGCATTTGCTCTGCACACAAACCCTGTAAAACCCAGTGATGTCTTAACAGACCATTCCACTGCACCAAGACATGCAGAGTATCAAACTGATGTATCAGGGGACTTGAATGCAAACAAGGATATATAAATGAAATGGTCCTAGAAGGGATAAGTAAATAGTCTGGCTGTTTTTATAAGTAAATGTTCTCAACACTTCAAATTAACCTTCCTAAAAAGTTCTGCTGCACTTTGGAGTTTCTGCATTACATCCTTTTCTGTCACGATATAGCAAGGACTTTTCTTTCACCCCTGCCTTCCTCTGCTATATTTCATGTCTGGAGTAATGTCTGTTATTAATTTTGGCCTTGGCCTGTTTCTCTCTCTCCTCACATCTGCGGAAGCCCTTTCCTCTTTATTATAACTGGGTCGTCAGGCTCTAGAGATCAATTATCTCTTCACTTGCTCTCTAACTTTCTGTCTAAACCAGCAAAAAGAGAGGGAACCAGCTGTGCTGGAATCACATTGAAGCCAATCAGTCTCTATTATCAGCCATGCAGCTCCAGCTCAGTGATCACAGTCAAGAAATTAATGTTTCAGGGAGAGTTTATACACTTTCCTAGACAAACTGGGTCATTTCCATCCCTTTGTTAGATGCAGTTACGGTCACCGTAACTCCTAGCAAATCAAACTGCTTAAAGTGAATGAAAATTTAAACATCTAAATACTTGAGTAACTAGAAATAAGGAACTGACAGCCTTATCCACATCCATTGAATTTTGTGGGACTCTTTGAGTTCATTCCAATAGTCTTTGGATTAGGTCCCAAGAGTAAAGTTTTCAGCCATCCCTCTGTAATGTTAGCGTTGCACTCTGATCTTCAAAAGGGGCATAAATATTTTTTAACATTGCCTTTTTGGTGCTTATAATATTTATTAAACAGTAATTTGCAATTTTTGACTATTTACCCTTTCAGAGCAGGAGAGCTTCTTCCTGGCTTAACAAGGATAGCTTTCTTCCCTTCATTCTGTGCCTGTTTTTCCATCTGTTTTCTGCTTTGAGTCTTCCCAGTGGCAAATTCTGCCTGGGGCAGAGTAGGTGAAGCAATACAAAATTTGATGCTGGACTCTCAGCTGCACCACTACTGACACAGTGAAAATCAGAAAGGCAGCACTGTGGAGTGGGGAGGCTGCAGTTCAGTACTCAACTTTCTAGTTCCTGGACAACTCTTAGTGCAAGGATGGCATTTTCTTTTAATAACATAAGTATTTACAGACAGACTTTTTTAAAAAAAACTGAGCAATAAAAATGGCATATTTTTAAAAAATTTAAATTATTTTCTTATTAATTCCAATCAGTTTGAGGGTGTGAAAGCTATACAAAATCACCTTTGCCATCACAGAAAAGGCAATAAAAAACCAAAAGCCAAGTAGTGACTATCTAAAGAAGTTCCTATAGAGACTTGTGTCCTGCAGAGGACATGACTCCTGGCCTACAGAATATGAAGAAGTTGTCTGTGCTGTGGGAGGGAGCATTTGTCTTCTGTGACTCAGACAATCTGAGAACAGACAAGAGTGGCTAACTTTTTCTTCACTGTCTCCTTGTAAATTCCTTTTATTGACCACGTAAACAGTAGTTCTGAGAGTCGACTGGAATCTTTTCCCATGCTCACAGGAGATTTCAGTTTAGCTATAAATTTTGCTAAACCTCATTTAAATGTCTTACTGCCCTCTCAGACACGGTGAATTTGTTTATAAATCATATATATGAATCATCACTCTGCTCTTTTAAAGAAACATAAAGCATCCATTACAAAACTGTAGAAAGGAGCAGCTATGAAGTATTTTTAAAGTGACCATGCTGTGTGTATAAATGATCTGTATATAAATTTAAGCAAAATAAAATCTTAATTGAAAAACATAGTTTATTGTAATTAAAAGCTGGGCTTATCAGAACTAAACATTGTCAGCCTGTCTGTTTTCCCATTGAAGTTAATCAAGATTTCACCAACATGGTATTATCAAAGTCCTAAAAGCCTGATTCCCACCATAAATTCCTCAGAGAGATTTCTTGGGCTCCCTGCATAGCCAATCAGAAAGAAGTCTCCCTAAAAAGTGCTGGAATACAAACATGTATCAGAGCACTCTGCATTCACATTTCCATGTCCTTTGTGTGCTCATGCATATACTCTTAAAGCTGGCAGGTAAACTCCATGTGATGTTGCTGGAAACAAGCAGTCAGCATCAAACATGAAGCAGGCTCATTTATCCAAGTACCTGGCTTCAGAACATTTAAAATCAGAAATGAAAACTCTGCTGGCTTCTTTTTGTCCTCTACAGTGGAATGTCCTCCCATTTTCCTTAAAAACAAAGTGTGCTCTAAAAGCTTTTAATTACTGTTGCCTCTGACCCTCCTATTATTACAGCAACTCTACCAAATTAACCAATGTGATTTCTTACCAAACTAAATATCTCTTAACAAATAATAATAAAAAAGGAACTAGTATTTTTGAGGTGAGAGCTAATTCATGGTTCCTCTTCTTTGAACTGTCACCTATTGTGTTTTAATATGCATACAAATGCATACAAATGTGTACAACTATTGCTTGATTTGCGGACTTGCTAAAACACAGTCTTACCATATTACTTGGAATTTTGTCCTTCAGATGATCCTTCTTGTGTGGATTTCTTCACTTGGTGTCATCTGGTACCCCAGCATGGTGTCTGTAACCACAAATTCTATGGCAAGCAGTGTTGTAAGTCATGCACAAAGAAGAACTGATAGTGTGTTGTCTGAACCCTTCAGTGACAGGATTCTCTTCTTCAATTTATCTTGGAATTAACTTTGCTTTGAGGCAAGACATGGTGCCACATAAACCACTGATGGAAGAGACATTTTTTTTTTAAGGGAATGTTTGAGGTACAGTAATTGTTGGATATATGTTGAAAAAGGAATGTTTCTTTCTTTGCTGACCTCACTAAAGTACAGGGTACTATGGATCACTTGAACACTGAGACTCAAGTGGCAGTTTTTATTTCTTTAAAGGTGTCGTTTTGCACTGTCATAAGTTATGAGGAAGAAATTAATACAAGGGAGCCTTTTCTGGCTAATTTACCAGAATACAAAGCAAAAGAGATTGTGAGCTCCAGGAGGAAGGTTACAGCATGGCTGCATGACAGATCACACTATCAAAAGCATTTCCTTTCACATTTTGCTGTGATATTATCATCCCAGAGTAAGGAAGCTGTTTACTGCCACTTTCACAAAAAGACATTCAAATGGAGCGTCTGGAGAATGGAGCGTCACACACGTGACCATAAGAAGTAAATGGTGCACTACAAAGATATATGGTGCTTCTCTATCAGACTTGCTGCTGGAAAAGCAAGTTTTGCATCATGCTAATGTTTTTATCATTTTGAAGAAATAATTTTCTGCTTTGTGTAGAAACTCAGAGATGGTTAACTAGTAACTTGAAATGTATACCTAGAAATATCGCGTTAGAGTATTTGGACTTTTAATATTGCTGTGTTACAAGTACAATAGAATTTCATATTTCAACTAACTCAAGGAACTCAGATTTATTGAGGTCAATGGTTATGTTTTCAACTTTCTAAGCTCATTAGATATGTAATTTTAATATTTAAACTTGATATTTTAAAGTAGTTCTTTTCCAGAATCTAGGTTGTGTGAATGCAAAGATAGTGAAGAATGTCTTCTTTTTAATCTCAAATCTCTGCAGATTTTCATTCATTACCCACAGGAAATAACAAGAATATTACAGTCCACTAAATCATGCTAAACTTCTCTAGTTATTTATTCACACAGTTTATATGAAGAAAGAAAAAAAAGTGAATTATTTACTCTAACCAAATAAAAGTCAATTCTATTTTTATACATTTGCCTAATACTTTTATGTAGTTCAGAATCCACCAGCACACAAAAGAAATCTAATTATGATGATATCTGTAATAATTCAGTATCAAGATGTTCAGTGACACTGTATATCAAATGGCGCAACTTAAAATGTTTCTACATTGAAAAAATACCCAACATATTTGCCAAAACCCTTTCTGAGACAGAGCCGTGTTATACTGTAATTTTCTGGGGAGTGCCTATGAGGGACATATTTATCTAATTCCACCCAATCCCACAACATTGTTTGATGAATGTAGTTCAGTTTTGCTGTTTTTTTAAAGTATCGTTTCAGCGTAAGATTAGCCAGCTCAGCATTAATGCCAGACAGTGGTCACTTAAAATTAGCAGTTCCTTCTGCAACAATTTAAATTAAAAACACGTATACTATAATACTTATGAAATGATGATTGGAAACATATCTCAACCTACACCGCTCTGTCTTGATATAGGACACTGTGTAATTATAACCTTTTTTTCTAGGAAAGCTAAAAATTTTTTTGTTTTGTTTCTGTAATTGTGTCCTTTATTATTTGATGTAAAATAATTAATTTATTAATGCATAGCTTTTCCTTTATATTTTTTTGCTCACTTCCATAAGTGACAACTAAGGAAAGAGAACACTAGTGTCACAAAGTATGAATTATGGTGTAAAAAAAAAAAAAAAAAAGGCAAAAAATATAAGTGTAATATTTAATTATTTTATAAGCCTTGTTATAAAGTACTCTAACTGTTTCATTATATTTGGAACTGTAAAGTTCATGAATAAAATATGGAGGTTATAAGTATCAAGTAATATGTGGTGTATGCATTCATTTCCATTTGTGTAATTGTCCCATATGAACTTTAAGTAAATACTGTCCTGTTTGCTTCTGCTGCATAACTGGCCAGTGTCTGTGACTCTAAGCCAATGCCAGTTCTGTGGAGAGGTAGTGCCAAAAGCTGTCCTCAAAAAAGCCTCTTCTCTGCAGCAGTGGCAACTTAGCCACTGTAGCTAAGAGTGACCTCTCTGCCTAACCATGCCTCTGCCATTCATGTCTTGTATGGGTTAATATAAGAAGGGAACCCTCAAAACAGTGGATTTGAGTGTTAACAAGCCATTATGATGAATGGGATGAAGGTCATTCCTTTCAGGCACTCAAAGTCAGACGTATGTGGTAAGGTCATGTGAAACTTCTCTACTTTTCAAGGTCCCATTATACTGGCAACCGAGGAATGCAGGACTGGTTATTCAACACAGTGAATATATTGTAGCTGCCTTTTAAGAGCAGAAGATGTTTGAGTGACTACCCTACCATTGAAGCAGCTGGCTTGGATTGTCCCCATTTCAAGCACAAAAAAGGCAAAATGGACATAACTTCATAGTTTTATTTTCATAACAACACAAAAGCTAGAATACACTAAAATACAGCTGCCTCCTCCCTGTGCAGGACAAAACTGACCTAGGTTTTCTCTCACCCAAGACTGGACACTTGTAGCACAGAGATATCATAATTCTTCCTTGCATGTATTTATCTGCATGGTGGTTTAAGAAGCCTCATTCAACATAGCAGGAGGTTTCACAGCCTCTCCCAGCTGCCTGGGAATACTTGATTTTTCTAAAAAATGAGTCAGGTGAGAAGTTTTTTCAAGCTAATATCAAGTCAGGACTACCTAAATTCACTGGATCATTTCACCAATATATTCTCTAATGTACATTTGCTGCTTTTCCCTTCATTCACCATCACTCAGGTCTCTGACAACTGCAAGCTATATAGAGTATTTTTGACTGGGAACACTGACCATGCTTCTGACTAACAGTATAGTCTAGCAGGCAATAATAAGCAATGATCAGTCTGCTCCTGAAGGATTCCCAGCAAGCGCTCTCTTGAACATGATTTGGACTACTGATATAAATAATTAATATGCCCACACAAGAACTCAGACTCTAAACTGCTTTGTGTTCTGTGCTAGAATTTTGGAATTAAAATGAACTGACGGTTGTCTGTGAATTACTGTGTTGGAGATGGATGTTGAAAGAGGAAATATTGCATAAAGATGTGCTATTGTGTGGTTGGATCAACCCCAACTCCTCAACTGTTTTATTGCTGAACCCTTACAACGATATTTGGTATACAAAGCTTGGCAGTTTTGTAGACGTATATTGCTGCAAGGCTCACTTTATAAAGCAGAATGGGGTCTTTTCACAAAGGAATAGCTCCATTTCCTGTAGTCAGATTTCATCACTCAGGTAAAGGATGCATCTGCCTAAAACTCAAACAGATATTTAATGAATGGCTTGATTGTGTAAATCAAGTCAACTACCTCGGATGCCCAGAAGACATGAAATGTTGGAAACAGATGAACGTTTCACTGCATGTGGTTTTATGGTAACATGATCCATATCCCATATTTCCTTTAATTTTCAGCAAATCCTATTCAAAAGCATCAATAAAATAAATTAACATTATTATTTCTATTGTAGTAGAAGTCCAATCCTACTGAGTCACTGGGCTCCCATTGTGTATAACACTGTATGCACGTCCTGAAAGGCTTACAGAGAGTACAACAAGAAACAATAAGAAAAGTATGTTAAGTGTGAGCACACTGTCATTAGGAGCAAAGGTGTTGCTTGTGGCTCACTGTCTGTGTGGACACTGCAGAAAATTTTAGAGGCAGATCCACACAGATAAGATCTGAAAGAGCAATATTGAGGAATCTTATCTAGACTCTGTTTTAAAAGCAAATGCTGAGCATTGATAAGGTCTGAGAGGACAGCAGAGGGGAAAGGCAGTAGGGAAGCTGGGATACAGTGAAACAGATCAAAAATGAGGTGTGCTCAACACTAACTCCTAACTATCTAGTGACTCCTAGATAGTCACTAGATAGTGACTATCATGAGAGGAAAGCAATTACAAATGAATCATTCAAACTGTTAGCCCATCAGTTATCGGGGACTAGAGAGATGTGAGGTTTTGGCAAGGTAATAAGTCTTCTTTCCACCAAAAAACATCCTGAAATAAGGAGATGCAGCTGCTAGAAAATACCTTA
The DNA here is from genome assembly GCF_036169615.1 of Heliangelus exortis. Lineage (NCBI taxonomy): Eukaryota > Metazoa > Chordata > Aves > Apodiformes > Trochilidae > Heliangelus > Heliangelus exortis. The sequence goes on from NC_092434.1 coordinate 5,324,796, forward strand.
AATTCCTCCCCAGCCAATATTGTATGCACATCAGCCAAAAAAAGCTGATCTTCCTGTCTACTCCCTGCACACTGTGCAGCACTCTCATAGATATTCTTCAGCCCTTCCTATACAGAACAAAGCCAGGCCCAGGCTTGGCTGCATTGTGTCCTTCAATGTACCTCACATTCTGAAGTTCTTCACCTTGCAGCTTACATGTAACACTTGGTTCCCACGAGAACAGGCACTGGCAGATGGGTAGCAGGGCAGTATTGATTCTCAGACCTGCACTGCAAAAGGTACAGATGCAGGTGGTGATTTAGGGCCTAATATTGCATTGTCTGTGGGAAGCAGGGCCCTGGGCAGAAGTAATCAGAAGCAAACTCTGGCCCACAGAGCTTACATTCTAACACCTGATGCACACCAGACAGGGCTAAGGGAAGCAGTTAATTTGTTTTCCACCAGAGGTACCAGGGAAGAAACAACCTGAGTGTCCCAGATGGGTTGAACTTGAGACAAAACCTGAAGTTCTGAACTCAGAATGCAACATAGTAACTTCAAAACCAGTTTTCCTCATCCTCTCTGAAGAAAAGCATTTATTATGGGACTTATACTTGAAACTTATATTTTATGTACCTTCTGTTCAATAATAAGAGGTATTCAATCATGAACACAATCTGATTAAATTTCTGGATTCTGCCACTGGAGGCAGGAACCTTCAGTAAGCCCTAAATTCCAGGATTACTTTCTAACCATTAAATCAAGCTATTGTCACCATACAATTTCAGCCTTAACACTGCTGTATTTAGTATTTCTTAAGTGACTTGGGCTGCCAGGAATTAATTTATTATGTTTGGTTGTGATAATGTTCACTAATCCTTTCATAATACCATAGCAGAGCTGACACAAAAGCTCATTCAGAAAGTATACGAAAGGGTTTATACTGGAAATGTTTACTTACGTAGTTCTTATCCATGTGAAGCAAACAGATTTCAGAGAAAAGCATGCACAAGAACTGCCTCTTTGGGACCTTCACCTTCTTGTATCACCATAATATCTGAATTAGGTCTGTCTAACAGAAGAAACTGAAGGCACTGTCCCCAGAGCAGGAATTCCCTGCCAGTACTTCTTGGCTTCCATGGCAATAATGGCCCTCTACAAGCTCTGTTTAGCTTATTGTTGAAGAGATTCAGGATATTTGGGGAGCTCAAGAGTTGTTCTTGTACCAAATACTTACACCTATCTATAATATCCTATCTATGTCAGAGTGCTTTCAGGACAGCATTGCATTGTAGCCATCCTGATCCTTCACTTCCTGAACTCCAGGACACTGCTATGGTACCAGGATTCCTGCAAGGCTCAAGCAGGGATGGGCAACTGGACACGGAAATGGCTACATTTCCTTTCTATGAGGAACAGTAAGAGAAAATGCCATTACTGTTTCACCTGAATGCAGGAAAAGCTATTCTGGTGCAACGTGTTCCCCAGAGCACTAGAACTCACATTTCCACCCTTTATATTCAATGTAACTGTTGAGCAAGTAAAAAGTAATTGAGGTCTCTATTTCCTTAAAACGCACCATGAAAAAATGAATTTTACAAGCTACTAAACAAAATAATTTGTGTCTAAGCAAAATAACTGGTGGGATTTTGATAGCTGAAATATAACACTGTATTAAGAAGTTTTCTAGGCATATTTTTTATATCCAAAGCAATGTCACTGATGATTTTCCCCCTAATGTTACAAATAGACAAACTTTGCAGAAAGTGCTCATAGATCATAATTGTATTAATGATATCTCACTATTTATCTACAGAAGCTGAATAAGATTCAGGATACAAATCGTAGTTTTACCTTCCACAAAAAGATACTCTATTTCCAAGTCCATTAAAAGAATTTTAACTTTCAAAGAATTTAACTGTTCAGCACACTCCACTGATGGGTAATAATTTAACTGGATCAGCACATTTAATTTCTAGTCAGAGATATTGCCTGTCAGCAGAAAGTTCATCAGCTCAGACTTTGTAAAAGTCTGCAAATACCAGGTTGCCCAGAACCACCATGCCTTACTCATTCTTGTCTTTGCTGGTGTGTGGGGAAAAGTCAACCAACACAGACAATAACAGGCTGTAAACACTGTTCTCTCCCATTAAATATAGCATGTACTACTTCAAACTGTATCATTTACCACAATTTAATTTTGAGGGTTTGGGCATCCACTTCCAAAATACTAGTTGCAAAACCAAAATTGTATGTAAACAAACTGGAACATCTAATTTGAAAAGCATTCAGCTATTGAGTTTGACCATCAGATGGACTGCCGTGATATACATCTACCATAATACACGTTCTGAACTTGAATTGGTGTTGTGTTTTGTGGCCAGTTAACATCTAATGCTGACATTTGTTTTTTGTTTCTAAATTGCCATGGACCATGTCACGAAAGTCATGAACATGTTATAAGCATTATTCAGATAACCATACAGCTTGATCAAGTCTCAGGTAGTTGAGCTAAACTAGACTGATGTTACATTAACCATATTAATTCAATAGTGTACCAGTGCAGCTATCAAGTAGATGATATAAAACACTTAACTCACCAAGACACATTTAACATCTGGAGCACTTATCAACCATTTTATTTATTCCTTAGGATAGTCATTCTACCCTAGAGCTTACACATTTTTGAGAATCCTGCTCAGTTTCAGCAGTCATAGTGCTGTTTCTCAGATGCTTGGTGAAAAAACTTCATCTGAGCTAAGGAGCTGGGAAGCCAGAAGTTTACAGAATTCCCTATGTAACAGGACAGGGCTGATGCCAGAGCCATAACTTAAAAGTTGAGCATCAGAGTTTTGACCTGTTGAGATCAACAACTGCAAGGTTGAAGGGAGGCCATGCTGACTTGTGTTTGATGCACATTATTTGCCTTGCATTGAATTTGACCCACACTTCAGGGTTTCTGCTGGTCTTCAGCAGGGATCAAAAATGGGGTTTTCATAGAAAACTAACTTGGAAACACAAAACTGAAAGGAATCTATCTTCTGCCTTACAAAGAGCATAGATGGAATACTGTACAGGATTTGCTGGTACTCTCTTGCTTTTGACTAAACGATTTGCTCACTCTTTTTTTTTTAACACCTCATGCTAAACCTATGGTCAAGAAGGAGGGAGGACTTTTTCTCACCCAGTTAATATCATCTGGACATTTTCAAATGCATTACTAGTACTACTGCACATATTCTGACCTCTTCTATGGTGTTAATCTTTAGGACAGAGTACAGATGCCTCTAACAAGACGAGTTTTAGAATCTGGCACCCAAACTCTTCTTATCTCATTGTATATCACATATATAATAAATACTGTATAGTTCTTCCAGACTGTTAATCTGGCTCTTTTCTATATAGACTATTTTTATATGCTATGTCTTCTTATTCAAGAAACAAACAGAGTAAGGCAGTTTCCCAGCTTCCTAGATTACAAAAATCACACTTTGCTCTGGGACAGAGTACTTCAAGAACTGGGTTATTCTTAGTTCTGGCTTTTATAAATGCTCCTCTCTGAACTTCTCATTAACCTTCTGAACCTTCATGCCTACTGGATGGATCCCGGCCAGCATCCTTCAGCTACCAAAGGACTCTTTGAAAGGAGAGTTTACACCTCAGTTTCCAAATTGTATTACTGTGGCATACTAACTATATAGAAGAGGAAGACAGACAGTGGATTTGCCTTTTTAAAAACAGTCGATTAAAAAATAAAGTACCAAAAATGTGAGAATCATACAGTACTGAAACCTTCAGACATTTTGGCACATAGCTCTGTCTCTCTCGGACAATTGCATCCCCTTTCTCACTGCTTCTCTCCTTCTGTTCCAAAGCTCCCCCCTGAAGCCATCGGGGGGGTGGGGGAGCAGAATGGGTTGTGAAGTGTCTTGGGGTAATCCACTTTGACAGGGAACTATGCTGATTAAAAGTTATGGCTTTGGAACAGTAAAGCTCCCACTGCTGTCCGTGTACAAGTTGCTGCTTTCCATTTAAACCTTCACAGTCACATCTAATCAAGAGAAAATAAGGACGTTTTTATGAATTCCATGAGAAAAATTCCCCTCAGGTGTAGGTTGCATGGTTTGATCAGCTCCAGTATCATGTTTTAGCATTTCATATTAATCCTACAGATTCTGAGCCAAGAATGCTAGCTTTCATATTTGCCTGACGGCCAGACAAAAACACTTTGGATATTTGTTATTATTTCAGCAAAACTTGCAATATGCAAATTAAGATTTATGGGAATTGAAGGCTTAAAACTATACATTTATCTTCACGTGGAAAAGGTATTATGTAGTTGCAAGGAGCCAAAAAATACCAGAGCTGGGCAGAGAACAAGCAACTAACAACTCCCAGAAGTCAGCGGAGAATTGTACATCAGCGTTTTGTGTCCTGATGACAGGAAACAAACTATTTCACAGTCTGAGATTTTCTGGAAGATATGGAGTTGACCCAGCCCTCAGAATAAGTATCTCATTTCAGCATTTCCAACTGAAAATTGTTAAAAGTATCAGGTAAATTTAGGTTTTTCAACAAGGCTAAACTAAAAGAAAAACTATTATTTTAGGGAATGTAAGTATCTTGTTGAAAACAGTGATGGGAAAAAACTGATTGAGTAGAGACAACATTTATATTCCCTACTATTCTCCCATCCTCCCCCTTCTTTCCCCATGCATAAGTAATTAAGATCATTCCCAGCCGTGTGCTGATCCAGCTTTGCTGCAATCACATTAAGGCATAGAGACAAGATATTGCCTGTTCCATACCTCAATCCTTCTGGGCTAGAAGAGAGTAACACAAACCATGTAAGTAAGATTCAGAGGTGCTCTAGAGAGATGCATTCCTGTGTGGTCTTATTCCCTGCTTTATATTCTGCAGTACTGAAGACAATAGGATGACACATGGACTGGAGATAGATTCACGCATACTTTCCTTCATAAATCATGGTTTCCAATGAAAAGCATTGGAAAACTGAGATACATGCCCAAAGTTCATCTCAGCCTGAGCCTTGGAGTCCAATTTTTGTCTCAATCAGAAATAATTTCCCCTAAGTTAAAGAATTCATCACCATACAAAATCAGTGTGTACAAGCCAACCTCAAGACACATCTGGTAATAAGGACTTTAACAAGAAGGATGTTAAATGAACAGCACACATGTTTTTTCTCAGTCTATCCCTTCACATACAAACTGCCATTTCCAGATTCTGGAAGCTGCTTTGCTTCACTCCTCTAGCTTACCAGAAAAACAAACTAGCCTTAGTTACAGTCTACCCGATTCCCTGTTTTTACCTAACTCCTATGAATACCACAAAGAATTTGAAAAACTGGTGTTATGGGGAAGTCATTCAAGAGAGGCTAGGAATCAGCTGATAAAAACACTTTATTCTGTCTTTGAGAATAAAAGGGTTTTCATCAAAGGGATCTGATGTCCAGGAGGCACGGGGAGGGTTCCCCCCAGCCCAGCCCCTGCAGCTCGTACCCGGTAAAGTGCTGTGGCTGATGAGAGGGCGCCCTCCAGTGTGCAATAACAGCAAAGCACACAAAGAGCTGAGCTTCAGCAAGTCAGAGTTTGTGTGTTCTTAGACAGCCACCTAGTGAGCTCAGGGAGGAAACAAAGAGTTAGAAGAAAATTCAGTGAACTCAAGAAAGGGGAATCTCTCTACAAATACAGTGCTAAAACGGTACTAAAATTAGCAATGTATTTCACAGATTTTTCACCTCACAGTGCAGTAGCAGAGCAGAAGGGCTCTTGAACTACTTAACAGTTGTGAGAAAAGATGCCTCATCACTTATGATTCTAGAAATGAATGAGAATGGGTGACAGTTCAAGTATTGAAAAAGATCTCTGAGGGCTAATTAAATTTCAAATTTTGTTTAGGATCAAGAATACCTGTATATATGTGTGCATATATATATACCTCACCTTTTCCTTACCTACTCATTTCTGAATCAAAACAGTACTGTTAACTGAAACCCCTTACACAATGCAACATAAAGAAGTGGCAAAGTCCAGAGGGAGAGATCTTTAGAATGGCCACAGGGAATTCACAGAGAGTCAGCTTCCCTGGTATGTTTGTATCCTACCATTGCTACTAACCTAAATTTGAATGTGGTTCCAAAAATAACATAAAGTCTTTTGAATAAGACAAGAGAATCTATGAACCCCAGTTCATATCATATAGAACTCTGAAAGAAATGGGAAGGAAAAAAAGTCCTCAACCATAAGAGCACACAGAGGCAAAACAGAAACAAACGTAAGAAACCATCAAGGTACAATTTCTGAGTCTGCCTTTGCAAAGTTATTCCAGGGAGACCTCTAACAAAGTTACAAACGTAGGGTATCTTATTTGTGATAGTGCTCTGGATGTTCACAGAGCCACAAGCATGTAACTTTATCCTCATGTTAGAAAGACACAGAATGTGTGGAATTATAATAAAGTAGTCAGAGCTGGCACCTTATCAGTCCAGTGCTCACCTATTTATCACTGCTTGCTAACCTCCATCTTACTAAGAAGACCGCTTGTGAGAAGAAAGCTCCCAAATGGTCCCTTTTCATAACTGTGATCATTGAAAAGAAGGTAAAAGAAAAAAAAATCAGTTGATATAAAAAATTAAGACATCACTGAAAAACCTTACCAAAATCATGGTTCTCCAAAGTTTCATCTAATATTAATATGCCATAGAATAGCTGCAGGGGGGTGACTAGGTCAAAGAAGACACAACAAAACCCTGTTGATGATACTGTTTGGGATGCTGTAGGATTTCTACTTAGATATTTACTGTCTCCTGAAAATCAGATACAGAGCAGTGCAGTAGATGCAGACCATGTCAGTACTGAGCCATTGCTGCAGCTTTGGACAAACGGTTTCATTGCTCTTATAGACTTGCAGTGTTTGTAATCCCCAAGTCCAACAATATAATAATACACTGAAAATAGCTCTGAATTCCTCTCAGACACATGAGCTCTACATGTCTAATTAAATATCCCTGACACATAAAAATAATTGCAAGGAGAAAGATACCTCCCTCATGAGGGCCAGATGATTTTAATTAGGTCTCACTCAAAAGTCTTCTGGCCTCACAAGGCTCGGCTCACTACAAAATGCTCAGTCACACTGAGATTCCATGCTGTGCTCCAGGCCTCTCCTTTCCCAAATTTCTGCCTGTTCTTTAAGAATTTACTGTCATCCAGCCCTCAGAGCTCCAGTTCTGAAAGTCCTCACTCAGACACGTGGGGTTGGTGCCTTTTTCTTATTTCTTATTGTTTTATACCTAAGGAAGAGCTGGCCAGATAAGAGTTACAGTCCCTTTATCCTCCAACAGACACAAGCAGATCTGCTATCAGCCCAGCAACTGGAATACATGCTCAGATGTCACTGCCTTCCTCATAGAGCAGTTAAATCCTGATGGCAGCTCACCACAGCCTGAAGGGTATCGCTGGAAGAAACCTAGGTGCCATCATCAACAGAAGAGATCCCCCCAAATTCTCACTTTTGCCATATTCCTCCACAAACTTCAGTTTTCACTTTTTTGTACCCGGGGAGGAATCTGTGCCATGATGCTGTGGTGTAGTGTGATGCAATGATGTCACGGTATGCGAGATAAGCACTTTTCAGTGTTCCAGTTCCAACTCGGATACTTAAGGCACTGTCATTAAAGAACTGGGACATCTCTAAAGCACAGTCTTTTACCTCCCCCCTTTCCAGCCAGACATATTAACAATAAGTACCGAAATTTATAGTCTATGATAATTGGAATGACATGGATACCCAGTTTGCTCTAAGTAGGTATTTACAAATAGTAGAATTATTTCATCCACTTCAGTGTAACAGATACCAGTTGTCCTAGTTAACGAGGTCCTGAAGTTCATTCCTGTGTCATTTCTCCTTTCCTGTTTCTGATTAATTTTAAACATAGGCTTTTTGGTTTGATTTTTGTGTGTTGCAACATCTCTAGGGATTTTATCAAGAAATCTGCTTCCAGTTATCATTTAGTTACACACACAAGACTCTTTAAAGGAACACTCTCCACAGTCTCCAGGATTCTCCAGTTTAGTACAGATACCTTATCAGCAAAATTTAGAAGACTTCCTCTTTAATTATTAGAGGTTGAAGCAAAAAAATTAGAGTAAGAGTCATGTTTTATCTGGTCAAAGGGAGAAAGCTGCTTAGTGTTGTTATGTTAAGGCAGTATTATACATACAATTATAGTACTAGTAATCTAACCTGAAGCAGTCCCTTTAGTTCTAAAGCCATGCGTATATTGAGCTTCCTACCTACATGTATAATTCTCGCTTTTATACAGCTCCCCAGAAGTTCAAGTAAAATTCATCCCTATCAGACTATGCAGCAGGTATTGCTTCTTAACACTTGAGAATATATAAAACATATTTCCTTTATGGTAGACATGTAAAAGTTTTCAGAGTATTTTTTTTTTTTAAGGTAATACCTGTATGACACTAATTTCTACATTACATGGTTAAAATCTTTCCAATGACAACCCCAAAACCAGTCCAGAATATCCCCTGGAGCACTCTGACTGTGTGTTCCCATAATATACCATTCTGAGAGTATTTGACCTCTGTTCTCGCACAGTGTATGAGTATTGAGTGTTCACAGTCATCTGCTGTGGTGAAACATCTCTCTTGTGAAGCCTGATTAAGATTATTTTTTTCCCCATGACCTTTTGTTCTGACAACCTTGTAACGAGAATCATCCCATGAGGTCCATATTAATAGCCATAAGACACCACAGAATTTAAGCTTGTAGGACCAATAATGTGAACAACTTCTGAACCTCCAGATAGCTTCAGACATAGCCTGAAATTTTGTTCGAGGACTTCATTCATTTCAGTTTGATCAATACTGTTTCTCTGCCCTATTAAGTGAAAAGCCTAGGCAGGAAATGAAAGGGTCTTAGGAACAGAAAGCACACCAACTTTCTTTGGCCTCTGGAAAAATAAGCAACTTCTCACATGAATGACCATCAAGGAGCACCCATCTTTCTGTGGTTTGAAAATATAAGCAGGACATGATTGTGTATAAGCAGGACATGATTGTGTATCTTTGTGATCATGGTTTTAACATTTCAGCGAAAAAATCTCTCTCCAAAGTCTTCTAATTTAGGAAGAAATGCTTCCATTTTCTCTGGTGAACTACCCCCGTAAATGGAAATTTTGCACCCTGCAAAGCCTTTAGAAAATAATTTAAGTAGACTTGCAAAATGAAACATTAATTCTCTGGCAGAGGACAGTTTGGTGGATTTTTAATGATTCCCATATCTTTAACTACAGAAATATTCCTTTTAAAACTTTGCAGACCTTTCATAAAACACAGTTCACCTATGATGTCAGAGTAAAGCCATCTTAGCAGAGTAACACTGCACATAGACATAACACACTCAAACATACGAGGGGTGGATTTTATCATGGATGCTATCACCCTGGCTATCCATGAGTGTAATGGTTGTGATACCATTAAGTAGGCCAGATGGTTAAAACCTTTGTGGTATGAGGGATGAAAGCTTAAATACAAATATGGAGAGGCCTGGCAGTCTGGTTATATCACACTCCCTCAGACTCAGCAAGGTAAACTCTACATGCTCACCATGGTAGAAAGAAGCATCAGATGACTGGAAACATGCTGTGCCTCATGCCACTGCCCATACTATTCTAGGCCCTGAAAGGGAAATCTATGTCAGCATGGGATGCCAGATAGGATTGAGTCAGACAATAGGACTCATTTCAAAATAACCTACTAGCTAATTGAGCCAAACAGCATGGTATGGAGTAGATCTATCTTGTTCCTAACCATGCACCAACCTTCAGCAAGGCTGACCATCATAATACCTTGCTAAAAACCACTCTGCAAGCAGTGGGTGGTGAAACTTTCAAAAAAGAGGACAAGCATTTAGCACAAGTCACCTGGGTAGTTAACCCTGGGGCACTGAGCCAGCCCTGTCCAGCCAGACCTTCCACATACAGTGGAAGGTGGTGAAGTCCCTGCTGTGTATGAGAGGAACTCATACTTCCAGAAAAGCTGTGTGGATTTCTTCACCCCTGGGCAAAACAAAGCCATCCGTGAGGTTGTCTCTGCTCAAGGCCCTGGACACGCACAGGAGGATGGTGGAGGTCCAGTGCCTGAGAGGCCATAAATTCAAGTTGTATAATGTAAATTTTTTTTATAGAACTACTGTGTATTGTTACGGAAGGAATAAGAGGTGGGCTGGCCTGATTTGAGAGGATCAGGACAGAACCTGCCCGTGTCTCTGACCTGAGGTGCGGGGCTGCGGCTGTGTCGGTGCCAGGCGGGGCGCAGCGGTGCCTGAGGTAACGGGGGAGAGGGAGGTCAGGTGACCCGGATGGACCAATCACAGCGCTCCTGCCCACGGCACTCGGTTTAAAATGGCGCCACAGAGCACCTGACCCAGGCCTCTGGCTTTCTTTGTGCTTCACCATCATCATTGTTATTACTACTTCAATAAACCTATCCTAGTTCGTTTTTTCTCCACCTTAAAGTCTCTCTTCTTTATTACCATTTTTATATTCCCCTGGGAGGGCAATGGAGGCACAATGGAGAGCATCTGTCATGGCTAAAACCTGACAAACATCTACTGGGTATTATTTTGCTATGGTTTTTATTTTTCCAAATCTGAAATGGTGACACAGAATATGGCAAAGCAACCCACAGTACTAGGAAAGCCTGGTTTGATCTCCACTGTGAAGGTTTGGGTTACCCCATGAACATGAGATACACAAGAATGCAAATTTAACTGTGATATTTTTTATATTTTTTGGCAAATTCAACTGAGCTTCAATTAACCAAACTAATGCAGTGCATACTTGGAAAAGGTGCTTTGCAGACATGCCTCACCTGAGATTCTCTGCAGGTAGTTAAGTTTCAAAGTTACACCAAAAATACAAGAAAAAAAAATCCTACATTTGCTGGATGATATGCTTGCAAAAACTGCTTTGTTCCATTTTAGTGAAAACAACATCAGAGACAAAGCTGTTGCACTTCATGTAAAACAGAAGACATGTTGACCCATCTGAGAAACTAAGATATCTACTGATTTAATAACATCACATGGATTAACAGTATGCTTGCATTGATAATCCTACAGGGCTCAGATGACAGAGCCAGAAGAAACAGGTTACTGAGCTTGGCAATGGCTTTTCTGTCTTGTCAGTGTTGCTCAGTGCTGATCCTACCTAGTTTCAGAGAAAGTCTCATATTTTGGCTCTGAAAGAAACAAAAAAAACCCACCACCCTCTCTGTTTTCACAGATTTAAGAGATTTAAATTCAGGCAGTCTGTGAAACTTCATAGAAGCAAAAACTTCCTACAGCTCATCTAGAACTTAAAAGAGGTGTTTGCTCATTCTGATTGATGTTTTACACTCTTCATGTGAGACAATTCCCTCCACTGATCTCCCCCAGTGGTCTTAATTTCAGAACAGAAGAGTTGTATCATTGAAGCAGACTGCATGGTGAGATGGTAGAATAAGTTGTAGAGAAACTCTTATGTCATATGGGAAAACTTTGAAAGCAAGTTAAAGGTGTTTAGAGTATTACAAAATGATTGATAAGTCCTTCCTTTATCCGCTTTTTGGACATTATTAGAAGAAATGCTATAACAACCATCCCTAGAAGTGTGCTAATTTTGCTGTTCAGTATCAGCAAGACCTGAAAATTTTTACTTTTTTTCCTCCTTTGTTCCTGTATCTACACATCAAGAGGGCTGTGGAATAAAATTGCAAAGAGGCTACCACTAACAGGCACTGAAAATATGGGAAGAAAGAGCTTGCAGAGGTCTTCCCTTAATATGCACTTCCAGAAAAATATTTAATGAGAGTGCATTTCATAGCATGTACCAAGTTCTCTAACCCCCATTTCACAAACATACTTCATTGAACCAGGCACTAAACTCAATGCATAAATGAGCAATTGGATTCATACTGTTTGCCTGAAGGTTTTGCAGATGTGTGGACCTGTTCATATGCTTTAAGCAAAAACACTTCTGCAAGTAAAAACTTGAATGTGTCCTTAAAATTGCCCTTCTGAAAATAGCTCAGCCTGTTTGTAAGAATTCCTGCAACTTAGCACATGCTTTATCTTTAGCTCAGAATGTTAGCCAAGTAATAATCAGCACTCAGCAAGAATTAGAAAGTCAGTTTGTCACAGTGAGGTCATGGGGAAGATTATTCCTGCTTTATGTCTCCATTTATAATAAATATTCCATAGCCTGTCATGGAAAGGATGTAGAACATATTTATGCCTCCAGTCTCCCTTTTCACATACAATTCATCAACTTGTTCTGGTAAACTCAGTAGAAGCCTATTCTCTTTTGTTAGTTTTTACATGCCTCTCAGCTCAGAAGAACCAATAATCTACCTTAGAGTGCAACAGATATATTGTTTATCTTTGAAAGATAATACAGTACAGATCTAGAAGAGCAGAGGTATTTAGGTATTTCCTTTTAAGGAGGAACATAACTATAAATCTCTTTCTCAGAGTCAAGTCAAACACATGATGCACTCACAGCATATTTAGGCTGCTTATGACCATCTGTTGAGATACCATGATTCAATTTCACAACTTCATCCTACTCCTATCCAAGTATTCCTTGCCAGATAACTGTGGGGTTGGAAAAACAGCCTACATGACACTGTAATGGTTCTCTTTTCCTCTTTCATAAACACTTAAGGACAATCTAGAGCATTTCTCAGAACAGAAACATTCTCTTCTCTGAAAAAAGCAACAGGAAATGTGAGCAGTGTCTCACTGCATGGCAATGAGCTATTGGAGTAACTTGTGGGAGTCATTAAGGAATTAATACTACCCTAAGGGATCTCATAAGAACATCCTAGATAGTGCAGTTAGCTCAGCATCTGCATGTAAAAGTGCCAAGGAAAATGGTAATGAAGTTGGTTGTTGCATTGCTTGATGGGAGTACTATATGAAAACATTTTCTGCAGATGGGATTGACTACATTGGGAAAATCAGTAATCCAGTTTCAGTGTCTTAATAGTCAGAGAAGCCAGAGCAACTAGGCCAATGGGTGGCTTCAGACACAACATCTCCCATACCCAGATGGCCAGAGTCCAACAGACATTAGACTATTTTCCTATGTCCTCAGATTCTCTAAGGGAATAAGGCAAAGGAGCTGGTTGTGGTATTTTTACACAGACTGGATACTTCTTGTACCAGGAAATTCCTTTTAGAATATGTGGACAACAACACATACCAACCCCAATCTGCAACATGGAGTTGCCAGGTTTCAAAACAGGTTGAAGAAAAGCTCTAGGTTGCTTTTCTTTTCTTTTCTTTCTAAAGATCTTAACAGCACTGCAGTGACCATACAACTTCAAAAATAAATAACAAAATAAATCAGATTGAGGTATTATTATAAACCAGGTCTCAAACCACTGAAATGCAGGAAACAAAACATGTCAGCTAAGATTTCAGCAGGATGGTATCTCAGAAAGACTATATCAAGAAATTGGACAACAAACAGAAAAAACCATTTCTCTACAAGACATGAAGATACATGTTGTATCTATATCTACTATAAATATAAACCAAATATTTTAATGCCTGTTCTCGAAGGAACTTGAGAATAGTTATTTCTTCTTATAAAACATATGGGAATGATCATGATGGAATTGCTCTTTCAGAAATTCAGGCATGAAGTTTTGGGGAACTTCCAGTTGTACTTCAATAAAATAATGGCTTAGAGAGAAAACTACATTTTTTTCTATGAAGAAAGTTTCTAATCCTGCTGTTCTTAATCCTATAATTCTTACCCAAATGGCTTTCACTGAAGTCTACTGCCTAAAGTACTCTCAAGTGAATGAAAAGTAATAATGAAAAAACTAGTTACATAGATAAGCTTCACAAAGACAAGGGCCTTGGAAATAGAGAGGAAGAAGGATTTTTTTTTTTTTTTTTTTTTTTTTGCTTTAATACTGAGAATCTGTTAAAATCTTATGTAACTCCATGGAGTTTTTCACCCAATTCACAGAACTGTTATTTTAGGAAAAAAAAAAAAAAAAAAAGGATGAATGAGTTAAATGAACAGTTAAAAAACAATCACACTGAGAGCAAAGCAGTAACCACATCTAGGTGTTGAAAGATGTCAGAATATTTATTTTCAAGTCTTTACAATTATCATCTTGCTCTGATGACCTGAAGATAAGTAACCTTACCTCCAGCTCCTGATCTTTCCTCCAAAACATACATTCCCTCTCAATTGAGGGTCTGACATGGGTAATTTTCTAAACCTCTCCCTAAAAGCCCCTGACATCAGCACCCAGCCATTAGCTCTGGGTGCCTTAACTTTACAGTCGCCTTGTCTCATTTTTCATATCCAGGAATTATGAGTATTTCAACATTGAGTTCACTGGTCATTTCCATCATTATTCTAAGCAGGATTTTGTGACATTTTTGTTTTGGGTCATTTCAGTTCTCTAACATAAAGCTGCTGGTAATCTGAACAACAGACTTTGCATTCTGATATATACACATACACAGAAACTCACATTGCTTGTAAAAGACTGGTGTTTATCTGAACAAAATGTCAAGTGATCTTAAAACCCCCAGGTTTTTTTAGTCTTTCTGAGGCTGCAGCACTTGACAACTATGAGCATGGTGTATAAAACAGTAAACAGTTAATACTGTGTAACTGTCCTTTTCAACCAGCCATTTGCATTTGAGGGAGTAGCATAAGCATCTTGATGCTCCAGTTGGGGAAAGGAGGCAAAAAGTTCTCTCTTTCAAAGTAACACCTATCACACCTGCTTAGAATTCAGGAAAGCCACCTTAAAACCTATAAACAATCCTACCTTCCTTATTGAATCCTTTCCTATGCCACAAGTATTTTGCTGAATAAATCTTAAAGCAAATAATTTTAAAAATATCAACAGGCAAGCCAGATGAAAAGTGAGAATAAAGGATTAAAAACCTGCAACACATAAAAATATGAGCACTGAAGAACAGTGTTCTACATCACTGGTAACACATCTTCAGTTAAGACGGACTACACAATAAGCCTGTCTTAACAGCCTTATGCAGGCCCATTAACAACTATATTTACAAAATCCTATAAAAAAAATGCTGAATACAAGCCTGATTCAATATAGCTAAATCCTACTTCTTGAAGCAAGCTAATGTAGCACAAGTGCAGCACTCAGATCTCTGGTGCTGAACAACACTTAGAGCAATGTACAATGCAATCTTGGAAGCCAGGCAAAGACAGATGGAAATGAACAATAAATGACTGGGTGGTTAGAGAGATAAAAACTCTCCCAACATTTTATCTTCTCTCTGCTTCTCCTTGTAACTGTACCTTTACACAATCAATTCAAGCCCCAGACTTTCCTTCTTGACACTGGAAATGGCACAAAGTGTGCTTATGACAGAGTGGAATGTGCTTAACTACACACGCACAAAAAAAAACCCAACCAACCAACAAAACTAAAATCTGAAGGTAAACTTTGAGAGCAGATACACCATGAAAGGTTTCTTTAAAATAAGACATTTTTGTTATTTCTTTTGTTTTTCCATATTGTTCCTTAATCTTCCTCCTAGAGGGATGTCTGAGCAACAGCAAGAGATAAGCAGAGAGGAGATGAAAGAAGGAAAGTTGCAGCTTTGGAAAAGTAAAATCTATTTCTTCTTGTCTAGCTCTCTAGTATCACCTGCAGCAATATAGAAAAGCAGTGGCAAAGGTGCTGGAGTGGGAGTTTTGCTGCAAGCTTGTGTTACAATTGGTGCAATTTTGCATTGCACAGAGTACAGTCTTTTTCATCCTTCTCATCAGGTTTAATTGTATTTGACACTTACAAGTAAACATATACCACGTTACTTCAAAACACTGTAAACGGTCTTTCACTGAAATTTATGTTGCTCCTGTGGGGCAGAAGGGAGGACAAAATACCCAAGTGGTTAAAAACTAGATTAGTTACCAAACAAGTTCCCGGGCTCAATAAACTACAAGAGTCAGTGAAAACAGGTTTCATATAGGAGGATTGGTGCCTATGACTGCTATATACCTCATTGCCACAGATACTTCAAAGATACACTGGATTACTATTTTTTTCCTTTCACCAAATGAGCAGTGTGAGACCAATATGGTCTCTTCCTCTGCATAGAAGAAATACCTTGCAATATGTGCTTAGTGCTGAAGATACATTTATAATGGAGCCTTAGATTACTTCATCAAACAAAACAAACCCACCATGCTGGAGTTCTTACACACCATTTACATCATACTGCTTCTACTGTAACTATTACTTTCCATCCCCATTTTCTAGGCTCAGAGAGGGTACAATAAAAACCATTTTCAACTGAATTAGCCAATTTAGAATCAATCAGTTTTATTGATGCAAAGGACAGAGGGATTTCTGGTAATAAAAGAAAATATACACCTCCACTTGAAGCTTCTGCTAATTTAGATTTCTTGCTTAAAAGCAGAAACACACTTTCAGCTGTCCCTTGTGACTAGTTTCTGATGAGAATGTTTTTGGCACGGAGCACTAAATCAGTGCAATGAAGGACACTACTCCCTGGCACTGATGTAGTGTGTTTTTATGGCAAAACCATACTGATTTCAGAACCATTCTGCAGTCAGGCATTTCAGAGTGCTGCAAAGACTTCACAAGAGTTGTAGCACTGACTTTTATCAGTCTTGTCAGTTTGATTGGGTTGTATTCTAGCTTCAGAGATGCCAACTATATAGTAATATTTTATTTCTTGTACCTCTGACAAAGACTGTATTATCCAGCTCTAGAAATGTACTTAGAGCACTGTAAATAAAAAGTAAAATTTCTCAGGACTAAGACTGCAGGTTGTGAAAAACAAGAGGGCACATTCAAAATAGAAAACCAGTAGCATTTTGTAGCCTCTAGTTAAACGTTATTGCTATTTTAGCAATATTGAATATTAATGGAGAAAGCTGTACTAACTTTGCCTTGGGTCACAGGGGAGATCAGTGCATGGGTTCAGAAAAACACCTCTGCCTACCCATCTCCCTCCATGGTAGTTCCCTATCCTAGGGAACACTTGCATTCACTATAAAATAGTCTTATGATTAAATATCAAAATTACGTACAGAATAGGAAGACTAATTCTGCTGAGCAGAACGCATAACGCACACCGTAGCATATATAGAGCACAGAGACAGTGCTTCTGAAGACAGCTCCTTACCTGCATCTAGTGCCTACTACTACCACCTTCTACTACCTACTACATGGGTTATTTTGCAGAATTGCTTATGTGTTCAGTATTGCAGATGACAATATCAACTCAGCTAATGGAGTTTGCTTCAGCTGACACAGCCGAGAGCAAGAGCTGCAGAGTTTGCATTTGTGTTGTGTTGAACCTGATCCAACATCCATTCCAGCTGACAGAAAGACTCTTGTTGACTTCAGCATGCATTAGATTAGGCCCTTGGTGCAGTCAGATGCAGTGACATTGTTTGAATGCTTAAATTCTTGAACCTTTATTCTATATAGATATTTCACAACTAAAGAAACACATATAAGACAGAGAATGTTATTTTTCCCTCCCTTTCAGTGCTCATTTTACAGTCTACCACAAAAAAATAGCAGTTTCTCCAAGCTGTTGAGCAACCTTCCTAACTTTTACATGCTTTTGTTCTTAGGAAAAAAATAAATCAAAGTATCAGCTGCATTGTCTCAATATCAAACAGCCACTTCAAAGCGTTGACTGTCTTGTTTTTTTCCAATATTTAGCAGTTCAGAAGTGGATTGTGTTGTGAGTTGAAAAGAATCAGCCAGTTCACTTGGTGAATTACAAAATCCTAGCTAAAACCCTCTTCCATTTCAAGCAGTCCCTACATCACACAAGGCCATAAGCTGCCTTGATCACGGATGAGGAGAAAACGTTGTCTCAAGAGACCAAGCTGAAAACTTCTCAAATATCACCTCATGCTAAACACTTTAAAACTTGCTAAATACTTTAAAAACAGTTTCAACAGTCTGATTACCCTCTCTCCCTCCCTTGCTTCTAGAATTGCTATTGTTTCTAAAATCCACACCATCCATGTAGGAGTGATTCCTTTGTAAGTGTAGTTATCTGGTGCTTTGTCATACTATTACTGTGATTAAACATATTAGTTCTCAGCAGGAGCTTCTACTGACAAATCATCAGACACTAAAAGGGCTTGGGAGAAAAGAGGCTGAATATGTTAACAGGATTTTCCTTGTCTTCTGTATTTTTTCTATCTGTAAAGTGCCTCCACAATACAAGATGTCACAACTATGATCATTTAAGTTACTTAATTATCTTACACTGTACTCTTTGTCCTTCCTATCAGGAAACCCTCTCCTTCTATTGTTTATCAGAACAATGCCTGCACTTAGTGACAGGGCTATGACCAAGCCTTACCAAATTACATGCCATTGGGATCCAAAATCAAGGTGAATTCTATTACTATAAAAAACATGTTTTCTTTTGTGGTTGTTTTTTTGTTGTGTTGGGAGTTTTGTCTGGTTTTTTTAAACTTAACCTAAGGTGGCGTAATAATGAAAAATTACATATCCTGGAAGATTGTTTCATGAGAACGAAGATTACAGGCTGTCCGTGGAAACAATCTACTTGAGGTATTTCCTAGAGATCCAGTCACTGTCATAGTAAGATTTCAATGTGTGAGGCAGATAAATATGGATGGCAACTGAGCTGCCAACTGACCTTGTAGGCTTGGGATAGATTTAGTCACTGCTGCCAAAAAAATTTTCAGGTACATCAGAGATTTGTGCCCAGGGGTCCTCTTCTTACCCAACTAACTTGTAATCACAACTGTCAGTTTCAGAACATTTATATGACCCTGTGGAGTGTAATGCGAGTCAACCATCTGAATGTGAAATTCGTTAGACAACTGCAGCATGCTCAGTGGGAGCAGATTGTGAGACAAGGGTGATGTATAAGGGAAGATGAAAGAACAGGTTAAAGGGTTCCTGCAGTGGTTTTGCAGGTTTGGGAATAGGTGTGCACATATTATGTGCCAATGTGCCTTCTCACACACCTCAAGAGATCATTTGGATGCTGTGAAAAACTCAGCAGTAACAGAACCTGACACCTATCTCTTTCACTATCAGGCTATAGCAATGATTGGACTACACTTTAATAAGTCTTGTCATTCCTTGTTTATCAAGGACATCAGGCTTTGAAAGCACAATTTGCTAGATTATAATTTTGCTATAAGAGGTGTGAGCAGCCCTCCTCTTACCACTCTACCCATTACTCACAGCACCTCTTAGCCTATGCCAATCACTCATCTGTAAATCATACTAATTGTATGAAGAGGTTTTGAACACTACTAACTTGTGTCTAGTACAAGCAGGGTTTATTTGATATACATCCCCCACTTATACTCACTTTTCCCTTCAGTAGTCCAAAAGGAATCTATTGATACAGTTAAAGGCCTTACGTAAAGCTAAACCCTTAGGCAATGACAGACTACTTGGCAGGCCCTCACCAAGTTATCAGTTACATATTTTTTTTCATTTAAGGCTAATTTTACTTCCCACTATTTTCCCCCATAATTCCTTATTGCTGAGGTGGGCACTTACAGAGAAAAGCAGTACTGCTATTAAAAGAATCAATACTTATATTGCACAATACTTACACTGCTTCATTCTGTTTGCATCCTGTGCCCTTCATCTGTGAGAAGTAGTGATCAATTATGAAGATCTGTCAGGTTTGTTATTACACGAGATCATTTATTCTGTTAAGAGGATAAAGCAAAGTCAGCAAGCCAAGAACATATCAAGTCACCTACAGTTTCAAAGCCTACAGTTACAGCCTGTTAGAAAGACAAGTAATTTCCTGTATTCTCAACACAGAGGTTAAGAACAAAGGGACAATTCTCTTCAGCCTGACCACAAAAAAAAATGCAATCAAGAATCACAGAATATAGCTTGAAAATTTCAGAAAAACTTTTCCCAATACTGTTTTTACCTAAAGGCTTTCTCTTTAAGGCTTCCACTCTATCAGTCAACTAGAATAGCATTTATCAGATCCTTTTTATACAGGACCAAGAGAATTACTTAATTCTCCATAGCTGGCCCAATGCAGGTTCTGTGGGAATTGCAATTAGGGTATGCAGCTGTGGTCTTCTCTTGCCTCTCTAAGACAATGTCAACTTGAATTTGCCAAAACTAGCAGAAGCCCAAGTACACTGTAACAGGAAAAAGAAAAGGAGCTACTACAAGCAGAATACAGCTTTCAGATCTCTGACAGTTTCTTATTAGGGTGGAGAAGCTCTAGTATTGTAATTAAGTATATTGGACACTGTATCATTAAAACTTGTGAACACATTCAGTTGCTGCTCTAGATCCATAGATGTGCACACCCAGTCCACACAAAGATAAGGTCAAAGATAGATTTTGTTTCTTAAGGCTTTATGCTTTTGCTTTTCTTCACAAGATAAAAGACATAGACAAGAGCAGAATATCTTATGGTGATTTTAAACTAATGCTTTGAAGGGGCATTTCTGAATATTTAAACTTCTCCTCACAGAGGGAATTCTAGTATTTGTAGCCACTGCCAGGGGAGGATCATTCACTACTAAAATGGTTGAAACTGAACGTGAACATACTGCAGAATCTGGGAGAGATGCCAGAACTGCCAGATCTCTGCATAGCTACAGAACAGGTACAGTGCAAGAACAGTATGTTCAAGATATTTTCCATCCTCGGCAAACATGTTATCCTAATTTGGAAAGGACTATGAGGGTAAAGAGTTTTTTCATTCTGAATTTCCATTCAGCAGTGATTTAAGCAGCTCATTAGCGCCAACATCTGAGGTCCAGATCCTAAATAAATTTAAGCACCTATTATCTATTGCATCTTATGCGAGCTGAAAGCCATGTGCCTTGGAGGATCTGAACGCAGACTCTGCTATAAGAGGTATAACCTAGATATTACATCTTCTCTTGCTCTCGGTCTCACCAGTTCAGGCCTTCCAGGCAGGGAGAATAAATGTTACTCTGAGAATGTGAAGAGGAACTTGACCCCGGGTACCAAAATGGGTAAGGTTTAAGTTACTTGGATCTTCAAAACCCTGTATGAGCTATCACTTAACAGTTCAAGTCTTGAATCAAACTGTTTCCATTAAAATGTATTAGGTGCTAAATATCTGCTTTGAGCTATACACAATATTACCCTCAAGACATTAACTTCTGAGCTAAAGAATACTGTTTAAAACAGGCTCTTCTCTGTTATTCTGTGTTACGGGACTTGAGGCAGAGACTGGCCTTAAGCCCCATAGACCCAATTCTCCTGGCTCAGCATTCTTCTGGCTAGATCTATACCATGTAGTCTGTGCTATTTCCAGGGCCAAATTCTCTTCCCAGTAGATTTAAACTCTACAGAATACAGTGGAGATTTTCTAGACATAGAGGTAGGAATGCATTTAAAGCTCAACTTCTCTTGTTTCTTGTTATTCTCCCACATATTTTATGACCAGCTTTCTTTTAAAGTGGAAAAAAAAATCTTAAAATATGTATTTGTATATTTGAAACCAGAGTTTGTATCCTACTCTGAACATGGCCCAATGACATTTTTGTTACTGTGCCTGTCCTGAGTCTGCAGATATAGTACACAAGCAATGACAAGCTGCAGAGAAACAATTTAGAAGAAAAGGAATGCAATTCTATTTGTGTTATGCTTATCTACATTTGTAATTCCAGTCATGAATCCTATCTGTTTGTAAATTTCAAAGCAAAATATCTCTGAACTTGCTAAGTCAGTATGGATATGCTCATCCTTTTCGTGCTGCATAAAATTAGACACATACCAGGCAACTGTGAACTGATTAAAACAGTCTCTCCAGCAAAATAAAAGAAGATAGGTCTTGTTATAAACTTGGCTGGTGACTCTTGACAGTGGTAAGAATGTAAGATGCATTGAGATGCTTATGAGATTCATACCGAGTATTATGAGAACTTTAAGGAGTGGTTATATGCTGAAAAGTGACTGAATAAATAGTATTGTGAAGTTCCAAATTTATTTTCTCTCGAAGTTTTACAGAATAAATTTGCCAACTTTACAGATAAAGATACATTTTTCTTTTACTGACAGCCCTGCAAACTCTCAATGTCACAGCTTTCTCCTCGACTTGTGTTTCGTTACTGCTCTTCTGAGGTGGTGTCAGTACTATTTCCCTATCACTCCACTGATTGTCCAGGACTAACAAGAATAAAAAAACCCTGAAAATTGGTTTTGCCCTCTAAGAGGAAAATGGCAAGCATAGATTATATGAAGGACCAGTATACATGGCTCCATTTTTGATCAGAAGGAGAGAGGGAACACAGGGACAGGCAGGTGTAAGAATCGACCTCTAGGTTTTCTAACTCAGAATTTTCCCTCATTCTTCAGCAGCACTCCTTCTACTCCAGGTTGCTTATGCAAAATTCCCCCAAAGTTAAACAACCCTTGCATTCTGTCAATGAAAAATACCCTGTTTATGTCCAATTGAAATCAGAGGTAAAGGTGCAATCTTCCTTACATATACTACTACTGTGACGGGCTCAATGATAAATCTGGAGGGCACTGTGTTCAGTCGTGGCTCAAAGACAGCTGTGTCCCAGAGCCAGCAGCTCAAGGGAGCTTGCACACCACGCTCAGTTCCTTTGCTCAGAGGTGGGAGCTGGCAGTCACACTGCTGTCAGCCAGTACAGGTGTGCTATTCAGAACAGAAAGTGAACAGCCAGAGCTTGCTTCCACACTGTCTGGGTCTTTAGTTGGGTTGTGTGGATACAGACATGATAACTGTGAATGAAGAGCCTCTCTGCTGTGCTTACACAGATTCTGTTATGGAGAGAAGTGTTCACAACTGTGGTGGCTGCAGTGAAGTAAATCTCCAGACATTTTCGTGGCTGCTCTGAAGCCTTCCCTAACTCCAGTAGAACTCCGATCTGGAAAACCTCTCACTTCAGCTGCATACATGAAGACAATTGGCCTCATGATGTACTAGGGAACTGTTCAACCTGCAGTACATTTACTCATTTAACTTCATATATAAATCCTTTAACAGGCCTTGAATATAAAAAAAACAACTACTGCACATCCTAAGATTACTATAAAGCTATAACCATAGCTAAGGGGGGACACAAATCAAGGCGGGATTTGATATCTCTGAATCATAAAGATTCACCATAAAAATCTAGTTATGAGCATCGTTAAAAAAATGAGCTTCAGAGCATGAAATGTTAGAGACATTTGCAATCTTTTACAAAAATGGTGTCTTGTTCAAGATCAGATTTTACATCACCCTTTCTAAGCTGTCTGAATGCCATTTCTTGGAGGAAGATCAAGGGGACATGATAAAAATGCCCATATGGCCCTAGTGGCACCCTATTTGCAGTAGTAATAGAAATGTGGAGAACGAAGTGAAGATCCCTGTGCTTCCCCCCACTCTGTGTGCAAATGAATATTCAAAGCACTGTTCCTTAGCAAAGATCTTAGATAACTGACCCAACCAAAACAAAGGATTGTAAAATGCTTTTTTTCCATGGATATATGGTCACTTCTCAGGTTCAGATCTGGCCCTGTGTCCTTGAAACATGAATTTATCGTTCAATTTTACAGATGGAATTTTCTACACACATTCTGAAGTAACACTAGAGGGCAATAATGCATGAGATATTCAGAATTTCTGAGCCTGAGAATATTTGAGATGGGTGGTCTTTCTTTGCTAACAATTAAGCAGAATTCACAATTTACTTCATCTATTTGCTTTACTTTCGAAAGGACTTGTGCTGCAACAGAAAAGGAGAAAGAAAAAAGAAAAAGCTCTACAGAACACAAAAATCACTTGCTTTCACACTGCTGTGATTCTTAAAAGAAAGTGAGAAACTGTGTAGGAAGGATATTTGCATACAGGGAAGGGAGGGGTATCTTCCAAACAAAATATTAAGGATTTAATATCCCTGAAATTATTTTGTATTTTGGTGAAGCACTTACAAGAGAAAAAGAAGAGGGAAAAGAAAAAGAAAAAGGGAAAAGAGAGGGGGAAAGAGAAGAGAAAAAAGAATATGTTTATAGAGGTAGGTAGAATTTTATCTTTTCATTAAAGGTATCTTAACTTCACAGCCCAAAGACTGTACTTACCCTTGTTGTTGAGTCTCTCAGTAAGTTTTGTCTTTAAAGGTAGTTGGTCTGTAAACTCAGTTTGGCAAGGGAGGGGATAAAGGGTTTGGTTTGGTTCTCTTTGCTCTTGAATTTAATTCATCATCCTTTCATACAGTGTCTTTGGCCGTACATTTTTAAGTTTTGTTTACTCAGATTGCTATTAGTAAACAAAACTGTCTGAAGCTTGGACTTTGTATGGTGCTGGAAGATTTTCACATCTTACTGCTTTCAAGTTTCAATAAAATCAAGGTACCTGCATGACTTTTTGTTTTAAATTTACAGCTCTTATAATGAACATCTTTAGGATGCATTTCAGGAATCAAGAGAGGATTTTGCTCCAAAAAAAAGCAGAAGTAATGATTCAAGATTCAGTCTGGAGTAAAGAGAACTGTGAAGTGAACCTTTAACAGTCTGTAAGAGGGAGTGACTGCTTAGAAGAGTTTTTATAGCACTGCACTTCCTACTGCTTCAATAATAATAACAGTAATAATACCTACCTCTTATATTTCACTTTCCATCAGCAGAACTCAAGTAATTATGTTAATTTCCTATATTAAAACAGGTGCTACCAAAGAAAGGAATGTCATAATGTGGCACATATTTTCTAGTATTTATTTTTAAGTAATGTAACAGGACCAGTGCTGTCTCCTCTACTGAGGCAGGGATGCAAAGAAGGAACCAAACAGAAGATAAAACTTGTCGAGCACCCACATTTTAGACAGATCACTTATTTCTTTAAATGTGAGCTGGGGATCATGTCATGGACACACATCTAGCTCCTTTGGGCAGAAAAAGAATATGTTTGTTATTTTCACCATTTCTGCACAGGATTAGCATGAGGCCACACCCAAATAGCATGTTATTGATGGGTGATGCTACCTATTGGTTTAACCCAGGTAGTTGGAAGCCAGAAGTTTATCTTATTATTAAGAAAAGGAATTCAAGAGATGTCTTAAAATGCTCATCAGTCTTAGTGGGCTTATTTTTTTTTTAATTCCTCCTACAGCCAATAAGAAAATTACCATGCTACATTAAATTAATTCAGGTCATGACAGTGCAGCTGTAAAACTCGAGGACATTTAATGAAGATTACTCAGAACACACTCTCTGTTTTCATGTTGCGTTTAACGAGCCTTTTGGTTGAAATATTTGTTATTATGTACTTTAGTTCCAGTACAAGATCAATATGGCTCCTGTGTTGTTGAGATTCTCCGAGGCAATTACAGAGATCCAATTGTTTCTACTTCATGGACCCATGTTCCATAGGTCTACCTACAGTGTGTCATTGGCAGGGTATGAAAGAGAAAAAAAAAAGATATTCACATAGGTCAGGTTTCCCTGAAGAGCTCTTGCCTCTCATGCTGGTGCTCTTCTGCTAATCCAAATGTAAAGATGAATAGTAACCATTCATTTCAGCTATATATTATTAATTTTAAGCAGTCTCATTTTTCTTTCAGCCACTTTATATTACCCACATGTAATGACCCTTGCCCACATAAATCAGCCAGGAAGATTTAATTCGCTTACTGATGAACCCAGTCCTGTTCATTTCCAGCCTCTTCCTGCAAAACTCTGAACACAAAGCTCAGTTTTTTCTTAGTCTTCTTGAAGATGTAATGCTTAACTAAACCCTTCAGTGAAACCTGGAAAATCGCCCTTCAGCTCCTAAATGCTGACTATTAACTGCAGGAATTTTAAGTGTTTTGCTCTATTGTATTTAGCTGGACTGTGCTAGATTATCCTTGACTTTTTCACTGTCCATTTTGGCTCAGTGAGGTGATAATTAAACACATGCAGACTATAGAACAGAAAGTGTTACTCAAAACTAACCAGCAAAGGTCACAGAATAAATACATTGACAACTTGCTAAGAAAGGAGATTATCCAAAGTCTTGACTTGGTGTTATTTCAAATCCCAAGAAACAAAGAGTTTTTATTCTCTCTCAATTCCTTTGTTGTTCAGGGATTTCTATATATTGCTTAGCTTTAATTTCTGTCAAAGACATCCAATCAACTCAGTTGACTGCTTGGTAAAATTCCCTTCTACACTTGGGTTGGTATGTACTGAAGAAGAAGGTTATCTGCACTATTAAACCTTTGACTTCTTGTCTTTTGAAGAGATCATTTTGCATTTTGCGATGGCAGAGCTGTAATTAGATCTGTTAATTAAGGACAGAATGAACTTTTTAAAAACTCTAAACCTCTTTGCATTTTTGATAAGTTTGCTTAGGTTGCTACTGACCTTCGTACCGGGTTTGCCACTGCTTATTAATTGTTAAATTTTAATTAGGCAGGCTCATGAATTTGCTAGCCCTTGCAATAAATAAAAGGTAGCTTCATTTATAATCAGATATTTACCAGTCTATGGTGAAATGATCTGCTTTCCTAAAACACAGTTAATTTAGCATGTTTTGATAACAGTAATTGGTGGTATATAAAATTCAAACCCAAACAGATAAATATAATGACTCCCTAGTTCAGAGTTTGGATTACCAGTGCAAACTGAGCTAGGACACTGGATTTAAAAACATTCCACAGGCACTTGAACTAAATGACTTTAACAGCTGGTCAGATATTCATGGTACATTTACTAAAATTCTTTCAAAATGTGTTTCCCAGAGAAGAATCAACCCTTCTTACAGAAAAAGCTGGTCAGACTGCACAGATAGAGAGGTAAGGGGATGAAAATGAGGATCACCAGTCATCACCTAAGGGAAATGAAAATTTCCAGCACCAGCTAACAACCTGCTTTTTTCTTTGCCAGTAATAACTATGTGGCCTGTGCCTGTGTGACCCATGCAGGGCCTCCACAGACTAACCCAACAAGATGCTCGTGATGCAAAATAATGAGAAGCTGTCCCAAACTCCCTTGAAATCAAAGGGTACCAGGAATCAAAATACTTCTTTCAGATTGACCAACAGACTTATATCTGAAAGAAATAACAAGTATCTATCTTGCTGAATTACTCTAGACAAAGTAGTAACCATACTGTTTAAATTGGACCTCCTGTCACTCTCACCTCTTGTCTCTGTGAAGGATCATCAGAGAATCTTCTCAGGATTAATGAAATATTAAATTAGCTATGTCCACTACTATGAAGACAGAGTTAACAGTCACCAGCCTCTGACACAGCACGCCCGTGTGTGCAATTTTATCCCCAAGTTCAGTGCTGGAACTCCAAGCTGTTCAGCTGTGAAAATAATGGAAACAGTGAGTGAAGTCATGGTTTAGATAGAGGCAAGTGGCAAGTCAGTCTCCTACACAGTCCTTCCCAAACTTCAGAGATCAACGGCCAAATGCTCTGCTCTGCTCAGCACACACCACATACATAATGAAATACCAGTGCTGATTTTCCAGCTGTTTCACTGTTTGCCTTGAAGAAAGAGCATGCATGATTAACTTTTTGCTGGGAAGTTTATTAAGTATCTCTTCCCAGGGACTGGAAAATTAGATAATTATCATGTTGTCTGTATTTTTACTGATGAAATGCTACCTAGATTTCATCAGGGATGGTGCAAACAGGTTTTGAAAGCCAATGAAGTGCATTGCTCAGAACTGTGTGCATAGTGCCAGGGGTTCCCTGTCCTCTGACCATCTCAAAGCATGTGGTCACTGCTGTTTGGTTTGATGCCAGTTCTTCAAGTGTCGAGTGCTGCTTTCAAGATTCACAGTGCAAGCAGCAGGGCTGATGATTGACTTGCCAGGGTGATTTCAGGCAGTCATGAAAGTACTACTTTTCAAAGGCTGGTGCTTTGGGAGCATTCTGCCATACTGTGGGAATATTTTACTAGTGGTACACCTACTTGCTAACTGGAGTTACAGTGAGATTTCCGAAACAGTAGGCAAATTCATTTTCTTTGTCCTAATAAGTATGTCTTCCCACAAAACAAGTTTCAACAACTCCTTATGTGGGACTCGGAGATATGTGTTTGATTATCTCCTGACACTGAGAGAGACCTAAGCCAGTTTTCAGAGGGTGCTCAAGTAACCTGTCTGCTGTTAACCCTCTTTTATCCACAGATGCTCCTGGCAAGTCTCCTGAGAATCAGTTATTTTTATTTTGAAATCAGTTATGATTGCATGCCTGGCTTCCCTTTTCTCGGCAATGGAATAGCAAGAGAAATATCTGAAAGCTTTCCCCCTCACAGACATAAAAATGGCATTACACCTTCAGCACAGGGTGGGGCATGCTTATCTGATACTTCAAGACACAGCCTAATGCATCACAGGGAGTGCTGTTGATTTAAGTGAAGACCAGCACCCTAGAAAGGCAGTTGTTACTGCAACAGAAAATGGGGCATGAAATGGAGGCTGCATTTCAGTTTTTTAATAATGATCTCCTCAGAGCTGTATTAACGAGCTAGAAGTGAGGAATTATGGTTGAGCAGAATTTCTTCTCCTTGAACTTAGAATAGCAGCAGGACATGAAGGAGCTGTAATAGAATGTTATTTTACAAGAAGTAAATAATGTAATAGAGTCTATAAGGATGTCAGCAGGAGAGTTAGAACTGTCATAGCATAATCCTGACTTGAGCAGCAAAGTGTGAAAAAGTAGCCTGCAGCAGTTTTTCCAGTACTTCAATAATTTCTGCTTTCTCACTGATCTTTGTTTACTCTACTTACCTTGTCAAAAAAATGTTTTACCTTATGTTAAAATGCAAGTTAAAAGAGGAAAATGTATTCCCAGAAATCCCAACTTTTCAAGCATACACATTTTCTTTTTTTCTTTCTTTTTTTTTTTTTTGTTTTTTGTTGCTGTTCTGGTAAAGATGGAGAATCGTATTACCTTCACTTTACCTTTACCTTCACTTTTAAAATATGAAGAGTAGTAAAATCATAAATAAGGAGAAGAAACCTGTTTTTGTTGCTTCTTTTTCCTCCTGACTAATGAATAATTCAAAAAATTGGCAGTATTACACTTCACATCCTTGTGATATGATGGCAGTTTTTCCAATAAGTCCTCAAGTGTAAGCTCAGGAGGGTCATGAAACTACACAGTACTCATTATTGGAATACAACAACATCTTCCAAGATATTGCAGCACCTTTATATCATTACTGAAGCAAGCAGAGAGGACAACTAAATAAATTAAATAAAATGCTAAGTATTAAACTGAAGTTACAAAATACGGGGAGGAGGACTGAACCTCTTGGTCATTTCTCTATTCATATGACATCTGTTTCAATTTTCTTACACTGTTATTAATGAAATGCAGTAAAACCTGGAGGACAAACTAAAACAAACTTGCAGGATGGCTTTGCTCCTGCCTTGACATCATGCAAAGAATCCAGAGTACCCCCAAAATAATACTCTCAGGCCTACCCTGCCACAAATTCCATCTAACTTTTCACAGCACCTGGGCACCTCTATTTTCCTTTTACGAATTGTTGCCTCCATTGCTACTTTGCTAAGTGGTGCTCTTGCAGAATCTGAGATCCTACACCATTCTCTCACCCATCCTAGTCAGAGACTCAGGAGTACTGTGCCACACTTTGAATTCAAATTGTATTGTATTTGGCTTCTCTACGTTCAAGGCAGACCCTGAGCATCAGCTTGGTGTAATGTGTTTATATATAATATTTGTCTTGGGTTTAAGGAAATACATTAAAAACCTTTCACTGAGAATATGAGATATTGCATTGTCCTTGAAATTACGTTAGGTCCTTCAAAGCCATTTAATCTCAATTAAAGCAGTGCATACAAGATAAGGTGCTCTGAAGATGCATTAAAGCGTGTTATAGTGCCAAGCCTCTCTGCACTTTGACATGTCCTAAAAGCACTGTGGCATTGGTTTAAAGGTATGGTTCAAAACTCTCCTTGTGACCCATTATGCATGAATCATTAGCATAATTCAGAACTATTACAGTGTATTGTGCCAATGCATGCTAACAAGAACTGTTAATGTATGAAGTCTTGACATGATAGATTGTAATGCCTCTGGCTCTGTCATGTCAACGGAAGTTTATGCATTAAATAAAACACACCAGGGGATTAGATAGCTAAGAGATTGGAAATGCACTATAAAGCCTCTAAATTCAAAATCACTATTTGTAATCTGTACTGCAACAGCAAAGTACAACCAAAAGTTTGCCAGATGGACGATCAGAAATTTATTTTGACATTAATTTAGTGTTCTCACTGCAGTCCTTCCACCATAGGACAGCATCCTTCACACCATTCCTACTGGCATCCTAAGGACCACTGGTGAAAGGAAGCCCAGGCTACCCTCACAGCTGAGTGAGCACAGACATTTCAGGGTGACATGAGCAAGTTTATGCTGCCATTGATTTTTCTGCACTAATTCAGAGGATAAACAGAGGACTCAATTCTCCAGAGTTATCAATCTGGCACCTTTCAAGCACATTTAGATTGGCATGGGCTTTTGTTTTCTGTTTTCTTTTTTTGCCTTCCTAATTACATGTTAAGTGCAGCAGTGTTAACAGATGTCACTAGAATATAATTCCCAAGGATTTCAAGAGCAAATAACACTCAGAAAAAATTGATTCACAAAAAAATGTTTAGCTATCATGATCACTGAGAATAAACCTCATTATTTTCTTAAAAGCCTGATTCAAATACTGGGCTTAGAGATATTTTGTCATAAGATTTTGCCAAAGTTGCCAACAAACAGTGTTGAATGACAACCACACAGGAAGAAGATGGTGCAATAGTAAGAAATCTACAGCCACAAAAATGAAAGGCATTGGGTCATAGCTTTTACAGTGGTCCAACCATCACACTTATAATATGACACGTATTGCAAAATCCTACAGTGGCAGAAAATGTGTTTATATCTGTAACAAGCTAAAAAATACTGAGGATATCTTGGCTCTGTTTTCTACTTGTTTTCTGGCCTTAGGAGAACATTTTTGTATTCCTGTCCTCCTTAATTTGTTAACAGTGATTTTTTTGACGAAGTTCACTGACTGGGTAAGTGTGTTGTTAATAAATTTACAGCTGGTTTGACTGATAAATCTAAAAAAGAAGAAAAAAAATTATGAAGGAACCTGAAGTAAGGAACATAACAGAATACTTCTATAGATTCCTACAAAATAATGATCTGAGAAGTAAAGAGTTCCCACAGTTTCCAAAGAAGGCAAGAAAGCTCCAAAGATTAAGCCTCTTTGAAAGCAGCACTGCTTTAACACATCTGCCCACATGTGGACATACATGCTAAGACTGATGTCCACAGATTTTATGACCTCAAGAATAATATCTGATCAAAAGTTCAACTTCTTTTTGTGGTTTATTAACACTGCCTCTTTGTTTTAAATTTAAACACACTAGCAATTTTTAATATGTCTCTATTATGGACATGGCAAGTCAGGTCGATGAGCACATTTAAAGGAAAATTCTCAACACAGACTTTGTATGTTTGTTTAATGCTACCCAGGTCTACTGCCAAAACTAACACAGATAAAAGGAGAAAAATAATCTGTGAAAATTGATTTCTATGTAAGATGACCTGACCCTTATCAGTAACTCTGTTGTTCATCTTCTAATAGACAACAGTGCCTGGAGCTGTATCAACACAGCAAGTTCAGACAAGGCTCTTGTGGAGGTCTGGAGCTGGCTGGCTGGGAAGAAGGTCTGGCCAGGGAGCCATGTGGCCAGGCCAGCCAACAGCCAGCTGAAACCTGACCAGAAAGAAACTAGCTAGTCTGGCCAGCTCAAAGCATAGGAAAAGCAGATGTGTATCTGTCTGCATTTGATCATAGCTTTTTTCACTTTTTTTTTTTTCTCCAACTTTGCCCCTGAACTTTGGGATGAGATCTGCCAACTTTGCTCATTCTGAGTACAGTGTCAGGGGGTTACCATCCCACTCAGAGAAAGCCCATTAGGGACCCTTCCCACTGACATTTCCACACAGGCTCTGAAGTCTGCAACATCAAAATAGAAATTGGCCATCACCCATTGCAGAACAGCTTCAACTATGTGCTAACACTCCCTCCTACTTCATGCCACAGAAAAGGCAGTTCCAGCAAAACACATTAAAATTTTGCACTTTTATCATCACACAAGTCCACTGTTTAAAAAGTGATCATAATCTGGGATTCTTATTTGTGATCTGGTTCAGGCTTGTATATCACAGAATCACAGAATCATCCAGGTTGGAAAGGACCTCTGAGATCATCAAGTTCAACCCTTAATCCACTACCACTGTGGTCACCAGACCATGGCACTGAGTGCCACGTTCAGTCTTTTTTAAAAACCTCCAGGGACGGAGAATCCACCACTTCCCCAGGCAGCCCATTCCAATGCCTGATCACCCTCTCTGTAAAGAATTTTTTCCTAATATCTTACCTAAGATAACCTCTGCCTTAATCTGGAAGAGCTTAACACCATGCCCTCTTGTCTTACTGGTAGCTACTTGGGAGAAGAGACCGACCCCCATCTGGCTACAATCTCCTTTCAGGGAGTTGTAGAGAGTGATGAGGTCTCCCCTGAGCTTCCTCTTCTCCAGACTAAACAACCCCAGCTCCCTCAGCCCCTCCTCACAAGACTTGTGCTTAAGTCCCTTCACAGCCTCCTTGCTCTTCTCTGGACCTGCTCCACCAGTATTTTATCCATTACTTCTGGAACTATTTCAGTGACGAACTGTAGATGGAGTTATCAACCCATCTGAGAGAGGAAAATTATGAGGCCCTCATTGCATTCTTCTCTGAAATATTTCTAATATTTTCAATTGTTTGTTTGTTTACTAAAACTCAGTATACTTAAAAGTATGGGATGGCTGAAGGCTAGAGTTACTGGGGCATCTGACAGATATGACAGACACCTGGTTTGGAAATGCCACATGACTGCTTGTCCATATACCACCATCCACCTCCAAACACTACTCAGCAAATTCTAGACCTGCAGAAAAAGTACAAAAACCCCACAAAAGAAAACACATTATTAGAAACACAAATAGCCAAATTTGCTTGACTGAATTTCATTTCAGCAGTAGTAATAGCTCTTTACTTTTCCCCAGCTATCAGTTAACATCACAGCTTCATCTCTCTGTGTTTCAGCCTTTTTTTCAGCTGAGCTTATCCTGGTTTTGAACTTGGGCAATCATCAAACCTCTGCTCAGTAACATCAGCACTGGGCTCATACAGACAAAACCATCTTTACTTTCCAAGACATGCCATTTGCTTATTAAAAATCTTAGGATGTCATTCTCTTCCTTTGTAATAGAAGAGTTTCTCTCAATTGTTAGAATAGTGTTTCTAAGGAAGCGGAACACCCAGTCAGCAGTGGGTTATGAAAATCCCCTGGAACTGCATCATAAGCATGTTTCATTCCTGTTCAGTGATTTATTTAAATGCAGTTATCTCTGAAGAATAAGAAACAAATCCTTGGGGTATTCACAGAAGCAGGGAGTTAGGGCACAAGAGGATTTTTCACCTTCAGATCAAATTAACTGATTTCATTGTAAAACAAGGATGGTCAACTGGGATGGTCAACCAAGCATTTATTCAAGACCACAGTACATGAATAGCAGAGGAATTGCCAACCAGAAGGCTTTTTGGGTAAGCTGAAACCTCAGTTGTGAAAGAAAGTGAATTAGCAGAGACTACTGGGGCTGAAAACTAACAGCCAGTCCTAAAAAGCATCCTGGAGAGCTGTTTGCTTTTAAGACACCCATCATATCCTCCTGCTTTATCCATTTTACAAGGGGTTTGGTATGCATTTTCTTATCACTCTCAGCAATGTGAAGCTATCAAGATACAGCTTCTACAGTTAGGAAAGCCAGTCTAATCTCTTCTAGCCAGCTGCTCTCAGCAACTGAATGCCCAGGCAAACATAGGAAGCATCTACTTGCACCAGGAAATCCACAGGAAATCCCTCTAGACCAAAGGGGACACAACAGCCAGGGCACCACTGCTGACATAAGGCACTTAGTAGGAGACACTGCTCTATGTTTATAAGACCCTTGTACTCAACTACAGAGCAAATTTGTCACAGGGCCTGAAGGCAAGCTGGCTTGAGGAGTCTTATTCCTTCAAGACCTTCTCTACTCTCTTTCTATCAGCTTGATGTAATAACCAGGGACCAAGAGAAACGACTTGTTTTGATGTATTACATGTTGATCACCTTAAAATGTTCTATACACATGTATGCCCCTGTTCATCTGTTTTTCCACCGTTTGCCTGCTATCAGACCTTAAATTTACACCAAAGTATTGTAGCAGGTGGACTAATTCTGAAAATTACCAACACAGCCCTTCATTTTTGTCAAAAGCAGCAAGGTGGTCCTAGTAGCTTCCATGTACGCCTACATAAATAGTTAAATATGCAAGTTTGCTTATGCAGATAATGCCACAAGATAAATTGCACAGAGAAAATTGTTCACATTTACAGGCAGCATGAAGATCGTGCCTTTTAAGCTATCTTAAAAGTATGCAAATTACCATTTAAAAATAAATGCTTTGAGAAATGTTTGTTATAATCCTTACGAGACTGCAATTATTTGACCTGAAAAAACTCCCAACCTAGCAAGACAATAATTTGATGGCTTGCTAAGAGAAACAAGCCATAATAATGTATTCACGTTAAGATCCTGCATTAAATGGAAGAGCTACTTGAAAAGATGTATGGTTTTGCTAAGGAACACTAGAGGTCTCTCTAAACCCATACTCTTTTCATGTCATTTCTCACTCTTGGAGTGCTTGTGTATAAACTCCTATTTTGGACCACAGTTTCTGTTTATGCTTTAGACAATTTACCTCTTATAACCTGAATGCTGGTGTATAACACCCTCTTATTGAATTAATTGTTTAATAGGCCAATTAACTTCAGCTGTTTCTCTCTGTAAGTGCAAAAATGAGATCACTCTCTTCCTCTACATAATATGACACTATTGTAATGAAAAGTTAAAGCAGACCAGATAAAGTAATGTAGCATTAGTCTTTCAAGCATGATCCCAGAATTATTGCCAGCAGCAGGACTTTTGATATTCACTCCTGCTGCAACAGGATTTGCAAAAAAGCCATTTAACTGCAACAGAGATGTCCAGTAAGCCCTGTCACTTTAACAGATTCATGTATCATTCCACTCACTAAATCCAGAGTTTACCTTTTAGGTTGTGTATGTGTTGACTAATCTGCCGTATATTTTGTATTTCTTTCCAGATCACTCAAAATAATTGGTTTATTAAGCATTTTTCACACTCCTTACACATTAAGAAAACCTAACTTGTACACTCAGTTAGGACTCACTGAACTGTTCGTAGAGCTGAGCTTTTGAAGAAATGCTACCATAGACATGCTCAGGGTAGCATCTGCTCAGTGAAGCACATAAATTCCTTATCATGTGAATCAGTGTCTTTAGGTGACTCCTGTCAGAGAGCCCCACAGACATCCACCTCAGCATCATCACCATGAGCACATGCCTTGTATATGTTCAGGTCCCTCATAGTTAAGAGCTGTGCTATCATATAGCTTATTTTTTTCTCATGCTAAATAAAGGAGTATTTCTTTTGGTGTGTGGATGTGCTATTTATCTCAATTTCCATTTGGGAACCTGAGTCGGAGGGAGTCTGAGAAGGATGCTAGAAGACCACTCAAAACATTTCTGGCAGACCAGAATCAAAGCCAGGTATGGAAAAGACAACTAAAGATTTGGATACACTGTGTTTCATGAAGCAATTGAGACACATAATTTTCTTACCTGGAAGCAGGTTCTTATTAAACAAAATTAAAAACACTTCCTCACTGAATGATTAATTACATTATGGAGTTCAGTATTATTTAATGTTACAGAGAATACACATGCAAATGTGTTCAAAGAAGGAATTAGAAAAGCTGATCCCCAACACAGACAAATCTCCTATGCTGTCTGAAAGACCCCTTTTGTATTGCACTAAATAAAAAAAAACCACGTACAACAGCAGCATCGGATGAGGGAAAAGATTCACTGTTTCATATACATTCCTGAAACATTACTTTCATCTTCCACCTTGCTCACTCTGGAGACAGGTTGTTTCACAGAAGAGGATTTGTGTTGAAGTTCCCACTCCAGCTGAGAGGAGAGAGAAAAGCTCTATTTCATGAGGGATATCTTGTAAGCAAGTGCAGTTATGGTTATATAATGCAAATAGGATTTGAAGGGAAGGAAGTTATTTTTATGTTTTTCCTCTAAGGTTCTTTGTTCCTATATAAGACTTTGTTCCTCTAAAAAGTATCATGATTTATTTCAGAATGGCTGGCTCAGGATATGTTATGGAGCAAGCAAAGAATATTGGCACCATTTGCATCATGGCCTGAATGAAGACAAAGCTTGTTAAGTCAATTCAAGTGGCTTTCCCCCTCCATTGACAGGAAATCAGGTCCTCCTGACCTGAGATACAGACCTACCACATACTGTACAAGTAGGTATGGAAATGAATACACAGTAACAGAAGAGCAGAAGTTTCAAAGGGAGCCTTTCTACCTTTTTCAACCCTAGGACAGAACAATAGTTACAAGGGTAATGTTGAAACTAAGGGCACTGCAATGCTGCTTTTGTTTTGCAAAACAAATGCCAGTCCTCCAAGTGTAAGGGCAAGTGATGGCAGCTCAAGGCTATATCCATTTTTATTCCATGTGTGTAGGAACTACTACTGCTGGAAGATTGCTGTGGAATCCAAACAACTACGTGTTTAGATAAATATTCTAAATATGCCTTCAGTGGAGCATCATATTTATAGAACTAACTACACTTCTTATCTCCTTATGTATATCTGTGGCAGCACATACTCCTTTTTTGGGTAGATTACCCATTTTTCATATGGATTCTGTGTATGTCCTGGTTTTTATTGATCAGCATGTGAAGGTCAAGCCAGATACATGTTCTTCTCTCAGGATACTGGTACCATTACTACATTTATTAAGCAAGTATATTATTAGCAAAATGTAGCAAAAATTTAATAAGCAACCGAAAATAAAACCAAACACAGTCTAACACATTTATTCTTTTCTAATGATACACTTCAGGGCATGTCTAGTTAGATATACTGCCTTGTTGTTATGGAAGACTGGAGACAACTTACACCCTTTCACTTTCTTGGGTCAAGGAGCTTTTTTTTAGTAGCAACTGCTTTACCCAATGAATGACTTCCCCAGCTCAGATCTGCCATTCAAGGAAGCTGGATTTCCTTTAAAAAAATCCTTATCTTTTTATTTTCCTCTCATTTTCATTCTACTCAGTCATCCCTGTTACAGTCTTTACCTTCTTTTGTCCACCATTAGTTTTTTTTAAGCTGGCTAAATTCTAGCCAAATATCAGGAGAAAATGCTTCTCATTTTATTTCAAAACTGTTAGTCACCAGTGTAGGCTTTCTTTTTCTCAAAATAAGAAAATTCTCCTGAATCAACTGAAACATTTTCTTCATTTCAAAACACAAATGTTTCTGGTTTTATTTTTTTGTTTTGTTTTTCTCATAAGCTTCTAAATTATGTTTAAGTAAACAAATCTGTAAACAAATTCAAACAATTGTTTCCTGATATGTAAGAAATAATAGCTTGATGATTTTTTTTAACATAGTGTTTCAGGAATCTGAATTTGAAACAAATCTCTAACTCACATTTAGTAACCTGAAACTGCATTTTTAGAAAACTACTAATGCTTGTTCATAGTAAATTTTCCAGGTAGGCACAGAGACCACTCATGAGGATGTCCACCTGATGCCATTGTTTGCCATATTAATGCCTTAATTGACCTTGTGCTTGCAAAATGACACATGGAAAGTATTTGTGTAATGCACCTCTGATACTGAATAAGCCCCATTTTGGAACAGCAGTGTAAGAACCCTGCCACTGCTGAATTACTCCTGATTAAGTCAAAAGACTGACACTAGCAGCAGCCTATCTTCTGTTATTTTTAATTTATGTAACTTGGCTTTAAAAGGGATATAGTGTGGCTCTGAATATTTTCATTTAGACTCTGAACAAATACATATTGTTACCATGACCAAACCTTTCAAATACACCAAGTAAATAAGACCAAAAAAGGAGGAAAATTTAGACAAAGCCAGTAAGATAAATCTTTGCTCCCAAGCAGATGTTAGCCAATCTTTAAAATACATACAGCTCAAGATGTCATTTCCTAAGGTCTTATTTCAGCAAGTCTTACAGACAAGAAAATTAACACAACCTCACCAAACACAAGCTGAATCAGCCTGAAAGATTCATGGATTTTAAAGCAAGTAAAGACAGCTATGACTATCCAGTTTGATTTGCATTGCTCAGGCCAAAGAATTTCATCCAATAAATCCTGCTATCAACTGAATTATTGCTTCCTTCCATGTAAGCAGTCCTCAGCTCCAGTAAGCTGTGGCTGAATTATAGCATATCTTTCAGGAAGGCATCCAGCTTCCTTCCATCCTATAATGCTTACAAG
The DNA here is from genome assembly GCF_036169615.1 of Heliangelus exortis. Taxonomy (NCBI): domain Eukaryota; kingdom Metazoa; phylum Chordata; class Aves; order Apodiformes; family Trochilidae; genus Heliangelus; species Heliangelus exortis. The sequence continues at coordinate 5,363,332 of NC_092434.1, forward strand.
GCTAGGCAGGAAGCCCAATAAGCCATCTTCTTTTCCATTTCACAGTGCTAGAACTTAATCCAGGATGACATGAAGATAAAGTTATGTTGTGCCATACTACTACTGTATACCATTGCCCTTACCCCATGCCAGAATTCTGCCTCTATTCAATGAGGGAAGTATTTCTTCAGAAAGGATAACCAGGGTACCAGGAAGAATGAGTCTCAAGAGGATCACTGTCTACAAAAGGAGTACTTCCCCCTTGGATCATTTCCCAATTTGTTTTGCAAACTGCAGGAATTTGAAAAGTGAAGCACAGATTTCAAGGAGCAGTGAAAACAACAGTAAAGGGAAAGAAATTGAAAATATCTCAGATTTATCTTGTGCCCTTCGCTGGAAATTTTTGAAAAGAATACCCTGAACTTTGGGAATGTTACTCACAGTCTTCCTGTACTGCCAGCAATGACCTATACACTTCTGGAGAAGAACTACAGCAAACAACCTCTGAATCTTCTTTGGGTGCCTCTTGATATCTGTGGACACATAGCAATATATAAAAACCAGTTATATTCCTTAGCTAGATACCAGTTTTGTGGAGTAAATATGAACATCAACCATATCTGTCTAGATGAACATAGACTGAAAATGGTCCTATTTCTTCTATTGGCAGGTATATGAAATCATCTTGCAGAATAATTTGAGTTTCTATTACATCACTGCAAAATAAAATATGTTTAATAAGCAGAATCCCAACAACTTCAGGGTGGAGGAGAGACTTTTATTGTTGTAGGTCTTTGCCACTGGTGACATAAGCAAATAAAACATGTCCCAGCTGCAACCCATTCTCCCACCTGAGTCAAGATTTTAATTTGAAAATGGCTATTTTTAGGCTAGAGCTCATTTGAGGTTGTTCTTTGTCCCCAGCATGTAGCTGATTGCTGCTAACCCACTTGGGGGTGTGGGGGTGAACTGGTGCAATCTACAAACATTATGAATCAGTGACTGAAAAGCAGAGCAGAGCTGCAGAGACCTTTCTGAGATTTGAGTCTGATCTCTGATACTCTGCCTTCTCTTAGAAATCCACTCTTTAGTTATAAGTGACACTTCTTTCTCATTTTAAATAGCTGGCAGAAAATAAAAAGGAAAAGACCCTAAAATGCTTTTGCCAGACTAGTCAATGCATTTAAGATTAAGCTGAATGTTTCTATACATCTGTGACCTTTAAAATCTGTTAGGAAGGTGGGATGTTAGGATTTAGTCTCAGCCAGGTGATTGATGTTTTTTTTCAACTGTAAAGCAAAGCCACAGTCTGTAGTCTCAAGCCTATTTATAATCCTCTTTAACAGCACTTAGTATAAAGATACAACTCATTTCTTTGTGAAAATAGCCTGGCTCTGCAATAGTATGATACATTTAAAGAAAACAAAGTAAGGACGCGGAGCTTGCCTCCAAGATACATATTAAAGAATTGCCAATACCTGCCCTGCATTTGAAGGAATTTCTTTAATATGAAAACCTGATTGCATTCCTCTAAGATAAGCATCAATAAGGGTATTTAATTCATCCACTTACTTTCTGAAACAAATTGGCAATGACAGAAAACAGGAACATGAGCAGCTTCATGGGTGGGGCTTTTGTTTCTCGGGCTGCTCCCAAGGATATGTCAATTTTATACCACCAGCAAGTCAGTGTCAGTGCACAAAGAGCAGTCTGAGGGTCAATTGCCTATTGACAGTAATGTTTAATGCAGCTCCCTTCACTCTTCTTAACATGTACATTCTACTGACCCATTCTTCATGTGCTCAATGAAAGATATATATCCAGATGTAAATGTGAACGTCATCTGATGATGTTTTACCCTACAACCTTTTCCCTGTCCATAGAAAAGCAATAGAAAGAGGCAGAGAAGGTCTCTTGCATTTACTGAAGTACATAAATGGCCCAAACCCAACAGTTTGGCACCTCGATGTCAAGTGGAAGTCAGAGCCTGATTGTCCTTTAGTTCTAGCTTCCCATCACAATGATCCTGATGTCTGCTTTTTGCTACCTCTCATTATCTGACACCAGATTGCAAATCTCACAGTAAATGATGAATAAACCCAGGCCTTGTGTTTACATGGAACATTTTATACTAGCCATCAGACATTTACCTTGCTTCTAGAAGGCCAGGCTGATTTTTATTTGTTCTTCACTGTATTTTTTCAATATGTAAGGCTGCAAATAACACATTGGAAAATGCAGCAAAAAAAGAGAAGTAAAATCTATTTGTTTTACCTAAAGGGATTTACCTTACAGTGTGTCCTGATCCACTTTCATCTACTGACATACAGAACATGTATCACCCTCGATTGGTTGGTTAAGTATTAAGGACACACTGTGTACTTAAGTTTCAATCGTGCCACCACTGAAATTGCTTGATTTCAGTCTTCTATTCAGGAAATATTCCTGGTGCCTCAGTGCAACTTCTTTTTGAGTTTTCCAGTGAAGGAAAAGCTGAGAACACTGCCTGAGTTATTGTAGGCTGATCCCTCTGTGCATTCAGTCCAGCCCTGCCAGTCAGTCCAGATCATAGAATCATAGAATTGGCTGGGTTGGATGGGACCTCAGAGATCATCAAGTCCAACCCTTGACCCACCACTGTGGTTGCTAGACCATGGCACTGAGTGCCACATCCAGTCTCTTTTTAAATATCTCCAGGGACGGAGAGTCCACTACTTCACTGGGCAGCCCATTCCAATGTCTGATCACCCTCTCCATAAAGAAATTCTTTCTAATATCCAACCTAAACCTCCCCTGGCACAACTTGAGACCATGCCCCCTTGTGTTGCTGAGGGTTGCTTGGGAAAAGAGACCAACCCCCACCTGGCTACAACCTCCTTTCAGGTAGCTGTAGAGAGTGATGAGGTCTCCCCTGAGCCTCCTCTTCTCCAGGCTGAACAGCCCCAGTTTCCTCAGCCTCACCTCACAGAACTTGTGCCTAGTTGCCCTCCTTTGGACCCTCTCCAGGACCTCAATCTCCTTCCTGAAGTGAGGGGCACAGAACTGGACACAGTACTCAAGGTGTGGCCTCACCAGCGCTGAGTACAGGGGCAGAATCACGTCCTCGGACCTGCTGGCCACGCTGCTCCTGATACAGGCCAGGATGCCATTGGCCTTCTTGGCTACCTGGGCACACTGCTGGCTCATGTTCAGCTTCCTGTCAATCCAGACTCCCAGGTCCCTTTCTGTCTGGCTGCTCTCCAACCACTCTGTCCCCAGCCTGTAGCACTGCATGGGGTTGTTGTGGCCAAAGTGCAGGACCCGGCACTTGGCCGTGTTGAACCTCATCCTGTTGGAATCAGCCCAACTCTCCAGTCTGTCCAGGTCCCTCTGCAGAGCCCTCCTGCCTTCCAGCTGATAAACACTCCCCCCCAGCTTAGTGTCATCTGCAAATTTGCTGATGATGGACTCAATCCCCCCCCTAAATCATCAGTAAAGATACTAAACAGCATTGGGCCCAACACTGATCCCTGGGGGACACCACTAGTGACCAGCCGCCATTTTGATGCAGCCCCGTTCAGCACCACTCTCTGGGCCCGGCCCTCCAGCCAGTTCCTAACCCAGCGCAGATGCCCCTGTCCAAGATGTGGGCTGACAGCTTTTTCAGGAGAATGCTGTGGGAGGTGGTGTCAAAGGCCTTGCTGAAGTCCACATAGACCACATCCACAGCCTTCCCCTCATCCACCAGGCAGGTCACCTGATCATAAAATGAAGATCAGGTTGATCAGACAGGACCTGCCCTTCCTAAACCTGTGCTGACTGGATTTAATCCCTTGTCCATCCTGTAGGTGCTGTGTGATTGCCCCCAGGATGATCTGTTCCATAAACTTGCCTGAGGTCAGCCTGACAGGCCTGTTGTTTCCCAGTCCTCCTTCCGGCCCTTTTTGTGGATTGGCGTAACATTCGCCAACTTCCAACGCCCCCTTATCAGCTGCTTGGCCTCGCCTCAGACCACCAGCAGCAGGGTGTGGTGCTCTTCACAGCCCTTTATAATAGCCCTCTCCTCAGTGCTGGGCGCCGTCCCCGTATCAGCTGCTTGGCCTCACCTCAGACTAATATCATTTGCTGTTTCATCTTGATATGAAAATGTTAACTATTATTGCTTCATCTCTCAAGGAAATAAGCAGCAATTTAAAAAAAAACAACAACAAAACACTCAAGTAGCAGGTGAACATCCCTGCTACTAAATCTTTCTCTGAATGTCCAGCCTTTCTGTTTTGGTTCTTTGCTGAAGGGAAGCAAAGGACCATACCTAAAAAACGCAACTGTCAGCATTCATTAATACCAATGCTTAATCTCAGTTGACAACATCAATGTCAGAATCGTAGCTGGGAGCTGGCAGCATTTCAATAGAGGATTCTTCTGAGCTCTTACACACCACTTCAATAAATAATCCTACCGGGAAATATGGAGAAGAGCATTTAAAATTATTTTAGCTGGCACATCACTACAAGGTTGAACCATCATGTAGTGATGTGCCCACTGCCTAATTCCACTGTGAAATGTTGAAATACAGCTTTTAGCTCCATAGAAGCATGTAGGCCTCTATTTACATGCAAATTGATGCTATTCATGTGTGAACTACAGCAGGTACTGACTCTGCCAGATGGAATAATTTGGGGATGGGCCCATTCTCTTTTGCTGCGGGCTGCATGTATTCACACATGCTGTAGATAATTGTTGGAGTTTCTATGTCACCATAAGTCCCAATTAAATAACTATTTAAACAATTTCTTTTTTTTTTTCCAAGCGAAACATGGTCATGCATGCAGTTGTATAGACTAAAAAAAATTATGATGATAATCACACTTATAACACCATTATTCGTAATAACACCATTAGCAATAAAGGAGAAGCAGGTGGTTCAGGGCAGAGGATCAGGAAACCTGGACTTGTCACTGCCCAGTGATTTTGGACATGCCATTTCATCTCGCCTCTTTTTTCTCTTTGTTTTCATCAGCAGACTATTCATGGAAGGCATAATACTTTATTCAGTTTCCTGATTTGAAGTAGGCAAAAAAAACCCAAACCTCACAAGCATTACTGCAGCAGACTTTTAAATGCATTTTGTTGCATTAGCCCCCACTTGACCTTCACCAGCTGTGAGGGTCACTTGATTCTAATCAATGGCAGCCCCTTTACACAGAATTAGGATGGTATTGCAGAGCAGCAGGGGGCTAAACTGACAGATGAAAACAGGCCTGGTTTGGCTGACAGTATTTTATTTGAAGTACCGATATGCTTAATATTTGTTCAATTATCATCAGCAGAGAAATCAGGATACCAGTGTGTGAACCTCCTCAACATGCAGTGGCCAACCTTATATAAAGCAGCAACACACACACACAAGTCAGTGATTTTCTTTCTCTTGAAGCTGGAGCCGCACAGACAGATTTTGACAGTTGCACAAAGAAAAGGATTTAATTAAACTGAGGAAAATGAGGTAAACTTCGCATAACAAAAGAAAGGCGGGAAATACACCTTTCTTGCAGAAATAGGCTGGGACAGGATGTGGGGGGCTGTCCTCACCTCCTGCTCTCCTTGAAATCTGTTTCTATAGCCTACCCTTCAAGTCATACAGTACTGTACATGCTGCTACCAACCAGCACTGTTTGCACAGGGTCCCTGGGTGTTAGCAGCCAGTCCTCTGCAGCCAGATTCTGCCTCACTAACAGCCTCTGCCTGCCCCCTCCAGCAGACACCTTCCCCAGTTTGCCTGCAACAACCTCCTGCACTGCACATCCATGGTGCTACACAAGCAGCAGTGAGAGAGAAGTACAGCAAGGAAAGAAAATTAGCCACACATTAAAAAATCTGTAAATGGAAATGAGTAAAAGGATAATAAATAATAATATAAAAAATGAAGCAAGAAACTCCACATCAGATAACCCCTAAAGTCAATCTAAATATGTAGCACGTGGGAAACCCTTTTCCAGTTTTTCCTATTGCAGAGCCGTTTCAGGAGCATTTGGCTTCACTGCTCCCACTCCCTGGAACTCTCTCAAATGCCTTTACATTTCAAGGTCTCATGGGCTAGTGGATGGGTTTGCTTCACCTGTAAATGTTGGCTAGCACTGCAAAACATAGACTTACTATGAAATCATTACAGTGGGAAATACAGCATCCTCTGCTAACCATGGAAAAAAATCCTTTTGCATTAATCCTTAATTCACAGGAGGGAAGTCAAAGATATTTTTCACTAAATATAATTTCTAAAAAGCCATTTAAAAATAAGATCAGACAATAAAATATTCCTGCAGAAGATAGAAAAAACCAAAAACCTCAATTGTCAGCTTTGTGGGTGAAATAGTACACATTCAGATACTAATGCCTGAGTCTCCTCCCTTTAACTGATACCAAAAAACACCAGGAAATGGTCCATTCTGGACTTTTAAACTTTCTCCATGTATTTGATTCTAGGACACTAGCTTTATTTTGGTTTTTAATTCCATCTTGCCTTGTCAGTTCCATGGGATAATAATTACATCAGAAAGTGGAATAAAGGGCACTACTATTAAATTGATATCCATGTCTGTGAATTCTTGTGTCTTCAGCTGCTATGCTCATGTTTGGGAAAAGAAAGGCTTGATTAGATTGCTCACCATCATCATGTTAATCAGCATACAGGGACAGATCTGTCTGATATGTGACACACTGAGAAAAGCCCTAAAGGAGGAAAAACAATGAGAACCTATCCTGTGCTGCACACTTCCACAGACACTAAAATCTACTATATTGGATTAGGTGAAAAGGCCACCTAATCTTGTACTCAGTCCCTAAGAGTGATCAAGGAATGAATGCAAGAAATGGGAATGTGTGGGGAAATGCTCTTCCCGCTGTGTTCAAGAACTCAGAGTCTTATGAAAAAAGTTATGATTTTATTACTTTCTGTCACATGCATCCCTTTTCACTTCTTTTCTAAGCCAAAGACTTCTAATCTGCATGGTATTTCCTACCATTTTGAGCATCCTTACTTTTCTCTTGTTTTAATATTCTTGCCTGAACATAACTTTGGACTTTTCAGTACCAAATTTATTCTGCTATTTTACTAGTTTTGTGAGCTTGAGGTCTAAGCTTTTCAGTTTTTGACTATTCTCATAATTTCCTTATTGCCGCTACAGGTGACCCTTTATGCCAAGATCTCTGATAGTATGTTGATTAGCACAAATCCTAGCTTAAAACCTTGGACTGAAAAGCTATCAATGTATTCTTACACTTTATTTCTTATCTTTTAACCAGATTTTAATACATCACCATCATCACTGAGTGGTTTTGGTAGGAAGAGACCTCAAAGTTCATCCAGTTCCAACCCCTCTTCCATGGGCAGGGACACCTTCCACTAGACCAGGTTGCTCCAACCCCCATCCAACCTGGCCTTGAACAGCTCCAGGGATGGGGCAGCCACAACCTCCTTGGGCAGCTTGGGCCACTGTCTCACCACACCCACACAAAATAATTTCTACCTAATATCTAACCTAAATTTACTCTCTTTGAGTTTACAGCTATTATCCCTTGTCCTGTCACTACATCTGCTGAATAATGAAACTGATCATTTTCTCTGACGTATATATAATCCCATTTTCACTTTTTTTTTTTTTTTTTTAACTAAAAAGTAAACATGGATGACTTGAAATTAAATAGAACAAGCTGAGTTTGCCTTTAAGCACATTTGGGAGAGATTGAAGAAAAATGTCTGACCTCACAAGAGGTCCTCTCATCTCTGGAGCCCCATGGCAGCTCCTGTCAATCCTGGCTCAGAATGCAAGATCTGCTCAAAGTACAAACGAGACAGACTGAAAAAAGTGGCAGACTCTCTCCTTTGCTGTTGTCTATTCCTCTCTTTCACAGCAAATCAGCCTGAACTGCTCTGGCAGATGCTTCATTGCCATCAAGCATGTGTAGGATGTACAATTGGGTACAAACCATGTTCCCTGCCAGCACTGGCAGTCACCTCTTGCAGCTCCATCCTGGCAGCACCAGCCACAAAAAGTACCACTCCAGCAGTCTCCCCAGCTTGTCACCCTTCCCTTCCAAAAGCCTAGGAAGCACTTCAAATACAGACTGCTCTGATGCAGGGCTGCTTCCTTTAAAACTCATTAAGCAGTGAGTAGAGAAATGCAAATTCTTTAAAGTAGGTGGGAGGTGAGGGCTCCTTTCAACTACTTTCCTCCAGTCAGAGCCACCTCATTCCTCTGTCCTTTCCCTGAGCCTCACTGCCAACATTCTCAGACCTTTTCCCACTTCCCTGCCCTGACCTTAGGGACAGCTGTCAGTCCTTCTCCTGCAGCAGAACCCACTCAGCCATCCCTCTGGAATGGAGTTTTTCCCACTCTGCTGATGAGCTGTAGAAAAGCAAAGAGTACATGGAAATTTATACTGCTGACACTGAGGAGGTCTCCATCTATTTGAAGTATAAGTTATCATGGTAATTGGAGATCTAAGCAAAGTGAGCAGGGAATCTGTATGAATAAGCTTTCCTATTTTGTTTCCTTCTAGTCAGGGCATGGAGAAAAATAATTTACCATGGAAATTATATGACAAAGACATAATGTAAAAATTAGTAATGTCTAAAATAAAATAAACTTTTATTATGCGTTTCTCTAAGTTCATTAAAAGAAACATCTTTCATTTTGAAAAGTCCAAGTCAGCTTTTATTTTATTTTATAATCTTGTGTCACTTCCTAATGAATGATAACATGGAGATAAAATTCAGATTCATGTGTATCAGGCATTTAAGGTTATAAAATATCAAAGGAATATTGTTAATTCCCCAAGCCATTCATGGTAAACCTAATAATACCAGCATTAAGATTACACTTAGAAGACACCTGTAAATACTAAGGGCAGTAAAGGTCATTAAATAAACTTAACACTTTCCTGTACTTCCAATAGAACAAAGAGTTTTAATTCCTGCTGTGGGTGCCAAGCCCACATTATTTAAAATCTCTAGTTATGACCAATATTATATGGGAAGTTATTATAAAAGAGAAGCTCCCCACAAGGAGCTACATAACAATTTCAGAATAAAAGCTAAAATAAGAAATTTTAAAATGCAAGAAAACCCTCTAAAAATGGAGAGAGTTAACATGAGAGAACTACTGCTCCTCTAACAAAATGGAGAAAGATAATAAAATAATTTATCAGAACATTGTTGAAATTTTTCTTTATTTAAATGGTTTGTGTTGGCTGGGAGCCATTTACACCTCTGCCGTATTTGAAGAGAACTTTTGCCTCCTTGGTTTTCAACTCTAGTATCTCATAGCACAAGCAGAGCTTTTGTTATGCATCAGCAGCTGCCAATATTTTAATGAAAGGCTCCAACAAAAATCGTTGTCCTTTGCTTTTGATTTATTTTAGCTGGCAGCCTTTCAGAGTTTCACTCCCCAGTTCAAACCCAGTCCACTGTAGCTTTTATACAGAGTTCTCCAGGATCTCCCAGTACTCTCCCATTACAAACTGATTGACTACACTGTCAGAATCTCTCAACAAACTTTCCAGTTTCATTTTGTCTGCAAGACTTGTTTTCACCAAATGAAATTCCCAATTCTACCCTTATTTCCACCCTTATTTCCTACTAAGCTGGAAGGAGTATTTTACATCAGATATCTTCCTACTGAATGTAGGCAGTTAGCAAAGTCTTTAATTTTGTCTCTTCACCTTATAGTCTCTGTTTGCTTCTCAACAAGTAAGGCTTTTCTTTGCCCATTAGTTTATTTAGGGTTTTAATTTTGGATTCTTCTTTTTTTTTACTTCTTGTATGAGTGTGAATTTCACTAACACTCCATCTGGGATGCTGTGATAGGCACAGGCAAAATGTCAGGAACCTAAGTAAGCCTGTTGCTTGAGACACATAAATCTGCAGAAATGAAATACATGCCTAGATGCTCTCTGGAGCTCTTATTGACAGAAAGATTCACAGGCTTTTTGCACTGGACTCTGATGACTTCTGTTGTATACCACTGGTAAAAGCAGCACTTCAACAGCTTCCTTTCTGCTGTGAGATTCCTTAGAATTTTCAGTAAATCAGATGTAATTGGGAAAAAAAACAACCTTGAAAGATAATAAATGTCAATTCATCAAGAATAAAAACTGAGGCTGATTGCATAAACAGTTTAGATGAAACACTGGAAACACTATTAATTATATTCCTATTAATGACACAGAATTTAAAGCACAGAATTTTCCCAGATTAAAAAAATGTTCTGGAGAGATAATATTTTACCCATTTCTACTTGCTCTCATGATTTAACTCGCAGTGAGAGTTCTGTGGAGATATAACACTGCTTGGTGTGCTAAATAGTGTCACTTTCTTCTGATTCTGTCAAGTATTAATGTCGACCAGCACAAGGAAATGTTAACCTCTCCCTTTCTCACTCTTTCAGTGTGATTTCTAATACATCTGACACAATCCCTTGGAAGTCCTTAGTTCTCTGTAATTACATTAACATGATGATGTGCCTTCATCTGGGACTTCATCAGTATTTCATCTTGTAATGAAAAAAAAGTTCTACATCATTGAAGTACCTTTTTCTTATGAAACCATCTTCAAAGCCTTAACCTCAATGTTTCTAGAGATCTGTCAGCTTAGAAGTAACACCTGACACCGCCAAATTATTGCCATTATCACATTCAGGGCAATCACTTCTCCCTCCCCTGCCATCCCAAGGTTTGCAAAAAATAAAAAGTAGGGTTTCTTTTAACTAAGAAAGTTGTTAGCCATGAGTGTGACTTAGATTTACTGAATTATTCTACTGTAGTGTCCCAGGAAGACTTGGCAGAGATTGATTCCAGCCATATTGAGGTTGACACATCTCAAACTCCTTCACAGATGCTTATTCACCCAGCAGATTATATAAGGTTGACCCTGGAATTGCTGAGAACTAAAAGGAGTAAAAAATTAGTTGAATGTGTTTTATCTGAGATGCCAGGTCATTAAGACTATTCTGGTAAGACATAACAGATGCAGGCTTTCTACCTCAGGCTATGAACTTGTCAGCTTACAAGAAAAGGAAAGCCAGTCTACTTAACTGCCTGAGCAATAAATAGAACCTCTTTCCTAAAACATAATAAAAGAAATGTACAACTTCAGCTTAACTTTTCCTTCGTCATTCTCTCCTCTAAAAGGGTCCTGAGCTCCACTGGAGTGCTTGCTTAAGGACCTTTACTGTTGATGCTTGTAAGTAATTAGCCATGGTAACTGTGCTATTTTTTAAATTCCATGATTGTCATTATGTGTTTGCAAATAAAACATCATAACTTCATGAAGTGGTGGAACATGCAACCTGAAAGTACTTAAGATGAGAAAGAAGAAAACTGTAGTTTTTTCCTAAAAAATTTCCCCAGCATGTCATTAGACAAACTGGAATGTGAAAAAATACAGGACCTAGCTCCTTGCCACAGAGCTAGGACATTTATCTGATGACAGTCTAAGTATGCATTTCATTAGATGCTCCATTTTAAGGTGGGGCAGAACAGAGAAATTACAGTAAACATCCAGTGTTGACATTGTAATTATAAAGGTTGGTCCAGACTGTACCACTGAATAAGTGTTCTATACCTATTAAGAAAAATGTATTTAATATTTATTAAAAATCCTTGGTGAAGGACACTGACTGACTTCTCTCCCTCTCCCAGTAGTCACAGAATTTCAGGCAGCTGGGCCAGTTTAATTGCCTTTATCTTGCACTACATTAATTTCAGTTATCTCTAGGTTCACCTCTGTATCCTGGTCTAGTCTAAAGCATTTGGGTTCTCAACAGAAAAACCTGTGGCAACCACAGACAGAAAAGTGCCACACCATGCACGGCAGTGCAGACTGGGTCTCACAATAGTGCAGACTGATTACAATCTGAAAAAAATGTTGTTTGTAGTGGTATATTGGCAATATACTAAAGCCGTATGTTGAGGTAAATGTGTGTCATGATCCTTCTCTAACTGCTGCTTTTTAGTTTGCAGTCACAGTAAGTTGCCTTCTTTGCCAAACAGTTAAAACTTCATTCCTGGCAACTGTGCCACATCAGTCCTTAGCTTTCTTTAGTGAAAACATAAAATAAAGGTTAATATATAATATTTGGCACGCCTCTCTTCTAAGAAAAAAGTTTTCCTTCCTATGAATGGCTTCACATTGACTTAAATAAACTTATAACTTGTCTTCAGTGTTCTGGTACAGTCCATACATTCAGCTCAAGCCCTTTTCTTCTTAGGACTTCAGGCTTTGAGTTTGCATAATTTGCATCTTATGTTATTGCAAAAAAATTATGTCTACAAATGAGGAAGATAATAAGGTCCTTTTAAAAATCAGGTTTATGGGAACTAATCTAAACCTGAAGTTAACTCATTTTTAAAGCTACAGCTGAAAGTGTCATTAAAGCTAAAAAATAAAGGCCTTCAGAGAGAAGGAACCACTAAGAGGATGGAACTGAAACATCAGGTTACAGATAGAGTTGTTTCCTGCCCAGCAAACCAATAGCAGAGCTAACCACTTCATCTTCCATCCCACATAAACAAGTAGTTGTTGATTAAATAAATGCAGTGAAAGTGAATCTCAATACTGCAAATGTTTTTATGCCAAACAACAATAAAAATCAGGCTCTGAGGGTGTGTTAGCTCTTTATGAACAGACATGTTAAGACTGCAATATTACACAAGATCATTTAAAGCCGCTAAAAACCTTTAAAATTTCTCTCCCTCTTTCACCAGCACTTTAATAAGGCAATTCCCAATATCTGACTTGTGAAACAGGCTGGAATATAACAGTTGTACCAGCAGCCTGTATCAGCTAGGCTGTTCCTTATTGGTCCTCTGTGAACATTTTATACACCCTTTGTAACATGATGAAAGCCGTACCTATTTCCAGGCTTATTTGCATAGAGGGAATAGTTAAAAGTTTTTATTATTGGGCCTGCAGATGGTGGGGCTGATTCTGGGAGCAGCAGTCTATTCTCCCAGTCCCCAGCATCTGGAGACCATTGGCTACATTGGCACCCATTTTTTCTGAACTAAGTCCTTTTCATCTGATAACAAATCTGTGACTCACATTGTTCATTTCAATAATACAGTTTGGTGTCACATCAGCTTTGTCCCCATCTTTAAATATATTCATGCCATCTGCCTCATGGTCTCAACTAATAAAACAATTGCATCGTAGGTTGCATGCAATTAATTCCCAGTTGTTCTGAACAGCTTGAGATGTCTCACATCTTACTCAGTGGCCTGTGGAAGAGACTGATAAATGATTTTTTATAGGAAGATGATCAATTCAGGATTCCCTTTACTGAATTTCAGATGCCAGTAAGTTCAGATTTTAGCTTGATATCTTTGCACTTTTTCCCCATATGGTTTTTGTTCCTCTTGCAAAGAAATGTTCTCCTCTCCATATGTCTCTTATCTTGAGTACTCAGTGTCATCTTTAATTAGAAACTGAAAATCAGTTGGTTTGATTTATATCAGTATTTGTCATTGCTGCTGTTGTCTTTCAGACAATCATATTCAGATGTTAATGTCAAATTAAAATTATTCTTTATAGGGTCATAAATATGAAATATGCAATTAAGCATTGCCATTAAGAAACAAGGGAGTGTATGACAGACTCTTGTTCATGATGCTTCAGCAGCACCCCCTGTCAGCACTGTCCTTGTGAGAAAGTGTTGTGAATCTCTGTCACTCAGACCTAGCACAGCAAAAACCTAGATTAAATCTGTGGCTGTGGGTGTGACACAGTACAAGTTCAGACACCAAGGGAGTTAAATTTGCTTTTAGCTCTTGTGATCATGATGACATTGTCAAAGTGAATGATGATGCATCATCCAAATGGAGAATGTAGGTGGTCCTAAGTGAAAGCTGTGTCTCAGGAGCAGCCAGGTCCCCTTATATACGTGGGAACAAAACCCAGGAGAAGAAAAGCTGTGGTCCCTGGCAGGATACAGGTGCTCCCTTCTGGATATGAAAGGCTAACTGTAGGCAGAGAGAAATATGAAAAATGTGGGAAAGCACAGGCCTGGACAGACAAGCCAGCTACACAGATTTGTAAGCAAAATCACTCTCACCCCAATTCTCTTTCTGAAAGTACATGACATTCCCAATTATTTTTTGGACTTGAAAAATATCCAGCCTCCTTATGAGCTAACTTCACATTAATCTGTGGGTTCTAGTGACAATGGGTAGGTCCTTGCCTTGAAGTCTCTGGAAAGAGTTGGGTTTTGTCTTTTTCCTTAAATGAAAGGAGTCTGAACAAACGTACTTCATTTTCGTAGATCCTTTTTCATCCTGAGTCTATAACCAGCATTTCTTTTTCATAAGGAACCCTCTACAGTAACTTAGCTGACCCTTTTGTTCTGTTATACATGAGCACAGTAGTGTGAGAATTTCCAGCATTCACTCATTACCTTACCCAGAGGTGGTAATAGGGCCTCAGATAATCCATAAATAGTGCTAAGAGCTATGTGTGAAGAACTGTACACAAAAGAAGCCTTTTACAATGAAGCATAAAACAAGGTATTTGATTTATCCTTCAAATCACAAGAACAAATGCTGCATACTCCTGCATGCTAGCTACTGACATGCTGTCTTCAAACTAGTTATTCAAGCCACTTATTTTCACATTCTCAGAGATCAGTTTTGTCATTATGAATGACCGCAGGTGTCTGGATGTTCAGAGCTGCCCAAAGCAGAGTATATCCCTCTTCAAGGTTCCTGGAGGAATATGGGAAAGGAAGTACTTGATGGCATGGAGGACTGACTGGTTCTTACAAGTAAGGGAGAAGGTAAAATACTCATTTTGGTAAACTTCTAGAATTTTCTTGAATGCAGAGAAAAGGACACAAACCAAAGCACAATTTGCCATGCTGGCTTCTCTATCTCTGATCAATAGTGTTTGGGAATGGACAGGCATTTCCTTCCGGAAATGGACAGGCTTCTATTCTAAGGGTATTTTATTTCTGTGTAATATTTTTGATCATTCAAAACACTTTTGAAGTGGAATTTCTTCTGCTCTCAGCTATTCTGCTTTTTGTGACAAGGTGCTAGTTATCTCAGAAATTGTTTTACCACCTGAGATGCTTCAGCTCTGTGTGGGGTTATCGGAACAGTGACCATAAAATAATAATATCTGAAGCACTGCTTCTGGATACTGACCAGAGTAAAAATCAGTCACATTTTTGGAAGGCACCCAAGTAGTTCTTGCCTCCATATTTTCTTGTCTCTTACTACGTAAACTGAGAATAAATCAGGACCTTTTATTGTGATACAAAAGAAACAACCTGTTACACTGGGTTTCATGGGTCAGTGCTTTGATGTCTGTGCCAGTATAAATCTGAGCTAAAATGTATTTCCTAACTACACAGCAAGAACTGTAAAGAATGTGAAAGAAGCTCAGAGGACAAGTAGACTAAAACATGAATAATTGACATAGGTTTTCAGTAGACATTACATTCATCTGCATGAATAAAATGGTTATGGTCTTGATTTGCTTCCATCATAGTCCATGACAACACCACCTTGTCTGTACAGAGAAGAATGGGACCACAGAGATGATCACCTACACTGCACTTGCAAAATTCTGCTTGAACAGCACATGGTGCAAACACAGAATATTATATATTTTCTCCAGCATTATTTTCCCTGTAACACACCAGCTGAGTAAGAGGAAGAGATGGTAAAAAGACTGAAGGCCCACATTCAGGAATTTGTCCAGTAAGCCTTAAGAGGAGTCAGTGAGATTGTGGAGTCACAAAGTTTATCAAGAAGCAAATTAAAATGCAAAATATGGGGGAGTCATACTTCAATGTCACTACAAGAAGTCCAGTGAATATAAATCTAAATTAATTTTGGCCTCTTTAATCAATCATCTCTTTATGAAATACAAATAAAGCCACATAAGTATGACATGTTATTAAGGAAGAAAAGAGATGTGCCCTAAACTTCTGTTGACAATTTACATAAATGTCATTTGAGGCAGCAAGGTTAGACCTTAGAGAGAGCATTATAATATTGTAAAGAGCATCAGCCACTTCGCCGTTCACAAACCATGAAACAAAGAAGACTGATGCCCAGGAACCAAAGGGTGATGGAGGAATGAGAGAGAAGAAAGTTTTCATATGGAAATGAATGTAAATTCATTTTTTGTGTGTAATGGAACGTAAATAAGTCATCAAAAGAAAATGGTCTGAAAGAATTGGTGCTATTTTTCTAAAAAAAAAAAAAAAAAAAAAAAAAGGTATCATTTTTTCTAAAAGATCTCTGATGCTTAATTCATGCAAAAAATTCTATTTTAGTAAAAGATCTGTGTAACCAAGGTATGTGATTATTGTATTTATTTTATTATACTATTACTGTTAACAGTCATTGTATTACTGTAACTCCCAAGTCACCAGTTGAAAGTGGGACCCTGGTATGCCACATGTTTGCTGGAGAGGAGAGCCACATGGGGAATTTTCTAAGAGTGGAGAAATGGAAGGAGACTGTTTTCCCAGGGATATAATGAACACTGCTGGTTAAACCATGATTAAAGCTTGGGAAATGCCAGTCACAGCCAGTGCCCTAGTCAGTACACAACCCAGCTCTTGAACCCTATATGCCTCTGATTTTATGAAGAATACCATGGGTATTCTTCACAAAAAGGTCATCGGATCAGACTGGAATCTCAGTCATAGCCAATTTCTCTCATCAGGTCTCTAATGTGTGTTTTGCTTTCCTTCCCTTCTCTTCCCTCCAGCTTGTTTATAATTTATTCCCATTCTCCTGAATCAAAAATGAACAAAGACACTTTCTAAAGGCCATTTCACAGCTTTAGGGAGCTGTATTCAGGAGAGTAATGTGTGATCTAAGGCAAGCTGAGGAGCTTTATTTTCCTATCACCACCCCGCAGATGATGGGGAGTGACAGATTACATGTCAGTCACAGCACACTAGGCAAAGGGCCAGTCTGCCAGTACTTCTGTCCTTTCTGGATCTACCAAAAGCATTGTTGGGAATGAAAGAATGGTTTATAAATAGCTCACACTGAAGTCAGTCTACCCTAGAGGCTGCAGAGCAGCCTTGTCTTTATTCAGACTATTCAAGAGGATGTCTATATGCTCATGTACATGCAGGTGTTATATACACAGCCTGCAAGGATCATGTCCCAGGAAGGGAAGCTATTCCCTTCCTAGCTGTCACCTTTCTTTGAAAGAAAAATAAAACCTACTTAACCTACTGGGAGCACATTTAACTTTACTTGCTTCACTCCCTTTTACCTTTCCCCTCATTTGATAGATTTGACATTAATGTCCACTTTCTTGGAAAGACACTCTTGAGAAAAAATTATTTTCAAGTATCCATCCTTTCTCTGAAAAATTGACAATGAAAAAAGAACAACATCTTATTAGCAATCATGTTAGCAGATATAGTATGGACAGTAGTTACTAACCGAAGTGAGCAAAACTTTCTGCCAAAACTGAAACGAAGCAGTGTGGAGTTGTTTTTCTCTAACCCTTCTGAGTGTTCACACAAAACCTAAATGGATTTTCAAGACCTTCTGCTTATATTATGACATTAGATCTATGTAAGTCAAAGTAGGAGTGTCCTCAGTTTGCTAAGAAAGTTTCTTAGCAGTCCTAGAAGCAGAGTGGGCACACGACACTTTCGTGCAGTCTTCCTACTACTTAACCTACGGGCAGAACCTACAAGACCTCCACCTGCACAGGCTTTTGTGATTCCCCAGTCTCTCTGTTCTGTAACTGAGCACAGCTACCAAAAAGCATCTCCTTTGCCAAGTAAATGAGAAGAAAGACTGGTATGGAGTCAGCTGCAACAGATCTGCAGCAGCATTCCCTGTCTTAGATGACTCCTGAATTGCATGGTGGGGTGGCTTTACACAAAGTGACTCAAAGAGGTCTGACTTTCTCATGCATACCTTCACTCAGTTTAATTTAAAATAACCCCTATGAAATTACCTTTTTGCATTTTCCAATGAACCTGTTCTTGGTTTTGACAGTAGGAAAGTAGAAGAATAGGGCTATTTGTTTCAGAAGAGAAGTCCTAAGCATCAATAAAATTTTATTGCCAAAAGCAAAACAGAACAGATTGGAACAGAAGCTGTGCCCACAGAAGATTTTTTTCTTAAATTACCATTAAATATAATTTTTGCTGTTTTAATTTTATGCGCAGAATAACACTAATCCTGATATATTGACCAAGAATAAAAAGTGACAACTTACTTAGTAGGTTCAGGTGTAAGGTGCAGACTAATGAATTATCCATATGTTTTGGGAATACCTTAAGTCAAGACAGTATCGGTCTAAATAGGGACTCACACCTCCCAAAATCATACCAATGAACTTTTCAACCATGGACCTTCTGTCCATTCTGCACCATCCTTCCATGTAAGAGCAACAACTGCCCAGTGCATCAATAATTGTAAAAAAAGAGAATCAGACCACAGCTCATCTACGACACCGCATACATTGCTTGTGGACTCATCTCTTTAGGAGATGGAGGGGCAGAAAGAGGGTAACAAGTAGGTAAATACAATCAAAAGCTGCTACTAATATCTAGCACATAGGTTTTTATAGATAAATGGGTGTCTCAATACTTCAGTACTACCTGAATATTAAATATATCCTGAGTGGAAAGTGTATTGGGCTCTCCTTCAGCATTGCAGAATTCATCTTTCTGTGTTTGTGGTGTTTTTCCATTAAGAGGGGCTCTGGCTCTGAAAATTCTTCCTACCAAAAGTTGTGCACAGACTCAAACAGGACATTATGAATTCACATTCCCTCTGCTGTTTCCTGTTTGCTGACTGGGTAAGGTAATGCTGAACTCCTGGCAAGCACCAGAAAGATGGTGACAAGCAGTTCTTTGTGCAGCAGCTGGAAATAGATCTCTTTTAAAAGAGAGCCTAAGTATTAGTTATTACTTGTTATTATTAATTTATAGTGTTTGTTATTGTCTACATAAATAGCAGTTGATTGCAAAAGTCCCCCACTTTGGGGAAATGAGGATTGTGCAGCCAGTTTAAGGCCAGATTACACATGGGTGAGCAGTAAAGTAAAGACAGAGGAATTGGAAGTACTGTGCCCAAGGGTAGCAGGGTACTGTACAAGTTTATCCTCTCCCAGGGGTCTTAAAAAAATTAGAAGTCTAGGTAAGCTTTTACTTATGAAAAAGTTCTTCAGCTAATGAAAACTGGCCTAGTTCATTAACTTGACCTATGAAACACTGATTTGCATGGGTGAGCATACGGCCTGGCAGCTACACTGAAGTCATTGACAGGAAAATCAGAAACTGTTAACTAAGCCTGAACTTAACCAGCAGCAGAATTTTAAAGCTTCTGTGCCCAGAGGTTTTTATATCATGTGTGAGACTACTACAATAACAACATGCAAATAAAATTATTTTATTAGGTTTGTTAATAACTTTGTATTAATTTTTTCTACTGCTGTGACCCTGTCCAGAGGCACTCAGGAAGTTTGGCTGCAAACCTTTGTTGTGAAGACTGAAAGTTTAATGAAAATACTAACGGAGGGATTTTTTACCAATAACTTTATTATTGGTCAATCTCAGACTGCTGTTTTCCCTGAACCATGAGGCAGGATGAATCCTGCAGGTTGTTAAGTGCAACTAAAATCACAGCAGGCATTTCTTGCAATGAAGCAAAAATAGTTCAGCTTTACTCTGCCCCTTTATCCCTTTCAGTGGCAGCAGGTGAGGACCTGCCCTACCATCAACAGGAAGCTGCAGAGGATGAACTTCTCTTTCAGAAGGAAAGTAAAATCAGTGAAGATGGGCCTTTTGTAGAAATCATTGAGAGTCAGGTGTCACAGCAGTTTCAAAAAGCTCACCAGGAGCCTACAGGAGCAACATCATTTGTAGGCTAAATACTTTTCAAACTCTTCCTTTAACGTTTTAGACTCCCTTAGACCTACAACATAAAGGCCCATATTATCAAAGATTAAAACAAATATCTTTCGTCTTAGTGCCCTTCTGAGTGAAGCTATTCTTAGAGGAAGCATAAAGAATGGAAAAGAAAGAAAGAAAATCTGTACCACTTATCTCTTTAGTGTATAGGAATAGCAATGTTAAGCTAATACAAATATTGCTCAGACAGATCCTGTATTGATATTCCAGTGGTGGATATAGTTCTAAACGAGTATTTTAAATATTGAATTCCCTAAATAATTAGTCACTGTAAAAGACAGTCAGTCCATAGAATTTTTCCTTTTGTTTTCAAGGGCTGAATCTTTAAGTCCTTATTTAGGTAAGATGCTGCAGAAATCCACAGGGCTTACCTGAGTTAAGAGCTCAGGAATGGGTCCTGCATATGCACATAAATTGCTTTGGGAACTGAAAGATTGTAATGTAACAAAAAGAGTCCATAATGCATGCAGGCTTCTGACAGCTTTTGAAAACATCAAGGAATATGACACCTACCCTTAATATGTTTCTGCTCTGATTATGAATCCCCAACTGCACTGAGTCCATCTTTGCATATGCCAGATGAATCACTTTTCCAACCTGAGCTGTCTGGTATTTCTTTGAGTGGATGAAGAACTTGTTATAAAATGAAATACAGAGTAATGGGTACTTATAATTTAAATGAGTCACTGCATGCAAAGTGAATTTTTTAAACTATCTGCCAGGTAAATGTTGAATCATCAGCATGGCACATTTCAAATTTTAAAAATTTGAACATACATTATTTAAATACTAGTACCATTAATTTACATTCAACAGAATACAATTCATTGTTTAAGGGAAAAATCCCAAGATGCCTGTGAAGAAAAACTTTTAAAGTCAAAAGAGGTTATACCTACAGATGGAGAAGGTTAAAAAAGGTTCCATTCCTCTCTGTTGGACAGACTAACCTCAAGTTTATCTTTATCAAATTGCAGGAAAGAACAGCAACACTTCATATAATGGAAGAAAATGTTATCTACTTGATGATGTAGAGATAATTATCTAAGTAAGCAACAAAAGGCTTAGGTAGGTAAGATACACAGTTGCACAGGGAATCAAGATTATATATATATGTGCTACTAGCACATATATAAAAATAAAAAATGCACAACATTTGCCTCATTTGGCTTCTTCTGAAGCTGGGTGAAGCTTACATGACTGTGAAAACATCTCACTCTAAATGTATCTTCATAGATTTGGCCAAAATCTGCAATTTTCATTATATACAGTTAAGATTTTGATATTAAAGTCTTCCCTTTAAGAACAACATGCACTTTTAGGAGCACAAATATCTGAATATGAATATAAAAGGTTGAGGAAGGGGGTGGTGCTGGAAAGGATTTTAAGTGGGGAGATTATGTCTTACAGTTCTGGGAGATCTCCAGGGTTTTTTTCAATGAAATTTTCATCAGGTACAGCACTAACATTCAGGCATATTGCTACCTAACTGAGTAATTATATGAACAGTCATGAGGAAAAACAAAAATACACCTTCAGAGTTTTTAAAATTCTGTATTTCCTTTCAGCAGATGTAAAGCTATGCTACACTATCTTGCTTTCATCGCTGGGAAACCAGAGTGGATTTTTAAAGTGCATCAACTGATAGGACTTGGTCACATGAGGACTGATTGCTAAATTGAAGAAAATCGAGAAATCTATTCTTTAACTACACTTTTCTTTTACATTTGAACTTGTTTTTCCCATGGTGACTTTGAAAGCTTTGCCTCACACTAGAAATAATTAGCCTAATACTCAGGCATGCATTTGAAATCAATGAAGTTAAAGAGTTATACGAATGGTGTAACTTGTATCTCCTATTAGAACAAATTTTGGAATTATTTGGGTAGTTTTATGTCAAGGTGTTGTATCTCATTTGCTTCAATAAACTTTGAATAAAGCTCTGAAATCTGCTGCCTCACTTGGTTTTGGATTTGTTCAATAAGGACAAAACAAGATGGTTCCACTGAAGTAAACAGAGCTACACTTGCAGAGAATTGAGGTAGAATCAGAAATGGGATTACTGAAATTATGTTTTTGGCAATGCGTGTGGAAGACTGCAAAATCAGGTTCCTATTATGGTCATTATGGAAAAACATTTTCCTTTTGTTTGTTCAGTAAATGTTTTAATAGAAGAAAAGTGCTTTGCAGGAAGCATCCATATTACCATAACCAATTGGATTTACAATTTCTTTTTATTACTACTAAAGGAACACTAATTCAAGTTTTGGGTGCAACGTAATGCAGTGAAACAACTATATTCTTATTTTTATAGCAGTACACATCTAGACCAGCTCAGGCTTTCCTCAATTATCCATTGGCATTATATTTGGTAAACTTAGCTGAAAGTCATGATTTGTTTTTCTGTTATCTTCATGTTCCTAAATTCACGAACTTTGCTCAATATTAAGTAATTTCTTTAGGTTAAGCAAACCTCCTCTATTTTCACTGTATTGCAGTCAGAAAGCTGCTGGTCTATCCAGCTTTCTCAGGCCCAATTACAGTTCTTGGAAATACTGTAAAGGTAAAAGGTGGAGTCACCCCTACACAGTAATATTTAAAAGTTTGTAGAGTTCATTTTGTTTACACTCAATGCTCATCTTTCTGTTGACTTTGGTAGCCTTTAAACCAGCCCTTTAAAGATACACTAATTCAGTCACTGCATTAAAAGCCAGCTAAGTCAGCTCAGCTATGACCCCTTGCTGGAATAAGCTATTAAATTAAGTTTTACAGGGAAATAATATTCTCATTATAAATAACCTGCTGCAAAACCAACATTATTAGAACAAAAGAAGACAAACCAGTGAAGCAATAAATGCCAAGTTGGAGGCTGAATTACATGTTGAGTAGACAGAGCCTTCTATCTTGTCCCAGAAGACAGGAAATGTGTCTAGAAATGAAAGACACTGAAGCAGTTTGCACCCTGCAAGGCGATGGGTTGTAAGGCTTGCATAAGCCTGACTGGCAAATCAACGTACATACGTCTGCATTTTCTGAACAGTCTTGATTCCCAGAATCTCCTCTGCCAGACTAATGCCAGTGCCACCTTAGCAAGAAGGTTTTGGAACCCATCTGGAGCACATTCCCTCTCTCTAATATTTTCAGCTATGAAGCACAGAATATTTTGTAGATGATTAGAAGAGCAGCATGAGAAAGAGGACATAAGCAAATCAGAATGTGCTACTCAGGTCATCTGCCAGGAAGGTGTCATTAGGGAAACTGCCACACTAAAGCTGTTGATGGGAAGTTCTGAGCTTGCTGTCCCTTTGCAGAGGACTGCTAAACTTGATTGTGTCTTTAGAGGTGATTTTACAGTGGAGGAATATCACTGATGAGCAGGGAAAGAATTAAGTGCAGGGCAAATGATGACAGAGGGACCTGATGAAAATGGTATTTCTACCAGTTCCTGTATTTGACACATCTGTTCAAGCAGAATTCCAGGAGTGAATCCTACTATTTTGTTAGCTCTGCTTGATTGGTACAATTTCTAGTAAACTCCTGCCTTTGATTTCCTGGCTTTATAGAGTTACTCCAATGGCTTCTATTACCTAGTCCAGGCATATCATGACATTAAAACTGGCAAGGTGGGGAGGGCATGATTGAGGCTAACAGCAGAAAGCCCTGACAGCTACAAACTACCCATTATTTAAACAAAGAAAACAATAGACAATCTTTCATCCATGTTTACAAGTATATTTTGCCATTAAGCATGCTACAAAGTTTGTCACAAAAACTCAGAAGTGTATTAAAGGGTATGCTTGGGGGGAAGGTGCTGGGAGACAATAGGAGGATGTCACTGTTGAGAAATGGTTGGCTTTTGTTCATAGCTGTGTAATTTCCAAGCTGATAGATTGTCTACACACAGACAGAACAAATGTGTTGTCCTAAAAGCCTTTTTTTTTTTTTTTAACTTTAGAATTTTTTTTCCCATTTGAAAATGAACAAATCCCATCTGTATAGAAACCCCAGAGTGAAAATGTGATTTCCCATAGCTAAAACAGATCCCCCTAAAGTCACTTATGTCCATCATTCTTCCCAAAAAACAGTTTATTCAATGGTATTAATGAAACTGACAACTTGAACATTTCCTCAAGTGGCAAAGGGGATATTTTTGAATATAACTCTTACTTAATATATTGCTCTGTTGCTGTTCACCCTTAAAAATCAGAATAAAATTAACATACCTATCTGCTACACTGAGGAAGTTATACAAACAGGCCATGGACTCAAAGAGGTTCTTGAGCACTAGAAAGCTACATGCAAATGAGAAGAATTGCTCTTTTTTAAGGTGAACACCATTATTCTGAGGGACCTGTTGCAATACTTGGATATCTGCAGCTTGTACTGGCTATAGGTATGAGATCGTGACTGAAAACAATGCCAGGTGGGAAGAGAATGGAAATATTGTAAAGTCTAGAAAATGACACCACAGCACTTACAACAGAAAGAACAGTGATGGCCTGGAGGCAATATTGAAGTGTTCCCCCTCTACAACATATTTAAGTATATAACAGCAACAGAATAATACACTGTTATAATGGCAACAGTAAAAACAGAAATAAAGCCTCATCCCTTTAACTTGAGAGACAACGACTGAAGTGATATATTGGCCATATGCCACTCCCTGCTACTGCACATCTGTGCACATCAGTGTTCCCACCAGAGTGACTGTATCTTGAACAACTCCAGTGGCCCTATTTCTAATTAAACTTTTATTAAGAGAATGTTATGGATGCTCTGGATATACAATCAAAGCAGGAGGTGGTCCTCTGTAAATAATTTTCCACACAGCTTGTTCATACATTATATATAATTGTGACAATCTATAAAATGTTCTTTTAGTTTTTGTTCTGAGCCTATTTATAACACATAATAAATTATGCAGTCCAAAAAATTTATGTATTGCCATACTATAATACTATACTATACTATAATTTTATATGCCCACTTGGTTGGTGACCTAATCTTCCAAAGCTCCTTAAACAGGTGCAAAAGACATGTAACTAATAAAGTTTTAAACATTGTTAGTTTAAATATATGTTGCATACACTTAGTGCGGAAAATGCTAATTTGATATGCAAGCTGATACCAGTCTAGGATTTTCTAATTAATAGTAAAATAAATATAACAAACAGATAAAGAAAATTCTAAAAATTTTAAACTGTCTACTTTCCATCTCCCTTCACTGATCAGAATAGTCTTCAGAGAGAAAAAAAGAATTTTATGAAATTCTTTTTCTTTGTGCTTTATAACATCCTCTCTTTCTTTTTAGAAACAGGTTATTTTAAAAAAAATAATCAATGTACCAGCCAATATACTTTGTTATTCCAGAAGGATTTCCAGTAAGAATTTATGCTTTATGTTTCCTTACACAGATTTTTTTTTTTCCTAAGAAGGGCTGAGTTACAGAAGCTGTACTAATGAAGCCCACTGTTTAAATACTCTGCTAAGTGTTTCAGTGTGCCTTTTGATCAAGGAAAGAATTTGGCCAGCCATCAGTAGGTTAACCAATTAATATGCACAAAGCAACAAATGTGACAGCAGGTACTTACACTCAGCTGTAATTATACTATTGTGATGTAATATTATTGGAATACTGTGCCCTAATTGCTGTCGTTGGGGATCTGGCAGGTCAGATTCTCAGTGGAGAAAAAATCAGTGTCAGGGAACATGGGGATTACTCTTAAAGCAGCTTGTTATTTTAACCCTGTACGTGGCAGTCTGGGAAACAGTGTTGTTCCAAATGACAGTGGCTGCTCCCATCATTCAGTAACCTTGCCCTGAACACCTACGAATGTATCTGGGGCTTGGCTGTACCTCAAGTGCTGGTTCTAGTTTGCGAGATGAAGAAGACAAATTCCTGAGCTGCTCACTAGTATTTGTTCCATAAAAAATCCCTGAAGCCAAAGCCATGAGGTATTCCATCACAAGCCACACATCATCTGTATGCTAGCAAAGTAAGCTGCAGTGAATAAATTTCTGATCTCTTAGAACAGAAAGGATGGCCAGGTCAAAGGACTGAATAATCCTTGCTCCGGCTGAAAAAACACCATTCTTAGAAGAAATTCTAGGATAAATTCTCTCTGTGAAGTCATATATTTTCCCTCTCATCCTTACCATGCAGAGGATAAAGACATACGGGCTGTTCTTCACTACCGCTCCCCTTAGGACATCGCAGGTGAAGCAATTGGAAGAGATTGGAGCAGTTTGTGAAAATGGAGGATGATGTTAGATTGAAAAAGGCAGTTCAGATGGGACAAAACATAAAAGAATGAATACAAGGGATAAAAGATAATGGGTGATGTACAGGAGGGTAATGTCTACACTATATTTCTCTTTAAAGGACTTCATAATGCTGTGTGCCTGATGAAAAGACTCAGCAGGCTTCTGGTATCAGCAAATTGTGCCATGGTTTGGGAACATACTTGAGAAAAAATGCCACTGTGTTTGTAACCTTTCAAAGACACTTAACTTATTCATATTGGCAATGTAACTAATGGAATAAGAAATGAAAGACAGCATCAGCACTAGCACAATTCTAATTCTGATCGATTGTTTATTCTTCAGAAGGGACTGATTCATTTTACCCCACCATGATCCTCACCACCACTTTACTTCTCTGAATATGGAGTTCACCTACCAGAAATAAAGCAATTAGTATCTCCTACATAGAACTCTATTAAATCTCATGGGTGCAATATTCAAGCCCAAGCATTTTACTAAGATGATGTAGATGATTTAAAAAAAAAAAAAAAAAAAAAAAAAAAAAAAAAAGAAATCATAACTCTGTATCAATCAGAAGACTTGTATGGACATGGTTATTATGACATACACGTATTTATGGGCAGCACTTAGTTTTTACATGGCAAAATGCCCAAGGATATTGTGTCATGATAATCACATCCCAGACTGGGTTTTATTGCTTATAATTCTCACTTTCTTATTAGAAAGACCATCTTCCATCAAGTTTTTATATTACCAACTAGTGTAACTGAACCTTATCTGCTGTATTCAAAGTAATTATTAGGAGAGTTCAATTGTAGCTTCAGAAATCAATTTAGAAAAAAAAATCTCTTATTTTAGTGCTTCTCTAAAAGGCCTGGGGTTTATGATGTGCATGCATTTTGTATACACAGCAAAGTGAACTTCCCAAACCCATCTATCAAATTTGTGTGCTAGGCAAGTCCATTTATGAAAACAAAGAGGAATGTGTCATGAAAATAATTATTATAAGCCAAACCAAATTGTTAAAACTATATGAAGAATGTTTAAAATATTTCCTTGCTGTGGCATGTGTCAGGAAACAAGTTTTGTTATGTACTTGTCCTACAACAGCGTATGTAGTATGATCACCACCTTTAGTGCCATTCACAGTGAAGAAATGTAGACAGGCTGTGACCATACAAACTGAGATCAGAAAGTGACATGGTAGGTCCTGAATTCAGTTTTGGTTATGTGATACAATGGTACTGTTTTCCAGGCAAGTAGTACTGCAACTCAGATTCCTATAGGTGGTAGCAGGACAGACTGTTTCATCCTTCGTTACCCTTTAGTATTTTATGAGCACTCCCTGCTTATGAACATTGATCTGGAAATATTTTTCCAGAACATGATGTAGCTGGCATGTTCATAAACAATCCTGACCTGATATAAGAAAGAAAAAAAATCATAGAAAGGATAATTAAGCACTGCAACAGGAGAGAAGTAAAGCTGTGGGAGTCTCCAAACATGGAAGATCTCAAGACAGCCCCAGTCTGAATTCAGAAGTTGGAGCAGGAGCTCTCATGTGATTCCTCCCATATTACTTTTAGGATTCTGTTAAATGTTGATAAGACACCACAAAGGGACATTCCAGAAAGGCATTCCCAACTCTATGGACCACATGGCAACTCTGCCTTCAGTGTTTTTCAGAGAGGATACAAACCAAATAACTAAAAACCCAACAACCCCCACAGCACAAAAAGCTGACAAATAATAACAAAGGAATAGTAATGGCTCCAGGGTTACAAACCTGAGATATGTACTGTTTACACTCACTTTCCTGTAAACTGAAAGATTAAGAGAATATGATAAAACTGTACAGTTTTACCATGTTTATAGTTCTTTTGTAGGTAAAAGAACCAGCTCAATGCCTCTGGTAAATTACAACCAGTATTTTGCACTCCTCCAGAAAACAGTTTCATTGCTGGTACAATCTGTCCTCAAGAAGAAGGCATTTTTAAGGCATACAAATGAATACTGCAGCTCCACTACTATATTCTAGCTGCAGTAGTACTGGCCTGTATGACACAGACAGGAGCAATGCACAAATCTGATGGTTTTCTTGGGAATTTGCAGTGAGAGGTGATGGTACAGCTGGTCAAAATAGTAAGTAAATCACGATAATTTTGCAGGCTGCAAAACCTAAATCTTGAATCTAAAGTAAGATTCCTTGAAGTTGATGCCTAGATTTACCCACTGCAGATCAATTCAACCAGTCCATGTCAGTGAACAGTCTTAATTGAGGCAGATCAGCATGAAGGAAATTCGCTTCACTTACACTTAGCTTTTACTTGTGGCAAGTGTTCTCCATGTCCTATTTTTATCACGTGGCAAGTGAAGAGGATACAACTCAGAAAGCACTAGAGCTGTGGCAAGAATGGCCTTTTCATTTTTCTAAAGAATTTGTAATTTCAAAACTGGTTTTGTGCCAACCAGGAAGCAAATCCTATAACTTCAAAATTCTCCATGAAAGAAGATTCCAACCGTAACAAACCAAAACAGTGTCTCAGGCAAGCTACTGACAGATTTTATTTTGACAAAAATCAAAATGCTTCATTTGATTGCAACTGCACTTTAGTATAGGATACAAAATAGAAAGACATTTGAAATGAAGATCTCATGTGAAAGGTACAATAAAAATATTTTGATAGAAAATATAAAAGCTAAGCAAGTGAAAAAGTACTTCACCAGCACATGCCCCTATTACTCACAAAATAAAAATTAAGAAAAAACCACAAGAATCTTCCAAAGCAATTAGGCATGATTAAAATATCCTTCCCAATGAAATTTCACAAATATTTTCAAAAAACACTTAAAAAAATATCGCAGGGGAGATTTTCTTATCAATCACTTTCTCAAACATTGTGAAAATTTCCTCTTAGAAACCAGAGACAGCAATCCCTTTTGGACATGCCTTGCAGCTGAGGATACTGTACTGCCATGGTCATTTGCATCCTAAATGCCTTCTGACACAACCACAGCTGAGATTATGTGAGACAGGACAGATGATTAGAGCCAGCCTTGAGGAAAGCTAAGAGACCATTTCCTGCTGTTAAGGCTTTCTCCTGCAGATGCCTTCATCTCCCTGCAGAACAGTGAATTCTACTGCTCAGGAACAAATTCAAAGGAATGACCCCATTACCACCTTCTTCTGTGTGGTAATGCAAAAAGTTTTCTTTCACATAACTTCATTTAGCCTATCAGGAAAAGAAGATGCCTGATGTCTATTGAGCAACATCCTGACATAAATATTCTCAGGAAAATCAGTGATTTTGTGATTATTTGTGTAATTACTTGAGTTCAGCTCCTGCCTGAATAACTGAGTACAGAATTACTTCTTCAAACTGTTACAGTAACACAAAAATATTCTAGCAGCCTTTTATTTTGTCCTTCCCTTGAAATATCATCCTTTTGTTCTTAACATATTGAGAAAGGAATATATTACCATTTAGTGGGTCAGACTTTAATACAGTCTCCAATGTAAATTTGGAAATGCCCCAATGAGCTCCATGAGTGTACACAAGTAATCTGCTCATACCTCGGCCTTCCTAATTAGTGCACAGGAACAAAATGCTGAAACTTCTAAAAGTTAGTAACAGTCATTTATTTGCACAAGGATGCAGTCCTACTGGATTCATATGTCACAGGCTTCTGCAACTAGATGTAAGTCAAGGAAGGTATTACTGGTAATAAAAGTAGAAATACACAGAAAAAAATGGTTAAATTTTGCAGACATTTCTAAAGTGTACACTCAAGGATAAAAGGGTATTCATCAAGCTACTTATTCCTCTCTTAATTTAATATCCACACTGGAACATTTTTGCCTTATTTTAGGAAAAGTACTTTCTCATTGACCTTAGATTTGTGAAAATTAGGTAGAATTAGGTATAGTATGTCAAACAGGAACACCTGTTAAGTAACATAAACATATTTAAATATCAACCTTTCCCTTTGATTGGTTTTTGTAGCAGCAACTACTGATTAGAAACAGAAATTGCGAACCATGACCTTCCTTGACAGAAGCTAACATATAGTACTATTAAATTCTGTTATTGAATCATCTCATTAAGTAAAATGGCAGTTTTCAAAAACTGATTTTTTTTTAAATTTTTGCAAATAGACATGACTTGCACAAAGAAATTTCTGGTCTGTATCCAAGCTTCCACAAGCCACTATAGTCAACACATATATTACAAATAGAAACAAAACACACTAAAGGCATCTCTCATGACAAAAAATAATTTTTCCTTTCAGAGAGGTTTTGAGTAAGCCGCAGGGTTTTTTTGTGCTACAGGTCTCACCACTGAGTTGGAAAATATATTGTTCACAATATGACAGTGTAAGTAGCATCTAATAAAAGAAAGTTTATTTTTTGTTGAACATTTATCATAGCAAACATATGCAACGGCATCAGAACTGTTCAAATCCTTAGATTTTCTAATAAATCCTTCGTTGGTGTTCAAGTTTAAATTTGGAGTAAGTGTAGATCCAAAAAATTATATATTTTGGGATTTTTTAAAACTTTAATCTTGTCACAACAGATTATCAAATGATGAAAGCAATAAAAGAATTAATTGGGGTTTAAACTTATATGAAAAAGCAGTTATATAGTAGGATCAGACTTTTTAATAGACTACAGGCATTAAACAGACTTTGTATTAGGCTCCAAAATTAATGGGTCAGTGTATAACATTCCAGTCTTCATAGACTGATAAGATTAATGCTTGCTTATATAGCAAATTCAATGGCTCATTTAATTTCATATGAATGTTTAAAGTTAAATTGCTTTTGGATTAAGTATAAACTCATTATTCATTTTAATGTCTAAAAGAACTTTCATTTTTCTTTCATTTTATTTAATCAAGTGCATCATCATTAAGTAAAGGCTATGAACTTAGATAGCTGAGAAATAAGGAAGTTTATTAATTTAGTTTTAAAAAGATCTATTTGTTAAACTTTAATTCAATGACCATTTTAGGTTCAATAAGAAAATAGGAAAAATAGTGACTGCAACACATTCAGTTTTCCTTTAATAATATTAGAGGAAGAGGGTGCTTTGGGGTATATTGCAGCATATTAATCCCTCTGTGAAACTGCAAGGTAAATGTTGCTGTTAAACACACTCTTGTATTCACATCTCTTCTGCATGTTGAAAGATTGATCCTCTTTCATTGTATCTCAGCAAGGCATTGCTAACACCTGGCTCACAAAGCATATAAATTAATTTATTTTACTGACTGTACATCAATTTACACCAGTTAAGACTCTGCCTCTGCACTGCCCACTGACATACTGGGGTACACTGGGCAGGTAAAGTGTTTTTCCTTAATACTGCAGTAAATCTCAGGAATATGAGTACTGAGCAAAAACAACAGTACACTTACAAATGGAAGAAGATGCAATAACCTACTTATCAACAGAAGCCATACATCAGTTTCTGCTGCCATGCCACACAGAGTGCACTCTATTACCATATGCATTCCCTTTCATCACAGAATTAGACACTGTGCACTAATTACAAGTTTCAGAATAAATATCTCTTCAAAAACATTCACACATACTCTTATTATGTAAACCTTAATGCATTTGATGAGGAGCATGGTTGAGGGACCATAAAACACCTCTCTGGGATTTACCTGAGACTATCAGAGTTTAAAAGTGTTAGCTAATGAATTATTCAAAATGAATTAATAGCTTGGGAGAGTCCTTCACCTGCCTGACACAACTTCATTTTCCTTAGATAAGGTTTCTCAGCAGAGTCAAACACTGGCAAACAACTTCGTTTTCCCTTTTTAGTGTGTGTGCAATGATTTGCACTACAGACAATGAAAAGCATATTTCCTTGCAGAATCATAATTACAACTACCTGCAATGTTTTGCAGTGGAGGTGCAATTACTACCATTACAGATGATAACCTGACCCTGTCCGTAATGCTAGACAAAACCCAGGATGCTGTGTCCAGCTGAGTGCTCTTTTCTTCAGGTAACATTGCTTGTTTTCTCAGAAAGGGAGCACAGTTTTCCATAAAGATATGAGATAGCATTTTAAGTTACTTTTTCCTGTCCATTGTCTATAAAAAACCATTTTTCTAATGAGAAGATATACTATACTTCTATCATATTTGTTAGTTCTTTTCCCTGAATAATATCTTATTCAGAAGCTAAACGATTAGCCTTCCCCAGTATTGCTGTCTTTTATCCATTTATGGTTTTAATTAATTAACAGGAGGAGCCAACTTTTCTTCATAGCTGACTTTACATGGTATATTTAATGCCAGTATTTCGTAGTTCACAAATGGTGTGAATCTGTGTGCAAAGACACATACTCAGCTATGAAAACTGTAGCATCATGTCTCAGTTTGTGATTTACTGTAAATTGTTAAGCACTTCTGTTATTTATTATAATGCTATAAGTATACTTTTATATAATGCTGTAAATATTAATGTTTGAATTACTGTTAATTATGCAGTAACATAATAAATTAAAATCTGATCTGTGTCCTCTTGTGGGATGCTCCTTTATATAAGAAAGGAGAAAACAATTCCCAGAGCTTCTTGTAACCTGTCACTAAAACCCAGACATTTCAAGCTGTATAATGACTTTGACTCCATGCTGAGTCAGGGACAAATAAAATTAAGATTCCTCCCCCCTTCACCTCAAATAGCAGCCATGTGGAACACAGGTATGCAGGAGCAGCAAGTTTTATAGTGTGATACTCCCCCTGCATACCCTGTGAATCCACAGGAGTTATTGCTGTGCTTTCTCTTCCATCTTACATGATGGGCAGGCAAACTGACCTGCCATCAGTACAGTGTAATTTGTTGCTGCCTTTGGTTTATAGCAAATTACTATGGCCCTGAAGCAAAGGAGAAGCAAGGAGGCAATATGTCCCTGAGGCACATTTCCTTTGAGGCTATTCCAGGGGGATGGCAGAATCTTTGAAAATAAATCTGTTCAAGAATCCCAGGGGATTTGATACAGCCTCTCAATCACTCACAGCTCTTGGGGGATCCTGCTGCAGCACATCCAATCCACTCATTCCCCTTTCTCCTTTAGGGAAGACCAGCCATATCTAAGGTTAAAGCATACAATAAGATGGGAAGAGAATATAGACTGTGGGCCGGAAGTAACAATAATGAAAATAGTAATGTAACATGGCATCAGTAGAGACATGGAGGCTGGAAGAGGAGCAGTGTTATAGAGATCAAAGCAGTGGGGAACTGTTCTTAGTACTATTAATATCTCTCATAGTTTTAAAGTGGAAAAGAAATGTAAAAGCAAACTGCATTTTATTTTCCCTTAGGCCACCACCATTAGAGGCACTTGGTAAGGCTTGCAAATCCTACAGAAGGACAGCAGACTGCTGGAGTATAGAATATAACATGTACTATCTAAAAAGCTAACATGACAGATACAAGGCAAGGCAACTATTCAATTAAGGCTATCATGAAAAGAAAGAAACCCAAGAAAAGAATCTTCTGTGACAGTTCACCAAGGAAATGGCTCTGCTGTATCTGGAAACGAAGCCTGAGCCAGGAGTGTCTGTGCTGTGTGCCTCCATCTAGGCATGTAAGGCAGTCCTTAAGCGGAAAACAGGTGTTCCCAAGATTTTTGTTTTGTTTTTTTTTTTTTTTTCCTTCCTCTTTATCCTTGATGAATAACTCTCAAGGCATTTGTCTTTTACTTCTGTCCAGACCAACAAGAAAATGCATAATTTCTTCAACTTCACTGCTCCCCACTGTTAGGGCAGAGATCCTGAAGGGCCACATGAGGTATGAAGACAAGACCAAGCTTTGCCTCCCCCCAGCTTGTAATTAAGCAAGTACAGTGTTTAATCTCCTAGGGCTGGATTGTAGATCTTGCTAACCAATGCAGAGAAGAGCCATTTCTTGCCTGCACAGGGAATAAACTAGATTTCTAAAAAGTAAGAAATTTGTAAAAATAGATTAAGAGGAAACAAGGATATCTAGAAATGGTATAGGGCAAAGAGTCGAGTCACTTGTTTTGTTTTACTTGTACAGTTCTTATTCCCCTTACTGTCTTTCCACACTTTCTTTATTTCCCTCTCTGTCTCATCTAGCTTCACTGCAAGCTCTTTGGAGCTGGAACTGTCTCTTCCATAACCCATCAGGAGCTCAAGGAGAAGGGGAATTTATCATGGTTGTATTCATGGGTAGCATCATAGCACAAACAGTAATTTTAGAAGCAGGACTTCTAAGCAAAATATTTGCTTAAGAAGATAGTGGATATTGTATCTGCTATTTACTTCCTGCTTGATAGGTTTGAATATAAATGCATTCTTAGATGATAGGCAAATCAATTGCTTTAATACATTTCTATCAAATACTCTTTTGTTGGATAATATCACTGAAATGGAGCTTTACTTATTTTTCATATTAAAATTTCTTATGAAACATCACAAATATAAAAAACTACAACTGGTTTATCAAAACTGAATATTTTTTTACATTAAAGTTTAATTTAAAGTAATCTGTATTTTTATTCACATTATTACATGACCTGTCCATGGAAGACAATGTAACACTAACTCCTACATAAGGACACTGAAAACAACTCCTTCTCTATTATATTGATAAAGAAATAATGAAAGTCTCATATTAATATGATCATATGTATTAATATATAGCTATATATATATTAATATGATCATTTGATAATATATATTTTAATATATAACCATATATACTGGTATTAATATAATATCATCAGGAAAGATAATATTAAACCCACACTTTTGAGTTTGAAATGCACATTAGTTTTTGAAGCTGCTATTTAGATTTTTCCTTTTGTAGGAAAGTTACGTTTTCCACTTCTGAAGAAAAATTGAACTTCAAGATGTCCACATTTCCCAATTAGAAATTGTATATTCTGGTAAGCTGTGTTTATAAATTCATCATGTTATGCAGTGCTCTCCTTTCTCAGAATAGTGCTATTTAGAATTGTGCTATTTGTGGAATATTTGACAATTATTAACAAAATATCATTTCAGTCTAGCTTATAACTTCAGTTCAAATTCTACTTGATAGTGTTTATGTGCTAGCTGAAATGTTTTTCATGTGTTACAATGACATCTTTAGATGTCTTGCACTATGTTACAGTTTTCAAATGAGGCAGCTCAAACTGTACTCTTTTTAGTGGCAATATCATGAAAATCATCTAAAGAAAAAGGTTATTTAGAAGTAAATGGAATGGGGGAGAGCAAGAAAAGCAAATGAGGCAATACATTTCCAGATAGGTTAAATGTCAGATTAGAATACAAAGCAGCAATAATGGTAGGCAACTGCTGTCAGATTCAGATGCCTGAGAAATGATGGGTCTGATTCTAGAGATGCTATAGAAGCTCCCATACTTGGACATTTCAAAAGCTGCATGGGGCAGATTCTCAGTGGATACAGATTTTAAAAGCCTGGCAAGATATCGACTGGAAGTTTACAATTTATATCAGGTGAAGATTTGACTCATGTTGTATCACTTATATTACTGGATCTATATCATATGTATGTTAAAAGATGATCCTATCCTTACACTATAAAAAAAACCCCACATTATTTTTTTCAACTAAGTGGTATTGTTTTAAAACATCCCCCATGCAAACAAAATACAGACTGCATATATGTCTCAAACTATGCATGTATCTCTGCTTGTCTTATGCATGTAAAGACATACCCTGCTTACAAAATACTTGCTCTAGCTACTAAATGTTCTCTTCTTGCCTTTTTTCTTCTGGCAGGCAGAGAGATTCTGGTATTGCAGGACCATCCCCTGAGTAGTGGCATGTAAAAACATAATATAACAAATTACCAGACTGGTGGTGGAATGGCACAGACTTCATGTTTGCCTTCTTCCCTGTAGTGCTTCGACTTTTAGGAACAAATATGCACATTTCCCTGTTGGTGTCTAGCAAAATACATGAACAATATTTTTTTTTCTTTACCTTACTGAGTCCTTTGTGAATTATGGAGTGGTAAGCACATTTCTAAATACAGCTTTGCAGACAGTGAGATACAGCTCCACTCAGTGCAAGGCAAATTGAAATTCATTTATGAAAGTATATCTAAAAATACCAAGGGAGTAGACTTATCAAAGAGATGACATCAAGTTGTCACTCATTCTTCACACATGCACCTGTGATTGAGAAAAGTGTTTTCTTTAATAAAACTTGATATTTGAAGAGAATATGACAAAATGAAGTCCCATCCCTTCATCATTTACATTATGCCTTAGGGGTATGAAGTTGATCTAAGACATTTTGATTCATGCCTATTAGTGAAGCTGTACCCACAGATGATCAAAAGGCTCATTCTGCTTCCTATAAAATAGTCAATATCACAGTTAGAGAAACCTATTTGGTATAATTAAATTACAGATATAAGTGACAAAAACCTGAAATATTTTATGAAAAATATTATTTGATAT
The DNA here is from genome assembly GCF_036169615.1 of Heliangelus exortis. Taxonomy (NCBI): domain Eukaryota; kingdom Metazoa; phylum Chordata; class Aves; order Apodiformes; family Trochilidae; genus Heliangelus; species Heliangelus exortis. The sequence continues at coordinate 5,399,977 of NC_092434.1, forward strand.
ACCAGCCTTTTTAAAGAGTTCATACCATCCACCCTCTTTCTAAAGACAGGTCCTAAACCACAAGGCATGAAAAATGATGCACATTAAAAAATGGAGCTACCTTGCTTAGAGACTTGCAGCTAAATTCTTTTGCTTTCCAATTTGACACTGTATCATGAAAGGACAAGAATAGTGAAGGTACTCTTTGTCTTTATTTCACTCATATGCATCCTTTGCAAACTAAGATATAACAGAGACATGCAGAAAGGAAACACAGAGCAGTACACTGCCACTGGAATATAAGAGAGCTCAATGTACATTTTACAAAATACAGTGGGCTTTTGTATGCAAGCAAAAAGCTTTGGATGGGACTGAGGCAAGAAAAGAAAGCATGTTGCAATAAATTTGTTTCTCGTATTTGACATAGAGAAGGCAAATGCAGAAGAACATACATCTAACCATATATAATGAATTCAGTGATAAACATTAAGGGTCAGGAGTCAGAAGTGTGCCCAAATGTGCACATTAGCCAGGAACAGAGCAAAAGCAGTTATAATACCCTGAGTGTGTCAGTTCCGCATTATTATGTTACCTTTACAATGATAATAATAATAAAAAAAAACAAGTAGCAAATACTCTAAAAAAACCAAAACAAGATAAGAAAAATCTATTAATACATTGTTTCAATTTGTTTCAGGAGGAAAGATGTGGAAATTATTTCCACATGGAGAAAATCCCAGTTAACTGGTAACATGAGGGCAGGGAGCAAACATGAGAACTGCAATTATGTTTGACCTATGCTCAGTCCAGCCTGCTGTACTCTCTGGATGATGCAAGCACCATATCCATGGGCTAAGTGCAAGAAACGTCCAGAAAAATAAAAACCTAAAAATGTCCTAAATCCTATAACTGAAAGAATTCATCCTACCCTCATACTTGGTAGAAGTTCACTGTAAATACACATAAAACTATTTCATCATCCTTCCACTATTAGGGGAAGGGAAAAATAAGAGTGCAAAAAAGTGAGATGGGAAGTGAATAGAGAGCTTGGAGTGTCTTGGTGAAAAAGAACAATTTGCAATGTGGTCAGGCATTTGGTAACCACCTGAAACAAGCTACTCCCCCTTGGGTCCTGATTCAGCAAGGGATTTAGGTGAATATCTAGTTGTAATTGTTTTGAGTAAAGACATCTGCTTAATTACCTGAATGGATTGAGACCTACAGAGCTAAACATACAGATATGACAAATATTAGTTCAGGTGGGGGATATTTTGAGACAGATGTTCATAAGGCACTGAACACAGTGTAGTCAATGGCACTAAAAAAGGGTAGAATTTCGTCCTGTTTCTGTTTAGAGAAGCACAATTCTGCTGCATTATGTCTCTTCCTCTCTTTCATTTCTGCATTCCACTGTCTTACTTCACTATAAACTACATGAGACAGAGACTCCTCAGGGAGCAACCAGAGGTTTGAAATTCACATCACTTTTACCCTTAAGCCTGTCAGATGATCAGATAGCTGAGAAAGTGCTAATAGCTTATGCTCTGGTGAAATATGTTTTTCTGTACATGATTACCTTTGTATTTTGTTCCCCTTATCCCTGATTGTCAGCATTTTAATTAAAAGTAGAGGTGTGAGAACATGGGAAAACCTGTCTGCAGAACACGGCTGACTTTGATTTAAGTTGGTGTACTAAGTTTGTAAATTTGGAACCCAATTTTCTGCTGCTATCATCTGTTTAGAGTAGCACCATGGAGCCTGATGCTGAGCACTTCCATTCGCTTTCTGAGACACCTCTATCTCCCCAAATAGGGCACAGGGAGTGTACACAGTAAGTAACCTTTGATGAAGCTTCCTGAAGGTGGTTTAAGCTGCTATTGATTCTCTGACTTAAAAGCATATGTCCCTACTATAATACAATGGGTGACCATGGGATGTCCACTCAGCTACTACCTGCCTCTCGGCTTCTCCACAGCCAGTCTACTGCTGCTTACAGGCTCTGTCTCATCAGCTGTATGGCTGGATTTAAAAGACGAATACCCACAAGTTTTGTCTTCCAGGGACTACTGACCTTTGCAGACAGTGCACTATGTAGCTTGCCTTATTTCTCAGTTGTTGTAGTTCCCAGACTTCTGTATTTTACTGTAAATTAATCAAGTGGCTGGCAAGAAGCACATTTAGTTCATTCAGCCACCTTTGTCATGGGACTGTAGAGGAAAATCAAGAAGGTGAAGATGGCAGCCTCGCTACTAAACACAACTTGAATCTCCCCAGCTTGCAAGACCTTGTTCTCAAAGAAAATATGCTAACGTGTGGATATACTTACCTATTTTCTCATCTATTGCAGGAGAAAAAAGATGCTGCAGTAGGATGGCAAAGTCAACATGAGGCAGTAACCTTTTGATTGCCACCACGATATCTGCTACTTTATTTGCCAGCTTCTGTGGTACCTTACATAAGGCTTATTTACATAAAAACCCTCAGAAACCTAACTCATTGACACCAGTCCTGGCTTTGACCGAGTTGGCCTGTTCAAAGCTACATTTAAACACAATTATGATCCAGAATTAAGTCTCCTCCACAGTCCCTGGGAGGCCCAAGTGATAGGAGCCACATTACTGAATTCACCCTTGTGTAACTCACACACTGTTGGAGATGAAAATTTTGCTTCTCAGTTACAAAAAGACTTTTAAAAAGCAATCAATCTCTAGTGAAGTCTGTAAACTAGAAATTACGAAAGAAAGAAAAATCTTTGTTTCTGCTGGCTAATGCTTGGGCTAATTTTATTTTTCTCAGGACTTTTTTGATAAAAAAATAGCTTTTTTTTCAATGCCAAAACGAAAACATAGCACTCGGCCACAAAGAGAAAACATACTATTTCATCCTAAAGCAGCGAGAAGTTTACATGTTTGGTTTGTTTTTTTTTTCAGGTGGAAACATGCTGCAAAGCAACCATGACAGACAAGTATCTGATTGCTAAGGTGCCACGATGATTTGACATAAAAAACAAGATTAAAAGAAGCAAAACAGTAGGGTAAAGATGAAAGATGATACAGCAAAAATACCACGAGGAAAGAACTGAATAATAGCATCAGAACACGACAGAATATGATGTGCTGAAAAAGAATTAGCCTGATATTGTTCATGATGCTGCTGCGTAGGAAGAAGCATTATGATGATCCATTGCTGAGACAAAAGACAATGTCAGATTAGGCAGAATGCAACATGCAAATGGACAAAGCAGAAAAAAGCTGCCATACACTGGAAAGAAGACAAAGCATTCTGATTTTTTTATTTTAATGATCTCATTCTAATTCTGTGTAGCTGAAGTCCATATGGACACTTATTAACTTAACTGGGGACATTAATTTGATAACTAAACTTAAAGTCTCATCAGAGACAGAAACAACCAGCAGAAATTCCTCACAAGCACTGAAGAGCTGCTTCCAGTGCTGTGTGGCAGCACTTTCACTGGTGGCAAGATTGATGCATGACTGAGATTTGGGATCATGAGGAAGAGCAACACTTGACCCCCACCTGTGTGAGCAAAGATGTGGATGTGAGTCTGCTTTATTTCACAGCAATGTACCCCCACTGTTGGGTCCTTAATAACAGAGTCCTGTGGTTTTGTATTGCCATATTTAAAAAAAAAAAAAGAAAAATCACTGAAGTTTAGACAAATCTCAGTTTCAGATTGTCTGTGTGACTTTTAGGATGCTGTGCTTTCTTTCTCTGGCAGGAAAGTAGGTTGCTGATATTCTTGCTTCATCTTTGCTCACAGAGGTAAAATTAGAGGCCTTCAGACTCCTGCTGGTAGAACAAGCTCTCAATTTCTCACTGTCGAAATTCAATCTGATTTCTATCTTTTTCACTAAAAAGCTGTCAACAGAAAATAAGCAATTCCCATCAAAGAGTTATATTAGTTTCTGATACATTCAGCTGGTAAATAAAGAAAAAACTCCAAGTAATTTTTTGTTTTTAATTTGTATTTTCTAGGAAACTAAGCAAAAATATTCACGCAGGGCGTAACTATAACCCACCCGAAAGAATATAATAAAAAAGAGAGAGGCTGATTCATCTTAGATCACTAATAACTTGTTTTCTTACTATGGCCCTGGGTCTGATTTTCTCCACCTTATGCTAGTGTAATTCTGTAGACCTGGTTATCCTTCCTACTGTGGTGGAAGCAAGGAGATGGCACTTATTTACAATGAATAACATATAACTGAAATCAGAAGCTTTCTTTGCAGCATAGGATAATATGTGATCTACCAGTAGACAGTGGGAATATCTTGATATGCCAGCAATACAACTGCACTTTTTGTATGTAGGGTAGCCACTTTCAGACACAGAAAATGTATAAAGCAGATTTCAGATATGTTTTAGTATTTGCAAGTCACATTTCAAAAACTGATTTATGGATTTATGTTTTATTTATAAAGAAATATCTTTAAAAATTAATAATTTTTTCCCAAGTATTTGAAGTCCCAAGTGAATGGTGTGGGTTTTTTCACTGCAGTTTTTAAACTACACAGTTTCTGAAGGGAATTTTAAAAGTGGACAGTTTGCAGTTAAATCCACACATTCTGTGAAATCTCCTTCACTTTTCTCAGACCTTTGAGATTAACATCTCAACTGTCAACTCTTCCCTCTTTTTTGTCAAATATTTGAGCAATAGGGTTGTTCAGATTAGGATTCTATGGTAATTTATGGTTTTCTCGTCTTTTCTTACACAAATGTATTTATAATTTTTTTTTTCCTTTTGAGTACTAAAACTGGAGCTGAACAAAAAAGTCATTTAGAGATTTCTTTTATTCTCCTGCAAGGCAGCTATATGAAGTGCTAGCTCACTGTTAAGTAGACTGATATATGAATTATTATCCAGTTTAGCTTTATTTCTTTTGGCCAAGGAAGTTACCATCCTTCTGCTCATCCTGGACTTTTCCTGGAGATTACTTCCCCCAGAACAACAGTGACAAAGCAGGTGGTGTGCCTGCTCTTTTGACATTGGAGTTCACAGCCTGGTGCATTAACATGAACTGAAACTGATGGTGTGTTGAGTCCATGTGCCAGGCTGCAAACTGTTGCAGCTGAGCCTTCACTACAACTCCTATTGTGCTGGCTTTGCTCTGGGGTTGATAACCTCCTTACAGGGACAGGAGCACAGTGACAGGCTTAGCCACTGCCTCTAAAGCCAAGAGGAACAATGAAACTGAGCCCTGGTCTTTAAGAGTTGCCTAGTTGCCTATTCATTGTTTTCTCAGAGCTCTTTTTTTTTCTAGCTCATATTTTGGCCATCTTGGTTTCATGATAACAACTTTAATCACAGCTCTTCCTTAGCTTTCACTTCTCAGAAACTGTAATACAAAAAAATGAATGAAAAGAATGGCATGTACCAGCTAAATATAAAAGTACAGCTGCAGTAGACATCATGAAATCCTTAAGAAAAGGGTTGTGCAACAGGAATCCTGATGTGATACAGAGTATTTCCCTGTACAGACACACTGGACACATTGTCTACAAATATAGCAGCCTATACACACTTAAAAAAAAAAAAAAAAAAAAAAAGGCAAGTGAATGAATGCATGAAGTAAATGAAAAATATAGAGAAAATTATCAAAACATGACACTTTGATGAGAGGATGAGAAAATTGAGAAAAGGCAAGCACAAGGCAAGCACAAGACAAGCTTGCAGCTTGCTCACAACAGCTTCCTTAATGGCAGTTCCTTAGATGCTTTAGTGCAGAACATTGTCTAAGGGGAAACATGGAAGAGAATACAGAGAAAGTAAAGATCTGAGTATTAAACTCAGTGCCTTCTCTCATGGGCTACATTTGATGCTTGTAGTGCACTGGGGATATTTACTGTGTAGCATTTAATGGCACTTAAAATCATGCCTTCTCCCCATGGTGTGCTGAGGAAGCGCCCACTGTATAATCGAAAACCTGTAGGAGAAGGAGATTTATCCATAGCTGCTAATGGCCTTTCTTTTCTTTCCCTGAGATTCTTTATTCACCCAAACATATTGTTTTATACCTGAAAAATATTTATCAGACTGGAAAGACACACTAGGAAGCTTCTTCTCAGAAGGCATTAAACAACCACTAATATCTGCTTCCAGGAAAAAAAAAAAATCTCGGTATTTTATCCTAGCTGTTTTTATAAGCAAATCACTAGGAAAACAAGGGCTGAGGAAGGAAAAGGAAATCCTTTGTATTTATCTCATAAATGCTTAAGGCATTTCCTGATGAACATGTTAAAACTAAAAAGAAAAATAAATTGAAATACTGCATACAGAAAAGTTTAAGTACATTTAAGTACATCAGTGAATTCTAGTGTTTTTCAAGGGAAGAGTTCCTGTGTTAAGATTCAGGACAAGAATATACGAGATCTGAATTTAAGTCCATGTTCTGCCCCAGTGTGTGTGTGTCTTCAAGCAAGTCCCTTTGAGCCAGATTTCAAAGATGCTTACACAAGGAAATAAATAGACATGTAAGTATTTTGTGTTGGAAAGAGACATCTTCCTATATTTGAAAATTCCACTTGGCACCATTGCAGCCATTTGACTCTTTAAGTCTCCAGCTGCCTATAATAAATTCCAGCTCTTAATGCCCCTTCACCTTAGCCAAACAGGAAACCCAGCAATTTTATTTTGTTTTGTGTATTTAATTTGCAGCTTAAAGCAGGGCTTCCCTTACTAAATACAGCTATGTCCTCCAGCCTTCTCCATAAACAGCAGTGAATAACAACCTGCATACTCAGGGCTATGGTAAACATATTCCAACATCCTCGGGCTGCTATACAAGAGCAGAAGTCTCATGAGAAGAGAATGAGCACTGCAGAAGACACGGATGCCACCAAAAAGCTGACGTGCAGAAAGGAATGAGAGTGTATGGCTTTGTCTATATAAGGATGGAAAGGTGGAAGGGGAGATAAATCACTTGTTTTTTAAAAATTAAAGAAATATGATCCAATTTCACAGGATGTAAGGAAAATACTGCAGAAAATTCATGCGAGGATGCCAACAGGTATAACTGTCCCTGCTAAAAACACAGCTAACCTTTTGTATCTGACCCTTGTATGTAACTGTGGATGGGTCAGCACTGTGGGGAGAAGGACCACAGTGCACCCTTCTGGCCAGCCTAGATGAGAGGATCCAGAGGACTGTGATGGGCTGGCTGGTGATGCTGATGGCAGGGGACAAAAGTGCCTTTGGCATCGACCAGCAGTCTGCTCCCACAGACAACACTGAAGAAAACATTCTTGACCTGAAAGGCCTTGAAATGTGTAAGAAAGAGAATGTTACAGCAAACAAACCTAAAAATATGAACAAAACCTCAGAACTGAAAGGCAAAGGAGGCACCAAATCTTGCCCTGGTATGAAGCATTAGAAGTTGGGAATGTTGAACAGCTACATTTGCAAATACCCTGCTCAGTTCTAGATAGTTGAAAAGCAAGATTTTCCTTCCCCACTGACACAAAACACCACGCTGCATGTTTTGTTCTGTGTTTACTTTTGCACTTGATTGCTGAACCTGATACCACTCCTTTAGAGTCTTATTTATAGCGTCCAGTAATAAGAACCCCATAATTCAAGTGCATTTCCCTCACGCTGGGATGAACATCTTACTTCACTGCCCAGCTGGTCTGAGCTCCACGGTAGATTTCTTTACTTTTGAATACAGATAGTTCTCTGTTTCTTTAAACCCTCCAGAAATGGGTTCAAAAAAATCTTTTTATATATCAAACCTCATGGGTTTGATGAATATTATAAGAAGTCAGGGCTTCCATTCTCACAGCAACAAGATGAGTCTGAGGTATACCATTATTCCTTCATAATTTATAGACCAAGAAGCATGGGATAGACAGAAACTGAGTTTGTCTACCTGAAGAGGATGAATATTCCTGAGCCTGAACTGCTAGGAGATCCAGTTCTAGTCTCAAAGCCACTCAGTTACATTACTCCGGGACCTCCAGATTGAGACAAGTTTGTGCATGGGGTCAGAGAGACTTGAGGCTTAGAGATGCCTTTTCCTAACTATCCTTACACATGTAAACCAGCCTTTGCAAGGTCAGTCAAGAACCTATACCAGGAATTCCTTCTAGAAATTAAGCTTTTTGTACCTCCAGGGAATCATCAGAGAGTTAAAAAAACACAAACAGTTCTACAAGATACTTTCATTTCCATGCCAATATTTTCCATTTTCTTTCTTATTCCTCAATTCATTCTGATATGCTGCTGCAAATTACAACTAATGGAAAACTTGTGCCATCCTTCAGCACAGTGCTAGCTGCATGGATCTCTGCATTAAACAGCATTGCCTCAGTCACTGTCATTTCTACTGCCAATCTCCTTCCAGCTATTTTGAAAAAAAAAAAACAAACAACAAACCACTTCAGATTTCTTTATTTTTACAGCTAAAAACACCAGGAGGGTTTGTAGAAATTAAATAACAACTGTAGCAAGTTAACTATTTTGATTAAATTAGAAATAATGTATCAAGCATAAACCAATGCAGAACTCTTCAGAACACAAGCCAAATGAAGAAACAGTGGCATATTAAATGAAGAGATAATGTCAATCAAAGCACATTATGCATACTATTTAAAATAGTTAATAGACTTTCTCAGAAAACTTTTTGAAGGATTGGTGAAATATGTAATGGATATATATGCATGAAATGGATGCAATGTATGAAACTAGTTTTTACTAATTTACCCCAAATACCTTAATTCTTTACTAACGTATGGCCTTTTTCCAGGACTGTCTGGAAAAGCTTAAAGAGGAAAAAAGATATATATATATTAAATAAAGTCTCAGCTGCAGTGTTATTAAATAGAATATGAACGGAAAAGAGTCCATTTTTACAATCCAGAGCACACACTATACAATTGGTGTTGCAAAGTAAAAACCTTTCCATTCAACTCGTATTTCAGAAATCAGAACAGTTCCAAACCTTATCAGGCTTTGTGTTTTTAAAACACTTTCAGCGGGAACCACCACCAGACTACTAGCAGCTTAAATGAACTGAAACTTCCATTTTTTTCCTGAAATTAGTACTGGAACTTTTAGCCTTTTCTGACTTACAACTATACCAAATTTATTTGTGAGAGACTTAGATAGCTGAAGAAAGTTTCTACATTTTTATTTCAGTCTAGCTATATGAAAATGCATTCATCAATGATCACTTATGCAGTTTAGGAATAAATCAGTGATGTAGAAAAAATTGTAGACCACAGATTTACAATGGGGTGCAACATTTTTTAGATGTGATTACTTTTGTCATCAGTATTCACATTTGGGGAGCCCAGTTCAGAAATAGCATTTATGTTGATATTTGGAGCCAGGATAGAATAAAATTGTTTATGACTAAGAAATGGATATTTTGGGGAAGAAAACAGTTTGGTTATAATCAGGCTGTCTCATATAGCCCTTTCTCAAGAAAAGCAAGATCCTGCATAGGAGAAACTCTTACGTGACTGCACAAATGATGGAAAAAGCCATCCAGTCTGTGGATACCAGTAAGTGACCTCCCAAGGGTTTGCTCCATGTCTAATACAATTCAATGTACTTGTTGACATCTTGGTGTAAAGGAAGATAAAGTAGTGTGCGTATTGTGGATGATGCTAAGCACTTTGGATGACAGGACTGGAATTCCTAATGATTTTGACCCTACTAAATTTGAGAGAACGTCTGAGATCAGTAAATCAGTAAAATGAAATTCATTGAAGGCAAGTACAAAGTGTTCTGCTGAGGAAGGCAAGATAAACTCGTAATTACAAAATGAGGGAACAAGTGGCTGAGGCTAAAGCATGCCATGAATTGGTTCTGGTTGACCAAAGGAATATTTTGGGTTAAAAAAAAAGAAGACAAATATGAATCAGGGATGTAATTATTAGACACTCCTACAGAACACAACAGTGAGATAATTACTGCACTTTATAAGGTGCAGGAATCTGTATCTAGAATATCTGGTCTTCACACTAGGAGACATGGAGTCAAATTAGAAAGACTCTGAAGGACAGCAACAAAAATGAATAGGATTTTAGAAAACATTATTTATCATGAAAGGTTAAAAATTGGATTTGTCTCAACCAGGAAAGAGAAGATGGAGGAGAGCATAATCAGGGTATTCACAAATTAAGTCGTTATACAGGAGATGGTGATCAGATGCCCTCTGTCTAAACTGAACCTTAGACAAGAAGAAATATCCGTCATTTTCAGCACAGGAAATTCAAGTTAGATGTCAGGAGAAGTATGATAACTGTTAAGAGTAGTTAAACATTAAAATACGTTACTTAGAGAGCCAAGAAAATCCTCTTCATGAAAAGTTTTTGAGAACAAACTAAGGAAGTATTCATTATTGATGGTGTACATTTTGTATTGATAGTACATTTACCAGCTTCTTCATTAGACTGGGAGACAGAACAAGACACGCTAAATATCTCCCAGTTTTGAATTCCTACACAGATTAATTCTGTGATATTTAAAAAGATTAGAACAACAATTTGCAATAGACAGTTTATACAAACATTGTAAAGGGATGCAATTGCCTGATCAGCATCACAGCATTGCTTAGCTACAAGTCTGTCCCTTTTCCCAAACTATACATTATTTTTACATTTTTAAAAAAATAGATACCAAATTCCTTTCATGTCCTTGATAACGATAAATCTATAAAAGACATTGGCATTGCCACTAATAAACTGGTATAAGTGCAAAAAGCCCTGAGACCCACTACTGAAACAGGTATTATAGACTTTAAATTCACAAAACTCAATCTTATCTTTAAAAACCCACCTTTCTATTAATGTGTGAACAGCTTAGAAACAGTTCAGCTGATTGCAAACAAATGCAAGATATAATCCAATTCCCTACAAGCAGAGCAGGAGGTAGTAGAGCATATTTTTTAATCAAGCCATTGAAGATATTGCAACTTGTGAACAGAAGGTGTCCAAAAGGTTACAACATATCTACCTTCCCTTTTCTTGGCCTTCTTCTGATTATGTATGCTGCCCCAGTCATTTCAATGATTCTGTTGTACTTGGTGGTAAACAGGTCAACATCTTTGTGTGATAGAGACAGAAAATGGAATTTCACCTCATTGTAGCTGATGGCACTACCCCTATCAATTTCACAAGGCTTCACAATCTTCTACATTTGCAGGTCCAGACTTCAAATTTGCATTTTTGACCATGCTTTGATCTAAACATATTACATTGTTTGCCTGAGTAAAGAAAAATCAACCATCTAGCAACACTTCTGTCAAGAGTATACTGTGCAATTTATTTTAGATTGCCTAGAAGTGACAACCCATATAAAGCATATCAAGCAGAGAGCTCTTGCTTACTTCAAATGACAAAACACAACTGGTTCCCTCAGATGGGGCCAAGGTGCTCCACACTGACCTGTCACACTGATTCTTTTCTTACAATACTGCTGCTAGATTCATTTGTCACTTTACAAGCCTTAGAAAAGTCAATAGAGACCCTAAATGCAAGTGTTTTAGCAAATACTGAGATTTATTTAGATGTCAGGGTAACAGGGAAAAAAGTTGCCAAGACTTACTAATAAGGTCAGCCAGCCATGCACAGCTGCAGGTAATTGTGGCTCAATCTAGCACTGACTGAGGAAGTTTTCCATCTTGATATTCCATTAGAGAAGCAAATGAAGAGGACAGTTCTGAAAAGCTTTCCATATTTGTCCAGCATGACATGAATTTGCTCTCTGTTGCTTGCAGATTGATAAGATAAATATTGATAAGATGAACAGATATTTATAAGATAAACAGAAGCAAAGAAATAAAATGTAGTGATTTTAATTGTTTTTTTAGAAGTCTATCCTAAAGAGTGCAGTTGAATAAAAGATGGATGTTACCAATTATTTTTTCCAATATTGGAAAAAAATTTCAATCCAAATATATGGAGGGAAACTGAATTTGCTAAAATTGGTGATTATATTTTCCAGAGATCTAGATTCAAGATACTGTTAGATATATCTACTGAAAGATCCACTATCTTAAAAGGACAATAAAACATACTCTCTGAATATGATAGGCATTAATATTAAACTGCACTGTTACTACTTGAGAAAAAATCTGCTTCATAATCTCTGTGACCTTTCCTTACTCACATTAGTATTCTTTATAAAGTCTAAATACTAGCTGCTACACATAAATACTGTGATATTTCTTTACTGTTATGATAGACAGTTTCCCAATTGAGCAGCCAGAGGTGAACAGGTTGTTAAATGTTTCATGCATAAGATTATGTCTGGAAAATTTAAGAGCTCCACAGGATATCTGAAAGAAAGAATAAAGACTCAATGTTGTACTGTCTTGACTTTCTTACTTTACAGGAACGTAGAACCTGGTATCAAGAATTAATTATTTCCTGCAAACCCATGAAATACAAAATCATGAATATTTGAAAAACCTTCCTAAACCAAAAGAGAGAAAACTATCTCCATCATAGTAACTGAGATGCAAGGGAAGGCAAGGAGAAAAATGTTGTGAAATTGCACATTCTTTGACATCACCTAAGGAAAAAGATAGTAAATTGCAGTGGATCTGGATTAAAAAAAAAAAAAAAAAAAAAAAAAAAGGCAAACTAAAAGCTCCTGTGACTCTGAGCTGCCACAGACAAATGTTATTGCAATGTTAAATATCACATAGCCAAAGAGCAGCAGCACACTGAGAAGGCTGTGTAAATCCTAGAAGATGCTCTGTGTTGGAGCAGCAGCTGTTAAGGTGGGTTCTCACCAGGTATCAGCTATCCCTGACTGCACAGCAAGGATAATTCATGCACATAACACACAAAAAATATTTAATGTATTGTGCTATATTACTACTGGAGCAGAAAGATTCAGGTACTCATTTGAGAGTATTCATAGAATCTGTGCTAATGCTGTCTATAGATTTAAACAGATAGAGCAGCCCATCAGAAATACTCAGTTGAGTAGATACAGAAGAAGTTCACCATCAGGGCACAGGGAAAACACGAAAATACAAGAGAAAATATGCCAAAACTCTAAGTGCAAAAGCAAATTCATAAAGAGGAAATAAACAGAATGCAAAAGAAGACCTATTGATACTGCAGAGGAAAAATATGGTAATGGAAAATGCCCTGCATATGAGGTCATAAGCAATAATTGTAGCAAGATAAAACATTGTGTCAAAGGTTGAAGATGAAAAAAACTGAAGTACAAAGGCATCATATCAAGGAAGCAGGCAGTCACTCAGGGGATTAGAGTTTGCATGTGCAACATTAATGCAGCACAAAAATAAATAAACAGTTTATAAAGCTCAGGCTAGCATAAGATTCAAGGGCAGGCACAGAAACAACCAGAAAACTGAATGCCCATTAGAAAGTTGAGCATCAGAGACTGCTGGCCTGTAAGGACACGCTTGGCCTTAAATAAGGAAAAAAAACCCCTAAAAACAATGCAAAATTGCCCTAACCTGAACAAATTCAAATTTCACTGGTGCACAGCCATAATGCTACTAGAGTAATGTAAGTTATAATCAGAAGGCAAAAGCGAAGCACATAGACAGAAGTATGCATTGTAAAAATATATGAGACATAACTACCAGAAACAAGTGAACTTACGAACATAGAGAAATGATTAATAAAATACAAGAATGAGGCAATTCTCTATAGAATTCCAATAGCAAAGCCACTAAAAATCCAAGCTGTACTTAAAGACTGGCACATCTTCCAAAGATGTTACACATGGAAATAAAACAATTCAGTCTGTACAACAAGTGTCTTGCAGAACATCCACTGGATTAAAACAAACAAATGATCAAAATAGTGGGAGCAATAAAGAAAATGAGAAAAAAAACTCAACCAGCCCATCATTGCTAAATAAATATCAAGGCAGTCATTAAGAACACTTGGCAAGCTGTGAATTTGCAAAGGTCTAAGTAGTTTAAACAAAGTGTTAAGCCAAGATAATTACCAGATACCTCTGCAGAAACCTGTGTATTATACTTTAAAGATAGATACTAGCTGGATTAGGAGGACAGTAACATCTCCACACACCAGATGAAACAGTTTCCCATCAGTTCTAGACAGTACACTGCTGTGTGGAGGAAAGGCTTCAGTGTGGAGTAGGTAGCACTACACAGGGAGTAACAGGTCCTTAACACAACCTTGTATGTTTGTATGAATGGGTAAAGAAAATAAACAGGGAGAGAAATAAGATTAAGGCAAAATTGTAAGAGAACACAGTGTAATTCATAGCTTTGCAAGGGCTATAAATCCTTCCCTAAACAAAGAATAAGAATTGATGGACCATACCAAAGAAATCAGGTCAGACTGAAGACTATTGGGACTCATAAATCATATGTAAAACATTCTTCCCACTGCTTCACCTGTTTGTCATCAGGACATTTTCTGGTCAAAACCTCAACATAATATGATAATTGTTCACTTCACACAGTACCAACCTATTGAAATACAAACCAAAGGCATGGCAACAACACACAGAATACTAGGAAAGAAACACTGCAGTGGTTTTTAATTAAAATCAGTATTTCCGATGGCTTAATGGATTTGCATGGGAACACTTCAATCTGCATGCTAAGGATGGAAGATCCTTGGAGCAGAAAATGACGTAATTGTCAGTGCCTTTGAGTGCCTTCCTCCACTTTCCCTCCTGGGGGTTTGGCTGCCTGGGCTCAGGGCCAGCTTCAATAGTGCAGCTGTGTGGCCTGGAAAAGCTATTTAAAAAGTCTCAGCTCACTTAGGAGCTGCTTTCAAATCTATCTCTCATCTTTGGTCACTGCCTGAGCTACTCTTCCACCATAACCACACATACCCATGTACCTCATTGACTATGACCTGCAGATTGTGCTTCCTGGCTTAACCTCAGACCTGTCTCTTCTTCGTGGGTTTGTATGATGATCTGGACTCTTGACTGAACCAGGACTTGCCACAGCCACTGGACCTGCTCTGGTCTCCTCATTCAGTCACTGTGGGACTGTGCCCATGGCAGTGAGACCCCTGCCCACCTGGCCCCACCTCCCAGTACCAAGCTGTGCCTGCCCTGGCTGCTTGCAGGTAATAGCCAGCCAGCCAGGAGGTTTTTTATGACAACACTGCTAAGGACTCACAAAACCTCCAGGTTATGCTAGTGAAATCTCAAGAATCAGTCTTAGAAATATGCATGTCCAGAAAGGAGTCTACTGTTTGGCTGCCTGCTTATCCTGAGCAGAACAGCACTGCCAGATCATGGATGTAACAGATACAGAAATCTCAGGAAGCATCATCCAAATCAATTACATGCCAGGTTCAAAACAGGGTTTGGAAAGAATCCAGAAATCCACTATAGACCAAGATTTACATGTGCTGTGATCCATCATCCTGTTCAAACTGGGAAGGACTGCAATTGTACCTCCACCCCTGACAGCATCAGAATCACTGTGTTATTTGGACATATAAATTGCTTCAAACAGGCAGAAAAAACACAATCCTGCTTTCACATTGTCAAATACTCTCTCAAGAACACTGTGATCTACAACAAAATTTTGTATCCAGAAGGTTAGAACTGCTGGACTGCATTCAGTAACAATATTTGAGGTCTGGTGGGTGGACTTACAAAAAAATGCAAACCAAGCAACAGAAAGAAACAAATTACTTTTGTAGCACCAGGATGAAGAGCAGGTTTTTTTCCTTGCAACCATATATATGTAAGTATCTTATTATTACAGTGAAGTCAGATCTCAATAAAGTAGATGAACAGACAGGCATGATTGTAATGGCAGTCACAGGCAATGCAATACAGCATTCTAATACTTTGATGGCAGAAATGGGTCTCTCTGCAATGAGTTCCTTCAATTTTCCTTGGAATGAAAGTCGAGATTCATCATAATATCACCACTTCAATAATCAGTCAGTCAAAAGCAAAGCTGAACAAGTGCTACAGTTCCAAAGCTTCTAATAAAGAGATGTGATAAAACCTTACCAGAGGCCAGAACAAATAAATCTTAAGTGGCAGTCCCATAAAAAGCCCAGTAAATATTCTTACATTAAGATATACATGCATGATAATGCCTGTAGTGTTACTGGAATTCATGACAGTTGAAAGGTAGTGCACTGAAAACAGGAAAAGACAAGTTAGCATTAAAATTCTACTATGAAAATCCAAAGGCATTTAAAATACAGTCTTGATACCACATCTTGACCAAACTGTTCCTTATTTACACAGTGCTGTGGTGGATTAACAACAGCTTTCTCCTAAATCACAGTCAGATTCACTCAAAAGCAACACAGAAACAGTCAAGAGTTTAGTGCTCCTAAGTCCTCTGAGAGAAAAGAATGAGGCTTCTAAGCTCAGAAGCTGTTTTCTGGTTGTGAAAAGGACTTCCCCACAAGTCCCAATAGGACTGGTAAGTCTTTGCTCGCCCTCCAACCTTTTCTGCAGGGTGACTTTAAGCAGTTGCATACTGTCCTTTGGTAGCTTACTTTTCCTTAGCCAAACATATTAAATTCCACTAAGAGGTACCTAGCTGTAGACATACACCAAGGTGCTTCACTTGGCAATTCTGGATTTCAATGTGGGATCCAAATGCTTAAAGTTCAAATGTTTCACAGAGCCCTTTACTTGATCTGTTACGAGTACTTGCAAACTGCATACATTTGTAATTTGTAGAGAGGTAGAAATAAAGTACCTTAAAATGAAATCATTAAAGGAGGCACTGAAATGCACAAAGATAAAGCCAAAAGGACTGTGAGAGATAATAGTTATCTGCAGTAATAAACATTAAGTGAGAACAATTCATGACTTGTGATAACATTTAATGTGAGGATATAAATCAGATTAAAAGAGTACAGTTAAAGATGGAAAACACATGCACAGCCAGACAGAAATAAAGGAAACAGAAAAAGCTTTTTGTTTTCTTCACCTTGTAATTGAGATAATGCTTGTCTTCAATGATACACCCTTAGAGCAGCTCCTGCACTTAGCTGCAGGGTTGTAACAAAGACAAAGTAACATCAAAGTTCACGGACATATCTGATTAGCCTAAGTCTGTGTTAGGCACTGCTTAGCCTGTTGCTTGCTGAGTGACACTGAAGACACTGAACTTATTATATAACTGGCACACTGAAACACTTAGCTGTAAACCTGTACATCAGGTAAGGATTCACATTTTTTTTTTTTTGCAAAAAATGTATTTCTTGATGTTGTCAAAGTCTGAAAATTGATATTTTCAAGGTGTAAGCTGCACCTGCATGGGTGAAATGTAAAAAGAATGAAGCAGAGATGCCACATCACCAGTGGTGCCAGGCTCCTTGCTTTAAGTATTCCTTGCTACTACAGAAGGTATTTCTAGAAGGCAGTTGGAAGAAGGCGGCAGTTTCTTTTCTTTCTCACAGGAATAATGTTCAAAGGAAAAAAGGAAAAAATAATTTAAAAGGTAATATACCAGAATTTTAAAGAAGACAACATGTTCATACTGGTTCCCTTGAAGCTTATGACATTGCTTCACACAACATTTTCTAAGCGTGTAGAAGCATCCTATAGATGAAACGATTACAAAGGGAGGAAAAACAGGATGAAAACTTTAGCCTGAGATTAGTTATGAATATTTCATGGCCTTACTGAAAGGAAATTTCAGGTGAGTCTCCATAGCAATCTGCTTCATATCTGGTATCATTAAATAATTCCAAATTAATGACTTGGCTAATGGAGCAGGCATTACATTTGCACTTAAAACTGGAGTAGAATGGACTGCAAATCTGCTGGAGGAATAAAAATGGTAACACCAAACTGGAGAAATGCTCCTAAGCAAAGTGCAATTGTTAGGTATGAGAACAAACGTCTGCAAAGAAGCAAGAGAGAGTCATGCAAGATAGCAAACTGCTAGCTGAGAAAAAGTTCTGCGGCAAATCTTGGGGTTTACCAGGTCATAATTTGAACATGATTAAGTAGCAAAATGCTGTTATGAAAGGCATGCCACAGGAGGATGAGTACAGGCTGCAAGACATACGGAGTACTCTCTCCCATTTTTTTATCAGTGCTAAGACTTTAGAGTACTGTCTTGGGCACTGGATGGCAGTATGGTGAGAACTAAAGCAGTGCAAGAATAATTACAAATAGAGAGGACCTGACTTTTAAGGAAAATTGAATGAATTAGGGTACTTCAGCCTGAAGAGGAGAATGGTGAGGGGGAATATAGTAACAGCCTTCTTATATAAAAGCAGATTCGAGGAAGGACAGGAGAATAATTTGTGAATTATATCTCTGAAAGAAAAACAAGAAGTAGTAG
This sequence comes from Heliangelus exortis, assembly GCF_036169615.1. Taxonomy (NCBI): domain Eukaryota; kingdom Metazoa; phylum Chordata; class Aves; order Apodiformes; family Trochilidae; genus Heliangelus; species Heliangelus exortis. Next base: position 5,418,228 of record NC_092434.1, read on the forward strand.
GCTCAAACTGCATCACAATGTTCAGGCAAGAACTCAGAAAAGGTTTTGTACAATAATGACAGTGAAATAATAATGAAATAAATTGACGGAGCAGAGTATAGTACTTCCACATTTGGAGGTATATAAAACAGGATGGCCAACCATTTATCAAGAATAACAAAGGAAGAGAGTGAAATAAGATGACTTCCTGAGTTCTTTCCAGCCCTAATTTTTTATTTCTTTACACTTCTCAGCTACTAGGTTTCCATTATTCAACAGCATAGTTCTTTACTATTCTGTTCTCCCAGTTAAGCTTTTCTCTTTATATTAAAAAAATGCTGTGACTTTCCATAACATTAAGCACAAGGAACTTGTCATAAATATATATGGACAGGGAATTTTCACATGAGTAGCGTTCAAACATCAAAACTCATTCTCAGAAAACTGAATAGTGTTGTTGCCAGTATTGGTTCTTTTGAAATCAAAATTTAATTTCTCTTGACTACTTTTTTACTGTCATTTTTACAGCAGGGTATATGAGGCAGCCATTTTCTTAAAAAGACCCAACCCTTTGCAGACATTTTCAAATTCAGGTTGACGAAGAAAAAGAGGCAGGAAAAATATCTTAATATAGATATGTTCTACAAGACCCTAGAAGAAATAAAGCCACATGCTGATACACCATCTTCATTCTTTGAAAAATATTTTTTCTGCCTTTAGAGTAAATGATTTATCAGAGAAAAAAGATATTTCAGAAGCTCTCTTCTTTAGATTTATAAATGTTTTTTAAAATCTAATCTTGTATGATGCTAATACTGTCAATATTGTCTGACACACATTAAATGTAAAGAAGTTTTCTTCCATTTTTATGGGCCAAAGAAAACAGATTTCCTTACTATTCATAAATAAGTATTTTCAGTTGTGGTAGGTCTTCTATTTGCCCTTATTGAAGGAAACATTAGCCTTTTCCATTGAATTTTCACATGCCCTGCATGTATGCTTTTGACAATTAGTTTCAATAAAGAAGTAGTAGAGTAGCAGCCAGTATCCTTTTCTATCTTAAGAATTTTTGAAAGAGCCAATGGAAATCAAGGTCTTTGAAGACCCCTGACTGTTTATTTACTTTCTGGGTAACTGACCTCAATTTTGAATATATCTGTATAGAATCACTGGTAAAATGTTAGTAGCACTTTTTAATTCAGTGTCTTCGGCAAGCATTTAATTCAAATTTAGCAAGTCAGATACCGATTTTTAATTAAATTTAAGATTATTAAAAGAGAACTTACTGAGCATTTAGAAGATAAATCTAATAGTCTTGTAATTAGCTGAAAATGACATAAGCAAGAAATGCCTAATCTCATTCTTAGTAGCATACAGAGTTTGTAAGGAATTTGTAGATACTTAATTAACAGTTATCAAAATAGCCTACAGCAAGACAGGTTTCTATTAATTGTTAAAACAGTGATATTTATTAAGCTTGTTCAATGATAATACCCTTGGGACAACGGACTAATTTAGTTTTTAAGAATTGTTGTTATTCCCTAATATGTTAATCAATAAATTCTATTGTCATTTTCTCCAAAGTAATCAGTGATTTTGCATTGTTTATAAAGAGATATCACTTTATATCACTTTCAGCAGCAGTTGTTTATCTCCTCTCAAACACTGCAAGTCCATGTTAACTTTTGAAAATTCTGATTCCAACAATTTAAGATTTAACTTTCAGGCAAGGGGGAAAACCTTGCCAGTTCATTCTTTTTTAAAAACCTGAAGTGTTAATTTTCCACAAGCAAGTTACAGTCATAAAGTAGCCCTACTGAAATGTTTTCCTTTGCTTTGCCTTTCATTTCCCCTTCCTTACTACTACAAAGAAGGTGGGTTTTTTGGAGGAGCTTAATTTTTTAGCATGAGGAAATCTTTAAGTACTTCAGAGAGGCTACACTGGCGCTCAGCTTAGTACTTAAGAAGACTTTATTTTCTTTTGTTAAGATTGTTTACAGTTTGTCCTATGATAGCATTACCTAGAATACCCTTTCTCATATTTGAAGTTTCAGCAGTATAATGATAAGTTCTAAATTAGTTTCTAGCACTGCAGACGAAGTAATCAAGGCTGTGCTTATCACCAATTAAACAAAACTATATTGATGATGGTATGCAATTGCAAGACCAGATTTCTGAGCCAGTAAAAGAACAGGACACTGTAAATCAACAGGTTTTCAGGCTAAAATGTCTGCTAAGTACCACTAAATGCTGTTTACAGGTTGAAAAAGATTTGCCAGTGCAGGAAATAAAAATACTGTTTCTTTGCCTCTATGCATTAAAACAAAGAAAACAAACCACCATTTGTTCAGAGTTCACAAGTGTGGAAGTACCAAAACCTATCACAAGGTTCTTAGAAGTAAAAGGGAATATTTACAGATACTTTTTCATTTCCTCAAAGAGAAGAGATCTCTGCAGCTTCTATTCAGTCCGGGAAGAAATCATATCTGTATAAAAGAGATTTGGGAGGAAAATAACTGACCTATATAATCTCTTATAGTAGGGACTGGTTTCCAAATGCATTTTCTTCAGAATGTGCTTTAGGACTCTCACAGTGGGAAATTACTTCAACCCAAGTAATTCAATGAAATTATTTTTCTGCTTCTTTTTTGAGTATTTTTGTTTGTTTGTTTGTTTCTTAAAGAGCTGGTAGACTGGAAAGAGGACACTAACCTTTGGCCCCTAGCTACAGGAGGTAAAATTAATTGGTGTAGTTAGAATAATTAGTATTACACATTACACAGTATGCTTCATACATTAAGCAGCATGCTTAATTCTGAAGAGCTCATTGTGACTGTAGCTGAGTTGCTATTGTAACTGCAAAGTGATTGTCTTTCTGTCTGTAGGGGGAAGAAGAGAGTACTACTTCTGCCTGTTACAACTGCAAAAAGAAATAAGCTTTTCAGGAGCCAGTCCGTTCATGACATCTGACAAAGAAAAAGGTAACTCCAAATTAACAACAGGTCACTGATGAGCCCAGTTTGATAGATTCCATCACTAGCTGATGGATACTTTGCAAGTTAAATGAGGAATAGGAAGATTGACAGGATCTTAAGTTTGTATTGTTCATACCAGTGAATTATACAATGTATTTGGAAAAGTATTCTTACTGTTTCATAGCACAACAAAGCTGGTTGTCCCGGCAATGCCCTGTAGATCATGAATGACAATGCCTATTCAGATTGCATATTGATGTGTACATATTGCTTTAGATGGCTTTTATTATTTCACAAGTAGCATGGGAGTCAGCGAAGTGGTAATTCATTTAATTTGTTTAACCTATTTAATATACTGGAGACACTGTGCAAATACTTGTCAGTCCATTAGCTGCTACAGTTCTAGGGGCTATTTCACCTATATTTAAGCCCATTAGTTCCCTAAAATGTTTGTTAAAATTGAGCATCTAATTTATTAAGTTAAAGGAACAACGATTCATTTCCTTTTTCATTGTCTGTGATAGATGGAAGCTGAGATGTGATCAGTAATCAGTGAATGACAAAGGAACCAAGTGTTATCGTATTCTGCAAATAACCCTTGCAGTGAAAACACAGAAATGATCCTCTGTAAATAATGCAAGGATAAAAAGAAATACATCATCATTATGGAGGGAAGTCTTCTTCAGGCAGCTCTTTATGATCACAAATAGAGAAATAAGTACATCCAGTAGTATCTGTGGCAAATGTAGTTGCAGCAGAGATAAAATGCATGTTTGGGGACGGTGAAAAAAAAAAAGATTAAGAATAAGGATTAAGTTTTTCTTTCCTGGCTTTTGAACTTTGATATCAAGACGATTATAGGCAGAAGCTTAAATGTTTCATTTAACAATATGTTGGAGAATTAATTTTATAGCTTTTGAGGAGTGTTTTGATGTTATTAATAGTTTGTGTCAATAGAAGCAAGAGCTTTGTGAAATAACTTCTGAAGATTTGCCACAGAGGGACAACTTCTCATACAGAAAATTACATCTGAGTGAGAAGTATAGTTACTGATGGAGAATATTTTACCTGCAGAGAAGCACAGATACTGCCAAAGCAGATTTTATCTGCCTGCTAACAGAAAAAATTTTATTTGATAGTGAAATGCAACTTACAGAGAAGATTCCACTCATCAGCAGTTGAACTTCTGTGGCACATGAAACCTTTTCTGTCAGATATTGCATATAAACTATTTTTCTTCATTGCAGGATATAATCTAAGAAAAAAAGTATTTTATTATAAAGCTTGTGTGCATTTGTGTTATGGGAAAGAGTTCATCAGTTTACTACCTGCTGGGACATAAAGTTTCATCAGCTGAGAATCCAGGCCAGTTACATATTACATGCACAAATGAAGCACTGCATCTTGGAGCAGGAGCCAAAAGAGAAATTAACTCCAGAGAAGTAACCTTACTATGCAAAATTTCATATCAACACTGTAATGACTTTATTTTTTGGAGTAGTCATGTGGAAAAACAGATGCTTAATTGTTATTGCCATAGGCTGGAGAACCAAGATGACTGGCACACAAAGAAGGAAACTAAGAATCCCAAAGCAGCCTTCCTGCATTAGAGTTGGTTTGTTTTTCACCTTGGGTTACCTTCCTAAACCAGCCACATAATTTGCTTCTCCAGATTTTTTGGTGAGGTAATTGTATAAGTGGAGCCTGATTCATTATGGCACAAAACCTCTGTGCATCCAGTAATACACCTGGAAAGCACAAATACTCACTTGGATTCAGATGAATATGCAGGCAGGTCACAGAGCAGAAGTGGCAAACTAGTGCCATTTGAGGCAGAGATACTGATTGGTAGTAAAACCTTTGTCTTTCTAAATGCACATATTGTGCTTTATATCACAGCTGTATGGGTTACAGGCAGCTTTCTACTTACCCACAACTGCTAAGCAGCTTGCTCCTGTGCTTTACTTTTAATGCACTAATGCAAAGGTAACCACAAATCTCTCAGACTGCAAAATATACATATAAAAGACATTCCCCACTATTCTGGATTTCAAATTCTTTTCACGTAGGCTATTGAAAGAGATGAAAATGGATAAATGTGTAGCCACCAATGGCGTCCGCCTCTCACTTTATAGAGAGCTACCATTTCATTAAGTTTGAAGTTTTTGAAATAATATACTCATAATGAAAGAAAGGAAATAAAATTCTCAGAAAGTTCTCAAAGGAGTATTAAAAGATGAGATTTGAATAAGACTGATCAAATGTTGGAATGGAAGATGCAGATAGGTCATAAGCCTTTGCTTTTTTGATTGCCCATATTGTCTCGAAACTGTTCAGCAGAACAAAGAGTTTTGTGGATGAAAGACTGGTGTGAAGAAACATGAATGTCAACTTGAGTTCTGAAAGACAGTCTGCTAATGAAATATTCTAAAAGTCATTTTCAAGGTGGTAGAAAGTTCTCACTGATGTGCATCAATGCTTCTTATAAAAAGCATCAAATAGTTATGCAAGCATTGGCTTTTAGGTCTGAGAAAATAAAGCAATGCTGTATGACTCTAAATGTTGCAGAAACATATTTAGTTTTCATACTTTCAAAGGATTAAAAACAATAATTAGCATCTTTGTGTAGATTTTAGTTTAGGCATACAAAACAATGCTGCATCAGTTAATTTTCAATTCAACAAAATAAGATAACAGATATTGCAAAAACGAATAGACTGAAAATAAAGGGGAAAAAAAGGAAAAAAAATGTACTATTTGTCTGTGCAATAAGTATAAGAAGTATAATTTGAGGGAAACAGTAAATAATACATCTGGCTGCTCCTAGTAGGATAGACTTCGGAACCTGACACTGTGATATTTAATAGCTTCTTCATAATAGGAGTTCATAAGAAAGAAAGACCTAAAAGCAATAAACATATTTCCAACAGTTCTAGGTGAGCAGATCTAATTAAATTTTGTAATATAAAAGCTTCTGAAGGAACACTGCCGATTCCCATCTTCTATGGGGATTTTCTTGTGCATTTGTACTAGCTTCCAAAAAAAAAAAAATCTCTTTTGATTCTTGCAGGGCCCAATTTTAACAGCCCTGAAGTTCATTCAGGGGAGACCTAATTCACCTTGAGTACACAATGCTTCCACCTTGGAACCCTTCTTCATTAAACTACTGAAATAATACTGTAAATCAGTAACCTTGGTGTGAGGAAGAGATACCAGACAGGGAGACCAGATCCAGGGAAGGTATTAGATACCCAAAGGGAAATTTAAATAATTTTTTTTGTTTTAGAACAAAACATTGAAGCTACCTAAAACTCTTAAATGACTTTTAGTAAGTTCCCTGCATTCATCTAAGGGAAATCCTAGTTATAGCTAATGTTACCCCAGTGTTTACATGGGGGTTTACATGGGGGGCTCTGCACTCAGCTATGTGATTCACTCCTGACCAACTTTCAGAAGCAAGGAACTCAAAATGGTTGCAGGCACCACAAACTGTTTGCAGATTCAGAATATGCAGACCATGAACGAGCAGGAGGAAGTATGCTATAGAAATAAACTGCAATAATCACTTTTTCATCAAATACAGTCAAAGGAGAAGTGGTTCATACTCAGTCCCATAATTAACACTCTGCAAGAAGTGAGAGCTTCTGTCAGAGAAGCTGAACTCCTACCTTTATTACCTTCCAGAAAATCCCAGTGACCAAGCTAAGGCTCTCCAACAGGGGCATGTTACCTGTACCTCATTTTGTAGAAGTGATTTCACAGTGTAGGAAATAAATCAAGTTTTAAAAATTCAGAAAGGAGGTACATGAAAATGATTCTTAACAGGTGAAGGTAAACAAGATGATGAAATGTGTGACTCCACTCTTACCCTCAGTGCATCTCAACGACCAACGCTGAAGATCTGCCAAGTCAATATCTTTCTTATCTGGATTGCCATTTGAAAGCACCCAGCCCTGTGCAGTGTTACAGGGAACCAGGCACCTAAAACCAAGCTCTGAGCTCCATACAGGCAGCCTCATTTTAGTGAAAGAATCACAGAATGGTTCAGGTTGGAAGAGACCTTAAAGATTTTCCTAAAATTTGGCTTTAAGTCTGCAACCCACAGCCATTTTCTTTTGCTTCTATTTTGAGAATGTAATAAATATAGAATATATCTTCTTGTTTGATTTACAACATCAGCTTTTATTCCTAGGGTCACTATTTTTCATTAGATTATGGCAGGGCATAGGTTCTTTGTTCCAAAACAAGTCAGCCAGGTTTCAAACAGATAATACATATTGTACACTAATGGAATAAAGTCTGTACTTTCTTTTAACACGTAGCCCTTTGGAAACAGGAAATGACTGGCTGTTATTGGCTGCTCTCCCTTATGATTTAAAAGAAGAACTGTAGGAAAGCTTTGCTGAGTGGCCTTTGATTTTCTGTCAATGCAGTTTTGCCAGCATTTTAACCAAGGTCCCATAAGTAAAAGTAAAACATTAATCTGCTCAGTCAGTCAGTCCCTGGATAAACCTTAGAAACTGAAAAAAAATGTTTACAACAAAGGTATCATAACCCTTTGAATACTTAAAAGAAATACAAAGGAAGTAATTCTCTATTTAAAACTAGTTAAGATGCAACACTGCTCTGAATCTAAATAAACAAATAAAAGTCAAAGATAAGTGACAGTTTATATTTTAAAAATAAACTTAGGCTTTTTTCTTAAAATCAGCCCTAAATTAAATGTTCAACTCTCTTCAAATGTGTGACACCATCCATCACAATTTTATACTTAGACACATAATAATGTATAATCTCAGCTTGCTGTCCACTTGTAAAAATGGGAATAGACTTCGAGAAATAAGCAATTTCCCAACAGAAAATTGGAAATTCTGCCAACCAATTCCAGGTGACCTGCCATCAATCAGTGTTAAATTCTCCCGAGCTATTGCTGAAGGGTATTGCCATTACTGACGGGCTTCACCTGGTGACTAATGGTATATAACAAACACATTCAAGAACTATAGAAATCCTAAGAATCTGTAATTGTCAGTTAACTTCCAGCAAAGACCTTCTCAGGCAATTCAGAAAGAGAATGAGATTTCTATAACCTCAAAGCTACTAATTTTTATTATAATGTTTTTTTTAAAGTCAAAATAACTTGATGCCATGAAGCTAAATTAAATCAGACTGCAAAACACTTATTTGTTGCAGAATGATTTAATATAAATCTACTTTGCCATATGCATTGAATATGTGCTAATGCAACAGCTACCCCAAACCCAGACTTATATTCACATTTCTAGATACACTCAATAAGATTAATAACTATGATTAATGCTTGAAGTGTGGTATTCCAGGGTAATAGATTCCTTAATTTGCCTGAGTATATGTTCAGAATTAAGTATTCTTTGGTTTTAGTTAATCACATAAAGCCAGCTTAGCTATGAATTACTTTATAGGTGAGAAACATACTACAGACAAGATTTCTCAACTGTGTTCAATCAGTATCAGAGAAGAAGAGAGAAATAATGATGGATTTGTTAAATAGTATTTCCAAGGTTTTCACTGTTGTCAAAAAAATAATAAAAAAAAAAAATTTGTCATGATTTAAAGCTCTTTGAGCATTACAGAAACTTTAATTTCCACCGAATTTTTCAGATTTAAAGCTAAATTTTGCCCTGGCTTGAGCCAGAACAGAACCAGTTTTTCTTTCCTTTCAGTTAAATCTCTGCTAAGGAGCAGCACTTGTTGAAACTACCAGCAAGTTTCTCAGTCAGTGTCTGCTTCTAGGACTGCTAAGGCTCAATGCTTAGTTAGGGCTAGAGAATGGTATGCAGACCCAAGGCCAACTCCTGGTAGCAAAAACCATCTTATGCTCCAGAAAGAAAAAGGGAGTAAATGGGTCACACCTGGTACCCTCCTATGGGAAGGAGCAGACCAGACTGATGACCAAAACAGATTAAATGTATTATTGCATCCCACACATGTCATACTTCGTATAAACTTGAGGGATCATGAGGTTTATACTCTCCTTGTTCCATGGGTGGGAGAATTAGGTCCATTCATCTGCCTTTTGGTGCCTATCCATGCCCTGGGTTTCTGCACCCAGCTCCCATCTGGGACTTTTCAAGGGCCTGGTGGTGATGTGCACATTACTGGAGGCAGGAGCATGATATCACTTTTGTGTGCATTTGTGCATATTTAATAATTTTCCTTTTCATCACTACTGTTTCATTAAAGCTGTGTAGTTTAGTTTCTTAAGTCTCTTTCCCTTATTCTCTCTCTTTCTTCCCTATAGGGGAATGGAGGGGGGTTAACAGAGAGCATCTGTCATTTGTTTAATTGCAGGCCCTGAGTTAAACCGTGACACATTCTATAAAGCAGTGGGAAGTACTGCTGGGCCCATCCTGGAATCAGATCAGATCAAGAAGTTTCTTCTCCCCTAATAGCCCTTTCAAGTCATTAATCCTGAGTTTAAAGGCCCAGAGGACTGTATTTGTCAGCAAAGCTATACACAGAGATCCAATGCAACAATTCTGCTTGCCTGATTTCTACGGGGCAACTCATAGGAGTAGAGAAAAGCACCTCTACAAATATTAGCAGGACCTAAGCTCATGAAAACTGCAACAAGATGTCTAATTAATAAGATGTTACAAAAGCAAGAGATAATAGTACCAGAATACATCCTATTTTCTCTAAATAAATCTGTTTCGTGCTGTGCTATGTTAAGATAATAATTGTGGGTTTCTAAGATAGCTAATGCAGCATTTTAATTCACAGTGAAAAGCTGTTTTATAGTTCTAATATCTGTGGGACACTGAGCCACTCCCCAAAATAACACAATTCAACAACAAAAAAGGAGATTAAAATATTTTACATGCATGCAGTATCTGCTTTGTCCAAAAAGTTGGAAGATGACAAAGACAAAAAACTGGATGTGAGGAGAAAAGTAAGAAGCTTCCTCATGCCCCTCTCCATGTCTCAGGTAAAATATAAACAGTAGAAGATATAACTACATGAGAGACGCATCTGAATTTTACTGATATTTTAGGAGTTTCATTGTTTTAGGTTTTGTTCATAAAGCATTGTGTGCAGCCTTCTTTCTCATCCTTTGTCCAGCCAGCAGTGCCAAGAACTGAACACCTGGCTTTACAGAATTACTGTTAAGAACAGAAATGTTCCCTCAAGCAGAGCAAGAGCTTTTTACTTCCAAATAGTGTCACCTGATTCATTTAGTCAGGCTTTGCTTGCTGTTGAGCAGGCTAAACGCAGAAAAGTATATTTTCAAAGGAGCAGCCAAATTCTCAATAAATACAGGGCTTGCTAGAAAGGGCTGTAAAGTTATCATGCACATTCTTTTTTGTTAAAAACACGCATTAGTACGTTTGCACACATGGATGGGTGCCAGAGAGGGCAATATCAAGGGTAGATATTGGTTATGAACATAGGACTGAAGCAATGAAAAGGTCTAAATTCCCAAAGTGAGGAGATGCTCAACATTTCATAAAATTCTGTGAATAATCAGATGATCTTTACAGTGTTTATTAACTTTCTCACTGCATCCCTCTGTCAGAGGCGTTACTTAGAGCCATTTTACAGATGAAGGACAAAATGGAGAGGTGCTAAGTGGAAAAAGAACTGGTATCCAGGAGTGGGTTTCACTCCCTCTGACAAACCAAGAAATTATATGTCCCATAGCTCACTGTGCTCTGAGTGCTTAACATCATTTGCAAAAGAAATTGGCTTAGATTTTCAAAATAGAGACTTAAAATAGTTTTAAATATTTAATGGCAGATTGAAAGATTAAGGAATAAAAGTAGAAATATATTGAACAAAACATCATCTAGGATATAAATTTTATTACCAAGACTCCTGCAAAGGTTCAGTAACTGATCAGTGGCAGCGTTGACTTAATTTATCCCTTCAAGTCCAGAACGGAGGAGAAACAGATGACATGATCTTCCATTATTCTCTAGATATGTATCAATGAACACTGTATTGCTGCACTTCATAGAACAATGATCCTTCAAGTTTAGTATCTTGTCTCAAAGATATGTTTTCTGTGAGTGCCATCACTAATGGAACTCACTGGAAGAGTTCAAACTGAACATAGATTGAAAATGAGATTATACTTTGAAATCACACTTTCTGGGATAATTGCTTTTTAAAAAATTTAAAGACAATTTTTAAAATATTTCAGTTTGCTAAATTAAACCCTGGCCTCCCTGCCATTAGGCAGTCTTAAATATTTTCAATCTGTTCAGTAACCTCCTATAAGATATACTGGAATTCACTGAGCCCCTGATGCTTCCAAACAACTTTCTATAAAACCTAGACTTTGGTTACATGGATTACTTTAACACAAATTAAATACAGCTATTTTTCTCATTTCTCAGGCCTGTACACACTGACATTAAAAGAAGAAATAAGCAGATATTTTCATATCTCACTTATGGCAAAGAGTAATTAAAACTGCTCAAGCCTGGAGGTATGTTCCCACTTCAAGCTTTATGAACCCCTTACAAAGCCTATGAGGCTTCTCAGGCCTGTCCCATATTGGTCACACACTGTGTACCAGCATCACCATCTGTGACACTTCACAGCCGTGACACATAGGAAGAAGAAAAAAAGCATTACAGTTCACAAAGAAATATGTGCTGTGGATTGTTTACAAAAATAAGCACATAAAAAACCTATGTGAAATAGGTCCCTTTACACCTACAGCCTGGGAAGAAGAGCTGTCTATCTGACACATCTCATATTAAATTATTATGGAAATTATAGGAATAATTTTGCATTATATCATTATGCAGAATTATGCTGTTTCTTTAACATTACAGAAGTTACTGATAAACCCTAGGATTTAATAAAGAGTTTAACTGAAATATTTTCTCAGAGTATTACACTATTAGGGAAATCTAGATTTCCTGAAGGGGTAAATTCTAATACCCATACTCATGCTAAATAGAACCTTACTTCATGAGTTGTCTCACTGATTTAATAGACTTTTTAACTGAAGAATTCCAGTAGTCTGGAGGCCTGTAAGTAGTTCCTATTTTTTAATACACAGACTATTTTCCAAATCCTTCCTCAGCTGATAGTTTCCCCAATTGAATGGGGAACAGCATTAAAAAAAACCTGCAGTATTGCCAAGCTTGAAATAAATGAGTCTGTTGTTTTAAATACAAATACCGAGATGTGTTTATGCACTTTGCAAAGACCACATTCTCCTGCCTTCAAAAATGCAGAAGAGCAAAAACACTATAATAATTTCGATAAATGTTGTTATTCTCTAAGGAAATTTAGAAATTAGAATGTTATTTAATGAAGCTCCTTTATATCCTCTTTGATTTTTATTTCTTCAACAGTGGAAAGATGGAAGGTGCTTATCCCACGAGTATGTTAAGTGGCAAAATTATGTCCTTGTGAGCAGCCTGAGACAATGAAAACCAGAGACCTCTCATTCCCCTGCCTACTACTTCTGTAGTAAGCTTCTTCCAAGCTATTAAAATAAACAAGCAAACAGCTCTACCGTTCTTCACACAGAGAGAGAAATTTCTGTGATTACAGAACTTAGAGTAAAAGGGCACATGGTCATGATGGGAGAAGTACAGAACAAAGTCAAGGCAGAATAGTGTGAACAGCACTGTTTTGAGATTTAAATATCAGAGGGTTTAGGAACTACTAATTCAAAAAAGGAACAGAAGGTTAAAGAAGTGAAAAGTGTTCTCTAACCCATAACTGCATAATGCAGTTGCTTCATAATGGCCTCCACTGCAGTCTTGCATTGAGGCGCTTTCTATTCTCCCTGAGTAGGAGCTGTAGAGTATTTTGTCAAGTTGCCTCTTTTAAAGTCCAGAAAATAATCAGTGAAGCAAGATGCATCTCCTTTAGAAAGAGGAATTAAACTCACCCCATGCTCCATGAAGCCATCAAGCTCATGGCTGAGCAACACATTGTAGAGTTGAATATAATGAGGCTGCTGTATAATGTTGTATTACAAAAACCTGTGCAACACTATAAAAATAATATCTGCATTCTGATAACACAGCTCTCTTTCCCCCTACTAAGAAGGTTCCGAGGAAAAAGAGGAAATGGATTCAGCGATGGCAATCTCTCCCAGTTCACATTAATTAGTCTGTTTTTCAGTCAAAATATACCCAGTGAAACACTCAACTGAGATGCTTCAGAGACTAACAAATTAAGTATGTGACTTGCACATGCTGTTACAAACTGATGCCAATCTATAAATTAGAACAATAATGGGGAGCAAAGTCATAACTATATGATAGCTGAAATATTATTTTTATAAGTGACCATTAATTAACTCTTCATTTGCAATTTTATTAGTTGACTGCAATTCTTTAACCCTGGAAAATCTGTTTTCAGAGGAACTCAAACTACCTCCTTAATGGTTAACCTCTGAAATGGGTGCTGAGTCTAATTATTCATTCATTATCCCAAACTTGACTATCCCAAATTTAAGCAGATGTAAGTGTGACAATGAATCAGGCCTTAGACCTTTTCCTGGCCCTATTTGTCTCAGACGTTTGGAGGCTGACCTTAAGAATAACCATACAAGGAGGCAATAAAAATCGGTTGCTTGGTATTCTGCAGTAAAGATGTAGTAAGCAAGAGTAAATAAGAGAAATCTTCCGTATATCTCATCTTACCTTGATGGCAAGAGCCATTTTCCTGTGCAGAAATCATTTCCTCATTTGCAATTTATGTTTGGTCATTTTTCTTCGCCTTTATTTAAAAATTAAAATTTCATAGTATTTTATAGCCTGCATTTTTAGGGGATGGAAAGAAAACCCAACAACTAGAATATACTGCTGCAGCACTGAAGAGAGAAGCTGGCTACCTCAGCCATCTATACTTGAGAAGGTTCTTGCAGTGCTTTTCCAGGGCCATGCTACAGATTCTGTCTTCCTAGATGGTGGCATCCTGGTATACCTGCAAACCTAGTTGATTATTGATCTATATCCCACTCTATATCAAGTAAGAAGATATAGTTTGTTCAGTGTCTTAATAGGCACTAGGCTGTGGACTGTAAAAGGCAAGTGTTGAAATGAAATTTTTAAGAGAGTCCTCATAATGAAGCAGTGCTAGTGACACAGATCTTCTAATCAGGCATTTAGTACTTTTGCTTTGTGGCTTGGAAAATGTCTTTCATTTAAATTCACCTCCTAGGATCTGTGTGTCAGGCAATTATTCTCTAGCAGAAGATTTCAAAGTCCACGCAAATTAAATGGCCTCTATTCTCAAAGTAATACTGCCCTCAAAGCATCATTACTGTTGTTAAAAAATAGCAAATCTAAAAGCACAAAGATTTCTGTTCTCTCCTACGAATACAGGTTCAGTTCCTATTAATATTATTGGCAATGAGGTGTGCATATTTACAGATTTATTGTAGAGTTTCTCTGGATGAGAACACAGATGAATACTCACATTTCTGAAGAAATGCCATTGAAAACAAGAACTGAGCTTGGTTTCCATCCTTCTGAAGTTTCTGAATTAATTTAATTCAAAATATGGTGGCCAAAAAATGAAGTAGTCCAGGCAAGCATAGGGTGGGAGTCCACTTGGCAAAGAACCACGGTCCACAAAGAAACAGCACAGCCCTGAAAAAAATGACAGGCAGCAAACATTAAAAAAACGTAGATAAACCAAATTTTTAGTCAGTTGGCTAAATTTTCGAACTGTTGCAAGGGAAATCAGGCTCAGAAATCCTGGGAAAAAAACAAACAAAATGGAAATTTAAGAACAAATTAGATGGCCTATAGCCAGGAAGTGTTTAGATAGAGCTGATCCCACTTGGGATTGGGGAAATAGCCAATTCAGGATCCTTCTGTACTGATTTTCTATTATGTTACTATTTTGCACTATCACTTCCTAAGCTCCAGTTTTCCAAGGACACGGAGCCATGTACATAGCAGAATAATGGAAAGGAGGTCAGTTGGCAGTTTAAAAATTTCTCCTTTTCACTTATTTTCATTTTCTGGAACTTAAAAGCTTTCAAAACCATCCAGATCACTTTTAAACGCAGGCCCCCAGTCAGCTATGCAGCACTGAAAATCTTAATCAAAATTATTATTACATGTGTGCACAAAAACCATCTTGTGATGGTATTTGGGTACTATCCTAACTATAGCAGAGGTCAAACTGAGCTGAATAGAACTGTTTATGTTATTAAAGTTAACAGCAATAGAAATATTTCACTAAATGGGGAGCTTATTGCCAGAATTACACCCAGAACAAATGGAATTACAGTCCTGAATACTGATAGTGTGTTTTTCTACCTCCCATACTTTCAAAAAAACCTCCATAAGGTGTAATTAAATATAGACAAATAGGTATAAAAGCCTGTCCAGATATTTTCTGAAAGCACCTTAATTGTGCAGTATTCCAGAATCAGCTCATAGTTTTATGAAGGATATTATACCTCATAAATTTAAGCAAACTACTCTTAGAGACAAGAACAAAAATTCCGCAGGGCAAGTTATCTGCCTCTCATACTTTCACAGCAGCTACTGTCAGAGACTATGTACTGGAGTTGCTAAAATTTGGGCCAGATGGCATTCTTTACGCTCCTTTTTTTTTAAAGCAAAACAGTAGTGTTACCTCATGAAGAACCCTACATGCCCTCATGATATTCAGTGAAATTCATCTATTTCAAGCCAGTGCAGTATCAAGTACTCAGCCACTGATTCCAATTAAATCTCTGCTTAAAACCAACTCTTTCCACACATTTTCAATTTTTCTTTCTCTTTCTATCATTACTTCACTCATAAACAGAAAATAAACTGTTAATTGTTATTGAGCAAACTCTTGTAAGCACAGTGACATTGCAGCACTATCTGTGAATTATTTAAAAAGATACTTGATATATTTAACTGAGTGTGATGCCATAGTCTTGACATTTAGATATTAGTGTAATGCAAATAATAAACAATAATACATAACCATGATTAAAATTCAAACACTGCACAATGCATTATGCAAATATAAAAAGAAAAGAAAAGGTGGTTTAGGTAGTAAACAATGACACAGGAAAATCCACCAGGAGTCAAAGATAAGTATACTTTAAGCCATAAAATTACCTTGTGTCAAAACTAATTGAGGGAACCAACTCGTAACTAATGCAATTGTGCTTTAATAATCAAGATGGCATCTACATGAGCCTGTGAGAAAGGCAGCTCTAGAAGACATAAATGAAAACTCTCAAAAAGATCAGGTTTATTCTCTCAGCTATTTGTTTTGTGCATGAAGCTGAAATAATTGGAAACATCATTTCAAAACACACAGTTTCTGCTTGAGTGGGTACGAGGCCCTCCTGTAGTTAAGGGTAACCCACAGTCTGTTCTGGGGACCTTCAAATTTTACCAGGTGGTCCCCTGAGAAACATGTCATCTGATCTCCTAGCTCTTTTCTACTCCAAATTTATACAGTCTGTCAAGGTTGTCAATGTGAAATCCATTTAGACGTTGTCTTGTGTAGCATTTCCTACTCTAAAGTGTTGCAGAAATGAGCCCACCATCTCTGACCAGAGAATAGGTCTAAGAATTGGCAAAGACTTCATTTTGACTTTTATTAAGGGCTTATCAAGTAGAAAGGACTGGAACAAAGAAGAATAAAATATTTTATTTCCCCGCCCTCCACCCAGTCTGAATGGCAGTCCTTTTGAGGTCAGTATTGCTTAAGCCTGTAAAATGAAAGTGCTACGAATCACAATCAAATAACTGTCAGGTGCCTTATTAAATTTTATTCAATTCCATACAAAATCTTAAGGGACCATTGCTATCTTCCAATTTGGACAAAGATTAAATAAAAGCTGATCAAAGAGTTATAGAATTCTAAAGTGATACTAAACACAATATGCTATGCCTGAAAAGCTTTCTCTGGTACAATGGAGTTAGAGGCCTGCTTTAATGTTTTCATTTAAGCACCACTTTTCATTGGAGGGAAAAATTAGCAGTTTACAACCACCTCACCTAATTAAAATCTCATAATTCAGTCTAAATCAAGTTTACACTAACCCTAGAATTCATATTTTTAGCCAGATAGAATAAAAATCAGTAATGACCTCAACAAAAGAGGCAACATTAACATGTCACAAGCAGAGAAGGGTCTGCCTTACATATCTAGGGAAAAAGCTCTTAAGATTGTGTTTATTTCTTTTCAAGGGAACCAGGATCATTAGAAACTGAGTGTTTTATAAAATGTTCCAGTGTTCATCTAAAACAGAAATTATACTTTTTGAAGAAAGACTTCAGCCTAAAGCTCAGCAAGAAACCAATGACTGAAAATAAATTCAGAATTCTTCTGTGGCAGAACCTCTTAAGAGTCAGTGTACAATTATAGCAGACATACTGATTTCTGAGAAGGTTTTAATGATATGTAACTCAGAGAATATTTTCACAGTTTTGTGTATCTGGTCTATTTTCTTCTACTTTGCAACCTGAAAACTCACACAACCCCTTGCTAGTGAGGTGATGAAGAATGCTTCACTACTTGTGACTATGTGTGACCTTGGAATGTGGTGGATCTAAATTTATTGAAAAGATAAACTTAGGACAAAGACAAAAAACTCAGATCCTCCCATACCCTCTTGACAAAGTAGCCTCATTGACCTCAGACAGGTGTGGAAGCAAAAGTAAAATTTTCAGCACAAATGCCAAACAACAATACTTGTGACAATCATAGGTAATTAATCCCAAGCCCATTTGTCCTGCACTTATAAAGGAAGATGAAAAGTAAACTGAAACATAACAAGAATCATGGCCTGCTGATCACTACTTCAGTGTTGATATGACCAATTCCTTTTGATACGACTTAAAACATATCATTTAGGATGAATTCTGAAGAGGCAAGGTAGCTGTATAAAGACATGGATTCACAGCAGTTAACGGGCTTTCTTGTGTATCATTTCAAACAATCACTTTGGTCCTTTTTTTAGGATTAATAGATCAAGATCAGAGATCAGCAGATGAAAAAAATAAAAGCACTAAACATAAACTGAAGGGAAAAGACATTGTATGCTACTCATTTATCTGAAAAAAAATACTACTTCTGCTCTTCCCTTAATGGAAATGCAAGATCTTCTCACTACTTAAGCATGTGAATTGTAAGCACTTCTGAAACATGTTAATTTCCAGCTGTCACTGCCACAGGAACCTCTCTGCAAGCCTCTCCAATGGGACTCATGTCTGAGGAAGGAGCTCCACCTGAATTCAGTACAACAGGACAGTTTAATATTATGTTTTTGGAACATCTCCAAGGAAACAGCCAGAGATGAATAGAAATAAGACAAAAAATGGGAAATCCCATCTTCCAACTTCTGTTGTTAAAAGCCATCTTACAAGCCAGCAGAAAAACAAAACAACAAGCAAACTCTCACAAAACCCAGGACATACACAAAGTAGGAGTTAGAGTGAAAAATGTACATGCCACGATTTTCCTTCTTCTGGGCAATGAGGGATGAAGTTCTGTTATCTGGGCCTGACACAGGTGGAGTTTTCTCTCATCATCCATTTTTGTCTGTGAGAAAAGAATTAGAAGAGAAGACTCCTAATTCTTCCCATCTACTGTCTCAGCCTCAAACAATATGAGACCTGTTACTGCACAAAATCAGGAAAAAGACATACAAAAATTGTTATTTATATTATAAACAAGAAAAGCCTATTCTTCATCTGGCACTTGGTGGCCACAGAGAAATGACATACAGAGAAAAAGCTGGAACTTTCAGATGGCAATGCTGGGAATCTACCAAACAGGGGCAAATCAGGCTTTTAGTCTAATATCTGGACAGGCAGGATTAATCAGTTACACAGTTGGGGCCAAACTCAGGAGTAATCATTCTTTTTTTTTTTTTCATCACCAATGCCCACTATTAGATGAGCATTTACCTTGAAATTAAGCCAACAGAACCTGTGGGGAAAACTTGGTATTAACTCTAGACAAATTAAAAGTCAGGCACCTGATGAACTTAACTGTATTCTCAGCCTGTGCTATTTCACAGCTACTAAATTTCTGAGCTCACATAAACAACTTGTGTATCTCTTCACAATGGGAATAATAAAAAAAAGAAACATTTGATATTTTTTTATGCTGATTTTGTATTTAGAACAAAGAACTGACAGAAAAAAACCCCACCCTGAAATGGAAATTAAAGCACATAAACAGCACAGTCATGTCTATTAGGAAAATAGTCCTGAAACCTTTACACTAAACTAAAGTTTTTGATAAAAGGCTTCTACAGAAAACAAATATTTTATGTATCTTTTTGTCCAAAACTATTTGAAGGATAAAAACTATAGTGTGGAAAGTGTATGACACATTCCTAAGTAATTTTTGACAAATCAGACAGAAGCTATTGAACTACTTTAAAATAATAGCACAGGTATTGAAGTAAAAAGCCTTACTCGGGCTTAAACATACTGACATTCCTTTGTTGCTTTCTTTTTGTTTGAAAGCAAAGTCAAATAACGTATTTGGTTATTAAATTATTTATAATCTCTAAAACCAGTTGTAGGAACGTATTCACTGTAAAATCAAAGTAGCCTCATTTTAAAAGGACATTCTTAAATTTTCTAGAAGCTTGATATCTGTGCAGAGACCTGATTTTCAGCAAATGCTGAATACTAGGCATGACTAAGCTACTTGGTTTGTTTCCTATTTTTAAAAGATAACTTCATTTGATAGTTTAGCAATTCTTTTAAAAATAAATTTCTATACTCTGCCTATTTTGCTTTATGCATATAATCTTGCATGAAGATGTCTGCCACTCTCTAAGAAGAATCTAAGTCTATCTCTCCATATAAAAATGAAACTTTTGAATCCCTATTTACAAACTAAGAGCTTATGTACAATATAAAACATTCCAAAGAATGAAAGAATGTTTAATAGAAAATGGCATCTGAAAAGGACAAAAAAGCCAAAGCAGTCTCCTGGTTGCTAAAACATGTGACAGACCCATGGGCAGCTTCAAAGCTGCTACAGTGATGCGTCTGCCAAGCAGCCAGCTGCTCCTACTAGACAATCTTCTTTGTGACTTGGCATCCAGGTCTCATGCTTGCCATTCAAAAAGCAGCAGAAGGAGTCACAGGATACAGGACGGTAGCTACCTCTTCATGTAAGATCTAACATCTGTAAAAATCCCCGCGGACATAGTGGTTGCTGTGGGAAGCACCATTTTTGCTCTAAAATGCTGATTCAGTCATTCACAGGGGCGAAAATAAATTTATTGAAAGAGCTTCTTTGTCCTCTGAATAAAGTACCTCAGGACTCAGAAAAGATCCTGTGGCATGAAGAAGTATTATATTCATTATTTTGAAGACAACTAAGGTGCCAAAGTTTAGATGGCTCAGGGAAGGTCATAGAGGACGTCTGTGGCAGTAATGATTCAGGTATGGAGGTCTCTGAAACAAGACTGACACAGAATTACAGAATGCATTGGGTTGGAAGGGACCTTTAAAGATGGTACATGGTACTTAATAGATCATCCCTTCTTCCCTATAAGGATGGAGCATTTGTATGTAGAGCAAGAGGTCTGACATACAGCAGCCACCAGGAATGAAACTATTACAACTAAGTTGAATTATATTTGCACAGAATCTGCTCTTACAAACCTTTCAGTTTTATTGAAGGATCATGTATTTCCTAGATATTTTATAGCATTCTACACAACATTAAAGCTAAACTTTATTTTAGGACTAAAATTATTAAAATGTGCAATGTGTTCATTCAGATTATATGCGGAAAAGTATCTTTTTCCATATGTATCCACTGTAAAGATATTTCAGCAAAGCCTCTAAACAAAAAAACATCTCTCAAATAAAGGAAGACAGTCCTCCCCTTCTCCTGACACCTGTCTGCAGCCTCAACTCTCCATCAATAACATGCCATACAAAAAATTACCTATCTATTTATCTTTGGCATTTAATGATGTCTGTCATAAAGGCAGGTGAATTCTTAAAAGCTCTGCATTTTGATGTGTATAACCTCTGGGTTATACTTCAAGATATGCTAAAGCTCAGCAGGACTGTGATATACATGTGTATGTGTTAATAAAAGAAATCTGCCCCAGGCACTCCTTAGCCTCTGCTTTCCAAGATCTCCCATCACCATAATTAAATATGCTTGTGTTGTTTCATGGTGCTAAGTGTCTCATAAGTGCTTGTATCAGCTAAAGATCAGTTTGTTTATGCAACCACCTCACAGTTAATCCAATTTTCAGGATCCATGACAAAAATGGATGTCCTGCATGAAAAAAAGTATGTACAATCCAATCCACCAACACTGTCAGTGTTGGCTACAGCTTACTAATTAACTTGCAAAAAGTGAATTAGCTAATTAGCAGGGCACACTAAATAGAATATCATTAGTCAGTCAATCAATGCTGGTTTCCACTAAGTGAATGAGTAATTCCCACAGATTCTGGGCCACTGACAATTTCTCAAATTTTCCATCAAACTGCTTTTTCCTCTCACCAGATATAAACCTGAAAATACTAGCAGCATGACCTGGTTCAGTTTACCACTTGTACCTCCAAGGATCACCAGTGGTTACATTCTGGGAAGCACTGGACCAGTCTCAGTTGCTTCAGCCTGCTTTCTGTTCCCTTCACTAGAACAACAAAGGAAGCCATAATTTTTCTAGGTTCCAAGAAACACAAAAAGTTGTCCAACAAATACCCCTTTTTGAGGAAGTATTTAGAGAGGTACCAACCTCACTGCCACAGGCACAAGTGACCCAAGAAAACAGCTTTAATCTGTGCCTAATCTTAGCACATTTTGACTGTGCCAAAGCGTATTTAATATTACTGACATCAGGCCCACTTTTCCTACATAACTTTTCAGGGAGTCAGTCTGCTGACCCCAGCATGGCAGTGAGACATTCTGCAGATACGTAACTCCAGAACCAATAGAATAATACAATAAGATAGGCAACTCTCAAAGAATATGCTCAAATATGCTTTGACTGCAAGGGCCAAAAAGAACCTAAACAAGAAATACTCAGCTGGGTCAGAGACAATGGAAAAAGATAAAATGCTCAAGGTTATGAGACTTGTCATACTCTGATTTTAAAGTTTTTCTTCTAGAAGTTTACTTTGGCTAATAACAATCCTTAATTCCTTTGCCATGCAAAATCTCCTGCTACATGTGCATTAAGACATCACAAGCAATATTTTGGAAATGAAACATTTCCATTAGTTTAGAGAGCAGCAAGAGGATAAGGCCTCAAGTTGTGCCAGGGGATGTTTAGATATATTAGAAAAAATTTCTTTGCTGAAAGCATTGTTGGACACTGGAACAGAATGCCCAGGGAAGTAGTGGGATCAGCATCCCTGGAGTTATTTAAAAGAACTGTAGATGTGGTGCTGAGGGGCATGGCTTAGTGGTGCATTTGGCTAGAGGTTAGATTTGATGATCTAAAGGTCTTTTTGAAACAAAATGATTCTATGATTCTATAACACCACCAAATTCAGTGAGAGAATGAGTGATCCATATAAATACTGGCTGGAACAAGAGTGCCTGATGAAGCATCTCTTATTGTTTATGGTATTTCACAACACCCTTAATCAAGCCTTCTCTGAAAGATTCCAGCAAGATTCAAAGGAATTCTTGATTTTGATAAATAGGCTGTCAAGCAAGGTTGGACTTGCAATGTTTTTAACTATCAGCTAGACCTTACATTCTCATTTCAGTACAGACAAAAGCTCTAATATGTAATAACAAAACTCCCAAAACCATATATACTCCTACAGGATGATATATTTTTCTATGAAAGAGTTGGCATTCTACTTTGAAAAAAAGCTGTTACCAGCATATGAGGTAATCCCATTCTGAGAGAGTACATGCTCTTTGCATCCTGCTCTTCATAACTCTCATTTTTTTTGTGTGTGATGTAGCAGAACAGCACATTGCTCTGCAGTAAATACAGGCATTGGAAGTCTTCAAAAATGCACTTTTCAACATGATGCCTTGTTTTGGCTGCTGCTTCAAAACTTCCATGTAACATGAAAAGGCATTTAATCACTGAGAAAAGCAAAGAGAAAAGCTTGAGATACAAGACCTCTTCTCAACCAAGACCAACGAAATAAGGGAAATTACAATGCCAGTCAGTGGAGGTGAGAAGTTAGCAGGAAAATGTGTTTATGTATACTTAGCATAAAATAGAAATGAGGCTTCATTCAACTATACCTGTTTGCCTAATTTATTCCATTTCCAGTACATCCATCAAGAGCATTTTCCCAACAATATTGTCTACTAGAGTAAATACTAAAAAAACCTGGTTATACAGGTACATAAGGAAGCATTTGCTAATGTGTATTAGAATTTGTATAAATGATCAGTTAGCAATATATAGACACCAATTGTTTGGCAGAACCTGGAATCAGATCCTTAAAAGTATGTAATTTTCTTCCCCTTATGCTGTAGCCATCATAGAGGAGATAACTGTATGTGATGTTGGCATATACATTTCAAACCTTTCCCATATGTATCTTTAGGATTAAATACTCATTTTTCAAATACTTCGGTGGAAGATTATCTTCAAGTACATAGCTGCTGTTCTAAAGTGACAATTTTTTTAGTTTCAGAAATAATATTTGGATTTGTTAGAAGCAAGCAAGACTCCAGTACAGAAAGCAAACATTAAGGAAATAAATAGTTTCACTTCTTTTGTCTGTAAGAAACCTTTCATGTGGAACACCAAAAATGAGGATTATCTTCTAATGCCTACTGGAGGATTTAAGCTAGCCCAAGTGAAAAGAATAAGCACTGAATCATTGCTATATTACATTTTTAAAGTATTAATCTCCTTTTGATTTAGAACTGATACCCACTTCATACTTTATTCACTCATTCTGCAGGTGTATGCTAAGCACGGTGCATGCAGGCTCTAAAAAGCACTGAAATGAAGCAGTGCTCAAAATAATGGGAATGCTTCTTCTAAAGTTAGAGACTTGATTTATTAGAAATGGTTCAAACATTTTTCCTAATTAATGTGAGCAAAGTGCCTAACAAAACTAGAAAAATGTCTCTAGTTTGGACTCCACTGAGACTAATACTCATCCTTCACACTTCAAAAGGCAAAGCTGGATAGGAGAAAAGAGAGAGCAACTGGTTTTAGTCTCAGTAACAACATTAAAATTGGCCATTTAATGCTAGTATGTGAGCCACGGCTGATAGACACTTCCAGTGTTTTTCAGCTTAAGTTGTAAATAAATCCTTAAGTTGAGTTGAAAAATCTTGCTATTATCTTATACCTGTATTTCTCTTCACATCCTAAAGAGTCAGACAGATTCAGAGATATTTGCAAATATTTTTCCTAGCACTGCAAGGAAGTTGGGCTTCTATTATCTGACAGATAAAAAGAGGTATAGAGTCAAGTGTTATCTCTGGAAGTGAATCTAAATCAAGGTTAGCTACCTAACTGTGGGAGTCATATTGCACCCCCTTTAGCTTTCTAAAAGGTACATGTCTGAAGTAGAGACTCCGAGACATAGACCTACTTCACAGATAAAAATCTTAGGATATGTCTAAATATAACACATATCTGATAGTTTTCAATTCTCTAGTTCAAGCTTTTTTTGGTACATTAAGCAGCATTCAGTGTACTGCCTCTGCCAAGGCCCATTCTGGGCTGCCTCACTTGTATATTTGTCAGGGTTCTGCATCGTGTTCCAGGAGCCAACAAAACACCAAACTCCCTCTGGAGATGTTGCTCAGGTTGACTTGCCAACAGGTGTGACCCATGTAATTGTCAGCAACAGAATTAAAGTTTCAGGAGACCTGGCTTCCAGTCCAAAGCATAAAAATTACTCCTGTGAGAGATAACTAATGCTTGAAAAGATGTAGAATCCTTCAACTAATTTTTATGTACAATCGCTGTGGAGACCTATGGAAAAATCAGTCAACCAGCCCCTCAGCAACTCCAAATGCTGCATCCAGTCCTGGTGCACAATCAGAGAGGGTCAAGACAATGCCTTCTATCACCAATGGTTGGAAAACTACCAAACTTCTTGAAGTTAACACTTTATATATCTCTTGTACAAAACTTGAGGTCACCTTGTATCAATATTACTCACATTGTCAAATATATATTGATGTATTAAAAGTTCTTCACTTCTCACCTTGCTTTTGCCTAAGCTGAGGTCATGCCTACAAAAGTAAGTCTCTTCCCAAATACAGAAATCATCTTGGGTCAATTTATGGGAAACTTTGACAAACGACTTTTGCTAGTGAAACTACAGAATGCTTTCTCTAAAACACAGCTTCTGGCTTGGTCCATCATGGCACAAGAAGTACAATAAGTATTTTAATTTGGGGATTTGCTAGAAGGAACGTCTCAAAATTGGAAAGCCAATTTTTTTCATCCTGCCAGTGGGATGTGAAGAAATCACTTTGTCCAAAAGCAAACAAGGAAGGGTTTAGAAGTGCAAATAGGAAGTCCGGGATACGTTGCATGTGTCATACTAGCAGATCACTGACAGACCTTGACACCCCTCTTCCACATGTTAAAACCCCAAATTTTCACAGATCTTTACACAAAGAATAGCAGTACTGACAATCCTAGTGTGGACACTAAATATCTTGCTCTGTTTTGACATTTAGTGTTGTCTTGCTATCAATATGATTTGGTCCCAAGCTGCCACCATAAGCAACAATTTAACAAAGTCTACTGAATTACCATTGAACTTTCCTACATGCACAGGTGAACTCATTAAGAAGAAAACATTAAAATAATTTTAGCTAAATGTATTAGCATGGTATTTTTCTTTTTCTTTGATTCTAGCTAAAAGCAAATACAACCCCTAATGGTATGCATTTAGAAGAAAGCTGCAGGAAGTCAGGTAGAAAATGACTGACTAACATGGAAGACTAATGACACCAATAGCAGTAAAATGTATAACAAACTAAAGAATTACTATTTGATAAAGTCTTGCATTCATACATCACACATACATACTTCTTCCAATCACACTTCTGGATGTACCTTATCATTATGTTTTAGTGTTAAAATGCTGTGTAAAATTTCCTTAGATGATACAATTTTGCACTTCACTGTCTGGATGTTACTGCAAAAGTAGTTAGTTCTGGCAAGTAGGTGCACTAAATGTAGGTCTGAAGGCCACCTTTACTGAAAACAATTAGAATATTACTTCTATCTCTGGAAAAAAAAAAACAACTTTAAAAATCTGACCTTTTCTACATAAAGCTTGAGGCTTCATTTAAGTTTTTAATTCTGCTTAGTGTGAAAGTATCTGGGACCTCTTTTAAGTGATAAAGTTAGTTTCTGGATTGACTTTACCCCACAATTCTCCTTGTGGCAAAGTCACCACAGTTATCAATCCTGGAAATTATTCTTTTTTCCCACAGATACTTCTAAAAGAACAATTAACCAACAGTTCTGTAATGCACTAAACACATAAAAATACAAGTGTGTATGTATCAAACACATGGTAATCCTTTGTGTTATTTATGGTCTTTTTTTTGATACGAGAAGAATTGATTCAAATGGGTAATGCACAAAGGTAATTTATGGTCTGGCATCTTGATTTTAAAGCTTTATTTTACTGACATTCACCAAGAGAGTAATCAGTCTAGTGGTGAGGCACCTCCACAGAAGTTTTATAATGTCTTCATGCTTTAGCATGGAGTTTTTGCTCATCCCTGTTCTTAATTTGTGTCATGGGAGCTGTTTATTCTATCCACACATTTTTCTTTTCATAGGATGATTCATTGAATCACAAAAGAAATATAAAATTATTAACAAGCAAGTAATTATAAACCACTATGTTACTTTCTGATTAGTCTCCATATTTATTGCACTCTCCTTTTAAATCTACGTCTGAATCTGATAAACAAATTCCTTCTCTATACTGAGTTTTCTTCCTTCAAGCACCTTAATATGCAAAGACTCTCTTTTTCAGTATTATAATTATTGTAATTAGACTTTTTCCTACCCATTCTAACTCTCAGGAACAAAGCTCTCTGTGTAACCTTTCAGTTTTGTTTTTATGAAAACAAAGACAGTTAATATGTTTTATAAGGAAAATGACAAATAAAATTTCATGTGCTTTAGGCATCAGTTCAAGTTCTCTTTATTATAGTGGTCAGAATTATAATTGGGTAATACATTAGAAACCAACTGGTGTAAAAAATACAGCAGACATATTAAAGGCTCAGTCTTGTTACTAAGCCATGTTGTTTATAAATACCCAGATGTTCTTGAGCTTACCTTGAGTTTGTCTGAAAGCCCAAGCCCATACATGCATATTTTGTTTCACCCTGTTCTGTACAATATGTACTAAAAATATACTAAAATTAAGAAAATAATATATAAATAAATATATATGGGGGTAAAGAAAAAGTGTATATGAACTTGCCAGCACAAGAAGAGGCCCACATTTATTGCTTTCCTTACACATAGCCAGAAAGAGATTGTGTAAATGCTGGACAAGAACCATGAGATTCTGTTCTAGCCCACGCTGTGCCTAAGTGTATCTATACACAGTGCCTCTAGTGAAAAAGAAACTAAAAAGGAAGTAAGATGACTGGAATAAAGTAGTGTAATACAGTGAGTTCATGACCTACTTTAAAATGACTCACCTACTACTTTCTCAGCTACTCACTGAAGTCAACTGGGAAGTATGGTCCATCGTACAACTTCTATTTCTTTCTAATTTAAAATAAATTTAAGAAAAACTAAACCAAAACCAACAAAACCCAAACACAAAAAAAAAATCCACTGATTTGTGAAGTTTGTTTTGATTTTGAATTTAGCTTTTGTAAAAAGGAAATAGGAAATCAAAAGTAATTTCAAAATGTAAAATTATACTCTTCCATTCTGCAACCAACAAAATAGAATTCTCACACCACCTGGCTGTAACCTCATTAAAATATGTCTCCCAAAATTTTGCGATAAAACATTCCATCAAGTATTTCCATTCAGGCAATCACAGCCATCACCACAATATTGTTACAGACCTAGAAGTAAGCAATTAGCCATTCTGTTACAAAGTTAGAGCTTGAAAGGACTAGTAAGTATTTTCACTCCACATTCTCCTGGACATCATGCGCTAGAGAAGCATTCAATGATTAAGCAGATCAACCAGATTTTGGAAAGGCTTCATCCAAATGAAAGCATTAGAAACTGCACTGAGCTGTAGACACTTTAAGTGTGAAGAAGTGGAATGAATAAATAAGGAAAAGGAATGGGTAACTTGCAGGTTAGAGGAAGAAATTGTAGATATATTTAGATAGGAGGTTAACTTAAAAGGGAAGCTTTGGTCTTTTCCACTCATAAGAGTTGCTAGGGTCTAAATACCCTTTTCCCATACTTTGGCTACTGATAGAACAATTTATGGCAGTTGTCTCTTGTAAATGAGGGAATTATAGCAAATCACCTTCATCATTTACATTTTTCATTCATTTACTAGTAAAGAAAATTATTAACATGCTTTATAATAGGGAAAAAAATAGGCTGGACAAGGCTTTTGCACTGATGCTTTCCCACCATCAGTTTGCATGTTAACAGATTTTATTAAGATGCATTTTATTTCACTACAGCTAGGGAAAATTTACCACTTGCAGACATACTGTTCCTGAAATATGAGAATAACAAATAACAGCTTAGTATTTTCTCTATAGTTTAAGAAGAAAGCCCCTCTGGGTTACGAAATATCACAGTTCCAGTCAAAGGAGCTGTACTTTACCACTGCCATTTGTCACATTAAAACACATTTTGTATGTATGAGGGGGGGAAAAAAAGTTCTTTTTGGGCTTTTCCAAATCACTGTGTTCCTGTGAAATTTTTTACCCGAAAAGTTTTGCCTTAAATTACTACCTGAGCAGAAATCCTCAGGTTCTGCTTTTCCTAATCAGTTTATTCTTCTTATGTTGTTTATTATTACAGCAATTTAGACCTTGTTACCAACAGCAGCAATGAATATACAGCTTCTGTATGTCTCTAAAAATATATTACCTTCACCCTCTGTGCTTGTCTCTCTATCCCAGTCACCTTTATTGAGTAACTCTTTAGTGTAAGTTTTACGATGCATCAAGGAACAGATGCTTTGAGTGCCTGTACAATAGTTACTGGGGTATTCTGTTTATTTTAATGGGACCCTGGATTCCTGTAATTGCAAGGAACATTCACACATTTAGAAAGGATTTTATAATGCTTTCCAATGAGAAACTGTAAGCAAATTCAGCTCTTTTGCACTCATGCAGTAAAGAAATGTTTAGGGCCAGAATCTGGAGACATAATAGAATAATTCATCCACAAGAGAAAGGAGATTTCATTTCTCAAGAGAGCCACATGATTTGATACGAGTTTGAAACAAACTTTAACTATTAAAGAGTTTCTTGTCAAAAAATGTTCTCTTCAGAAAGGAAAGATAAAACTAGCTGACCATTACTATTTTCCCAAAATGGTCCCTATGCTCTCATTTTCATGTTTACTTTCCCTCCCTCAGCCTGAAAACTGCAACACATACACACTGAGTTAACAAGATAAAGGGAAGGATTTCCAGCCACAGAAGAGATAAATACAATGGCTAAAATACTCAAAGGCATGATGCTAGAAGAAAATATGACTCAGCATGCATTGCACACAAAGATCCTAAGGCCTTATTGAAACAAGCTCCTACTGAGCTGAGTGGGAAGTAGATATTTAAGATAACAGTACTGAAAGTCACATAGGAAACATTCCTACCTTGATTTTAACAAACTGTATTGGCCCTAAACCCCCCTTTCCTCCTTCACTAGCTACGCTACCATCTATGTGTTCTGTCCTCTTTCATACTGTGGTAAACACAACTCACTTTATCTTCATCTCAGAAGGGTAGAAACCACCTGAAAGTCTAACTACTCACCAACAAAAATACAGGACTGCCTCATTCACCTTGCTGTTTCATCTCAGTCCTGCCATGGAAGTGCTCTTGCAAATATGGATTGGACCAGATTATGGAGCTGATTTTACTGAAAACTAACTTTGGTCAGACCAAAGTGGCTGGTTAACTATGGACTTATGCTGTAGGTGAAAACAAGGCATTAGAATGGGTAACTCTATGAGGAACCACTTGTACCCTCATGGGATGCCTGTAAGAAAAGGTAAAAGGTGCTCATCAAAATGTTAACTGCTTTCAGCTCCCACTGGTAAAAGAAAATAATGTAGTATCTGGGGGGAGGCACATGACATTTTTTTCACACACTCCTCAGTTGTTTATCAGCACCTATATTATTGAAGTCCCCACCCCTTTTGACCCCCTCAAGTCCCATACAAATAAAATCCTTCCTTCTTCCTTAATTCTTCCTTCTCTTCCCTCCCACACACAACACAGAGACAATGATATAGCAAGAAGAGTCTGAGTTAATACCTCCTAACACAGACACAAAAGATAATAAAATTTATTTTCTTGGGCTGCCCCTCCCTCATATTTAGGACTAAGAAAGTCATTAATTTTTATTAATATACTACGTTACCATAAATTTAAAAAACTTAAAATGTTTCTTGCAAAACAAAAATCCCTTTGCAAATCTGAGATAAAAAGATTTGAACTCCTTAATTTTTTTTTTAACGCAAAGTGTGAACAATCACAGCAGACCATGGAGAGCAGCACCACAGAAAATAAACACAAGCCACAAAAAAAAACCCTCTTGTGTGATTCCTTTTTGGCTTTGCAAAGACTTGCACTTGATACGTGAAGAGCTCTGTCTGAAAACATTAATAACAAAAACAATCACCAAATGAAAGAGCAGCCTTGCAAGCGACCATCCATAAAAAGAAAGCCAGTTAATTAAACAAATCACAAGCTATCTCCAGACTGTCTCTCTCACTTTAAAGTCCTCAGTACAGAAAAGAGAAGAAAAAAAATCTCATCAAATGATATAATCATAACAGCCTCAAAATAACTCACACATACTTTCAGATAAATCATTTCTGAAATATTAAGTGCCTGGAAAAGCTAGGAGCTTAGAATTGCACCTTAGTTGCAATTCCTGCTTCTTGGAGGGGCTTTGGAGAACTGGATCTTCTTTTCCTTTGCTAAGTGTTTATTCCTTAAACTGTCAATTTTTAAGATAAAGCTTTAATTACTCTCTAGATTTATTTCATTTTATGTTGCAGAGCCATTTCACTATGTCTCAGAAGGCACTTAATTGGAATTGAGAGCTCAGGGTTAGAAACACAACATTTATCCCTTGCCAAAACCTACTGGGCTTTCTGGGTAGGGCCAAAGAGCCACAGCTGAACTGGAGCTGGCTGCATGAACATGGCCAAAGGCAGGACTGACACTATGCACTTTAGTGCCCTGATGGAAAAGCCAGTAGCGAGCTAATGGCACTGGATGTGCATTAATTTTTCTGAGATTATACACTGTGATGAAACTGTTTCATCAGGTTCTACAGGTCACAGCAGCTGGTAGGAGCCTTAGCAGTGTCATTCCATTATAACGCTGTTATCGATCCAAAATATAATTTGAAGATCAATTTGGATTGGAATCAGAACCCAATATGACAATGATTTCAGAGCAGATAAGAGGTAATTTACTCTTCTGGGTGCCAGAAATCAATTTTTGGTTTTCTGTACTGATCCAACTGCCAAAAAAAAAGAAAAAAAATTGCTGAGGATAAGGTGCAAATAAAGGATTACAGTAATCCAATCTGGAGGTGATAAAAGTATAAACTTGGCTGCAAACCATCTGAGGTAAACAAATATTTAATCCCAGCTGAATATCTCAGATAATGGCAAAAAGGCTTCATGTTCTTTTTGATGCATTAGGCTAATACAAAATACAGCTCTGAATTCAAAGCACCTAGTTCCATTTCTCACATAATTCTTTGTGGCAGTCAGCAACCGGGAGGCTTATGTGGGAATCTGAAGACTCATGACTACTTTTTGTGTTATAGCTGTGCTGGACATGCTGGCAAGTCTCCATTTAAAGGCAAATATTCAGACTCAGCCCAGCTCTTAGGAGCCAAAATCACTTTGGCTGTGTCTACATTGTGGAGTGCTGTGGCTTTTGGTTTTGTCCTCAGCACCATGCATCCAGTTTCTACCCAAAGAAAGGGAGGATGCACAGGTAGCTGACGTGCCTCCAGCTTGCTTGCCCATACATTCAAGCCCATCTTTACCAGGAACAAGGACCTCCAGGTATGGACTGGAACATGTACCTGTGCACACGTGGTGACTGTGAGTCCACTCCTGAGTTACCTCACATATTAAGGGAAAAGATCTTTTGCAAACATACGGGCACTACACAGCACCTGCTTTTGCCCACCTCAGCATCAGAAGACATGGACAGTAATATCTACTGAGGCCATCTCTGCCTCAGGGAAGAAGACAGGGCAAAAAACAGGCAAGAGATGGCATGAAAAAGTGAAAAGAAGTTTTTGTTGGAATTGAGAATTTTCTGCTCTCTACAGGTATGGCCCTTGAACTCTTTTCACTTTTTTAAGTGCAGGCATACTATAGAGATGCAAGATGTAGTTATCTACAGTGAAACTGTTTTTTTCTTTTCTTTCTTTTTTTTTTCTTTTCCTCCAGACAACCACGATGGAATCAGTATTATTCAGATTTGGCTGTAATTGGAGCGAGGCTCTCACAGAATCTAATTTCAGTTGGAACTAATTACAGGGGGAAAAGGTCATAAATGTAAGACGGCTGCATAACTATGTTGGAAGAATATTGACATCATATAGTATTAACTCTGCTCCTGTAAAGGCCATAAATACTTAGACTAAAAACAGCCATTAGGGGACAGAACAAAATGTACCTATTTCTTTTGATTAGAAGGGGAAAATGAGAGTGGTAAAAATCTCTAAAGGGAGATTTAAAATCATACAATAAGGATGAGCTGCAGAAAAATAAATAAATAAATACCAAGAAACAGAGACTGACTGCTTTAGATGAAATTCTGAGCCACACAAAAACAAGACATCACTTCTGCATCTGGACTAAGACTAAGCCCTACTCAAAATCTAATAGGAAAAATAAGTTTCAATAATCAAAACAGCCATACTGAATTGCCAACACTGATCATCAAGCTAAAACCAGCAGCCCTGATTCCACACAACCATACTGCATGTGAATGCTGGACACATGGAGCCACATTTTTTAAAAATCCCTCACTACTTCTCTCCTAAGCTGTGGCCTGCTGGGGCCAAAATGGCTGCAAAACCAGCCTGAGGGTAAGGCTGACCTGAACTACACTCCTGGGGTGAGGAGGCCCTGCACCCCCCTGCCCCTGCTACCTCAGTGCTTTGGGTGCACACTGCCACTGAGACCACCCCAGCCAAGGGAACTCCCATCCTGCCTTTTTGAGGAGATTTCCAGATCTTTTAGGCAAGTAAAGACCACGACAATCTTGGCTGCCACTGATTGTTAAAGCAAGGGATTTCACTTTTCCTCACAATATTCCTCACCACAAAAGTGAACAGCTTGGTACGAGCCCAGCCCTCATGGAAACGTGGCTGGATTTGCTTCTCATCTGATTCTCAGAGGATTCAGGACATTCCTGGTGAGGAAACTCACAGGCAGACCTAGCCAGGAGCCCTCATCTGGAATCTTGATAAATGTTTCATGGAGTTTTCTGATGGATCTGATTAAATGAAGAACTTCAGCATTTTCTCTATACATATGTTTTCTTGTAATCAACACAACACCAGTACAATCAGAATGACATTACAAATGAGAGCAAATTATACATGCAGCCTAAATTGTAACCATAATACATTTCAATTAGTCAATGAAATGTTATTTAGACATAGCTGCACGGTTACTCATCTTTTTGAAATTAAGTGCTGCTTCAGTACTTAGATTTACAGAAGCTCACTACCTAAACCAGTTACATGGTCTGCTTTAGCCCTGAGGCCAAAGCACAGTGATGATCCAAGCCAAATTAATGAAGACAGAAGCCTGCTAGAAATCTTGACTGTGTTGCAATGAACCTTTGCAGATTCTGTAAGAAGCAGCTAAAAGTCATTCTGAAACATCAACTGAAGTAAGCTAATAGCTAATTTTTCTCTCTTTTCTCACAAGTGCATGACACTATCAGGGCCTGCATCAGAACGTTTTGTAGTCAGTGAGAATCTCTATCAAAGCCATATGTCACAGGAGTAAAGGCTAACAACACTCAGCTAGACTGTGCTTCACATCACCTTCCCCCCTCACTTCAGTCTGAAGTAAATTCCTACTTAATTTGAGGGAGGTACACAAAGAGATCAAGCAACCAGTTTGCCTTTGACACAGTGCAGTGTTTTCCTAACAGTGCTTATTGTCACATCTGTATCAATGGAAAATTATGTTTCCTTTAGTGACACATGCCACCACTAAATTGCTTCTATGACCTCTGATTTATGGTCTTTTTAACAAGTACTTCTTTCTCAGTTACCATCCATTACCATCAACTGATCTTGCCTATGTTTTCTCTCTGCTGTGGCCACAAGGAAGAGAATAACTTGTCCTGTCAACAGAACACTTGCTTAGTAAAGAGAAAGGGGACAAGGATTAACTTGCCAGCATTCTCACTCATCACAGATTCAGGATCAGACGATCATAAAACAAATACTAGAGAAAGTGAAAAGTCAAGATCAAACACTTCATCATGAAAACTAAGAAGATATTTTTATCCATACTTGGTTCTCCAGACATTAATCTACTTGCTGGAACATTAGTTCTTCAAATTGCTTTTAATTACTTGGCCGAGAAATAAATATGCACCACTATTAGCATGCTCTCAGCTTGAATACAAGGGGTACTCACTTTCGTTCCAGTCAAGGCTCTATTCCAGGGTGATTTATATCCTCATCATAGGCTGTTGCCTTTCCTATGTAAATTTGCAATCAAATATTCTAAAAAGGTGATGACAAATAATTTGGGTAACTGCTGCTAACAGCCAAAATCAGAACCATAGGGCCTCACAAGTATAACAGAAGAATTTTATGTACAACACATAGATAGTCCACAGAGCTAAATTTCTATAATATTAAATCTTCTAACAACTTCTGAATACATGCACCCAACCTACACCAAATCAGTGACAATTTTTTTTTTACTATGCTTAATTTAGCAAACTTCCCTCTCATTATATAAACTATTTGGACAAAAAGAGCATTAATTAACTTTCTGAATTTTTGAACAGATTTTGCAATGATAATTTATCATTTTAATAGTCTGTTCTAGAGTGGATTTTTTAGAAATGATTCACGGAGTGAACTAACAAATTGATATAATAATCTTTTTGCATTATTCAAATATTATGCATCACTCTGTTTTGTTTAAACATCCCTTTAGTGAAACAGTACAATGGAAAAATATCTTTCCTCAACACAGAAAGTCCTTTGCTGATAAACCATCAATTTGTTCCCCAGAGATTTGTGCTTAGTATTTTTGCTGGCAGTG
This sequence comes from Heliangelus exortis, assembly GCF_036169615.1. Classification (NCBI taxonomy): domain Eukaryota; kingdom Metazoa; phylum Chordata; class Aves; order Apodiformes; family Trochilidae; genus Heliangelus; species Heliangelus exortis. The sequence continues at coordinate 5,453,576 of NC_092434.1, forward strand.
TAATGTATTTATTTATTTATTTATTTTTGCTTACAATGTAGGAGATCAGATTTAGCCTTAAAAGGATCTTCTAAAAACAGTGTCAGATTTTCTTCTTAATTAATCCCTGAACAAGTAACTTTTGGTTGAGATTCCAGGGCTGAATATCCACAGGTTGTTTGAAATGTGAAGAGTACTGTATAAAACCTTACCTGGATGAGAAAGCTGCAGAGAATGAGGTGGGCTAACCTGTTATCTTGCAGCCAGCCCTGGCTTTCTGTACCAAGCTCATCTCACAGCAGGACAGAATTCAGGAACATTAGGATGCCAAACCATGAAATGCTTATGCCAAGCATCACAGAGTCCCACAGAAACAAAAAAGGAAGAAAGTGATTGGCTTTTCTAATGGCACAGTACAATTTGTACAGAACTGTGCTGTCCTGATTCCACACTTCTCACTCTTGACTCTCTGCCTCTGCGTGCAATCCCTAGTCTTTTAAAATTCTAGCCCTAATGAAATAGGCAAACTGAAGAAAAGATTAAGCTGAAAAATACAGCAGGAATACAGAATAAGGACAGGTGATTGATCTTTGAGTGGATATCCAACAGTGCAATGAAATTCCCAGGCTGGCTCTTCTTTATTTCAAAATGGTTTTGATTCAGAGGGATTTTATAGAAGCTAAATCATGCAGTTGGCACAGATTGTGCAAGCTTTTCAGCATGTTATACTCTGAAAGATGTCACATTTGGCAGAGGCAGTAAAGCTCCATGAATTTATTGTTGTTTCCCATTGAACACCAAAATCCAGGGCATCAAAAAACGATACAGCACACGTTGCAACACTACTGTGTTGAGTCACCTGCTGCCCTGGCTGGCATAAACCTCTGTGGAATGCTACAAAATGCCAAATGGAAGCCACTTGTATATGAGGAAAAAGAAAGTATAACTGTGTATAGGCTAGGGAGTGACAGTTGCAAACTCTGTCTGTGGTCCTATAAACACATGCTGTACATGATCTACTCATCTTGCAAATCCATCTTTTAAGAGAATGCATTTCAAGACTGGTCCCAAAAATATTAACTTTACTTTTGGGAATAGTATTTTTAAATTCAGTAGGACTTGTCAAGCATGCCAAATTCCAGATATGCTTAAATATTCCCAGAATCAAGACCATGTATTGAGTGTTTAATTACTTGATCTACATATTATGGACAACTGCCTGTTTTGTAGTGAACAAGAGACTGCTTTATCAGCAAGTTTAGCTTGTATGAACATAGTGCTACTTAGGTCTCTACAGAAAGGGTTTAAGGACACATGAAATAAGACCAAAATAATTTACTATTCTGCCATAAACTATAAACAAATCACACAAACAGAAATTTCACCATGGCTTGGTAATCTCTACTAAATTCCAAGTGAAAGCCAGTCTGCTTTCAGTCAAAAGTGAAGCAGAAAAAATGTGAATAGAAAAAATTAGTGTGACTTTAACACTCACTTTTCTTGTCCACTCAACCTGAGCTAATTTCAAACATTGCAGAGCATGCCTGAAAACTATGTAATGATATATTCAAAGATGCAAATAAAAAGTCACTTCCTCATGAATGTAGACACTATGTAAACTCTGAGCAGAAAAAACTATTTCAAAATCTATTGGGAGTTCTCTGAAATGGACATAGGGCAGAACTGCCCTCTCATTATTTCCTACAAATCTACAAACATGGAAAAAAACCGCCATCTCTTAAGATTCTGAAAGCCTCTTCCTTTAACAATTTATGTTGAAGGTCATGAGATACGTTTAAGAAGCTTGTGCTTTTGTCTTCCAGTTCTAAGTATCTAGTCAGGAATTCAGTATTGCAGCAAGTCCATGGTCACCACATAAGTACTTAGCTACTTAGTACTATCAGTTTAACCTTACAAAAAGTTTATTTTCTCTACTGATAAATAAAAAAAGCAGTACTAATAGAGTTCAGGGTGTGAAATTTCCCTGTGTAGTGGGAACATCAGAAAGGTTTTACTATGTACATCACAAATAGGTAAAGCATAGCCAACATCCAAGTTTCTCATAATGGGATGCATTATATTAGATTGTTATTCACAACAGGAGAATGTCACACTTTTCTGTATTCTCTAGTTCAGCACTTTTCTAATTTCACGGACCTCAATTTACATTTGTCAGTGTTTGAAGTCAGATGATATTGGTCTACTCAGGAAATGAGTTAAAGGGGAGAGAGTTTATCACCTTTTGGGCAGTACCATACTTTGATGATGCATAAATAAAGCACAGCACGAGTGTGTCAGCAAATACTGGATGTCCTAAAGCCCTTTGATGCAAAGGATGATGTTTGTTATAAAAAGAAGGTTAAATATGTAGAAACAGTAAGGCTGAAGTGACAATGCAGTGGGAATTTGGCTAACATCTTAACAGCATCCCCTTGCCATTCACTATGAATTCAGACACAGGGATTTGAATATATTACCAGTGCTGATGTGTGAATGTATAGAGAAATTATATTTAGAAGCTAACCTGTTTGTAATCTGTAGCATATGAACCCTCAGGAACTGGTATTGGTCATAGGCCTGATCCAAAGACCTGCCAGGTTTTTTTTCATTATTTGAATGGGATGCAGATAAGACCCTCAGATGGCAATCTGCAATCAAGGGGCACCTATGTTCCAGGCACTTACAGGTTCGGATTTCAAGAGAAGGTTGTACACATTGATACCTCATACTTCAGGCTAGATTTAGCAAACATTTTGTCCTGAGCATTCAAAAATATTTTCCTAAAACTGAATGACTAATGATAAAAATCCTTGGATATGTAACTGAATTTAAGCAAATAATAACTTGAAAATGTTTCGGTACTTTTTCCAAATATCTGACATGTTTTCATTCACATTTGTAGCTGCAGTTTAGAATCAACTGAGGTTACACATTATGTAACCAAGGCATCTTTACACCTGGATGAAACTGAACATATTCTTAAATGTTCCTGCCTTTTTATCTGGACTTTGTTAATGGTTTGAATGAGCACAAAAGTCTAACATCAAAGCTTACATGCACAAAAAAAGAAATCATAAACATGCCACTGGTAAGCTGCCCAAGAGTACATGGCAGATAATCTTGGGCACAGTTTTTGACCTCTACACTTAAGTTTTTTTATGCCTAACATTTAAAAAAGATTTTTACTTACATAGCCCATCCATTGTACAGCAATACAGACTTTACGAAAGAAAGTAAAAGCTTAAACCAGAAATAAAAAGAAGAAGTATGGTGAGTTTTGAGTTAAAACAATGAATTCATTAAAGCAAACTAAACAAACAAAAACCTAAACTGTTAAAACAAGGCATTTGAATAGTAACAACTGTTAAAATGAGCTCTGAAATCTCCATGCAACATGAGATTTTTATTGGCAAACAATTAAATCTCTCTTTAAGTGCACTTTCTCTGTAAAAACTAATTTATAATCTTATCAGGCACGTCTCTCAGAAGAATTTCCTACTAGTCTAAGTCTTTATCTGCACAATGCAGAACACCAACAATTGTCTTGTATGTTTGTTTCCAATGTCAGAGACTGAAATTCCAATTCAAGGTTCTGACTGCTTTCAGAATTTTGTATTATTTTAAAAGTGCTGCCACTGTTGTTCACGTGCTGTATCAGAAAAAGAAAATATAAGAATTAAAAATCTGTGTTTATGGTAAGAAAGGAAAAAGGTGATGTACTGCAGAATCAGCTTGCTACAGCTCATTTGCTGTTTTATCATTTCCCTGTTGCCCTCCAGGGCCCTGTTTTGTTTCAGCCCTACTCATTAGGATATAAGTTTTACAATAAGCATTAAGGTAAATGAAGGTAGAGGCAAGGGGGAATTAACAGTGTGCACTTTTTGTATATTGCATCCAACCAGATATTTTTAAAACCTATAGTATGCCCACACACACACCTCTGGCTGCTGTGCATTTTGCACTGCCTAGTTCTCATATCTCACTGCCTTTGGTTTTTCTAGAAATATGTAATAGCTTCATCTTTCCTAGCTTTAACCTATACCACAGTGTACTTTTCTAACTAGAATAATAGATAACAATAATTTCAAGCAAATAGTTTTAATTCCAGGACTGCTAACCTACACCTATTTTCACTTCAGCAGAATTCACAGGAGAACAAAGAGGTTTTTTTAGCAAGCAAATCATTACAGCTCTGCATTATTATTTCCTTCCACTCCTCCCAGTACAAGTACTGAAATTCTTTGAGAAACAGAACCACAGGAGTCACACACAGTACTAGCCTAGAGAGTATTTGTTTCATTTACCTTTTTTTTAATCTCACATAAAGTTGTACTAATTCTTTCAACACAAATAAGACACATTACTATTCCAAACTTCTCCTCCCCTTTTATTTGGCTCAGAACACCTGATGGTTAATTCCCAGTTGAGATAATTAGTCCTTGGTTATCACCAGTTATTGTCACCTGTTCTACTTGCAAATGTCTACAAATTTGAGTTTTCCAATTAGCACTGTAAGATGCTTATAGCATACAGCTAGGGTGCATTTTTTTTTCCACCAGGCAAATCACTTTTCACTTACACACTCTGCCTATTGAGTCTCATTTGGTAATAGTGCTTTAAAAATTATAGTGTTTTTCACAGAATAGACTTGTCATTGCCCTACCTCCTATCAAGCCCAGATGGCTGGTACTATAAAGGAGAGAAAAACAGAAAAGGGAATTAAATGAAACCCTCTTCTTAATAAGTATCCAAGTCAATTTAAATAGTTCCATTTCATTTTTACATCAGAGTCATGCCCTAGTATTAAGGCATGAAGAACATTCTCAGAGTGCTAATAAGCCCCATGACATGTTGAACTGACATTTCAGTAAGTGGAATAAGCTGCAGTTTATTTTTAACTTCTATGGTATGAAGCTGTAGGTAAACTGCATTAGAAACAGTGGCCCAGTCCATTAGATCTGGGTTGGCTTCCAGCTGAACATAGTGAGGTGGCCTTTTAACTAAACCGAGCACAAAATAATACTTGAAATTTAAAGGATGTACTTCTGGAAACACTATTTTAAATCCCCAATGCACATAATAGAGGTCACCCAACACCTTAGTAATCACTTTGCTTCCACACTTTTTGTAGGACAATATCCTAGGAAATCCAATAACATCTTTCCAGTCTTCCCTCACTGTCAACAGTGCCTCTGTGAATATGAGCAGAGTTCCCAGGTACAGAAAGTTGAAATTGCTGGACTTGAAAAGTGGGAAATGCCATTTGGGAGCCAAGCTCTTTCACTTCCTCTGGATGTGCTGAGAATGGGCCAGTGCAGACACTGAAACCCAAGCAGATATTCCAAGAAAGAATCTCATTTCAGAGATCTGTGTGGCTTATTGTGAGGATGAAAACTTTTCTGTACATCACCAGTTCTGCTTGACTTGTTATTTTATGTTTTCACATCTCTTTCTGAGCCTGAAACTAAATAACACAATGGAAAAATTTATGAAGAGTATTAGAAAACATGGTTTCATTTTGAAATACTAGGAAACAAGTTTCCTCCTAACCTGTACTAATGACAAATCACATTACTCTGGTGGCTAGAACAGATGTTAACAAATTCACCTGCACTTTTCTCTTGTCCCCACTTACCTACCTTAGGGCAGGGAGTAGAGCTCAGACTCTCAGATCCGTTTGGACATTACATTCCCTTTGAAACTGAGCTGTTAGATTTCTAACTGGTTTTGAGAATCTGGGTTTAAATGGGGATACAGTGTCTGCTTATTGCTTTGTGTCTGGAGCCTATGAATCAGATAGACTCACACACAGTGGAATAGGATTATTACTTCATGGCATGGGCAGGCAGTAGCAGTCATGATCTAGCCCTTTGAGATCAAGGCAGCAAGAAATTCATGAAGATTTAAAGTAGTTAAAGGAGTTTATTTTCCAGGTGGGAAAACCAGGTGTCAGAAGGAAAGTAACCATAAATTTTCAACCCAGCTTTCCAGATAAAATGTAAAGCCATTTGGAGCACACAGAAAGCTCAGTATGAGCTATGGCTGATAGCTGGTGCAAGGTATGGTCAGTGGTTTTAAGTGATTGATGGAGCTATCTCGGCACTAAAGTACTAAGGTTGGAATAGAAGAAAAAAATTGAGATCTGTTATATCAGTGCTTTATGCCTTTTTTCTTCCTGTGATGGTCAAATAGAGTTCAGTTGTACAGAATAGTTGTTACTTTGTACCAGTGATACATATGGTAGCTCTCCATACATCTGCTAGATAATTTTATTACAATAAACAGAATAATTCTGCTTGTGGAGATGTGTTTTAAAACATCTTCAAATTTATTATTGTTTCTTTAGAAAGGAAAAAAATTAAAGCATATTCAAATTGGTTTAGATTTTTTTAGTTGAAGATGAAGAAATTTATATGTGAATAAGTATTTAGAGTTGTGCTTTATTCTTCCTTAAGTACTCAAAAGAGCTTTAAGGTATGTCCCTGTGTCATCTTAGCTGAAGAGATTTATTACCTTTCATTTGTAACAGTTTGGGGTTTCCCCCCACAACATCACACACACAAAAGCCTGGTACAGCTAGGAACCTCAAACCCAAGTTGAAGTAATAGCATGGTGCAGATACTCCAGGCAGTCATTCTTTTCCTTTCAAACACCAGAAGTATCAGATACTTTAATATAATTTTCCTGAAATCAGTGACACTGCTTGAGGACTATTTTACATGAAAATGATAGATGAACAAGTGCTGAAGAAACAGACTACTGAATACCCTCTAAGAAAGAGTACGACATGGACTTCATTTATACTCAGCTCAGAGATCAGTGTATTAGCTGACTGGCATTTCTCTTGCTGAGAAAAGATCAATGAAGAAAAGATCAGCTGAAGAAAGATCGATGGTGACCAGACAAACCATTAATTCATAAGAAAGGAGATTTTGCTTGGAGAAATAGCACATTACCCTGAGGCTCAAGCTCAGACTTGATCATTCCTATGTCTTCCAGGTTGGCCTGAATTCTCACGCCAATGAACTTCAACCCAGCAAGAAGAGGATGAGAGGGAGCTCCATGCTGGACAGAGCTGCAGACAGAGATGGCACCAGTGACACAAAACAAGAGAGAATAAGATCATAGTCACACCCATGCAAAAAGGCAGGCCTCTATTTCCACACACTTTTGTAAAAAAACTATTCCTGGTAACCTAGAATTTTGTATTCCTGCTATTCTGAGATCTACAGGTTCTCCTGCAGTTGCAAGAGCTGAACAACATTGAGTTTCTCTTTAAATACTGCCAGAAGTCCTCAAGATGTCACATGCATCTCACTCACATTATGGTAGGTTGTATTGATAGAGAAAAGGTTTTTTGTCTTGTTTTATTTAGTTATCTTCCACCTGTAAGACTGAAACTATTGATGATCCCTATCCCCATGCTGCCTGGGAAAAAAGCTTCTAGTCATAAACTTTTGCAAAATACAAACGATGAGAAAAACGCAGATAAATAAGAATATATGCCAGAATTCATATGTATATACTTACAAAAGAATTCTGCAGTAACACAGAAAAGAGGTGCTCAGATAAAAGTGCTGGTACTGAGGAAAAGGCTTTGATGTTTTTGAGATATTAAAGGAGTTGTTAAAGAGCAGTTCACCAGTGGATATGCCAAGGAGAGGCAGCACTGCTGTATTGATCATGTCTTAAAGTGCTGCTCTGTGTTAAGTATAAACAGCACAGCAGCTTTAACCAGAGTGTCCTGCTGTTCAACAGCAGAAAATAGCTTGAGATGAGAGTGTAAGTTTCATTTGGAGCAAAGTTCCAGCTTTTCCAGAATAAAGGAGAAGCTTTTATCCTAATGTATTTGTGTGCATCTGATGTTACCTCATCGTCTCTGACGCACACACACATCATGGCTGCTAACTTGGTGCAGTTGAAACTATGTTTTGATGAAAAAAAATACTGTTTCTAAGATTACAAACATCAGATCAAGTTCTGTGAACACAGAGTTCTACCTGATGCATTAATAAAAAAAGACCCCAAAACAAACACTGCAAGTTAAGTCACTGTCCTTTGCTGTTTGTGCTGGGAGGCAGAGAGAAAATCCTACCTTGTCTAATACTTATTTAAAATGGCATCCTACTAATTATGATAAAGTAATTTTTGGACACATAGTTAACATACACCTGGAGCCAATAAACACTGTCATAATGGACTGCCACATGTACCCAATGAAACTATTAATGAAATTAAGCCTTACTCACATCTGTGGTTATAAGGAAAGTAACCCGGTTTATAAATCTAATCCCATAGCACTAGGTAATAGCTATCCCTTGCTTATTAAATTTTTGCTACTGTTATCAAAAGAAAAAAATCAGATTAAATTGGAAGAATTACATTAACAATATGTTTCATAAATGCTTTCAAAATGTCTGGGCCATCTTCATTGTTTCTCTCCATTGTGAAGTTTCATGAGAAAAAACTCAGAAAGATTTCAGTGTTATAGGATGACAATTCAGAAAACATAAAATATAAATTAAAATGTTTTCTTTGATTGTCTTCCTGTTGCTACCTTTGCTCCTGGAAAGGTAGGGTGAAAAATCTTGGTATAGCAAGAACTTCCTAAGCAAAATATATTTTAAAAATATATAAATGTATTTTATGTGATATGTATTTTAACATTTAATATAAGCACCTTCCTAAGGAAAAAATAAAGAATTATGTAAATTTAATTTGGGCCAAATTTTTGGTGGAAGGCACATTTTTCACAAAAATGTGAAAAACACTTTTTTTCACACATTTTTCAGAAACCCCCACCCAAAACTCTGTTCACAGTGTGAAGCCCTGTACTCTGCTCTATTGGCCTAGTTGCACATGTAGCTAACCGGAACCAAGCTTCTAGCAGGTATTCACAGCTGGTCACCAAACTTCCTAAATTTTTGGTTTTTGGTGAATGTAGCAGTGTCCCAGATAGCCCAGACAGTCATTGGGAATAATCTCTAAAAAAAAAAAGGGAAATGGGATGGCAGCTATAAGATAGTATGATTACCTCAGCTAACAATTTGCTGTAGTAACAGCTTCAGATTCCTTTAATATATTATTTTTGCATTTTTGGGGACTGTTCTTCAGTACCCATTACAGGAATGGGTCTTGCTGGTGAATCTGAAGGAGAAGAATGCACAGTTTCACATCCCGTGAACTGTGAGAGTCTCTTTTGCTTTTGTTCAGATTTCAGCACAACTTAGTGGGTGAAATCCAAACCTCCTTGAAGTCAGTGGGAGTTTTGTCATGGATTCAAAGAGGCAGAGCTTCTTTGTGAGGATAAGCTGGAGCTCCATTTTGCCCAACTCCACAAGACCAAAATGCATTGTTCATTTATAGCTGCCTTGATCATAAATATGGTTCATTTTACTTTGTTCTGAGTCACTCCCCTGAAGTTTTAAGTTACGTATTTATTGTTGATTCAGAAATACCTATCTAAAAATGACAGTCTGACTTAATGGTCAATACAATTTAGACATTTGTAAGTTTTAATCAGAACTTTAGGAAGAGAAACATTTAATAAAGTTAACATTTTTTTTTCCCTGGAAAAACCTCCACACTAACTAATCAACAGTCCTACAGCTTTGTCTTTATTGAAATAAATTATTTCCATACTCTCTTATCAGAGTTTTTTTTTTAGCTAACTAGCACAAGAAAATAATCCTTGATTTGGCTCCTGTCAGAGTTCACAGGCAGGTAGGTAGCTCAGGGAAACCACACCCCATTCATTTGTTGGGGGAGTTGTAGCTCAGCTGACAGTTTACCTCAAAAGCTGAATTTCTAGCAGAAACTTCACAGTGCCTTTTAATACAGCATTCAGTTTAATTAGCACTTGGGCAATTCCTTTTGTTCTGAGTAAACAACAGTAAGATTTGACAAGGCAGAGAAGAGAGTGTATTTGATGCTTTCATATGTCACTCAAACTAGCCCATCACTATTCCCAAACTAACACTTCTATACACGAACCTCTGCTAAATAGTGTTAGATTTTTAAGTCTAAAACTGGCAGGTTTTCCCAGGGTTGCATCTGATATCAAAATCAAGGTTTATTAACATTACAAAGAGCACTGCTGTCCTGTAGTGCCCCTTTTATCATTCTAAGCAGCTGCCTTGAGGCAATGCATTTAACCTTGGGAAATGGGAGAGGAATTCTGGGAAGCCAGAAATCTTTGACAGCTCAAGCCTTTTACCTCACCCAAAATCTGCTCTACAGCTTCAGCTCCCACACTGAAAAAAGATGAGACCCTTATTTTCAGTTGATGTTTATCTATTCTATTCATTGCATTTAACATTGAAAGATAGGGCAGCTTTTACTTACAGTGATCTTCCATTTGTGCTTCAAGCAGACCAGTGATGAAAATTGTCCTTTTCCCTACTGAGACTCCTATTGGAAAATAGTGCCAGGGTGTGTGAGTGTGAGTGTGTGAGTGTGTGTGTGCATGTTGGGGGGACACTGAACAAAAACCCAAAGCATTGAGCAGTGTGCTAATTTTTAAAAAATAGTTCTGCAGGTTATCTTACTCCTCCCTGTTTTGTCATAAATTTCATATTAAATTTTGCTATTTGAACACCTGTTGGAACAGCAAAGAAATTGTCACTGATTCAGTTATAAGGCCTTATTTGTCCAAATTAAGAGTTTAGCTCTGTATAAACAGAATCAATTTCGATGTTCTACATATCAACTCACACTTTATATACACTTTATACATTATATGCTTTATATATATGTGTGTGTGTGTGTATACATATATACACACATTTTATACACTTTTTTCTTTCAGAATTTTCCAAAGTATTGCCTAAGCTATACATGAATATAAATTTTGAAATGCAACTAATTCCACAGTTCCTAGCTGGCCCATGGCCTATTATAAAACACCAAAGCAGGGTGGATACAAATTAACTGCCAGACATGAAACATTTACAGTTTTACATTTTGAAATAACATATCTCAAGGATAAATGAAAAAGAGAAGTTCTTTTTCCCCTAAGCTTCTGATGAAAACAATAAGTTATACTGTTCAGGTCCAAATTCAGACAAGATAATCTGCAGATCATCTAAGGGAGAGAGGGAATTATGCTTTATTTTAGAGGAAAATTAGAATTCTCTGCTTTCCCAGGGTATATTTATGTTAGCCTAGGCAGTCAGTTTTAGCATAACCACTACTTTTGCAGGCATTTGTAGCTTGCTACTCCACCTGAAGTCAGGTATCTTAGTACAAAGCAAAAGTGAGCCAGCTAAAATCAGCATTTTAGCCCTCGAATCTCAGGGTGCATGGTCGGTGCTCTCTCTTTTCATAGCTGTCTCCATCTAATGAGATTTTGCTCTTATCCAGGTGAATTGCTCAGCTGCTCTGACCATAAGCAGCTTATTGTTCTACTTCAGCTGTATGAAAATGTTTCATCCAGCCAATTCCACCTTGACACATGTTATTGGCCAAGCAGCACGTCTGGATTCTGACAGATCACAGTGTAATTCCAACTGTATAAGGATCTTTTTCACTGAAGTATTTTACAGGGAAGTCCATTTTGAAATCACAACTGAAACTTTGTCTTTACAAAAGAAGAATGTATCTATTTATATGTTTGTATCTAAAATTGGAGCTCTTAATAAATGCTCAACTAATAAATCAACCCTTGGGTCTTTTCTAGGACAGAACTTGTGCCCACAGGCTGCTATTTTAACTACTTCAGCCACAGCCTATGGCTTCTCTGATGAAGAGGAAGCAAGCAACAACAAACCAGGAAAACTGCCCTGTGTAAGCAGCACCAGAGTTCACCTTCCTATACTGTTCCAGTCACAGTTAACCATTATATTTATATTCCTACTTCCTTTTATTTCACCCATTTCACTTGAAGTCAGCTTGAATGGATGATTAGTGTCACCCCTTAAAATTTCTCTCTCCATCTAAGAAGGCAAGATATACACTTAAGAAATGAGACTGCTGTTCAAGATGAAGAAATATTTCTTTGTCCAGCTTAGAATTTCTCCGGGTTGTTAGCGAGCACTGACCCACCGGCAAGGCAATGTTTTGGTAAAACTAAAGTCTCAAAAGCTCCAGTGTATGAAACATAACTTGAACATTTTTACAAGCAACAGGTTACTTTCCAGTATCCAGGTAAATAATTTCGTATTCCTTCTCTCTGTAGTCTCAGCTAGCTAAGTTATGCCTTTTTCATTACCCCTCTTAAAATCAGGTCTGCTTTGTGTTTGTACATCAAAAGTGATGTATGTATGCATAAACATACATAAACATCCATAAAAATAACTTCTTATCACTGCTGTAAAAGTGTATCAGTGATTTATATCCTCTAGTGCATCATAGTAAATATTTTACTATTTTATATACATACTCATATAACATATAAAAAAATACATTTGAGGTAAGGTGAGGCTATGAAATCAAACATTAGACTGCTTTTCTTTCAGTTGTCCTTTCAACCTTATTTGAGCTCCTTTAATCATATAATATAGCTTTTACTTAGATCATTTTTAAGTACTTATTTGCACAAAAGGTCTTGGGTACTCCAGAAAACATGTTTCATCTATAGTGGACATGTAAGGCACAATTATCACTGCATAGGGGACAACTGCAGCTTGAGGAAGTAGGGCAAGTTTAACATCAATTATTCTGAAAACCACAGGAATTACATTATTTCTTCCCATATTACTGCAGTGGCCTCAGCACAATGCTTTGGGACCTATATGAATATGTGCAGCTTTGTCAGAGTTTGAAGTATTTTGCTCTCAAACAGCCATTACTAGGAGAAAGATAATAATGTAGTCACCCATGCCAGTAGCTTTCTGTTAGCATTTTCTAGGAAAGTAAATGACTGTAGGAGCTTCAGTTAGGGATGTCCTTTACGTTTTGTATGAGAGATTTAATTTAGGTACATCTGCTGTCCTTCTGCCTAGCTCTCACCACCTGCTCAGAAATGCTTCTCACATTGCCATCTCAATTGGTGGCACTTGTCTGCTTGGTCAAACACCTAGATGTAGTGTTCAGTGAGGAACGGAGCTTTGAGGCTGACATTTGACACATTATCAAGCAATCTTATTACCACTTTGGGGATGTGACCGGATTAAAATATGTGCTCCCACATGCAGATGCCAAGATTCTTGTTCATGCTGTCATTATGTCCAGACTTGAGTAGTACAATTCACTTTTCTCTTCCCTAAGGAACAAAGCTTGCTGTGTAACATCCTTCCAAACTTGATTTTTACAGAGATTTATGGCTATATCCTATTAGATACCCCACACATTCCAGAAATGCCAGTTACTTGAGACTGGAATATTGTGAAATAATTGAACATGTAATATTGTAATACAAAAATGTTTTTTTTAATCCTTCTTTGTTTTCTTCTATTAGAAATTTTGTATATATCTTACACACACAATAGGCTAAATACAGCCTCGTTTTAAATCAGTTTTCTCAATGCCATTTTACTAAGACTAGGGATGGAATTAATGTATTTATAATATATGCATTTCATATATACTTTACATTCTTTGGTGACAGAAACAATCTCTTAGGATTAACTACTTCATTACCATAGCCTCTTATGAACTAAATAATTTGACATATTTAAAAATAAATGAAACCGTCACATATCTCCCTAAATTTTAAGACACAGATTACACACATCTTTCTTGGATTTGGAGAAAAATTTCAGTTTTGGGAAAAGTAATTAATTTTCTTGACTCTAACTTTGACCTCTTCTGATGCTAGAGGTATGATTCCACTGTTTTAATCCCTTGGCATACTATTCCTTTCACTAATCTCTTATTTGGAAGATATTTAGACTATGTTTTCCCTTGTTAAATATCACCTCATTAATCCTAGTTATATACATTGTGTCAGTGCTAAACAACTTTCCTTTTTTGAAGTTTACAGCTATGTAATACTAGAAGATAATTACTATATCCCCCTTAGTCATTGTTTGACCAAGCAATGCATATTTAGTACTCATAATCTTTCCTTGTTAATCCCCTTACAGCTTCTGTTACTTACCCTCAAAACCTCTCAATTTTGTCAGCAGCCTCCCAACACTACGCAAGAGGAATTAAACCCATTAATCTGAAGGCAAGATTTACTGGTGCTGTGGATAAAGGGGCTGGTACCACAAGCTGTTCTGCTTCAGCTGGACACACACAGCACCTCATAAAACTGGACTTGGGTGTCACCATTCCCAAAACTGGATCCCAACATTACAGAAGTTGATGAAATGCGCTTGAAATCTGGTCCAATTTAAACTTCCTCTTTGCTGTCTTAATATTGACTCTGCCAATCCAGCCCCAAGGAGATAATTTTCTATGGGAAGTTCTTCATTCTCAGGCAGATCACTGTGACAAAATGAAAAACCACTTTCCTGAGTAAGAGAAGATTTTCACAGAAAGGAGAAATCCCACACAGAAAAGCAAAGTTAGAATTTGTATTTTTAGGAGCGATAAGGACAGTGCTGCCACATTCTGTTATTCCAAAGAATTTGTTTAGTAGTTTTTATATTTTTATGTATTTTGGTGTGAAATGCACTAATCACCTTTAGATTTACTGAAAACTGTCTGGACTGCTGGGCTCAAAGGATAATAATAGGTTATAGATTATGTGAAATTGGAGGAGTTGGGTGGTATATGAAACATCAGCCTTTCAATTTAGACTGGCCTTAAAAAAATTGAGGGTAAAGCCTACAGAAACCTCATGAAGTTCAAAAAGTGCAAAATTCTGCACCTGGGAAATGATCCCATTTTGCACCTGCCTCGTTAGAGGTCAGGAACCAGCTGGCTGAGGAAGAGCTCTGCTAAAAGGCCCAGGGTCACTGAACCAGACTTCTGAAGACAAACCAGTGGTGTGCTCTCATTGCAGATAAGATAAAGTGCATACAAGGCTGCATGAACAGGAGCATGGTCAGCAGAATGAAGGAACTTATTGTTACCTTTTACTTGGCACTGGTAAGGCCACACATGGAACACTGTCCCATTTTGGAAGGATGGATTTTGGAAAGCTGCCCAGCTTAAGAAAGATGCTGAGAAACTGGGGAGAAACACGCAGAAAATCACCAAAATTACTTCTGACATGACCTATAAGGAGAGACTCAAGCAGCTGGGCTTGTTTAGTCTGGCAAAGAGGAGGCTAAAGGGCAATCCAATAGCAGCCCACCACTATTTCAAAAGAAATGACATAGAAAATGGAGCCAAGCCTCAGTGGTGCCAGATGGTAAACCAAAGGGCAACAGCCACCAACTGCAGCTTGAGAGGCTTCAGTCATAGATGAGGAGAAATTTCTTCCCGTTGAGGATATTGCGTCAATAGAATAAGTTATCCAGATATAAGGAGTATCACTGTCTGTGGAGGTTTTCAAGGCTTGTCCAGAAAAATCTGCAGCTGTCCTGACCTATATCAGTAGTAGCCCTGCATCAGGCAGGAGGTTGGACCAAATAACTCCCAGAGATCTCTTCCAAAGGACAATTTTCTATTCTGTGAGCCTGCGTTTTGCTCAGAATCTACATTAGACTTACTGGGAAGCTCCTTTAATGTTTCTGTTCATGGCTTTTTATGAAAGAAAGCTTAAAATCCCAGCAAAAGAATTCTGCCACAGAAAACTGAACTGTTATGGCAGTTCAGGCATTGGCCAGGTGTGTCTGTTTCAGCTAGAGCTTACCCCAGTCATCATCTCCTGTTGGTATCTACTTCATCTGCTACCTGTACTCTTCACTCTCTCTCTTGCCACTCTCAATACTGTGTGATTTAAATACATAAACAGTTTCCCTAACACATGCAGAAATGAACCAAGTTCAAAACCTTGCTGTTAGGTGTGGTTAGCATAGATAATTTTAGCAAAACTGGGCAATTCAACAACCACACATGCAATTATGCTGTCAGTGGCAAAGGGAGTATAAAGGAAAAGGGAGAGCAGTAGTGAGCAGCTGGATGCAATAACAGCTTAACCACACCAAGCTGCAGTGAGAACACAATCTCCAACTGCAAGCACAGATCACTATCAAGGAATCCACTGGTAGGACATAAGATTAATTGTAAAAACATGAGGTGATTATGAAGCCATTGTGCCATGTGAAGCAGCACAAAAGAGCTTTCCATACCTTCCATAACCTCTTTTATTTGTAGACAATTTCAAATGCATAAGGTACAAAGAGAATAAAAGGGGTAGTATGTATAATTCATAAGAAATGTAAATTATTTCTGATCATTTCCAGATAAAAATGTGTGTGGGTGTTTGTGTGAGGAAATTCAGGAACCTAAACCAAAGAGTTAGTTAAAAGGGATGGAGATCAGTGTTCCAACAAATTGGACTAACTGGTCCTATTGAGACAGGACTATGCAGAACAGAAGCCATGAGCCTTATTAACAGTTGTCTGCTGAGTCTTACATTTTATATCTGTTGTCAGCTCTGAAAAGCCACCTCAAGAGTAACCAACTGAAGCAATGAAGACCTGCTCAGAAGATTTAATTGCTCATGTGCAGTAGGGGCCATCTCAGGGTCCTTGTTTTCATTTGCACAGAAACGGCGGTAGCGTGAGCAGAATATAAATGGGCAGGTAATACACCCACTGATGTAGATTTCTCCATTTACTGATGATGACACCATGTTTTCATAGTTTTTCAAGAAACGGGATGACAAAATCATGTGGATCCTATTTGGGATGAAAAGTAAATTATGCAGAAAGGGAAGAGATAGTTGCTTACATGCATTATAGACATTCTACCTTTACAGTAGCTAGGTTTACCTAAGGTACCTAGCCCAAGACAGAAGACTAGAAACATGGAACTTGTGATGGGAATGCTTACCAATAAATAAAATGCATAATCTGAATTGAGTCATGCCCAGCAAAGCAGCATTATAAACAAAGGAGCCTGAGGATGATAAAAAAAAGAAGTGTCTGTTTTGGCAATAAACTATTTGGGAATAAAATTCTTGATCTGCTCACAGCTTGGTTCTGTACAAAACAGAAAATCTAGCATGCTCTCTGCACCTGCTTCCTCCTACCAGATGCAGTGTGGATCTTCTAAAGCAGGTAGATTATAACAAGCATTACACGAGAAACTAGACTTGGATAGTTCGGGGATTTTCTGGCAAGGTGGCTATGAGAAATATATTCTGACGGGCTACTGAAAGCATAAAGGAATCCATGGCATTGACAATCCTCTTTCCAGTTCAAAAAAACTCAGTGCTAATGGATGAGTGCTCCCTTCGTAAGAATTTCCCAGTGGATTGAGTAGCATTGCCAAAGCTTCTGGTCCACTGCCAATGAGGATATAGAAAGTCTGGGTTTTTTCCCCTCTGCTAGAAGGAGTTGTACTACAGCCAATTCAGTCTCTTATACCATGGGGGTTACAACACTGGCAGTACACGTACAATCCTTACAGATCTCAGGAGATGGCAAAGTTTCAGAGATAAATTTCTGGAACTAGGCAGAGACAGTAAGGAATTAAATCACTCCAGGGAAGCGTACTGCTAGAGAGTCCTAACAGTAAAGACTAAAGAGCAAAGGTATTAAATTAAGCATGTTGTCTCAGAATCCTGACATATGCCATATCAAAAGACATTTCAGGATGAGACTAGGAGACTCTGACTATGAGGGAAAGGCAGAGGCAACTAAGCATGCTTCTGCCCACAGGACAGGATTACCAGATTGCAAATGCTCTTGACCCAGTCTAGATTGAATATAAACAGAAAAGTATGACCTTTCTTTTTTAAAAGAACAACATCACACTTGCAAGTATATTTTCACTTCCCAAGCACTTTCTCATATTCCCCTTCTGACCATTTGTCAAACATTCAATACATTCTTTATCTAGCAGATAAATAATAACATCTTCCAGGACATGTTAGCATTTGAAAGATTTTAATTCTTCCTAATGGGCCAAACTCCTGTTCCATTTTTTTCTTGTAGCACTGGTTAAGTTAGGTGGCTGGATCTGCTGTAGCACCATTCTTGCCTCCCCCTTCTTTCTTTAACTCTCAAGTTTGAGTCCACACTTCCACTGCTTTGCCATTGCTCTGTACCTTTTGCTTGCTCCTCTCAGCACCTTTTTATTCTACTGCCAGTTTTCCCTACTCACAAACCATGGTCAGGTGTCACTGCAGCATGAGCACTCTGGTGTAAATCACTGTTCCTTCCATTTTACCTGGGGTATTACATTTCATGCTTTTTTTCCCTTTCAGGTTCAGAACCATAGTTACAATAAAGATTTAGCCTTCTAATACTACACTATACTGTGTTTAGGAACATAAGGCCATCCCTATGCTCTGCCAGTTCTCCTTAGCATCTATGATACATGCTAGTTCTTTTAGTATCTCATTATATGTGTCATTGATATCTTGCTTGGCCTCAAGCCACATGGCAGCCTGACAAGATTATGCTGCAGTTTGGCAGTTTCCATACAGGGCACAGCTGTCAGCATCTCTTATCCTCCATTTCAGAATATCAGCTGGTACTGGCAAGAGATCATAAGCTAAGACTAAGCAGTAACTGTGCACCCTTTACAGCAAAGCAGAAATGGAAAAATAATTCCCGAGACCGTTTTCTGTCTTAGTCTTCTTGTCAGCCTTTTCTTACTGATGGCAAATCTGATAGCTCCTTCTTTTGTGTTTCAGCACTCCAAACCATATAGACTGGGTCTGCCCAGGCTCCCTCTGTTACCTGTTGCAAATGCACAGCACAGTGCCAGAGGAAATATCAAAAGAAGGCTGCTTATTACATATATGAGCATATGCTCTGCCTGTTAAGCACATACACTCCAGCTGCCTCTGCAGGCCACTGTCAGGAACAGAGGGAATTAGCTTCCTGAAAGAGAAGTCGAAGGCTGTCTGCCATGCTGACTAATGTCTCACTTTATTATTTTATGTCAGAAACTGTGAGGACCATATGATGTGAAATATAATATCAAAGGACAGATGAAAAGAAGTAAAAAGGGGAGAAAGGAGCAGCAGAGAAGATGAAAAAAGCAGCAGCAGAGCAAAATAAAATAAAGAAAAATCAGGGGGAAATGGTTTACAGAGAATGCCGAACAAAAACAAACTTAGCCTTCTCCAGAACAACATGTTGATTTTAGGTGTGTTTTTTTTTTTACCTGCATTATTTGATAAACTGATATATTGAGAACCAAACTGGCAGCCCAGGTAAAGATAAAATATCGCTGTCATGCAAGAGAAGGAGATAAATAGGATACATTCAAGAAAGGGGCAGTGAAGAAAAGTAGAAGCTGTACAACTGGGGTGCCTGTACCCAAGACTACTATAGCACTTTCCCTAGAGAAACAGGCACACTGAAAAGAGCCCTTGATGATAAGTCAGCCCAGGATCATCTATATGAAAGCAATATTAATAAAGTAGATGTACTGAAATACTCTGGGGCAGGCTAAGGATGCAAAAAGGACATGGATCTGTGAAGCCACAGAGGATGCCTACAGGTGGTAGTTGTCAGACTTAAAGATGTTGTGTTGCTACAGTTAGGACCCTTAGACAACAGAATTACTCATGCAAATAAGTGTTCACCAGTACCAGTGAGGGAGTTGCAATCTGGCTCACTACTGTGAGCACAGGTTGCACAAGAGAGCACCTTAACCCTACTAGTGAGCACACAACCTCCTCCAAGGGAAGCTCTATACACTGAAATACCCTTGAAGCATTGATTGCTGCATTTAACATAGATTCTGAGACCTATATCCAAAGCTAGGTAAATGTGTATATAGGTGATAAACAGGATACATAATCACAGCATCAGCACAGCCCTTAAAAGTGAAAATAAGTGCTCATCCAACAGGATAAAGAGAAGCTGTATAATCAGGCCTATACAGTCTGGCTTCTAAGCTATCACAGCTCTCCTTGCAGCCAACTAAAAGCACAAATTATCCACTCCTGCCTAGGGAGAAGCAGGGGGAGACCCATAGAGCACATAAAAAGCCACCGCTGCTGGGGTTGCTAGCTAGATCACCTACTTTGGAAGAAACTTTGAAAAGAATGTTAAATATTTCTCTAATTACAGTAAGGTTGCGGTGTGGGGTATATTTCTCACCTTGATTATTTTATACTTGAATTGAGCCCACAATGCCTTGCTAGTGGGATGCACTTCAATCCCCGAGGTCACATTCCAGGCAAAACTGACACCAGTAGTCTACAAGAAAATTTTTAATAGGTATCTGCTCTGTTCTAGGAAATAAGGTTTTAGACATGTGAACTCCTAATAATAAGCCTTATTTTCTCCAATATACTTTTGCCTGTGCTCTACTGCCTTCTTTGCTCTTACTTTTCACCCTGTGTTTTGTTCAGAGGCCTTGCCTGCAAACTGCAGGGCCACACGCAGAAGAAAAGGAAAAGAAAGGACTGGATCAAGGGCAGAGTAACAAATCCACATGGTAAATGATCTGTTCTAATGCCTGGCAGGAGCACTGGAGATCACAGAGGAGAGGATTTAGCTGGAAGAGCTGATGCTGTCTGGGGTTATCTTCCCTAGCTGAAGCCATAAAAAAGCTCCAGTGTGGGTACATGACCAGCATATGTACACACAGTCAAGACACATATGAATTTATTGCTTTGCAATGCTACACTTCATAGAAATCAAGATGTTATCTCCTGAAAGCTGCTGACTCTGTTAGAGCCTCCTGGTAAGTTTTTCTGATAAGACAAGTTAAAAAAGGAGAAATATATGGATGACTTTAAGGAGTTCCTTAAGTCATTATGACAAAAAGCCAGAAAAAGACAAGACTTTGAGTGTTTGATTTGAGCAGCTGACCCCTCAAATTCATGTACACCTTTAAACTAACTCCTGGACTAATTTTTACTGACAAGTATAGATGCAGCCAAAGACACACACAAATGTAGTAAATACATGCTAACTACAGACATGCAAATGCTCAAGGCCTTTCAGCCTTTATTTTGTGAAATCTGTGCCAAAAGGTCAGAACTAAAAATAAGTTAAAAAAAACCAACCACCATAGACACAGTATTCATTTAATCTCAGAAGTAAAAAGACGAAGACCTGAAATGTAACACAGGAGAAACACAAGAAAAGATTCTTAAGAAATTGTACGAAGCATCAGTATCTTGTGGAAGCCAGTGGTAGCAAATGGAAGCAGCAAGATGATACATTCAATCTACACCTCAAAAAGCCTGTGTACACCTAGGTCTCTTTCAAAAAGATTAATTCTTATTACTTTGATATTTCACTTGCAATGAGGGGAAAAACTTCAAAATTATTTAAAAACTAGTTGGATTTGTGAAAGAACACTGAAGTCTGAGATCATAACTGAGCTTTTTTAACTCAACAGAATTCTCTTGTAATTAGTTTTGCAAGATACTTACACATGTGTTTAATGGTAATCACCAGTTGAAATTGGTGGGACTGCTAGCATGCTTACAATTACAAGAAATGTTTAAGAATCTTGCATAAATAGAGACCTATTACCCTCAAAATGTATTGGGAGCCCATCAGGACATGAGTTTCTTGCAGTGTTCTGTGTATTCCTGTGTAATACATATTCTGTTCTGTGTAATATATACTTGCAAGCCACCAGATTCAACAAAATCTTTGTATTATGTTTATAGCTGCAATGAAAACCAAGCTAGAGCTTTAGAGTCTGTTACTTGTCAAAACAATTATTGTCTGCCCTAGCAGACAATTGTCCCTCAATTTTTTCAAGTTATTTCCACCTCTTTTAATGAAGGTAGGGCTTTTAACTTACTTTCCCACAAGAATAACATATGTACTTGTATTTTAGGTGGGAGATGTAAACAGGAATCTAGGAAGCTATGTTTTTCAATTAATAGCAAGACCTAGGGATTGTTCACTGCTGCTGTTATGAGATTCAGTAGTGTGATTAGCAGACTGTCTATCAATTCTATCACTCTTAAGCACACTATCTGACCTGACAAGCAGAACTGCCATGGCTCAGTCCTGCCACTACTCTTGCTTGAAATCTTCATAGAACCATCAGGGGATACTCTGACAGCAGCTGCCTGCCTTTGGCAGGCCACTCATATTTCTTGTTTGGTTATTTTTTTATTTATCCAGTTCTGACTGAGCCATCTCCATGAAGACATCAGAATCTCAGCAATAAATAGTTAAATGAAAAACATTAGTAAAAACTAAATTAATCAAAGTCTGACAGAAATAATGTTTTTTATAGCACCTGTGCCTAATACCACCATTCATCCCTTCTGGATGATACGGGTAAAGTAGCAATCGGCACTGCTTCATGCTGGGGATCACACAGCCTTCCTAGCATCAAAATCATCAGAAAAAGATTCTGAATCTTCAGCCAACAGAAAGGCTCTTCTTCGTCTGATGCCCTGGCCTGTGTTCCAGGCTCATACACTCTAATTAGGTCTGTCTGAGTCTGAACCAAAGGTCTTAGGAAAACTGCTGATAAATCAGAGTTCAGTGGCCTATTTCTGATGCAGCAAGAGGGAAAGACAGTATTACACCCCAGATCTTTCCATCTGCCAGTGTTTCCCTATTTACTAGGCTCACTTCAGCATTCCATCTCTTTATTGAGGTAGGCAGTATCTGAAAAGATTGGCACTTTTTAGAAGTTTATGTTTGTCAGGAAATGTGTGATTGGAGGAGCATGACCATAGAGCTAAAGGAATAGCCCTCTGAGTAATAAGTGTCCCAAACTAAGCTAAAACAGGCAATCTATCACTCAACATAGACCTAGTGCAGAAGGAGCTTTTTCTTGCATCTCACATCTACAATTTACAGGAAGTGTAGATATGACTGCAAGTGAGGTCTTTTTTTTCTGTCCATCCGGGATAACACATAGTGTTGAATTAGGGATTAAAATGGCACATTCACATTGGTTTGTATAAACCAGACCAACACATTTGGTGATCTTACTACCCCCCAGCCAGTCTTCTGGCACCTCTGTTCTTTATAGGCCCTCATCCTGAGGGCAGGTAGGGTTGCTATGTGCTTTGCAAGAGAAGGGCGTTTGAAGGCTGCTCTAATTTCTTTAGGCAAAAAGTCATCAGTGAAGTCCTTCCACCATCAGGGCCATGTTGAGGTACAACATGCTGGTTGGGCTTGTTACCATGTGTCCCATATATCTCCTAAGGTGGGAAAAGATGTGATCACCAAAAGAAAAAGTGTGGTACAGAGACAGCTCCAATGTCTTCCTATACAGCCTCGGCTAGGCATAGGGAATTCTTACTTAACAGCAGCAAAGGGAACAGAGCAGGACTGAAAGTTTGACCCCTGTTTTAAAGTCGGCAAAGCCTAGGGAAGGAAAAAAGCTGTGTTTCAATCTGCAGTTATTTATGTTATAGTGGAACATTCAAATCCATTGTGAATTTATGTGATTAGTATAGACTACATCTCCAGGTATCTGCAGCAAACCCTAGAGCAGGAAAGTATATCCAACTGTTTCTGCTCAGCCAAAGTTAACTATTATTACAGCACAGAGATATAATACTCATTTTGTTCCAATGAAATTGGCTGGCATATGTGTTTCTGTGAGCCAGGCAACAGGTCATTACTGAAATAGCAAAACAAACCTGTTCACCATTCTCGTTCCAGCACATTGCATTTAGATTTTAAGATCATAACTGTTGGATACCTCTCCTGCAATGATGTACAAGATCCACTCTGCCAGAAGCTATATTCTTTCATAAAATTACTTTGCTGTATCTTCCTTTTCCAGACCCATCTGAATATAACAAAATTTAACAGTCCTACAGACAATGCCAAATATCCTTCATTCATAATTAAGGTGAAGGCAAGCGGTACAAATCTCTAATTATATTTTATATCATATTTGTTTTCTAGTGAATTATTAAGTAATGATTTATAGTCTGAATTCCATATGTGTACCTGTTAATTCAGGGGGAAAAATATCAGCCCTTCATACTCATTCAGCTAATGGACATTGCTAATTGAAAAAATGTTTTTTGCACATATCACTAACTTTCCAATCTTGTAGAGAAGCTTGAAAAGTAAAAAAAACCCTAAAAAACAAAAAAACCCTCCCATGTTGCCTCCCATCTTCCAAAGCAGGAGGTGGTCAAGAAAAAACTGAAGTTTAAAACCAAGTTTATATTCCATGCATTCATTTTCATTGTGTGCTGTGCTTCCTGCAGGCAGGATGTTTTCTGCAGTGGCATGTCTTGGTCATCTCACACTTAAATGCTCTAATCAGTTTAGGACTAGGCTACAAAAATGTTTCTGAACCTGAAAATGTCTCTGGATTCTTTCATTGAATTGAATTTTTCCTGCAAAAGAGCTTTCCCTCTCAGAACCAAGGCTGCCTCCTGAGCTGGATGAAAGTCCTTGCAAGAATCCTCGCTCCATCCTGAGCCACTGCTTTTGTGGGAGGACTGGTCCTTTGATAGTAGCAGAGAAAATCCCTTAACACCATGAAGCCAGGAAAAGCAGAATTAGAGACTACCTAGGGCGAGAGCTGCAGTACCAAACCCTATGGACATTTCTTTTCTACCTTTTTTTGCATTTCTATGATTTTCTTCCTAGGTCCAAGTAACTTCTCTTCCCAGTGCAGGTTTCACTGCATGGACTGTGAAGTCAGGAAGCTTGGCTCACTCTAAAATGCAATTTTGTATGCACTTCTGTGTGTCCTAAAAATCAACTGTTTGAGTTGAAATTACCACGTTTTTATTCGCTAATGAAGTAGAGAGGAGTCTGAAAATCTAAACACAAGCTGTCTTTCTTCTTTCTAAATTGCACAATCTCTGTGGAGCTGATGTATAATTTTTGACCTGTTGTAGCTGGCAATACTGAGAATCAGTCCCAAGCAGCCTTGCCTACTCTTTCCATCACTCCCTAGAGTATCTGAGTAGACATGAAGCAGAATGGCTGCTTTGCACACACACAACCCTTTGTACCTATCCCTTAATATTAATTAGCATCTGACAGTACATGCTCTTTACAAAGCAGCTGTAAGGAGTGCTACAAGGATTGCTGCTCTCTCGTTCCTCTGTGGCATTTTGATCTGTTCTCAGGAAACCTCCTGCAGCTGATGGAACTCCAATTCATCCACTACTAGAGCAGAGAAGCAAAGCAGAAACTTGTCCCATAGTGTACACATATATATCCAAGACTTTGACTTCAAAGCTGTTTGCCAGATGCTTTCCTTAGTTACATGCTTATTTTTCATAATGTATCTGGCTCCCATATTCACATGTCTAACCTTGGCCTCATGGATTTTGTACTGTATGATGTGATTATGACCTAAATGTGGCCTGAAAACACATTCTAGGAGGAGAAAGTATTGTTTTGACAACTCCAGACTATTTAGTAGAAAGTATTTTTTGTTTGTTAAAAACAGACTACTTGGTACACAATATTTGCTGACTATAACACTTTAAATTTCAACTGTTAGCACTTTTCAAGTGACTCAGAATAATTTTTAGAAGACAAAAGAACTAAAATTTTTAACTGAATTCAAAGAAGAGAATTAATCAGTTCATAAAGTACCACACATTAACCTAATTGTCTGCCTCAGGAGTCTAACCTCTAAAGTTGATACAAAGGTAATCTGAATCCCCCTTGTGAGGACTATTCATATCCTTTAATTGTTGCAATACAAGATACTGTAGCTTTGAGCTGGTTGCCAGTTCTTCAGTACTCTCAGCAGAGTGGAGGACACCATTGGGACTCATTTAACTCTGACTTTCACATTAATTTTGCTGTGCTGTGAAGAGCAAAGACAAAATCAATGTCCATCAGTGATTATTCAAGGTAAAATATCTAGTGATATTGAACACCAATGGTAGTAGTGAGCATTAAACTTACTTAAGAATTGTGGAGTTGACAAAGCCATTTATTCCAGTTTCACTTAATTTTCAGTGAGGCATCCAAGCTTAGAAAAAACATAAAAATTACAATGGAAGTACTGGATTACATTTCCTGGCAAGTTAGATTTTAAGTCAACAAAATATATTGTAAATAGAAACTTTTTGCAGTGCTCAATTCAGGAAAGGCTTCAATTGTGCAAGGAGATGCTAAATCTCTGCGAAGTATATTTTGTGACCAAGGGAGCCTTTGTAACAGCTGTGTTAATGTGGGCATTGGAAAGATGGTATCTGAGATGCTCTTGGCTTACAGCAAAGTAAGGGATAAAATAAACATACATAGTATTTGTTGAAATTACAGTTTCTTACAAAAATAGTGTACATAGTGTGGTCAACACAATATTTTTTTCACTGTAATGAAATCCAGTGTGTTTAAAGGACACAAGAAACAATGAGGAAACAAATGAATCCTTTCCAAAACAAAGACTAAGCTCACAACAATGGTGAATGCAAGCAGAGCAAGCAGTCAAATGAGAAATGCCACTAAAAGGGTATAATAATGATTATGTCTTTGATTTTCTTGTTTCTCATGCTCTAAGCACTATTCACTGCCTTTGACCTATAGCAAAATCTTGTACATAAGAGACAGAGGAAAATGAAATAGGATTTAAACAAACAAAATCGTCTTAAAAACATAACCCACAGGGGGCATGGAATTTTTCTCCTATATTCAGTTTACATTTTGTTCTTTATTCTGGCATCAAAATTGTTAACTAATTAAATTTTCTCTTCTAAGTCAAATTCCCACTATTCTAACAATGCTTTTTTTTTTTTTTTTTTTTTTTTTTTTTTTTTTTTTTTTTCATCTAGCCATAAGAAGACTAGCAGTATTTGAACACATTAATCTCTGCAGCTAAGCAGACAATAAAACCCCTACAGAGCCTCTTTCATACCACAACTGTGTATTGTTTGAGGTAGCATCATTTTCCAATGCACTGCATGGACAGTACAAAGTATTGCCCTAATCCTATGCTCTGATCTGCCCTAGAGGAAAATGCACCTGCCCAGCTGTCCAAATCACAGCCAAGACCAGAATGTCTTCAAACTGTTACAAGGTTTTACTGTACAGGTCTACTTCAAAATGAGTTTAATGGAAGATGAGTTTGAACCTCCTAATACAGCTAGAAAACTGCAAAGCCAATGAAAGAAAAAAAGAGAGGAGGCAGAGTGCAACACTGGGATAATAATTAGTTATGTTCAGGGAATGATACATCTACATTGAAATTACTGGCCACAGTTATTTGATGTTAATACCTTTTAATTGCTCATTTAAAGGTAAAGCATATTGATATTATTGTCCCTGTTTCAGGCACTCAAAGCACCTTTCCTGAAGTGACAATCTCAGAATCAGAACTAAGGCCATCTCTCCTGCCTCCAAATGCCATGCCCAATTAACTACACCATAGCTCCCCACTGGAACAGAATCTGTGCTCATACAGGAAAATCTGTGTGCATGCTACTCAAGGAAATTAAAGTGCAGCTATAAATCTCATCTAGTAGCTGCTGTCTGGCCAGCTGCCCAAATTAAGGCCAGAGGTGTCCTCACTATAAAGGAAAATATTTGCTGCTTGTAAATTGATTTTTGTTTCTTCTTCCAAAGGAAAACAAAAATAATCAGCCATGCATATCCAGCCTTCTCAGTTTAAAATGTCACACAATACACCCTCACAATCATTCAGGTGACATTCTAAGTTTATCTCATGCAATGCATTGTAAGTTCAAGGGACACACCAAGGAGAGTTCAGTGACATGTTAATTATATCTCCAGCAAGAATATCCACTTAAAAAAAAATGTGTGTGGGTATAGGTATCCCTTCAGAAGGACAAGAGACCAAGGAGATTGTTCTTTTGTTCTTATTTGAGAAGGACTACACACTTCTCAGTTACCAAAATAGGCAATAACCTTAACAATATACACTTAGCTTAAATCCACTTGCTGAAATAAAGCCTGCGGAGTGCCAGTAAAAATACATATACAATAATTATACTGATGATCCTGTGCTGTTCAGCTGGGAGGTTTTGAAATGGAGATTTGTGGCTGAAGATGATAATGTTCAGGTTCAGGATGTGGCTTTTCAAAAAGTAGTTTTGAAAATAAATTAATTGTGATGCAGGTCCATCGGTTCAGATAATTTTGCATTATACATCTTCTGTGGAGCAAGCAATTGAACCCAACTTCTGTTATTATTACTCAGAGCACTTATGCCCCTGCTGCTGAAGAAAAAAAGTTCATAAACTCAGGTTTGCCTGAGATGGATGAGCTATAATATGCTTATCAGAAGTCACCTACTGTTTTATCTTTTATTACACATTTTCAGTGCTTCATTTTTCCATTGCCATACGAGGTTGTTAATGGAGATGGCCAAATGGATCATGTCAAATTGTATCCCCAAATACATAAAAATACAGTATGTTACTATATATAAGAGCAACAATTCTCATGCCAGTTTATCATCACTGCTACTATCATCTGCACGGATTTGTGCAAGTGTTTTTATCAAAAAGGTTTGAAATGGTTCTCCTGGCATCATCTGGAGAACTATATTCTCTCAGAAGCATATTTTTGTCCCCTCCAAACTGATGACAGATTTTTAACTACTGGAAGCAATTAAACAGATTTCTTTCAAGCACCTGATCTCCACTGAAAATATCTTTCAAGCATATATTTCCTCTAATGTTTGACAGTCATTCCTGCATCATAATGTAGGGTGAAACGTATTGTATCATAATATGTACATACCTGAGATGACAGTTTTGCACTCTAGGGGGTCAATCACAGTTTAGCAGTAGCAGCAGATAATTTGGTGTGTGTTGTGAAACCTGTGTGAGGATTTAGGTACCTACTTGAACCGTTTACCTGTCCTGAGCTCTGTGTTGCTGCTTAGTTCAGTTATGGGGATCCTAGCTCAAAGATAAAAATGCTATACAGCAACATCCATAGTACAGATATGCTAAACTCAAGATGAACAGAGAACACTGCCTTGAGCCCTGTTACTAAACCTTGTATCACATTAGGAAGTTACTTGACAAAGAGCAGCTCATGCAATTAGTTGGCATTATTAATAAACTGTCCCTCAGCTGTTAATCTTTGGCAGAACTGTAATTTGTCAACCAGGAAAACCACTTCTTTTTATGCTAATCCACCAATACTACTGTACTCTTTGTAACTCACATCTTTAAAATTCCATTTGTTTTATAATGGTGTCCCCCTAGCAAAAAGAGCAATAATGTTAAAGAGTTTTTGTATTGGTACTTATCTTAAACTACTACATATTTTGTCGAATGAATGGGAAGAGATTTGGATATGACTTTAGAAATTAGTTTTAATAAATTGTCAGTCTCTCATTTCAGAGAAATGTTTCCCACAGATTAATATTTGCTATCATTAGTACTTGCACCACATCTCAAGGGCAGAATTAAAACATACTTCTAACTCAAACCAACACAAATTGCAGGAATTATCCTTTTAAAAATAAAGAGCTGAAGGCCATGTTGTAAAATGCGTCCCCTACTACTTCTCTGGTTTTCATCTTCCTGCAATATGAGCTTTCTGACAAAAAAATCTTTTGAGCACAGCCAGGAATGCAAAAGAGAAAAGTAAAATGGAGAGTCATCACGATATTCCTGTTAGCAGCTGATGCAAGGAAACTGGGTAGATGTCCAGCCACACACTATGTTTAAGAATAATGCAGCTCCCAGAACACTTTGTCCTTTCCATAGTACAAGAATTAACACCTGGTTTCTGAAACATTAGGTCAGAGAAAGTTCCCAAGTTATGCCATATGCCCAGCTTTTTATCTGGTACTTTAAAGATCAAGTTAAGCTAGGTGTCAGTGAATAACAACATTAAACACTATATATGCATTTCTTTTTTTGTTAGAAACTACTGGATCCTTATTATTAGTGCATCTCTAATAATTTGCACATAGATGTTCCAGCCCAGATCATTTGCTTTGAACCATGAGAAGAGAGAAGTTCTGGCTCCTGAAAGTTACTGATTGCAGAGGCCCATAAATATTCTTGGGATACATTAGCTAACACAATACTTTATCTTCACTTCCTGATTATTATTCCAGTAATTTTAACCTTGGCAGAAAGTGTTTCAGGACAACAGATGATTTCAGTTTAATATTTGAGAAAAGCAGTTTTTTGAGAAAAGCTACTCATACAGCTGGGCCAGACAGTTAATGGCTGCATAGATCAGATTTTTCCATATGCTATAATGCCCAGAACGCTCCTGTGTTCAGTGAAGACCCTTCACCTCTGACTTCAGTTTTGGATTACGTGAAAATTACCTACAAGAAGATTCAGATTTTGCTAGTGTTGTAACAAATAGAGAAAAAAAGAGGGAAAATTTCAGGGCTTAAGGAGAAAAGAGTGTGGATTCTTTAATAGAACCCTATAAAACACCTGTGTAGATACCTGCTTTCTAACTTCCTGATTTTAATCTTATTTTAAAATTAAACATTAAGGATAAGTTTTCTGTTGATCTAGTATGCTATGACCTTAGCTCAGGGAGCATCTCTGGAAAGAAAGAACTGGAAACAGGTCTTTCAACAGGACTGATACCCAGGTACTACCCTTTCACTACAGCCACTGCCTGGCCATTTGCCATTTGAGTCCAGGAAGCAGGGATCAAAGGCCACAAGTGGCATTTGAGTACCACAGATCTGAGCCTTTTCTGGAGGGTCTTTGTTTCTACAGCTCCAAGTGGATATTGGCTCTGGTGGTATCTAAAAGAATTGACCTGAACCTCTGAAAAGTAATACTACTGCAGGTTCAGTCATTCCTGCCATGCAATACCACAACCATATTGGCATCTTTATTTTCAGTGACCTGTATCTGTGCAGGAAGGCTCTGACACCTCAGTAGAAGAGTACATAGGTAAGCTGAATACCACCTGT
Source organism: Heliangelus exortis (assembly GCF_036169615.1). Taxonomy (NCBI): domain Eukaryota; kingdom Metazoa; phylum Chordata; class Aves; order Apodiformes; family Trochilidae; genus Heliangelus; species Heliangelus exortis. Next base: position 5,484,305 of record NC_092434.1, read on the forward strand.
TCTGCACAGAAATAAAAATAATAAAAAACCCTAAAAAACACCAACAAACTAAAAAACCGACCAAGTAACCAATAAAATACCCAAACCCCCAAAACAAACAAAAAAAATTGAATACTCAAACATTTGTGTAGTACTTGAGTAATATTTTCATTCCTTTATATCAGGAATGAAATTCTGGCCTGGAGGATGTCACCAGGAGGTCTGTAGTAGTGCAGGTGTAGCAGCAGTATTTCAGCACTAAGTCTGACGATTGGCTTTGCCAAGGAAATGTCAGTGGTGAGGCGCAAGAAGCACTGACACTGCGTATGGGGATGGCTTCTACTTTCAGCCACAAGCAGTTGCCATGATGCCCTTCATGCCAGGGCTCAACCTGTTCACCAGACAAACATCTGAACAGTTCTTAAGTTTGTGAGACTTGTATTTCTCACTCACTCTGCAATCTATTTTCATGCTGTGTTATGCTGTTCTACAAACTTCTGATTCATATTATGAATCACTGTGTTTGTAAGCATTTATTTTCTTGCACTTAAGTATCAGAGTTTGGTTTTATTTTTAAAATTGCCACAAATACCAGGTTGAATAGGCATCCGAAGGGATATTTTCACTCAGGGGACTGGACTCCTCTCTTTCCATTTTGAAGAGGCTCTCTGTATGTCATCCTTTGTTGAGAGGCAGCACAAACCCCGGGCTCTTTGTAAGCCTACTTATTATCTCACTTGGTGTACTAACCTTGAACTAAGTTTCTACACAAGTACAAACCTAGCAAAGGTGTCATTTGCTTGTTTACAGTGGGACAGAAGTGATATAAGAACTTCTCTTCCCATTTTACATAAAAATAAGATTCACATATTACGTATTTCTTAAAATTTGTGGTTCTTGCTTATGCTTGGTGTTACTTAACAAGAATTTCTTTTCATTACTGGCATGGTCTTTACCTTCACAGAAAAAGTAACTGATACAAAAGGAAATGAGAAAATGGCTTCTGAGACTGTATTATTGTTTGTGAAGCTCCAGAACACAAAGCAACAATAAGGAACTGCTTTAATTTGAAAAGAATTCCTTAAGTGATTGCTTTGCTTTCCTGTAATTTAGATCTGCCAGCTTGGAAATGGCTATTTAAAGGTTTGTGGGCTTGTGAGGGTTGTTTGCATCATTTTAGAACTGCAAAGTTTTATATTAGTTGTAGGTACTATCACTGTAACTTGACTGTTTAAATCTCCTAGTTTTACTAGGCAACATAGATACCTTGGGATATATTTTACACTTGGCTGAGGCTTGAAATCCTTTTCTGGTGGTGTAAGTTGCCCAGTAAATGTGTGCCTATTAAATAAATTGCACCCATAGTTTAATGAATGGTGCAAAAACATGTATCCCTCAAGGTTTTAATAATAAAAAAAAAAACCCTTTAAATACCCTGCTAGCTTATTGCTTTTGAAATTCATTCAGCTTCTCTCATGGATCACATTTTGACAAAATGGACTTTTACGTGCATATTTTTAAATTTTATTTTACCAAAGTCACATTTTCAACTGAAAACACATAAAGGGAAAATGTTTAAACTAGCTCTAGCTATAACATTACAATCTAACTGATAAGGCCAGCAGTCTGTTAGTATCACCTTCAAGGACTAAATTTATTCATGATGTTAAGGAGGGCTGAATTTAACACTCCAAAAATATAAGTCAGCATGATTAACATTTATGGAGAAAGGACGCTTCTCATAAAGGTAAAAGGCCATGTCTGTGTCAGGTGGATCCCATGGAGTTCTGATGACCTAGAGGTGTTTGTAAAATAGTCTCTATGAATACTCCTGGCTCATTTGTTTTTGATGCATTACAAGACTCCTCAGATATATTTCCATGCAAGTTCATTCTACAAATGTATTATCTTTCATATACTCACATATAATCTGAGGATATCTGAAGACACCTGAAATGCAGATTTTGCAAGACCCACTTGCCAGGTTTTTTAAACTGTAAAATCTTGGACACTGTCAACATAGACTGTAATACTGCTTGTCATTAATGCTTCTCCTGCCTTCCCCAAAAACTTAAACACTCCTTTTATTTTTACATACAACTTCTGTATATTTCCCAATGGGAAACAGTTCATGTTAATTCATTAACATCTACATTTAAAAAAAATAATAAATTCTTCTGTATTGCCTGGAAACATTTTCATAGACTTCACCAGAAGGAACAGATTCAAAACCACTTATAGTAGTTGGTAGGCAGTTTTGTTTTCTGGAGCATCCAGAGAAACCAACTGTTTCCAAAATGGCCATCACAAGTGATTTTTGATGCTCAAATTTTTTTGGTTTCATTACTGTATCAGCCATCCCCCTAGCCAATGTACGAATAAGGGTGTCTTGTTTTTTGTTTGGTTTCTAATGAAGCTGCAGCTCTCCTTTTTGTATAAATAATGTCATGGAGCCATTTAACTGTCTAGAGAGATTGTCTAAATTATATAATTGTTACCTATAATATAGCAAGCGATCTATAACTAAAAAAATTGTGGCCATGCTGTCCTAGCAAAGATATATCAGAAGACAGTTAATGTCAACATAACTATAATTTACATATGCTATAATCTTCTGGTTCAGGACACTTTGTTTTGTACACAAGTTTCTGAACTGACTTTTGCTCATTTTCTTAGGAGTATATTTTTTGTCATCAATGCTTTCACTGGGTGTCCTAAAAGAATGCCATGATGCATTTATATCCTTAAAGGTTTGCCACTGTCAAAAATAACAGACTCATGCTAAAGCACTGACTTTATCTTCAGCTCTGAACTAAGCTTCAGTCCAGAGGATCTGCCAAACCTGGTCTTGCTTTGCCCATCCTGAGTCACAGGTGCTAATTCTACATAATGTGACTGCACCTCTGTGTGTGCTCGTCTGAGATTTTGCAGTAAACATGCCACAGGAACACACATTGAAAACATGATGTCTTTCAAAGCAAATCCTTCAGAGATGATTCCCTAGCTCATGATGCAGCTGAGAATAGATTTTGAAAACTTGTATTACCTTAAGCAGTAGAAAAATTAACAAAGTTGGGTAGTGCTTGCTTTATGAGGTTGCACAAAACTGTATCAGCCCATAATCAACATCATGAAACAGGCACATTTTTTTCAAGGCTCCTATTTACCAAAAGAGGCTGCACTAGCTTTTTACAAGATACAGCAAACATCTGCTTAGGTTTAGATTGTGTTTGCTAGAGTGGACCTTGTGGCTGGAATTGTTTCCCAACGTTTCATCTGTCTGACCTTTTGCTGAGCATTTTTATGCATTCCCACTGCTCTACAACACAGAAGCAAAAGAACAGTAGAAGTAGGATCTCATTTGTTGATCTCATGGTTGTGCTACACTAATGAGTTTGTTGTTTATGCTAGATTAATTCATATCATAAAATCTGAATTCACCCATAAAAGTTTTGCTTACATTGTTTTTTGGAACTAGGCTTAATTGGACTGAGTTTGGATACAGTACAAGGGTTGCCAAGGAGAACTATTCCTAGAAGTTACATACTATGTTTTACTGTAGCTGTTCTAAACATAATGCCTTGTTCAAAGGGAAGATTGGTATATTTTACTCCACTGGGTTGGTAAAAGAGAAATGTTCTAAATAAAGAGACAGAGAAGTAAAAAAACTAATAAAACCCAATCAATGAGCAGTAGTAGTCTAAATGGCTCGACACTAGCCACTACTGATGTGTGAGATGTACTAAGTCACAAACATTGAATGACATTTTGCCCAGAAATGACCGGCACTAGTCTGGTCATAATAATAAAATATCAGAGGTGGCAAAAAAAATACAGGACAGTTGGAGTTTGAAACAAAAGAACTAGGCTTTGTTTTGCTTGCTTGGCAGTAGATTACTGAAACTCCTTACACTGTCATTCTCAGACACCGAACTTAAACCTGTAGCAGCTGCAGCAGCAGAACAAGGGAAAGGGAGAGTATGGCAGGACCGTGCATGAGAGACCAATTTTGGACAATGCCAGCCTCAAAGACAGGGTGATCACTTAAAGGTCCTGAGAGTACAAAGAAAAAGCAAAGACCATGTCCATTAACTCTAATTAATGTAATAAACCTCCCCTGAATTTTGTTCTAAGTTCAGGTGTGTATTGTTTCCCCTTTATATCAGTCTTTCCTTCAAGTCACTAGGAGTATGTGTCTACTTTTCCCCAAAAATGGAGATTCTACACAAATGTGGTCCCATAGCAGGAAACTATACAGTACAGCATAAAAGAACCTTTTATCAAACTTAAAAGGACTAATGCATTTCCTTCAGCAAAAGCTCTGCATGTTCTCCAACTCAAGCAGTTTATAAAAGGCCAAGGATTTCTGTTTAAAATGCGGGTAAAGCCCAACTATTCAATATGAAATCTCAAGCTGTTTATTTGGGATCAACATTTTATGTGGTATGAAGCATGCCTCTCTAAAACATGTGCTGAAATGTCAATACCTGTATTTTGTGGAGAAGTAAGCCAGTGGGAAAAGAGAAAGATTTTTGTGTTTAACGTCATGGGTTAGCACTGTTTCCAGCTTTTGGGACAGGCTAGCTTAAATGCAACACAGCACCATACCCAGAGCCTGTCACAATTTGTATTTTCATAATGAAAGATGTGAACAGTTCTTTTTAGAAAATCTTTTACCAGCCATTTTTTAGTATCGATTTCTTGTCATTGTTACAGAACTACAACACACAAAAGCATCAGGTGCTACAATGGTGGGCACTGCAGAGCTGAATGGCTGGACATTCAAGCTCTAACAAACCCCGTTATGGTTTTAGAAGTTACTTCCCCAGCTGCCCTCTCCACTCCTCTGTCAGTTTAGCACTCCCATAGCATAAGGACATGTATGCCCAGCCTTCAGCCATTAGAATGCAGAGTCTGACATTTTAGCATAAATCCATTTTTACGTCTGTACAAATGAAGTGTTCTGACTCAGGAGCTCTGGGGATGGTTTAACACTTCACCTTTCACAATACTGAAGGCACCTCCTATAGCAAAAGCAAATACATGCTTAGATTCCTTAGAAAAGTAGTTTTCAGGCCATTATACCATCTTAAACTGACAGTGAAGGCAATAGACTGAATAACACAACGATGTTTTTTAACTTGGTTCTTAATAAAATTGAGGATTATATCACAATTACATTAGAGAATTATATGGATAAAGAACTGTAACCAGGGAGTTTAATTCTAGCACTGACAGTGAATCTAAAATTAAAAACAAACAAGACAAATTGAAGCCTGAACCGACTCCTACATATTCCTCCTTGGAATTTCGATGCATTACTTTGCAGTTAATCAAAGTCCCCTTCTTTTAACCTTAACTGTTAGAATATCTCTCCTGCCTGAATGTCAATATGAAGCAATAGTGAAGGTCAATGAGAGTACTTTGCCATTCACACCATGTCCTTTATCATCATGTACTTGTTGGGAGTCAGGCAAATGAAACACTGAGTGACATCAGCATAACTTATGGTCTTGAAAACACTATTTTTTAAAATATATTTCAATTAAATGTGGAGCTTGTTGACAGACTCCATGAACTAGAGACACCTGGATAAGTACAGTGGGGAGGTGGGGAGCTGTGAAATGTCATTATGTGTAACTGAGCTGGGTAACTGTGACACAGGTAAAAGGAGACCCATTGTCTTTGGGATGGAATAAAGGATATTTGTCCTCAAGAGGTACTTTATTGATAAAGAGACAACAATGTCAATGTCTGCAAATTAAATGTCAAATAAGCAGGCACAAAATCATTTGTGGCCACTATTACCAGGGCCAAGTATTGCTTTTCCACTGATGTCTATAAAAATTGATGATGCTCAGCAGCCGTGAATATCAGGCTCCATTCTCAATCACAGCCATGATGCTGATTACAAGGACAAGACCAAGAGATGGTGCATCTACTCCTTCCCTGGTTTTGCCACCCTTTATGAGGATAACAGAGGTGGTGTCACTACTAGGTGTGAAATTGCTGAAGTATTCCAAATACTTCACCAGTAAGTTTTTCTGTTTTTCAGACCAAGAAAGCAGTCCTCACCCCAGCAAGACACAGAAAAACCTAGGTGAAAGAACGGGCTACAACACCATGGAGGGAGAACCAGGGTTAGTATATAAGGGTGGAAAAAGTTCCTCATCGTGTGCTCTTCTTATCAGGATTTGGTCAGGCAACCTCATAACTCCACTGAAATATTTTGTGAACTATCAGATATTCCAGAGATAAGGACTGAAGAGGATCTTGCACAGATCTTATATTACACATCCTGGCCTTTTCAGTAGAATACAACAGAGAGATTCACAACGAGTACTGGAGAGATGTAGCATTATGCTTACACAAAAAGTGTGTTTATCTATGGACAAGTATGTTCCAAGGTTTAAATGGTGTCCTTTAGACATTAGCATTTAAAATGTATTTAGAAGTACATTAAACATTCTGAAAATATGGGGAGCTCAGGTGCTTAGGAGCTCCCATGAAATGATGGCTGTACTGCATCAAAGTGAGTTGAAGACATTCAGTATTTTTCTAAGGGGCATTCAGTGGCTAGCATTAACATAGCTGAAACCAATTTTGCATGTTCATCTGCTAGGACTTCAGAAGTGGTTAAAGGAAGTCACCCTTCACCTTCCCATGCATTTTAAAAATCATGGATTTCATAAGTAACAGCACTATAAAACCAATTAACAAAACTTGTCAAACTGAGGTACAACTGATACTTGGTTATCAGTGTTCTGTATGTTTATCTTAAAAATCTTTCCAGATCTATAATGACCACATTGAATGATCTTTCAGTATTTAGACACTCTTGCATTGTATTTTTTCTATATACCTTGACCTTAAAAGGAAAAAGTAGATACTAAAAATTGTGAAAAGATTTAATTCTGGTACCTGGATTTGCTGCATGTGTGAACTATAAAAAATAGGAACAAGCACGATCAGACTTGAAAACCTTATCTGTAGAGAAGGCTTTTATGCAGTGAGATCCCTTTATAATTAATCCAAACTCCTTTGGTTCTGCATAGTCTGCATTCACAGCCTCTTGGAAGAAGCATTTAGTCAATTAACTATTTTATTAACCAATTGATTTTTCCTGTTAGTCCTTAACCTCTTTGTACCTGTTAGGAATGGTTATGAAAGCTGAATAAATTGGTCTCTTTCATCTCTAAAAGGCAACAATAAATAATAAAACAGGTTGAACAAGGTTTCAGTGGGGAACCCAAATACGAATAAAAATACCTGCCGTGTATCATATAATATAAAATACTAACTGCTAGAAGCAGCATGGTATTTCAATAAATCACATTGTCACACTGACCTTTATTGATATACTGTTTCTCAACTTAAAGGATTGGCCCTGCTGCTTTAGGAGATCTTTTGTTGTGAAGGGCCTGCAGATTCATCACATAACAAAGATTATTTGCTCACCATAGCACTGTGGAAGTCTATATGCTAAGCAGAAGGCAAAAAACCCCAAATACTTTAGGGACAGTTTACGTTTATAATCACAGGAAAACAAACACACGTTCCTAAAGTAAGTACAAAATATGATTTATACTAGTACTTAGTATAAAGGAAAAAAAATACCAAAACAACACATTTTTGCAGCAACAGAAAAAATCTTACAGTAAAAAAAATCCATGTGCCCTCTAAACAAGTATTTCTTGCTTCAAGGTAAGAGGCAAAAGCAATGTGATCCAGATCCAGAACATAACTGAAGCTAAAATCTAAAGAAAAATCTAAATTATAGTCTAGAGATTCTTCCAACACATAGTCAAGAGCTCTAGAATATTTTCAGTCATATATAGAAGACTTCTGTACAGAGCAGTAAAAAGCTTATGATACCTAATGTTCTTCATGAGGTTCCTATTGCCTTAAATAATGAAGATCTCTAGCGAACTTTTGATACTCATGCGGGTTTGAATAAAATTCTGACTCCACATGTAGCTGTCCAATGAGAAAGGAAGTCATATTGTTTGCAATAAATATAAACAAAAACTATGATTTGAAGGTCTCTACCTCTTACTGAAGCAGTAGCTATTAATCTCTGGTTTTATGCTGCTCTGTAATGAAAAAGGTGTTGAAGGCTGAAGGTGAATATATTTGAAGAAGAGCTCATTGAGTGCTCAGTAATATATTCACTGTGCAAAGCTCCATGAAGATAGGTGAGTAGCCTGTACCTTGCAGAATTTCCTGTGCTGGAATTCCTGTTCTGGTGGGGTGGTCTTACACAGAATGTTATATGACAGGGACGGGTTACTGACTCTGTATCAGATGCTAGCATAATATCCCCCACTCTTAGAAGAGCTTTCAAAAGCTTTGCTACATTCCATACAAAAGCATCCCTTTCAGGGTTAACCTTCAGGTTATGCTTGGCTGCATTATATGTCCTTTCTTTTTCTCTCTGACAGCTTATATTCTACACAAATGTGTCCTCCCAGTTCCCCTTCTTCAGTCTCTTCTGATGTTCCACTAGCCCAGCCTCCTCCTACACAACCTTTCCCTACTCTGCTTATCAACACGTATTTTTCTAGCAAAAATTCTACCATTTGCTTCTTTCCTTGCACCTCTCCACCAGAGCCTCCCTATTCCAGGTGTTCATCCCATACATCAGCCAAGGCACTTCATCCACTGCCCAACTGAGACCACTGCTCATCACCACCTTCCCTTCTTTCCTATTTCCAATCTCCTCTCCACCAACCATAAATTTCACAAAGAACTCTGCATGACGGGGACAGAGACAACAAGTGTTGCATTTAAATACAAAATTAAAATGTTACCATATGGCACAATCAGATCAAAATTAAGCAAGATGTTCCAGAGTAATGCCTTTGCTTTCCCAGAATATACCATCAATGATGCAGACGTACCATTCCTCTGCTGGCAATGTTTATGTTGGGTAGTAACACAGAGAAGAGCTGAGAGCAATAGATTTGTTGACATTTTTGGATATACCTGTCATGCACTCTGCTTTCCTGGCCCCAGAACTCTACAGGAGAAACAGGGCATAACAAAGTTGATTGATTTGTGTTTGTCACTCATCCAAGCGGCTTTCGTTTTGGTGTCCCTCTGTCTTACTTTTTCATTTTCTTTTGGAGCCACTGAAATCTCACCTTCAAGAAAATCCAAGCTGTTGGACTTGTCATTTGGTTTAAAATGTCTGCACAGCATGAACAAAATTTACTGTCCTCTGAGCAAACTGTTTGGTGACTCTAATAGAAAACACAGCAATTCCTCTTTTATGCTCTGGTAGGAAACAATCTGCCTTTTTCTTTTCCATGAGGAAAAAAGTTTTTGATAGAATTTTGCTAGCTTTATATAAACCAGAAAATCCTCAAAAAACAGCATGCAGCCAACAGTTCTTACAGTGAATCTGAATAATTTAATATCCTTACTATGGTTTCCCCATAGATTTAAAATCTTACTTAAAGCAAAACTTTAGTCTTTTAAATCACCAAGGCTAAAATGTGGCTAGGCACTTATATGACTCTTGAAGCACTAAGCTCAGTTGAAATGTTAATGTCATTAGCACTAATATTTTTTTTTGTCTTTCTCATCCTAAAGTTGAAATCCATTGAAATGTTTGACTAGTGTATCTTGTCTCTCTCAATCTGCAAAACTACTGAATTCCTAAATAAAACTTTTCAACTGCAACACAGTTTTCAAAAGTGTTAAGGTCCCTGAGTTTTAAACAAGGAAACAGACTTCTCCCCCCCCTTTTCTTTTTTTATTGGTTACAATATTTTATATAAACTACATGGCTTGTTGCTGTCAGCTAGAAAGGCCCCAATGGGAGACCTAGGGTCACTAGTAGCTGAAGAGAGATACTGCACAAGTAGTTAAGATGAAAGAATATCCCAATGGGGTTTTGGACTTAGTTTCTTGGCTCTTGCAACTTGAAATAAATGTATCATCACTGTCTGGAGCCAAGAGCCATACTCTCTCACTCAGGAAGCTAATATTACAGTCAGACTTAAGCAGATGAGGAAGATAAAAACCTTCATCATTTATTTTATAAATAATGATACTTTGAAATTTTGCTGATAGGGACCAGATGAAAATTTTTACTGGCTTTGACAGAGACTGGGATTTCACACAAATATTTTAGGAATGTTCACTGCTCAGCAATTTATTGTTGATGTTTAGTACTAGATACACAAAGTGATATAGAAAGGGACGATGACTTAACAAGAAATGCAAATTCTCATACATGCTTAACTACTCCTATTCAAAATGTGGCTTGCTTTTTATAATCTTCAAGAATTCAGTGTCTTTCCAGGATTTTGTCCTTCTGCTTCTCTCCTTCCTTAAAATTAAAGACAAGAGAGACTGAATTGTAGAGATCTAGTGTTTGGTGTCTTGAGATTGAAGTCTAGGTTACTGTTCAGGTTTTGGTACTAATTTCCCCTGTGACCTTGTGATTGTTGATTAAAATTTTCAGTCTCTATCCTTGCAAATGGGATTAGAACAAGACTGTGCTTTATTTGGATATTACAAAAATACCTGTCATTGGTGAGTGCCTCACTGCGCTAGCTTATGAAAACAGTCACAACAGGAATACAAACATATCAGCAAAAAGAAACATCCTGTATACTTGTCACAGGGGACACTCACAGCCATCTGGGAACTGACCACAAAACTTCACTCTTCCAGAGTAATTTAATGAACTGTCTAGTCAGCTCAGTCTCCTATGGTTGGGAAGAAATAAACAACAACTCTTCACAAAAATTTCCAAATAGACTAAACCATGTAGAAAAATAAACCCCATTTCTGACCTCCTACACTGCCTATCTGTGAACCAAGCTTGGCTCACACACTTTTAAATCTAAGGATAAAGAGCAAGAAAGGAAGAGGGACTGCAGATAACCTGCTTAATTCTCTCACTTACTAAGTAAAAATGTTCTCTATACCTTGCTTTTTATCTTTAAAAGACATTCAACAGGAAACACATTCAATTAAGTGATTATGAATTAAATGATTATGAATCTTTTTCCACTGAACAAACAGGGTCCTCAGAAGACAGCTGTCAAAGTAGAAAACTGCAAAAGTTTCTAAATACTTAATATTTAGGAATAAACAGTCTCACGAGAAATTAATTTCTGCTAACTCACTGGGTCTGGAAAGAAGAGTAAGTCAAGAAATTCTTTCTCTTCTTTGGGTCATGAAAAAAAATTGTGCTTCCTTAACAAAACCCTCAAAACTCTCGTTGCTTTAAACAGAAATCTTGGATTATCTTAAACATCAAGGCAGAAATCAAAATGAGTTCCCTGGGAGAGACAATGCATGAAATCAGAATGCTGCAGCTTCAGAATTCTCACGGTGGAAACAGACAGAGCATCAATGTATGTACTGTGTCAAAAATAGCAGAATTAAAGGCCACATTATGTCCTTTGCCTTCACAATCATTCACAATTCATCTTAACTGAAGCTGCTTGCATATAAATAGAGTAGGAGAGAGAGGTAAGTGCCTTGCAGGTCTCAGTGAAATCACAAAAAGCAGGGAGTAGTCTCTTACCTGATCACTAAGTGCTCATCTGTTTTTAAATTATGCAGGACATTTCTGACCCCTAAAATAAAGCTGCCTTTTTTCCCACTGGATTCCTAAAGATCTCAGAGAAGTCTTGACTTTTGCCATTTCTTTTTCCTTTAAACATCAAGGAACTAAAACTGCAAAATGTGGCCTTTGCCAATTTGTTACTGATTTTGTTTTAGCTATGTTCCTCTGCCTTCTTGGCTGCTGCTGTCCTTGTTACCCACATACCTCACTAACTAGAGGAAAAGTGCAGATTTGCAGACCTTTGATCTTCCCTCTGTTCCAAGCATCAACAACACACCTTTCACTGTTTAGATCATTATAGAAAGATCACTCTGAGAAACAGAAGATTAAAATCAAGTATTGCAATGTAAACATGTTCCTTACTGTTATAAACTTCACTCTGCTTTTAAGCTGGGAATGCCCAAGGAGAGGTGCAGCCCCAAAAAAGCAGCAGCAAAAAAGACAATGCATGCTCTTTAAAAAGCAAGTCTCCTGTCTTGCACTATCTTGACCATAGCTGTCATTATAAATTATCTCACAGGAAAGACAGTTTATGGTCTGGGACACTTGATCTCAGACCACAGATCACTAGATCAGAGACAGGCTGCATGCCCTGTCATGCTTCTGCACTGTGATGAAGAACATGAGCGTTCATCTGGAGACTGGCACAGCTGGTGTGTCCTGGATATGGGCCGTTGCCTTTTCCATGGTAAGAAGTACTTATCACAGGTGGGTTGTGGGAGAGGAAGTCAGACCGCACACACCTTTTAACATGGGCTAGCTGAATATACTCATAAGGAGATATAAACAAGTGAATTTTACCTGTTGCTGAAAGAGAGTTCCAGCTTTCCCACTTGGTAAATCCCAACAGGATACAATGTTTCTCATCTCTAAGATGTAACAATGAGAGGTACTAATACCTGCCTCTGAGTACATCATTTGTTAAAATTGATCTTAACAGTAAAAAACCTAGACGCTAGGTAAGACTTTTCTATGAACTTTGGATATTTACTGAACATAGTTAAGTGTAACATGGGACATTCTATGGCTGAGTGACAACTGTCACTGGTCACTGTCTGAAGTGTGGATGCTTGGAAAATTTAGTCCAGAGTTATTGAAAACCATAATATCATGGAAGGGTAGAGTTTTGAAGGGACATCTAGCAGTATCTTAGTCCGACCCCTCTATGATCAAAGCAGCATCAACTAAAACAAGCTGCTGAGGATGGTATCCACTTGCATTTTGAGTACCTCCAAGGATGGAGAGTCCACAACCTCTCTAGGAATCTGGTTCCAATGCTCAATAGCAATTTAATCACAGTATACAAAGTTCAGAGCAAGTACCCTCCTCACTTCATTTTCTGTCTCTACATTTGATTTCATGTTCTGCCAGATCGATATAAACCTCATTTGGGTCCTGTGCATTCAGCTTCTGTTCCTAGAAGTCAAGGAACAGTTTTCCAGTGGTTTTCCTTTGTTTATAAGAGAACATGCCTTTGGCAAACACTGGTTGGACCAACTCTTAAAGGCAACTTACAGATATTCTTCAATTCATATCCAGACTTTACAACATGTCTGAAGAATATGGTCTGAAATAATGTACTGGGAGACCATGCTGAATGCGTTTCAGTAACTTTTTTATTATCCAGTTTATTCTGACCCTCTGACCCTCATTCTCACCTAACTCTTCTTAGCTTTTATTAGCTTTTTGAGTTAGCTAAACTGTTTAATGTCTCTTTAAAAATGCATAAAAATTCACTACAGACAATTACATCTGACAAATCAGCAAAACATTTTTGCATTTCTGGAACCCTGAACAGCTCCACTGTATTACCCCGTGAATATGTGTCCAAATTGTTTTAATGAGTTTTTAGAGCTGTGGGAATTCTAGGACTGGCAATTCATTTCACATAGCTTCAACAGCCATCAGATGTTTGTGATTTTCCTCTGCTCTGTGCTGAACTTTGTTAAAATTTGAAATGATGAATAAGAGCTATAAATCCCAGCACTGTTCTTGACCATTATGTTAATTTTAAAAAATAAACCAGTTAAACAATGATGTATGTTTCCAATGTACCCAATCTTTCAGACATCAGACTCTCAACTGCAAAGATAGAGTGATATCAATTTCATTCCTGTCAGCAGCTCAAGTAGATGATTCTCATGCATTCAGTTCTATTCACAGAAGTCAGCATTATGTTTGTTAACACTGATAAAATCTGTTCTAATTTTATGAACTATGGTGTGCTTAATCTACACAAAACATCCCCGAAGGATTTCAGAGAATCACAATTTGACTGAGATCAAAGCTCTGGCAAACATTCAGGAGTTAAGTTTGATTTGAAATGACAAACTGTAGACCATAAGACATGACTATGACTACAGCCCTTTGGGATACTGAATGGGTTTCAGATACAAATCCAATTCATGCTTTGATCACCCAGAAAACTGCTGCATACAGATAAATAAACTGCATCAGAAAAGAATAATTGAAAACTTTCATTTTTCAAAATAATTAACAATAGTACTTCTATGCCAGAGATGGTCACAGAAGTAACCTTCTAATACCTCTAATATAGACCTAACAGCAGCTCTATAAGCAGTGATTAAAGGCAGAAATATCACCTGTGAATTGCACAATAGCCTTTTGCATAAAGCACTGGAGTACTACAAAATAAAGAAAGGAAAACCATATTCAACAAATGTTTGCCTTCTCTTGAGGGTTAAGAAACCCCAAGGTAATGCAACCATGATAAATACCTACAATTGAACTGAGCATTACTACTTTACACCTAAGGATCTGACCTTATGTAAACTGTTGCAGTGCACAAACAGAATGCCTAAAAGCATAGATATGCTCTTCCAGTCAATCCAGATCATCTTAGGCTGTACAATTAAATAGGTCAACCTCAGCAGTTTGATAAAAGACTTCAAAAAGACAGTGCCATTATGGCTTTGATGTTTTGAAGACCTGAACTGCATTTGTAAGTGAATGCATTGAAAGCATTAGCTGAAGGAAAGAGTGCCTACCATAACAAGTAGGAAAAACAGTAAGAGAATCCATAACAATACTCCCTTACCTTCAAATGGAAATGCTTTCTCATTTAGCTAGGAAATTGGACTCATAAACCTTAGCTAAGTATGACCTTATTCTTCTGAGTGTCTATCATCACAGATAAGCACTGTATAGAAAAGAATTTTACATCTGCAGCTCTATATAGTCAGAACTGCTTATTATTATATCCATTGCTCGTAAACCAGCATCTAGATTTTGTGCTACTATACATAACAGGACAAAAAACCTAATTCAGTGCTTTATGTCAGCATCTTCTACATGCTGATATCTAACGTAGTAATTCTATCATAATCAGACAAAACATGCAGACAGGTCACAGAACTAGTGTAAGTTATTCTGTATTTCCTAAAAGAGAACATTTAAATATTTCTATAAGGGGCTCTTTGTTCCTGCAATTTACCATTTCAGCAGACTATGCAAATAACTTACTGTAGCTCATTTCACTGTGATTGGCAATTACAGTGATATAGGACATATTCACTGAGAAAATTATGTTATGGAAAGATGTATTACTCATACAGTCATGAGCAGTCACAAACCAGCCTTTGGTACTCCCTCTGTACATAAAAAAGAAAATAAGCCATCAAATTCTTCCTAAAAGTACATTTGAGGCTTGGTTTTTGGCTTCAAATTTAATCCAAAAGAGGAAACACATACACCTTTAGCCAATGTTCACAGTCTTTGCAGTCTAGCATCATACACCTGTTTTCAGGGCAAGAGTGCAGTATTAGGGCACTGGGACACCATTTGGACCCGGATAGTGCCTCTTTTTCCCTCTATACCGTGTACTAGTTTTCCTTATCTGCATGGAGGAGCAAGGACTTGGCTTGAATTTAGTGAATTCAACAAAAGCAGATACAAAATCCTGAACAGTCATTGGAAATGTGAAGACTGACTCTGTTTTGCCCACCTGTCTTCTTCCTACGGCTTGCCAAGGTAAAGCTTGAAACTGCCTTGAAATCCTTTTGCCCTTCCATACTTGCCCAGGGCAGGGCAAAGGCAGATTAGGTTCAATGGCCAATAGACTCAAGCTGGTAATTCATTCTGAACTCCTCCATCTGGGAGTACTTCCTTTCCTGGAATCCAGCTCATCACACAATAAAAACAACCAGTTTCTGTGCTTAACCATAAAAAAATATCCCAGTTCTCCAATGAAATGTGCCCTGTAGGGATGTTTCCACCCATAACAATATGAGCTACTGAAGAATTCTAAATTAAAAAAGACTAGCCAGTAGGAAAAATATAGAATCATGCTCCAGCAACATAAGTTTGCTCCATAAGACTCACATGTTTTTATATATAATCATAAATAGCATCTTCTACTAGGAAAAGACATTGCTCAATACAGGTATGATTTCTTTTTTTTTTTTCCCAATTTTATGCTGTATTATATACGTACTTCTAAGCTGCTGTCTCCTTATTATTAACAGATTGTTAAAATTTAAAGCAAACTAACTGAGTTTTCAGCCTCTATATAGCTCACAAAGAAACCTGGATCAATGGGGAAATATTTAAAGCACTTGAATATTCACATTATGAATTGCATTTATTGGAAATGTGGTTATCCAACTGCAAGACTCCAGAGTTATCAATTTCAGTATTAAACAGTTTATGCCCTTTTCCAAGCTATTTTAGATTAATAGTAACACAGACAGTAATCAGTCTTAAGTAGCATAAATCCCATCTCAAAGGCAATTACACCCATTAGCATGGTGTCTTCAGAAATCATCCATGATCTCCCTGAAATCTGGTTGCTGTTATAATGATTCCTCTGACTGCAAATTAATACTCTGATTTTTCTATGTCCATTGTGGGCTTGTTTACATCAGGAATATTTTTCTGAATTTATAATCATGCTGACTTACTCCCACCATACTCATGACATCAATTTTTGCAAAATCAATAGCAAGTTATTTAAAATTACTGGTTCTCATGCACTACTAGCTAGTTCTTTATTTTAATGATGACTTAGAGCTTCCTTAATTGAAAGCTTCATCTTCCAGCCCAATAGATAGCTATATATCACAGGAATGACTATTCCAAACTAGTCCAACACCACTTATAACAGGTCTGTGGGTAGCTGCTACATATTCCATCACTGCTCAATTTGCAGAGTCCTGACCCTTCACAGAACCCATTACTCTGCTGAGTGACCATGTTTTACAGATCAGTTTAGATGTGGATGTGCTTCAATTCTTGTAGTTCACCATACTCTGGTGTGGCAGGTGATGATGACAAAAATGGAATAGGCTTGATCTGTGAAAAAAATACTCGGTACAGACAGTTCTGTGAGACACTATATTATCATAGTTTCAATAAAAAATGTTTTATAAAACAAAAAAGTGTTCTAGAGTTGTTATTATCATCTGAAATGTTTCATTAAGTACACAGAAGCAAAAAGCTCCTGCCTTGGGACTCAAAAGGGCCAAACTTGACAAAAGATCTGCCTAGCACTTCTCCTGTACTAAGCTTTACAAAGAGCAGAAAGAACTTTTACACTTAAAGAAAGTGCTGTGTTTTTTGTTGTTTTTTTTTTAACGTGAGGAGAAAGTAGGAAATAAAATGATTATAAGTAAATCTCCCTTATTTAGCTTTGTTTCTAAAGATGCATCCTTGCTTCCTGACTCTAAGATGAAGCAATGACTTGCAAATTGTGGGAAGACCAACCATCCCCCCCTTAACCCTCTTCAAGACTTTCTTTCTGTCTCTTCTATGACCTGGTTGCCCACTGTTTGCTCCTCTCAGTCCCTCTGCTTGATCTACAAGCTCACAAATCGTTTTTGTAACCCTCTTCATATATCCTCCTGCCTGCCTCTCATTGCAGTCTCTGAAACCATCTCTGTCTTGAATATTCTTAGTTGCCAACAGTATTTGAAACCTTTCCCTGTCTTTTCAGAGGGCCCACTTGGCACACTTTTAGTCACTGAGGAACATAATACAAGTGAAGAACAAATGAATAAAACACATTTCATCTTTCATATACTCTACATACATAATCAGTATAGACACTTCCTGAGAGCAACACCACCAAAATCCTCCTTTATTTAGAAGTGAAGGTGAAATGTCTACCTCCTAAAAATCCTTTCCCTCTGTAGATCTCAAAGCACTTCCTAGCAGAAGATAGTTATTATCTCCATTTTATTCAGATGTGGACTAACAAAGCTTACTGAAATACTGATAAAATAAGAAAATCTTTTTTTATGGGTTTCTTCTCAAAACATTAAGGTGGTCAGTATCATTAAAGCTGGGGAAGCAAGCAGAAGGGTGACAGGATATGTTCTAGCTTCCATGGACAGTGAGCATCATACCCACATACAGGCCTAGTGCTCGAAAGAGAAAGCATAAAGGATCTTCATGGAAAAGACAGGATATCTCAAGATACAAATCCTTAAGCTAATGTGGTGCAAACACCAAGGTATATCAAACTATTTCAATTCATGTGACCACAGAAGCCTATACATAAACTTTTTAGTGCTAACCATGATACATTCTCTGTTACTACATCACAGTGCTTTGGATTTCCAGTGCTCACAATAAACTTAGTTAATTATCTGTTACAAATAACATTCAGAAGTATTCGCAGCAGTGTGTAAAAATAGAGTAATTTGGGATTCCAGTCATTAAAGAATATTCACCCTTAGTGATTGCTGCCATCATGGATGGTCTGGCAGCCATTTGAGCTCTGTATTTGCTGAGGATAATCATAATTCTTCAGGGAAAATTTATACACTCTTTAGCAACTCTGGATCTTCTGACTAAGCCCAGAGGCAATTAGGCTCTTTATAATGGCATCAGGAGAATCCCAGTGAGATTTTCCCCTGTGTCTCTCTCTTCCATCTCTCCCTGCATCTCCTCCATCTCTTAAGTGTATGCTAAAGAGAGGAGATATAGTCACATTATGTCTGTGAAAATACAAATGAAAGCTTTTCCTAAATGGCAGGCCACCTATCTCTTCCAATAGTGTTTGATAGGATGTGATAGAAGAGGGGCACAGAGTATCCTGTGGCTATCCTGGAAGACAGTATTAAGCTTCATTTGCCCTTCAGACATATGTCATACAAACCACCAATATTCTGACAACACAGGAGTGCCTGAATGCATGTACACACATTGAGCACTTGCTTCTCTTTCCTAATGCTACACAATTATAATGAAAAACTCTACATATTATTTTTATAACATAATTATTAATGTATGTACTAACCTTTCAAAGCCAATCAGAAAACTTCCAGATTTAAAATCTGTTCCACTGACACAGGGATCACTAAAGTGAACGACATCTCCATATACAAAGAGCCTTTGTCTTTGTGTCTGCATCTGCCTAAAAATTAAGGGCGTAGTTCATGCAGTATTGACCCAGGATGCAACTCTGCTGGAGTTCAAAGTCAGTTTGCTGGTACGCAGACTGCAAGAATGTCAGTAAGGGTAACTAAATATGCAATGGCATGTTAAGTGAAAGACTTCTAAATCTGTTGCATGTGGATTTTCCCATCAGAGTCATAAGGAAATTTGGCAGCATTTTATTAGGTGCCGTACACAGAAGCAATTGGGATCTGGCTTCCATCTTCTTTAGATTTTCTTTATTCAGGTGTGCAATAAGGTTACCCTGGAACTCTGCATTGTCACTGATTCCCTCCCATTTCTGCTGTAATTTCTCTCTTCTCTCAAAAGCACAGGTGAGTTAATTAAATAGTTATTGTCAAGATATTACTTCATAACACCTCCCGTTTCTTACCACAGAACAAGATGCGCTGAAGTTCTGGAGGTATTCTAACAAAATAATAATGCTTACTTTATTAACTCCAACATCTGTGCTTTGTGCATATTTTAAAGGAAGATGATTTTAATAGCTTAAGCATAACTTGCTTTTTTTTGATCATTTTATCAAATATTACAACACATCTTCTTTATATTAATGATATGTAAAGTACAAATAAACATAAATGTAATGGCCTACCATTATTTTAAAATCAATGTGGAAAAATACGGCATGAAACAGTCACTTTAAAAAAGATTGAATGCTCTGATGTATGTAGCCCTGCACTGCATGAGCTCTGGGGGAAGTAAAATCAGAAGTATAAAAGATCCAGACAGTGGGATTTTTCTTAGTGTGTGCTGGAATATATTGATTAATGCCAGATTAGTCTTGCATAGCACCTTTCCCGAATCTGAAGAGAAATATAACAGACAGAAAACTTTTTGGAAGAAATTAGAATACAATATAGATCAGGTACTGAAGGACAGAAAAAACCACACACATTTTTATCAAAGCCCTGCAGGCTTAACACAATGTATTCGCCTGAATAGCAATGAGTTCAATCATTCTGTCATTGCCAAGCCTCACTTAAACCAGAGCTTCAGAGACCACATAGGACAAAATGGACTGGGTCCAGAGGAGGGCCATGAACATGATCAAAGAGCTGGAGTGCTTCTCCTATGAAGACAGGCTGAGAGAGCTGGGATTATTCAGAACAGAATGCTCAGGGGAGACCTTATAGCTGCCTTCCAGTACTTGAAGGGGCTACAGGAAAGCTGGAGAAGGACTTTAGTCACAGCATGTGGTGATGGGATGGGGGGCAACAGTTATAAACTGAAGAGGGTAGACTTAGATTAAGTGTTAGGTAGAAATTCTTTTCTGTGAGGGTGGTAAAACCATGATGCCCAGGGAAGTTGTGGCTGCCCGATCCCTATAATTGTTCAAGGCCAGGTTGGATGAGACTTCAAGCAACCTGGTCTAGTGAAAAGTGGAACTGTATGATATATAAGGTCCCTTCCAAGCCAAACCATTCTATGATTCTTAAAACAGGAGCTGCAAGGTTTGTAAGTCTTGGACCTTTACAGTACTAACCACTCCTGGAAAAAAAAGATTGGGATTGAGATATAGCTATGTTCTGCCCCTGTCAGGAGGACTTCTGCTGAAAGTTTTTAAAACTACTTTAGCAAGACCAAAATTGCCATTAAAACTCACTAGGATAAAGAGTTCACCCGAAGCCCTGTGTAGTTTAACTCAGCCATACTTACAGTTAGGGGAATAAATCAGTTACATAGTTGATGCAGGAATTCAAAACACGAAAATCTCATTAAACTTTAGTTAAAATATGTCCTCTATCACCATGTTAAAAATATGCATTACTTTCTTTTTACCTATGGTGTGACCTACAGACTCACATTTTGTTTTGTTTTGAGAGCAGTGTAAAAAGATGTCTTTTAAGGTGAGCGGAGTTTAATGTGATGAAATTAAAAAGATATCTAAACATAAAGTCCTTCTGGTAGTTTGGCAATGACCCCAATGAAACTTTTCTGATAAAGCATTCGAGCCACGTGAGTATGACTTCTGGTTTCCCTCCAAGACAGGACGGGCATTCATAGCCTGAGGAAGGTCCTCTGATGATAATATTGTAACTTTGTGCCATATTTAATCCATGCATTAAAAAGGCTCTGCACAAAATACTGAACAAAGACCTTCCTGGGGAACATAACAAATAATATATCATTCAAAGGGTAGTCAAGAAGGAAAGTGGGCACTGACGGTGAAGAGACAGTAATTGTTTTCCTCTGTACATGTCAGAAAGCTGCTTGGCCGTGATATATTTAAAACTCTGTTCAAGTGTAAACTAGATCACAGGGGACACCTACACCTGGATGTTATCAAGAACTTTGTATAGAAAAAAGAATACAGGTACTAAGTTTATAGACTGGCAAGGAGTGGAATTACCAATTAAGTCCTATCCAATCAAGGTTATTAAATTACCATACCTAGAAACTTCAGGAAGGAAAAAATGTACTTTCCAGAGTGATACAGTGTCTGAGTTCACTCCCTCTGTTCTTTCCTGTATTCCTTAACTTACATTTGCAGTACCATTAAAAGAGAAGTTTTTCCATGCTTCAAAATGGTGACATTTAGGGCTAATATTGCACCATTATTGCAATATATCAACTGTTCTGCAGAACTGCAAACTTACTTTGCAAAGGAGCAAGCTGTTACAAGATCCAGTCATCTCACCTGTACATGTGAAAATTGCAGAATGTACCTTTCTTTGAGTGGAGGTAAACTGGACCAAATATTATAATTTGTTTCCAATTTCTCTAACAACAACAAATTGATAAAAACCAAAATTACTCACAAAGCTTAAGGAATTACATCTCCTGTACTGTTTAATTTATGGCATAATAAATTTGTATTTTCTTTTCCTCTGGATTCCTGCAGAAATTAAATGAGCATTTTTAACTGCCTGCTTTAACATCACCATAATAAAAGAATTATAGCTAAGCTTTGGAGCATTAAAATCAAACGTAATATTGGTAAAGCAATTTTTCCAAAATTTGTAAACAATATATTGCCTGAGAGAGCCTGCTGTTGTTCATAATTTTGGACCAAGTTCTTTATAGCTGCTTATTCTAAAATGGCTTTTCTGTACTGTTAAAATGTCATATGGATAAAGGAGTAAATTTTGACAGCTGTGACAGGATTATCATTGCCAAGGAAATAATATTTCTGGTACTCATATGTTTCAGTAAATCTATTTTGCATAGTCTTTGGCCTTGCCTAAACTAAAAATCACCTTCCGAGACAAGAAGGGAAACAAAAAAAGAAAGAATCTAAACATTGAGACTCTCTAAAATAACTTGATGCTTGAAATTATCTGAATAAGAATCTCTTAGGATTGTTATTAAATCCATTGTTCATCTCTGAGGGAACACAAGTCTTTTCACAAGCATAGCCAATGTCTTTTATCTAGACATTTTGAGTTATAGCAGGCATTGCTTTTACTTATGTTAGAGAAGAAACACAATGGAAGATTCCACTAGCATTAGCCACTCAAATCTGTTCAGTCATATGCAAAATGGCTATTAAAAAAACCCCAAAAATATTTGCAGTACCCTACACTTTTGGATCGAGGGAATGGCCATGCTGGTTCCTTCCAATTTCAATATTCTATCTCTGATGAATGCCACTATCCAAACCCAAAAACACTGCAAGGCAGCTGCAATGGACAAGTGTAACTTCATGCACTTATTCTCTTTCTCTTAAACAATACAAAACTGAAATTGCAGGAAAGACAAAGCATGGCAATAACTGTTATTGGTCTAGGCATTAACATACTGCCTACCAGGGTTCATTTCTGAAGACTACTTGAAATAAAGGGCATGTAAGTTCCACTGATCAAAATGCTGATTTATGGGCTCTGAAATATTATCCCTAGAAACATTATCTCCAAGATAGTATCAGTTATAGTAGCAGTGGTAGTATTAAAGCAATTCCTCTGAGCAACTGGGAAAGGGGGTATAGAGAAAGCATAGTAAGTGCTAAATATTTGAATCAGATCTACTAAATGCTTAGTATTAGTCTTAAGATTATGGATTTGTCATCAAGATTTCTTGCGCTGTGCTTATACTGCCATGACTACATGGACCTTTCTTTTAACTCCCCAGATTCCAAAACTGCCACAAACGTACTTGCAAGGTCTGCAAATCTTGATCAATTTCCTCATATTTTGTCTTCACCCCAGATTGTACTAATTAATCTGAGTTCAAACTACTGAAATTTATACAGTTACAGTATGGGGTACAGCTCAGTACCCCACCATCAGATCTCATAGATGTATCTTTATACTCAATGGCAAAAAGACTTTAATTTTCAATACCAATCAATGTGAGCCCATACATTGGTAGTATCTGTCAATTATAATGGTAAAAATATATTCACATCACTAACAGTTTTGCAACAGTGCAAAAACTGTGCATTGATCACTATGTTGTCTTTGGCTAATGATGTAAAAACACCAAAGTTACACAGTGAAGATTTCTTCTGCTTTGTCCCTCTGTCAGCCTCTTATCTATGAGCCCTGTGCTTCAACGCCTCATTTACAATTGCTGAAATACTAATGTTGAAGTAGAGTTTTTTACTCATAATGCTCTTCCTGCAGGGCAGTATATTCCCTTGAGGAATGTGCTGTTTCATGAGAGATGAAACCTGTTGGTTTATTGAAGCACTTCAGTTTGTTCTGGCCTGCACCCTTTACCCTTTCACCCCTTTCATACAGAAGATCAAAATAAACATGAGCTAGCACTCTATAACATTTCACAAGCACACCTTAGACTACAATCAGCAGCAACAATAAGGCCACAAACATGTGAAATACATGCCCTTCTCAAGTAGAAGCAACATTTGCCCACGCTTTTGTTATAAGAATAGTCCTTTTGTCAACCAGCTAATGAAAATGTTACGCCTGACAGTCAGAACTTCAATGACAAAGGCCTTAAGGTAAGTTAGCTACAGAAGTTTCTTTATATATGAACTGACCTAGGGTCAAAGCTGCCAAGGTGCTTGGATACCTAAAGCTAGATGGTGTGCTAAGTATTAAAACTACTGAGTGCTTCTGTAATACTCACTAGGCACTCCTATTGTGTTAAATTCCTAAATACATATAAAATGTGGTCTGTGATAGGCAAACAGCATCATGCATGAACCTGATTGTACAGTACATGTAATGGAATAAATGTTGCTGTGTTGTGGCATACATTATCATTCTCCCTTTAACTGCACATATGAAGCCCTGCAATTGCTTGCAGCATCTATTTCACACTTGGAAGGTTCACTTCACACTTCTGCTGTTTGTGTGAATGTCATGCTCAGTCAATTTGCATTTGTGAACATAGGGCTTTGCTTGGACAAACAGGTGCACACAACACCAATTATGTTTTGCAGGGCTGATGCCAAATGCTAATGTTTTTTTGGTTTCAAAGAAACAGCTCATAGACCTCTTTCCCCCTCACTTATATAAAAATGAGGAAAACACAACATCTGAAATGTCTTAAAATACTTCTCAAGAATGAGCCAACTCCCACAAGTATCAGTGGGCTTGCATCAAGCCCATAGGATGAAAGTTCTGTCCACGGATGTTGCTCCTCTCTAGTCAATATGCATTCCCTCTGATTTCTGACAGTGTTTGCATCATGTAAAGTGATATTCACTGAATAGCAAAAGTAGTATGGACTAAACAAAAAGCCTCAGGCTGTCATTGTTTGACGGATTTTGTAGCTTTAAACATTGACTGTATCCTGTTAATGGCCCTTTAGCTGCTAAACGGAAATGCAAACAAGAAATATGCACAGTTTAAATTCTTTGAGAAAGTCATAATTATACACTGATATTTGTTTCTTTGGAGATTACACATACACACCTCTACTTAATCCTGGTGGTTTTACAACAGCAGAACTCACAATACTGCAGATACACTTATCAGCACTTGCTGTGAACTTACTTGTAATGGCTACAGAGCACTTCGCTTGCCTGAAACATGACACAGAGACCTCACTCTCCTTTAATGGTTGCCCCAGTAGACCCCAAGTTTTTGTCTTGGGAAATCCCAGCTCTGCAAGGAGTAGGCTTAAGATTTTAAGACCATTCTGAAACATTCCTACTTATTCCCCAGACTTAAACACACATATACATGCAATTATGTAGCACATCTAGTGCAGACCCAAGTTTTACTGAAAGCCTCCTGCCTGCAATTATAAACTATGGACTGTTTTGTAAATCTTTAGCGTCATGCAGCAGTTACTGCAGTGCTCTTCTCTGCAAAGGGATTATGGCTGAAACTCTCGGTAGTCTTGCACCACACTCATATTCAGTGAGGTTTCTAGACCTCCTGGGCAGATGTACAAATATCCTCAAGTTTCTGGGAAAAATTTTCAGATGGGGAGAAAGAGGGTATATTTAATAAAACTGCAGCACAACAGATAGTCAGCATGATGTGGACAGTCCTAATGTCACATTTAATGTAAAGTAACCTCCTTCATCTGCACTTAGAGATCAGAACACCATACAACAGTTGACATCTATACATGGAGCTTTCACCCAAACTTACCCTGTGAACTCGACCCCAACAACAAAATGCTATAAGTTTAATTAAATGCATATGCATCATTCATTCTTTCTTAGGCCACTTCAGCAAAACACAGTTTTGCTTCAACCATCCTTGTTGACATAACTATTGTTGCGGGCGGGAGATTAATTTTAACGTAGACATTACCTGACTGTGTTCTAATTACAACTGGATAATTTCTTGTCTGTCTACATGGCTTAACTCAAAGTTTATTGATATTGATGGGAAAATGCATATTGATTTAAATGGAATGTGAATACAGGGGTAAATTGTTCAAAAAGGGTCTCCACTCACTGAAATGAGTTTGGGGAAATAAGACACTGGAGGAAGAGGACGAATCCCCTTTTTTTTGTTAGTGAGTTCATAAGAAATAAATTGCTGCTGAGATGGAAGGCTCCAGACTGGCTCAGTGCAAAAGGTGTGCAGTGCATTACCTACTGTTAGTTCACAACACTTGAACACTCCCAAATCTGAAGTAAGCCTAGAGACATCTTGATTCTTTATGTTTGTCTTTAAATGTTTATGTCCTTTTGCAAGATCTATTTCACTACTTTCAAGCCTATTTTAAATTATTAAATCTCTGACCTTCTTATCTCAAGACCAAATCTGAATACAGAAAAATCACATAACTGAAAGATAAAATTGATCTTACTTGACTAGAAGAGTATAGGCTGTAAGGATCAAAAGTGGAAGCCTCAAGCAATTCATCTCTGGCACTCTGGGAATCTAACGTTTGTACAGAATTGTCTTTCTTCCTTTAACTGTCTAACTTGCACTCAAAAGCACCCAAAAGCAATTTAAGTTTTCTTTCTTATGCTGCCAAGTAATCATTTAATACCCAACTACAATCTTCCAGATGCTACAACAATGTACTGTGTCTATGAATTGGTAATGACCTCTTAAATTCAGGATGGTTTGGGTAAGAGACTATCTCTAGTTGTTGTGCAATTAGTTTCATGCTCTCTATTAACATGTGAGAATACATTCTGTATAACTTTTGACACCAACTTTAAGGCAAGTAATGCTTCATTTGCAGTTTCTTCTTGGTGAATTTACATTTATCAGCTGTAGAACGATCAAGAATTATACTTCTCTAGATTATAGCTGTGTCAGCTAGGACAGTTTCAAAAAACAAAAAAAGGCTATGACCCTTTCACTGGGGTATGCTGTCATATTGGTGTTTGCATCTCTTCAGGAAACAACAGGTGCTAAATATATAAATGTTTATATTGGCAAAGGGTACTATTAAAATAATTCTCTTAAAAATATGAATTTGTGAAATGGTGATTTTTATGTAAGGGTTTTTCATAACCCCAAAAGTAAAGGCTTGCAGGATACAATACAAAATAAATCGCTTTTGTGTGCTCATATCTAGCTTTGCAGGTAGTCTCTTTATGTAGTTATATTGCCACATTTATATATATATTAAAAAAAATCAGAAAAACTTATTTGCATGACTGTAAGATATTTTTCTTTTACTAAATTATTCTAATGGGACTCGGTAGAGATAAAAGCAAACTGTTAAAATATTCTGCATGGCTAAGTCTGCTATCTGCAGGTAATATTCATTCAATAAGATAACATTTTTAGGGTTTGGTACCTAGCTTCTTGAGGGTAAAAATAAGCCTTTATCTGTTCTTCAGGATTATTAACAGTAAGTGATTTCCACATTAACATCAATAGCAATAATGAAGATGTCTTTTTCAATTCATCCAGGGGAACTCTGAGTGAGAACTGTTATTTGGTGAGGATTCATCCTTTAATAGAGTCCAAAGATAATTGGGTATTGAAAATTCCATCTAAATCAACTAAATAAATCTTTCAGTTACCAAATTAATAATTTTATTGATGCCATCAGCCTTCAATTTTCACTCCATTAAATTCCTAAATTCATGCGAGAATGGCACAGCAAACAAATTAAAATTAGTTTCTTATAAAAATGAGGATGATAAGATTATGCCTTCTAAAAAAGCAATTTAACTCCAATAAATTATTTTTAAATTATTAAATGAGGCATTGCATTAACTATGAAAGAGGAGCATAAAAGGGCACTGGCCTATAGAAAATACGACATCTATAGACCTCTATAACCTTAGACAACTATATCAGTAATAATTGGCTCATAAAACTTTACAGCAACTTGTACAATGTTCCTTTTCCTTAAAATAGCATTCCGATCAGCAGAATGATTAGACAGAGAGGAACAGAGAATTTTTTTCTCAGGAGCACATGGCTAAATGTTTTTAAGTAGCCTCTTGTTGCTTTGCTTGACACAGAGCATTAGAGCGAAGTGTTACTTGCTTTGTGAGGAATATTAAATCACATTTAAAGTACATCACATTGCAGTAAGGCAGCTTAGTGTCAAGGAGGTCTGCTGGAAGAATTCAAGATACAAGACAAGAAAATTCCATAACTGTTTTCTTCAGACTATGTGCACTGAAAGTTTGAACCTTAAATGTCAGGTTTGATACGTTGTCTCCTCTTCAGTTCTTATTCCGGCAACTTCATAGAACCCTAAACTTCTGAAGGATAAGCAAAAAAACTAAATAGCAAGAGACTGCAGTGACATCATTATAGTAAAGCAGCGTGAGCAACAGTTTTTTATATACTTCCTGAAAAACTAATAAACACTACCTCCAGCTTGTGGTGGAATCTATCAATAATGTACAAAAAGCAAATTACAAGGAGCTGAAGAAATGTTTCACAGATGTACCAGACCTCAATGTCCACACAGGTAAAACTAAGGTCTGTTGACTGAAAACAAATTCAGCCTTTCTACCTCATACCTGTCTGCACAGAGAACTCCTCCTCTATCACACATACATCTCTTTACCAGTGCCTTGTTTTCCATACTTTCTGTTCCCTTTACAAAAGAGAAAAAGAAACTTGAACTATGTACTAGAGTTAGATAAACATTTCATATTCTGAAAACCTGATGCAGTAGAATGCATGCAAGCTTTTTCACTGACTTGAATGAAGCACCATGCCTTAGATAAGAAAATTGCAGTGAAGTCAGAGCTACTCCTTGTTTTCAGGAGATAACAGGCATATATAGCCATGACTATGCCACAGCTCCCTAATGGAAGCCTTGTGGGTACACATTAAATCACTCTCAAAGATCCTTTGCTTGCTCCCTCTCAGTACAAAGATTCAGCCTACTCTCAATCCAGAAGCCAGAACCCCTGCTGATTCCAGTAATACTGCCTTCTATAAGCTAAATCCTTTTGTGGTTTCCCTTCACTCTCCATTTTACACATTCCAGCTACTTTTAAAATGAAAAAAGTACTAACCAGGCAACATTAAAGAACCAGAGGCATGAACTCCATCCAACAATGTGAGTGCTGTTTGAATTAATGCACCACAGGGTTTAGATATCCCTGATTTCTTCACCTTTGATTTCCCAGTGATGTCCAGAATAAATAATTGCCTTATTAAAGGCCTTCTGAAGCCAATAGAGCAAGGTAGAAAACACTGAAGCCACCAATTCAGCCTTTGATTCTGCCTGACAGAAAATTAAAAATTAATGAGAAAATTAATAATAAATGTATTCATGGCCTTGTTGGGATTCATGACTCTCCTGCCAACATTAAACACATTCAACCAATTGTTCCTTTTAAAGCAAAATAGCATCAGAGTTGCCAACAGTTCAAGTAGTAGCAGTGTATTTTTTTTTTTTTTTGAGAGTAAATGAAAAAAAAGTATTCAACAGAATACTGCCTCAGTTGCAAAATCCTTAAAACTAAGACTTTGCTAACGGTCTTTCAACCAAATTATATTTTTACATGTTAACATGTATAAGAATGAAACTCCATACGAACAGCCTCTAAGCCAAGCAAGGGTTTTCAGACAAGACCTTACCCTCTTCCTTGCATCAAACAGTAACCTGACATCACCAGGTTCTCAGGGTTACTGCCTCCCCTACCACCCAAAGGACAGGAGGCATTTTAATTGGCAGTTACAACAGAAATGATTTACACTGGAATGTCAGAATCTTAGGAATCATAGGAAACTTCAGGTTAGAAGGGACCTAAGGAGGTCTGTAATCCAGCTTCCTAAAGCAGGGTCACCTGAGCTATGACCAGTTTTCTCTGGCTTTTAACCATTTAGATCCTGAAAAGCCCCAAGGATGGAGACTGGACAGTTTATTCTGTTTAAATGCCATTCTGGTGAAAAGACATCCCTTTACATCTGTCCTGAATTCTTGTTTCAATTTATGTTCATCGGCTCTTCTCCTTTCAAAATGCCCCACTGTGAACAGGCACGAGTAGACTGTCTTCTGGATAGCCTTCTCATAGTTATTAGGAGGCTATCTTTTAAGTCTAAGAATGAAAGAAGATGCCCTTCAAATTGCCAGAATCCAAGAGAAGAAAGTGTTACCATTTTCAGTGCATATTTGGGAAAAATGAAACAAAACCAGACTGAGGAACTGGGTCTGTAAAAGATAATAGACAGTGAAAAATAAACAGCCACAGGTACCGGGGTGAATGATGTCGGTGTGACTTTGGTCAGGAAAGCAGATTCCATTTAGCTCAGGGAAAAACTGGAGTTTGTTCACTCTAAGTCAACCTACTGTGGGTCAGTACAATGTGAGGGACAGCACAAGACTAGGCCGTATTCTGCATGGATTACAAACAAGAGCAATGTTCCATCTGTCCTGCTTCATGTTGTACAGCTTTGCATAGAGGCAGTAGGATTTCATGTGCCACCATCTCTACTGCAGGAGTATTCCCAGAGGAATTCCAAGCTTAATCCGTTTCTACGCACAGGGCAGTGGCATGGAAGAGATTAGCGAGTAGTTCTCCCTGCACTGCAGAAGAGCAAAGCTATTTAGCTGTCTTAAGAATGGGATCACATTCTACATACCAGAATAATACTGACTTAGGAGGCTGAAATCAGTAACCTTAAATCAGGATCAGTAAGTAACAGGAAGGTGTCTAATACAACTAGTCCTTCAATGTCATGCACATTCTTCTGTTTTAATTCATAAACGATATTATAAACTATTATCCTTTCATGGCTCTTGTTTGGTTAGGGTGGATATTTTACATCATTCTATTTACTGATTAGATCTAGAAACGAAGGAAAATTAATAGAATGTTACTAGACATTGCCAGTCTGTTTCATAAGTAATGTCTGTGGCTGATTCCCCAGAAACCAACTTGCAAAGCGTAAGACTAAAATAACTCTGAATCTGACTGGAGGGGTGAAAAAAAAAAAGGGAGAAAAAAGGGGGGAAAGAGGGGAAAGTCTGTACCTGCAGAGCTGTCAGGAAAACTGATTGTTTAACTTAACACCACACAGGATATCCAGATCAAGTGTGCTATTAAGTTACAAGAGGCTGTTAAAACCCCACTCACTCAGGAAAATCAAGGAGTATCAGCCCTGGTGTTAAAGTAAGTTGTGGTACCATAAATATATGAAATGCTAAATTAGCAGCAAAGAAACAAGGTGGAAAATGTGTCCTTTTTAAAAAGCAAATGCCTTCTACAGCTCAGAGTAGCAACAAACATACTTGCATATAAAAATAAATGAAATAATATTTACTGAGAGATGTACTTATTTTCTTGCAAGTGGTTTTTTGATCTTTTTATTTTGACTATTGATTTAGTATCTGACTGTTGGATGAAACTCATTAATGTGGTAACTCAAATAACTTCAGTGGCTTTTTCACAGAGATGAACTTAAACCTAATGTAAATATATCTGTTGATTTCAATCAGTTTTGGATCAGAACTTCTATGCAAATTTGCAAAATGATGCAGTGATGTCTCATTGGGGCACATTAGCTTAAATATTCTTGTCAAAACCATACACCATTTCCAATCCATAAAATTAAATAGGAGCTCATAAACTTATAAATATGTTTATTAGTCTTTCAGAGACAGCCACAGACTAGTAAACATTTCAAAGTCTGCATCCCTCTAGCCCCAAGGGTGTCTTCTTTAAAGAAGCCATTGATTTTTGTCATCAAAAAACAAGTATTCAAGTAACAGTCTCAAACACAAGCTGATGGTAAAGTACCCATGATTCCCAAAGGTGCCATCTGTAAAAGGATCATTGATTTTGACCTTTTGGGTGGATTTGTCTTTTTTTCCAAGTGTTTTATTACGTGCATCAATAACAGAGAAGGCACAGACAAAATAAGAGAGAGAAAATATAACTTTTTCGGGATGTTTGTTTGGACATCTGCCAAGAAAATATTTTTTGTATTCAAGTATTCCACCGTAAACAGCTCCTAATCAAAAAGAAAAACTAAAACCAAAATACACCTGAAAAATGTGATTGTTTAGACCAACAAATGGCTAGAAAAATATTATAATTATCTATTTTTCTCAAAGTCCTTAGGACTTAGCATCCCTCATGCATGCCTTTGGTAAACACATCCATATCCATTACCGTCACCCTGTATGAAAGCACAGATCTTGATTTAGAAGGAAGAAGCTGGGATCAGATTAAATTGTCAGTTATTTTTAAGAAAGACTCTGGAGAAACAGCAGTAAAATCAGCCTACAGCCAGACAGGAAGAGGACACTGAATTTGCCTTATGCTATCTTGTATAAATAATTTTTTGTTGTTAACCTTGGTTTGTGTGTGAAGATAAAATACAGACTTGTCTGGCTCCCCTACATCTCAGAAAGGGTCAGGAGAAGACTGATGCTCTAGTTTTGCACCAGTAGAAATAATCTGTGATGCCTAGACTGCAGGAGGAAGGTCAGCAATGTTAAAAAAATAAATCTTATTTAAATCTTATTCTCCAGCACTCCAGATGAACAAACACAAGAAGGGCCAGCACTACAGTGAAAGTGGGCACATGCCAGGATATTTGGAGAGCATTTCATATGTAGAATTCTGAAAACAGCAGAATTCATGTCCAGTACAGCTGCTTATTTCATCTCCAGACTGGTAAAATTCTACACATAGTGTGACAGGATTGTCTTTATCTTCCCCCAGCAATACAGCCAGAGAGCCAGTAGAGGAAGAAGAATGGAAAAATATTTGAATGGT
Organism: Heliangelus exortis; assembly: GCF_036169615.1. NCBI lineage: Eukaryota > Metazoa > Chordata > Aves > Apodiformes > Trochilidae > Heliangelus > Heliangelus exortis. Next base: position 5,516,818 of record NC_092434.1, read on the forward strand.
GCCAGATAGGGTTTGGCAGAGGACCAGACCAGCAGGTAAAGTCATGGCCTCCAGTACTGGTCGATAATAACAGGGAACAACTTACAGATGCCAAACCCTCCCTCTGCATCAGCAGTGTGAGCCCTGTCAAAACACCTAAGGTCACCAGACACTGCCTTTTTAAATGAACTTCAAATAGCACGACCACGTAACCTTTATTTTCTAGCTTAAACTAAGCCATGTCAATATTATGCCACAGCTATTCACATGTATATGGACTCATATTAAGCATAGGTAAAGAGGGAATGCACTCTCCAACAGTGGAGTCATGAAGATAAAATGCATGTGAATTGCCCCATTAAACAAGTTGCATCTGTTCATCACTCTCCAAGCATATGCTGCATGTGAAAAATGAGAAGTGTAAGCTGCATCCACAGTAGCTATCTGTACTCCAGCTGTGAAGGTTTACATTTGTATTCCTTTTCAGCTTCTACAATGAATTAAACTAAGGGCAATTTTGCACATTAGTAAGAATTCTTCTAAACAAAACAATCCTTCCACTGAAAATGAAGAGGATTTTTAAATGATTGCAAAGTAGATTAGGATCACTTATGGTAGGTAGCTGTTGACAAGATAACTGCTTGTGATTACCATGAACATACATTGATAGGTGCCAGAGAGGAAGCTCATCACTGAAATGATATAGACATTTCAACATATGCTCTAGCAGAACATGTTATGTCAAAAAACTTGTGTCATTTCAACAAGAAAATTTCTTTTGGCTACCTACCAGAGGACATTCAAAACAGCCCAGCACCAAGCTGAGAGTCACTTACCCATATGATTCTAAATCTACCTTGGAAAGAAACATTTGTATGCTCATGCTAAGTGCTTGCACACAGTCACTTTACTTGTGCAACAGATGTTCAGTGATAAAACAGTTTTGGTGAATATGCCGAATTTTAAACATCTCTTGCTTTTTACTCTGTTTCATTCTTTATGAATGTGTATTATCATCCTACCCTGTAGTAATTAAGCTAATATTTAGCTAATGATCACAGGATCTGCAAAAAAAAAGGTTAAAAGGGTTTAATACATTTGCTCCCATATCTTTTCCTAATTTTGAAACTGTTCCTTCAGAAAGACAGTTGTTCTACTGTCCTTCCTCACTGCTGTTTGCCATTAAATTTTAAACAAGAAAAAACCACTGTTTTGCAGGTGTCTCTATACATATATAATTGAATGTATTTTATATACTCAGTTAGCAAAGAACAGAATCTGCTTAGATTTACCTGTTCCTAGCTCTGCAGAAAAGTTTCACTGCCACCATTGTATATGTCAGGAAATATAATAAAGCACTTTATTTGGGAAAGGTTTTGGTTTCATATTGATATTTTTTATTCTTTTATCTCACTTATTCTTACATTTATATGATCTGACTTTTTCGGTTAATTCCCACAGCTGTCTTCCAGCGCAGAAGGCAACAGCAGGGAAGTCAGGATGTAGAAAAGGATGAAAACAGTCTCAGAAGAGAATACTTTATGCAATCCACACCTTCCCTTAGCACCCTTTTGCAGTTCCACTCCAACCACCATGCTATGCTTTGGCTATCTCCAAATCTTACTCTTTTTCATAGGTATAGGCTAAGATTTTGCCCAAGAATCCCAGACATCACCCAAATGAGAAAGTTCACAGGAGATAATTACTCATGTAGCCTTAGCACTCTTTGTGGTAGCTTAGGGTCTACAGCAAAGTTCTCCACTTAGTCTTTGCTCTCTAAGACTTTGGGTTTCTATTTCTCTTCCTGTCCTGCTCCACATTCCCTCACATTCAAGCTCTTTTAGTCTTACACTATGTTTGTCCTGGTTTGAGAGGTTGGTGGAACCTTCAAAACTGGAACAAGTTTTACTATTTTTAGTCTTACAATATTTTCCTAATTGGCTTTGCCATTCCTCCACACTCTCACTTAAGTATTCATGCACTCATTTCTGCCTCTATTGACACTTACTCTTTTTCTTCTGGCCTGTTTTGGGTTTGTTTGAGGTTTTTTTTCTGCTGAAGCTGATGACAGGATCAGTATAGCGCATTGCGCAGTAACCAATCTTAATGCTGTTGAAGAAGATGAAAAACATTAAGAGACCAGCCAGGCTTTTAAGAAAAAAAGATTGCTGGGGCTTTGTGGGGAGAAATAACCTATACATTTGCCTAATACACTTCTATCATGTCCTGCCATGGTCCGTCAGGCAATGAGAACTAAGTAACTATCTCAAGCCTGTGCCAGACGCCAAAACAAAACAGTGTTTTCAAAAAGAAAGCAACATGGAAGCACTACCTTACTTCAGACAGACAGCAGAACCTGAAATCAAGAGTGTTTAACACAGAGTGTTTAAACAGCTCCTGATAGGCTCAGGCCTACAAACCATTATTATTGTGCAAAAACATAAAACAGGATGCCAGAAAATCACTGGGGTAAGCCATCAGAGTTTGTTTCATCCTGGCAGAACCACTCCTCCTTTTGGGATGTTGTTATTGTGTCTGTCAACGGGTGGTCAGAAACTAGGGGAGACTGACCAATTAGTGGAGTCCTCATCTGGCAGGGTGTCATGCTGTGTGTTTGTCCTACGCACTACTGCATCTGACACTCAAAATAGGATTCATGTGGTGTCCTGGCAGTGGCTCTGCTTGAAGAGCCAAAAGGGACCCTCCCTCTGGGTAAGTCAGCAGGTGTTAAGTGTATGCTAAACTGGTCTCAGCTGGAAGCCACTTTTTCAATGTTAAGAGGATAGTCTTGCATATCCAGTATAGTTTTCCCAGCGTTTAACAAGAAATACAGAAATAATAATCCATGTTTTATCTGTTTGAGTCTATCATTAATAATAAATCTGGATGTCTCCATTTTAGGGCCCAATAATACAACAAATTCATAGTAGGGGTTAACTAGAGCAATTAAATCAATTCAACTTCCTCATTATAACAATAGTACAGAAATCACAAGCAGAAAGTTCATTCAACGTGCAATCTGGTACAACGAAAGACTGGTAACACAGCATAGTAATGTTAATAACATGCTTATTTCTGAAGGGTCAGTCTGTTATTCCCCTATTTGTACATGGGATTACATAACCCATAACATCTATACCTATTTACAATGGTCTATACTTTAGAATTTGCCACCAATGTCACATAGCATCAAACAGTTTGTGCCCTATTTTTAGCCAATAAAGAAATGAGCAAATAATGGGCTTCTGGAATATCTTGCTATGGATATCTCCATATATATGTATATGCAGTGTAACATTTTGTTCACTCATAGACAGACAATTTAATGTTGCTTTTAATGTTGCTTTTTTCCATCTCAGGGGCAGCAAGACGGAGATGGAAATAATCTGTAAATAAACTTTTGGATACTTAACTATTTAATAGTAGGGAATGGTGATTTCAACAATGCCTGGAAATATCATCTTATGTATTGTTTTTCTCTTTCAATATCAACCAAAAATATTCTCTGATAGCTTGTAGGTTTGGATTTAAAATTGTGATAGAGTCCAAAGGTGGATTCTCTTAACCATTTATAGCAGCAGCCATGACAATTACTTCAGTAGCCTGCAAGAGATTTCAGAAATTTCTGATGATAAAAGAAGTATGGTAGGGTAGAGGAAAGAGCCTCACAAAAAATGCCTACAAATACCTACACCAGTTAAATTTTATTTAATAAATCTAAAATTGAAAACAGAGGAGACCCTGATGGTGTGTGGACAGAGACCCTGCTGTCTTTCCAGAGCCCAAAACTGGATGTTTAGTAAAAATGGAGTATTAGGCACACAACTCCAAAATCAGAGTTAGCTCCAACATCATCACTCCTGTTAACGTGGTGCTGGGAAACATAACAGGGTGCACAATACCTCTATCTGTTTAGGAAGGAAAAGGACACCATAACTACCTCTACATGTCCTGTTCGGTGTGCTCCACTTGGAAGGTGAAAACCAGTTTAACTTAATCTTATTTCCCTGAAGATTAAATAATGTATTTTCACTGTTGTCTGGAGGAGGATGAAAGTAAGCATGTACACACTCCATGGATAATTAAATACTCTCAAACACTGTTGTGGCTCACATTATTGATGTCACAGATTAAAAAAACATTCTGTCAAAACATTTCCAATTGGTACACTTTTAATGGCCATAAGGCAGTAATATCTTACTGAATATGCACCTGTATGAGTTTAATATTAACTAGTCAAGCCTTTGTTCCTTCTTCCAAGCACAGCCTGAACTGTACTGCCTCTGCTTAGCTCTTTTGCTAATGAAAAAGCTGTGTCTCCTGTCATTTAAAAAGATGACAATAGAAATGCGAGGCTGGAAAACAAAGGTGGACAGAACGCATTAGCAAGAATGTCTACAAAACAGTTGTTAAAATGAAAAGCTTTTCCCATAATTGAAGAGTCCTGGCAGGTATCTCTATGCAACAAAACGAAAGGGAGGGCAAGTGCAGAGACAAAGGAAGAAGATCTTCATTAGGAGTATTGTCTGCCACATGGTTCCTCTAAACAAGAACTTTCTAAAGGACTGACCTTTCCATTAAAAGGGCAGGCAGTTTGCTATGAAATGACATTCAGTTTTAAAGGCTCAGCTTAGAAGCAATTCAGAGGTTTCCAATGCCATCTTTTCATTGCTTGGTTGGCACTTTATGAGGTATCAGTTTCCACATGAACAATAAGGGAATACCATTATCACCAACAAAACCCCTCGTACAGCCCTTGTATGTTATTTACCCCTTTGTACTGCTTAGGAAATTAGATTGACCATGCATGACATTTAGATCTACATTAGGCTTCTATACACAGACCAAGTGGGTGAAAAAGAGGCTGCTGATGGCAGGTCCACTGTAGAGTAAAAATATCAGTATCAGCAGCACATAGTAAAATAACCTTCATCTCCCACTTTTCCTTCAGGAAAAATGCACGGGCATGGACTTCAACTCTGTTTCCCTGTTCCTGCTTCACATCTGCACTCAATGCCACTCTGAATCCGTTAGCACCAGCAAGAGACTTTTAAGGGTTTTCATCATACTTAATAGGCAGGACAGGGGAGCTCTAAATTAGCTCCCCAATCAACTTTTTAAGTAAGACTTAATAAGCCTACTGACTTTTCAGGAGTCGTTTAGTGCCACTTCCCTTCCCTGTCTTGCTGTGACACTCAGCAGCACTTGAGAAGTGACTGTGCTTGCTTAAATGCTGAACTAGAAGCCGATTTAGATCCCCTTCCCATTCCAGCAATTCAAATTCACAAGGCTAAGGACAGTTTAAAAAAAACCCAATGCAATAAAACAACTGAAAAAACCAAAAGTTACCAGAAGAAGGAACAAAAGAACATTCTACTACATTAATGAAAAGAGTAGATTTTGCCAACTGCATTTAGTTGCTCTCTCTCTCAACTAACCTTTGAAACAATGGCATTTCTCTCAATATTGCTAATGACATAGTAATATGTAAGTATCACCTTCCTTTTAAATTTACTTTTTATCTTAAGCCTAATGGGAAAATGGCTGGAGTTCTCTGATCTTTTATAAGTTTCTTGAATTATCTTGTGAGCAGCTTGCTGCAGTTCTTTTCATTAACCTCCAGACCTTACTATTTAACCACAAATAGATTTAGGTCATGCATATTGAATTGTTTTGATGACAGTCTAGTGTTTAATAATAAACTCTTCTCCAGGAAATTAAACAGTTCCAAAGCTGTGCTCTACAAATGGAGTTTTGGAAAGAGCACCAGATGACAGCTCAGATGGGCAAAGAAACCACAGGACATTAGTGATGATCAGTGCAGAATCTAAGTTGAATAATTACTTAGGGATGACTATGGCAGATAACGGTATATGAAGAAAATAAAGAAATAATAAAATATTAAATAGCCAGTGCCAGACAGCTAGTTATTAAAAGGCTACCAACAAATAAAATCAATAATTGAATTACAAGCTCCTTAGGACTGTGAGAGTCATCCTTTTCCATACCTGGTAAGCGTTTCTCATAACTTTTGATAATCTGATGTCTTTTATGGAACTTTATCATGTAAAGACAATGTAATATTTATTGGTTTACAAATCAGAACGCCTAAGATTTGTTTTTTCCTCCTTTCTATTTACTACTACTTTTTTTTTTTTTCAAACGTATGTATCTATGCACTGAAATATTTATGCAAGTTGAGTCCAGAGGGAAGCAATCTTGTTTTTGCATATTGTAGTTGGAGCTCTGAGACAACTTGGCAGAGTAAGTAAACACAGAACAAGAGAATTGGTTTTGTGCGTGCTTTCCTCAGGCACAAGCTCCTTACTCAATGTAGTATTTGAAGTCTGGTATTACAGAAGTGCTAGAAGCTCTGCTGAAGCCAGCAGGAGTGAAACATTTGAAACGTGATGAAGATCTTTCCAGAGATTACTGGTTTTGTTCTTTATCAAAGTTGACAGAAGCAATTATTCTCTCAAACATAATAAATGGATTAGGTTATCTGCTACATTGATCTGAGGGTCAACCACTTCATTTTATATGCTATTCACAGTACTTGATTAAAAATGTACCAGTTTTGAATGTAATAAGGAAAATGGACTTCCTTGCAAAGATTAAATCTTAAAGATGGCTTCCTGAAGAGTAAACACAGGCAGAAACCCAAGTATTTTTATAAGAAGTGAATTATTCTGAACTGCAGCACTCAGTTGAGCCTTTTACCACAAATCGTCAGTGGCGATCCTCCACCTCCCTCCCCAGTTCCACATCTGTTGGCAACCTTGGTAAAGACAGCAGTAGCATCACCAAACATAGTGCCACACACTAGTGAACACTTCACAGTGTAATCTACAGTTTCTGTGACTAGGCAGTGTGACATATTCTACTTTATCATCACTGATTTTTATACCAATCTGTGTGGTTTAAACAGCAGGCCTCAGTCTAGAACTGTCAGTCTGATAATTTATCTGCATGGTAAGATATATGACAGATTCATTACAGAGGAAGACTATGCAAAAAATGAGGTTGTTTTCCTTTTGCAAAGGCTTTAAATAACTAGAATTTGGGCTCTAAATTTGAAAGTATCAATGACACTTTGTGTGTTAACATAAATATCCCAGCTAATTTGTACTTTCTTGATTGAAACCCTCACAAAATCTATGGATTTTTCTTTACCTTGCACAAGCTTCACGCTGTCAATAATATCTCTAGTTATTTTCACCAGCAGTAATAGTGCCTTTTTTCTCTCCTCAATCTCGTCTTCATCTCACCTCACCTCTCATACTTTCCTCTTTCTTCTTTCTCGAAACTAACTTCACTTACCAACCATCTATGCTGCTGGTTCACTTCTGGTTAATCCTCTCATACTTGGTTCCATATTTCTGTGATCCACCAACATTTCCTTCACCTTCCCACCTTTAATGGAATTTCAGATTACTTCCTTTCCACCAAAGCAAAAAGCATCCTTTTGCTTTCTTTCTCAAATGCCTTGGGGATTTCTCACTCTTAGTTTCATTAATCAGATAACTGTTCATATATCTTTCTTCTGATATGTGTGAAGTGTTACAATGCTCTGTCATTTGTTCATGGACCTCTTTGTAAATTATCCACTACCACTTCTTCATTCTGACAACAAAACTACTTGATAATGCATCACTTGTTTTCCATCTTTCATCACTAGCCTCCATTTCTTCTCTGATTTTTATGATGTCCACACAATACTCTTTTAATACACACAAATGGATGGATATGGCAGGCATTCAGGCAGCCTCCCAGGGAGAATTCTAGCTCTCTCACACAGCCAGAAGAACAAAAGCAGGCAGCTGTTGAAAAGGTCATCAGGAAAAACAAGCTGCAAATATAGCCCCCTCATTTAACCCATACTATGACTACCTTTCAGCCCCTTCATTACACTTGTGGGACACCTCATCGAGTCAAACTTTTTATTATCCTCATGATATGCATAGCTTTTGCCTGCCTACACTTTTACAGTCATTTCTTGTGAGATGATGCCTGGCATTTATACCATTATTCTAACTGATGGCAGCTTTTCCACCTTGTGACTTTTTTTCCTTTCAGGTTTGGCCTTAATAGCCCCATGTAAGAAATCACTGACTCACAATTGCTTTTGCCCTAGTACCCAAATATTTCCTATGCTCATGCTTTATAGAGTTGGTAGTGGAAAAAAAGACAACTTAAGTTCTTCATTTTGTCTACCTGATTTTGTTAAAAAGTAACTTTTGACCCCAATCATATTTGAACATGTCTGAAGACTCCAACCAACTACAGCCTTGCCCAAGTCCTCAACTGGTATGAACTTGCTTCACTCCAGTTCTTGCACATCAGGGCTCTTTCCCACATTAGAACCATTATTAATAATAAAACCTCTTGCCAAACAAACAAACTAAAAAAAAAATTAAGTCAACAGCACATAGAGGCAGTAATGAATGCCAGTTTACATGCTATAATATTGTACCTTGCCATATGTTTAAGCAGCTTTCCTTGGAGAATTCCATCTCTCTCACACGGACAGAAGAATGAGAACAACAAACTGTTGAAAAGGTCATCAAGAAATACAAACATCACAGATGGCATAGGTGAAAGCACTGCAAAAAAGCAGAGTGCAGAAAGAACGAGTAGGAGTATCACTCCCTAATTGGCAGTACTGAGATAGAAAGTGCACTTGTATGCTACCTTTATTAATATTAAAATGACTATTGCAAGGATACCTTACAATGTACTTGCCAACTTGTCCTTTTCCTAATAGAAAGATGAAACAACTATCACTGACATTCTGTGCTGATTGTTTCTCCTTTTCAGTAGGTTTTGAGGACAACTGGGTAATCTAGTGATTGCACAGTGGCACTCTGATGTCCTGCTGTGGACTTCTCTCTTCATAGAAAGTTACCTTAGACTTCAGTGTTTTAAAGCACACTTCCTGTCCTAAGCAGGAATAAATAAAAATCTTGTTGCACTGATATGCAGAGACCCTCCATCCCCTGTTGTGCCTGTTAAAGAAATACATGAACACTACGGAGTGCTTCCATTTCCTCAGCCACTCTCTTAGACCAGATGGTTATTCTCACATAATGCAAGGTCACTGAATCCCATTTCATCACAGTCAAAAGAAGGATAGAGAGAAAAATATTCACATACCATGACTAAAGCATAAAGTGAGTACAGGGATGCCAGCACAGTCCAGCATCCTTATCTTTAAGACAACACAAGCTGTTCCAGCAGCTACAGCACCAGATAACACTGGAAGGTACTTGCCATACTCAACAGCTCAAAACACAGAGGGGTATGCTGTAACCCTGGACATCACTCTCCTCCATTCAGAACTTATAATGGAGATTCCAGCATTCACTGTGCAGTATAGTACTGTGCAAAGAGAAGAAAAAAAATGCACTTGGAAGAAAGAATCACAGCATCACCTAAGGACAGACCAAGATCATTCAGGCTACCATAATGAAAAAGAGGACTGCAATGACTCCTCACACTGAGAGAATTGCTTAGCCCAGAGACAGGCACTATTTGCAGGAACTAATCACAACAAAATTGTGATGATTTCACAGCATTCTTTTAAGAAGACTGTTTAATGCTAATCTGCAGCTCATCAGCATTGTTTTCTTCAAACTGAAAGCCTAAGAAAGGCTTAGGTCAAAAGGAAAGCCATAAATAAGCTTAAAAATCAGCCTGATTATGCAGCAAATCAGAAAGCTTAAGATAAAGCTTTTAAAGAAAGCCTACAGAGATAGTCTAACTCTAAGAGCTTGACTACACAAGGCAATTACTAAGCACAAATTATGACTAGCAATTCCTCACTGATTTACTAGGTAGGATACTAAGGGCTTTGTCTTAACACAGTCCATGAAGTATGTTAGGACTGCTGATGAGGTTATTGGTTTATACAGTCCCCTCCAAAAAACTTGTCAAAACCAATGAAATTTAACAGCCTGCACAACAGCTCTTTACTTGCTGCAAAGTGGCACTAACAGACCTTGCAGCAAGTTTGGAAAGTTCTTCCATGTCCCTATGGGCCCTGCTGGCCATCAAAGAGAACCGAACACAGTGATTCTGGCTGTGGCCAATAGTGAGTCAATAACTATTTTGCAACAAGAATGCTTTTTGATCTACTTGCAAAATAGATTAAGATGATAAAATTGTAATTAAATTATAACTTTAAAAAATTGAAGTAATATGTGACATAAGAACATTCCAAAGTTCCTTTGGAATTTTGTCACCTACTTTAAAAAAAAGGGTCAGATGATTCATGCAATTAATAACAGGCGCTACCAAGTGGCTTTGTTTCTCTGGTCTGTATGAAGTTTATCATTAATTATTGCCTTTATATTGGTATTTAAATAGAAACTCAGGGTAAATATGAAGTTAAGATACATTAAATTCCTGTGTGAACAGGAGAAGGGAAGTCATACAGTGGATTTCTTCACAAGCCATAATCTGGTAGAGACTGTTGCAGTTTTTAAGACTTCTAGATTTCTAACCCAAACCCACAAGCTTCCCTGTCATAACTAGTGATCAAGAGCATACTTTTTAAGCTGCACTTTGATTAGCACGCTTAACACTTGCACTTTTACTTAACTCCCCTTAATCAACAGTGTGAACAAGTGGAAGCAGCCAAAGCCCCATTCAAATGAGAAGAGAGTCATCAATGAGGTTCATTAAAGAGGTCAATACTTGTGGGATGCTAACAAGGTAGATGAATGAAAGTGCTGGGGTGAAATTTATGTTCTTTGCTTTTTACTTAAATTGTTGAAAATGTTATGTGCCTTTAGTGACTCCTTTAACATCACCTCTGTGACTGTGAATAGTTTTTAAGCAAAATAAATACCTATGACCAAAATATTGGCTGTAGTTCAGATGTCTTCCACACTCAGCACTGGAAACACTAAAAGAACTACACTCTTCATCAGAAGGTAAAAGAAAACTAACAAAACAGTCCCCTGAAAAAAAAACACAACAAAACAAAACAAACATGATTGGTGTAAAAACAAGGGAAAAGGATGTTTGACAACATTAAGAATAGAGCACACAAAGACAGTGAGTCATAGTTGGCAGTCTACAGAGGACCACAAATCAGATAAAAGGGAAATCAGAGAGATACCAAGAAAAGAATTGATAGCATGGAACAAACAAAACACATGGCTCTGCAAAACTGACAAAAAATATCCCAAACTAGATAGGATTGCTGGCCTTGCCATGCTCCTGTGCACTGTATACCTATGGAAAATGTAAGTAAAAAATTAGAGCAGTGAAAATTGCAATTTTCCTGGGAACTGTGTAATGGTGGCTTTAATTTAATGACACAAGGTGCCAGTAGATGGCAAGTTAGGTTCACGGTGCTCTTCCTGGTCTGCTACCTTTGAATAGGTAGTGAAGTTAAACCTGGAATGTTAAGACAATGATTTGCTGATTTGGGGCAGGACTGACAGCCTGACTCAGATGATCAGCATCTCACACACATGGCTTTTTTCCACTACCTAAATCAGCATTCGTACATGTGTCAGACTCGGTTTTGCTACAGTCACCACTGTCACCGAATCCCAATATGCCCTCCCAAATCCCTGGGGTGCAGATCTATCCTCATTTCAGCAAGGTATTTTAGGAGACTGCTTTGTCCATTTGCATTTTACAAAACATGAAAATTGTTCAGTTTAGGCATCAGAAAGCAACAGTACTTAATCAGAGTCATAAAAATAAATCTGTATTTCTGTTTTTGTTGGACATAAGCAGAAGGTTGAAACAGGGAGTTGTATGCACAAGAAGTCTTACAAAGACATGTCAAGTTTAACCAGCTGTGCTGCACAGTAGGTTAAAAAAAAACAACTTAAGGCTGAACTGGTCTGCCACCTTCTCATGAGGAAAAGAGGGGGAAGGTTTTAGAACCGACATATTATTCTTGCAATAAAGTACCCCTTATTTGCTCAGAAGACAGCCAAAGGGGAAAGATAAGAGCAGGATGGCAGTATGAGGTGGGAGGAAAGAAAAATCTCTTTGACATAGAAAAACTTTGTTGCTTTTCTTCAATGAACAAATCTCAATATTTCATTTCTAGCCCTCTAAAAAACAGACACAGGAAAATGTATCCCCAGCAGTAAAAGGCACTGCCCCACTACCCTCCCAGTGTACACATTTAAACCAAAGGGCAAATAAATGTTGCCAAACAGAAATGTGATGACATACAGTGTTTTCTTTGCTACAGTAGCTGGGAGGAGAAAAAAAACTCCCCCAGAAAGATTAAGAAGCAAACATAAAACTGATCTTGAAATTCCTATTTGTTGATGCCCTAGGGTAGGTACTTTTTCAACATCAACCTATTTCTGAAAGGTACCTGCCTATTGGGGCACCTATGCTGGTGAAAGTTAGTCTGGTTTCAGATAAAGAAACAATGACTCACATGGTAACAAAAATAAATTAACCAACACTCCTCCTGATTAAAACAGGCATTAGACATACAAAAGATCTCAGAAAAACTTCTGTTTAAAAATACTATTTAAATTTGGAGGGGCTTTATCCAAAAGTGAGGGAAATTGAATGTATTAAGAGGACCTGAATTTTAATGCCAGGAATTATTCTTAATTTTGTAAACTATTTAAACTGCAGATTGCAAATCAGAAGGAGAAGGATTAAACACTATCTCTTTACTAACTAGATTACTGTTTTGCCTTAAAGGTTCCTTTTTGCTTTGCCCTTGATAATTCGGGTATTCACAGGCTAAATCTTTCATTTGTTGCACATATGCAGGATGAAATAATATAATTCTTAATGCACTTAAGATCTTCTCATTGTAAACCTTAATTCTTAAGGAAACTGTCCTTAAAGGGGATATTTTTAAAAATTTGATATTTATGTTTATTTCAAACACATTTGATACTTAGCAAAGCTGTTGAGGTTCTGCTTCCACTTTAAATTTGCAGGTTTACTGTAAAATGCTAGGCACATTGAGATGAATCAAACTCATCTGAGCATGAATGAGATGTGAGAAAGTCCCTTCTGGCATCATTTCTGAGATTAGTAATTTGTGAAATTGTGGTGATGCAAGGGAACAGCATGAGAAAGCCATTTCCTTCCCCTTTGTCCAGTCTAAATGCAAATCTGAACTTTCTTGGCAGTTGATTTGCATATTAATGCATATAGCATTCCACTCCAGAGATCACTTCAGATTTTCTAAATTAAGTTGGGTGGGTGGGCTGAAGGAAAGGGGTCATTTTTGTCATGCTAGCACAGCTATTCTCAGATACTTTACCAAAAAGACAGAAAGGCAATTATTTTACTTTTCTTATCTCTATTTCAATTTGCCAACTGGACCACTGAGGAGATAGAGAGGAAAAAGGCAATGGTTGACCAGAAGGAGGGAAATGCTTCATGGTGTTGAATAAGAACAAACATGATGAAATTAAGAAAGGGTAAGAGTGCACACCAGTCTAATTAGCATTTCTTCCTAGTAGCTTGGGAAATGTCAGCCACCAGTTGGTGGCAAAATAAAGATGTAATGTGAGTAATAATGAATTAAATTGTGGCTATTTGCATTGAAATGTTAAGATAATGATCTGAAATTACTATTGTAAATATTCCCCTTGACAGTTGAAAATTGGACTTAAAGCTAATAGTACTTTGGATGAACTTTAAGCCATGAAATCACTTTTAATGCTTTACACTCCTTTTGGCTATGACAGTGTGTTTCAGAAAGTTAATTTACTTCTGTTTTGTTCAAGCTGTTTGGTAATTGATGCATACATCATGGAGGTTTTAATGAACAACTACAGAGACTATTTACCCTATTCACCAAGTATAACTGAAACACTTGATTACTACTCCTGAGCTGAATTAACCAATAAAGTCAAGCACAACAAATATTTTTGGCCAGGGACTGGAGAAGGGGAGATCAGTAAGTGTCTGTCTAGATGCAAAGAAAAAGGCAACATTTTCAGAAAATGCTTTAACATTTCTGATATATCTTCTTGCATTAAGCTGCAATTTATAGTTTTGCTGTTAGCATTACAAATCGCTTAGGAAGAATTAACTTCTGTATGTCTACAAACTAGTACTGTCAGAGTAGGGTTAGTTGACTAAATGGAAAAGGAGCAGATATCTTCACAACATCTGCTGTGTAAATAGCTTTCCAGTAATAGTGCATTTAAAACGAGGGTTTATTTCCAGACTACAGAGTCTAATTACATTGTAACATTATTTTTGCCATAAGGCATGTTTTTATTTAAAGATAGATGATGTAAATGCTTTAATTTACACAGATTAGATCATGCTCACAAAAAGTGGTTTTGCACAATTAGAAAGAATTCTAAAGAGTGATGAGGCTTCTGAGCATCTAAACTGAGATCTCCTTAGATCTCTTTGACTGCTCTTTATTTCAGAACATAATCACTTCCTGGAGATGGCCTGCACTGGGCAGCGAGATATGGATACACTTAGAAATAAAATCCCAAGTTTTTTCAATGTAATTTACAGGGTTGATGAGATGAAGACTACCAAATATATATTCAGTATATCAATTTCCCAAATCTGTATGAATAGATAAAACTGCCTTTTCTAACTCCCTCCAAATTTTGCCTCAACCTAAGTCCTGCCTCTTTCCAGCTGCCAGCAGTCACAGCTATTTATGAACTTTCAGGAGAATGGTCTGTAGGCCCCAGTCTCAGTCTCCTGAAATCAAACAGCTGTTTTCATTCACTGACATTTGAAATTAATTATTGAGCAAAAATACTCTCCCTTATCAATACAAATCAGCTACTTTCTTGATCATGCTCCCTTTAACTCTTAGAAATACACATTATATATTTGAAAAAAAGAAATACAGAAAAATAAAAGCCAGATGCTATCAGTACCTTATATTTAAATAGTTTTGTAAAGAAAAAAGGCCCAATAGTCTGACTATAAGTAGCTTATGGTGCTTCAAGTGTGAACTTTTCACTCTTTCTGGATCTGTGCAGCTTCTGCAGAGTGCTCTTAACTGGGTTACCAGAGATCCAATGAAAAAGAAACTATGTAGAATCATCTTTCATCTCATATGTGCTGTATTATATTTAGGGTTGTAACCAAGCAGACATACTGTCATTGTATTTGTCAGGCATTATCCCAGTGCAAGAACAGTTAAGAAACATTTTCCACTTAACATTCAGAGTCAAGTGAGTCACTGCATTTCTAGTCATGCTAAGATGCCATATTCTCATTCTTCTATATTTTTTTCTAGATAGATAAAATATATTTTCCATCTCTACAGGAATGTTAGTATTTTGGTTTCACCAAAGGCCTTGTCAATGGACAAATAACCCCTTTCACTGTCCAATGCTGTGCATCCAGGACTGGATATAAAGCAGCATAGGCTCTCACAGCCTGAGGGAATCAAGTAAGAATAATTAAAGTTAGCCTAGAAAAATACTGCGAGAATACACTGATATTACCACTAGTGGGAAACCCCTAAGTGTCCCTGAGAACCTCTCTCAAATTGTGGAAGCCTAAAAAGTACATAACAACATTTAGCCAAAACCCTGGAAAGAAATATACTACTGTCAGTGTAAACATTTTAAAGGTATTGTGCAAAACATTTAACACAAGCTGTTGGTGTCACCTCAGTACCAGGATTCTGTAACGTGGATATATTTTCTGCAGATCAAATCTGTGTAAAGCATGGATGAATTTGAGACTTCTGTAATTGATCTGTCTTGAAGCGGAGCTATTCAGAGACAGAGCATAAATGAGACCTACTTGGGAATTTGGTCAAAAGGGACCAAAAGGGACCATGCAGTCAGCTGAATGAGAAATTGTGGTGGAGAACACTCTGCCTTGGTGCCACGTGCCCTGCTAGTCTCCTTCACTTCTTTTAGCTCCAGTTCATCATCATAGTTGCTGCTTCTACACATCTCCATCACAAGAATCACAGAAAGACATGCCAAGTAGCTGCATATCTTAGAGCTCTGATGGAGTGAAATGCTTATGTGAAAGACTTGCTAAAGATATGACTTTTGTCAGCTCTGTGTTTATATTTATATATTTGATCAGAATGAAAAATAAATATGGGAAGTGACATAAATATGAATACAAGTTTCATCAATCTAAATGCTTCTTACTTCCCTATTTTGCCTCTTACTTTACCATTAACAGGTTTGGATATTTTTAAGAGTAACGGGTAAGAGGGGAGTGTGGGGAGAAAGAAGGTTGATTCTTGTTTACAGTGTTCCTATTTAAACAGTTCCAGTTAAACTCTGAAAAACACCTTCCTTTCAGGTCAATCAAATGGCTGCAGGCCAAGTTCCCATCTGTGCTTAACTTGTATTTGCTGGCTAGAGACCATTTTCTACTAGGCTTGCTTAAAAAGAAAGCAGTGTAGCATGATCTTTGCTAGCATGTGTCTAAATTTAAGTTTGGTAACTGATATCTTAAAAGTTTCAGTCACATCGAGGTAATGTATCCTATAATCTAATTCTGCCCACAGACAAGAAGTAAAGCCCAAGCGGTAAAAGTCAGGATGCTCAAGTTACACTTCAATTATTTATCAAATAAATCCTAAAACATTTCAAAGAACACAAAATTGTCCTGGAAGATACAAAAGAAAAATATTTCTTGTGAAACTGAACATACTTTTTTCTCTCCTTTACTGCTTTATTAGTGCATACACGCTCCAGCTAAACCAACTGGTTACTTCTATTTTCTCATCTTTTCTCATTGTCAAGGAACACAAAATATTTCAGCAAAATATTATGAAAATTCTTACATTACTGAATTACTATTCTGAAAACAGTTCTTACTGTACAAAGAAACACTATTGCACAAGAGAGGACCCCCTGCCCCCATGCAGTTAACAAGATCCTGAGACAGGAGGTGTTTTAATCCACAAGCTAAGCCTCAACTTTCAGGTCTCTTGATCTCAAAGCTGAAAGTTCTGAGAACTGAGCAATGTAGCTGGGGAATCATGGACACTTTCTTACTCAGTCAATAAGCAGACAGGTCTTGAGCTTCTATTGTAAATTTCCCAGCTCCACTTTTATTCTGTCATGCTTTTCCAACAGACATACCACTTCAGTAGAAAACAAGCACATTAATTTCATCAAATTCTGCTTGGTGAAGTAGGACCATCATTAAATTGTATTAAATCTTGGGAAAAAAAGTGTTTCAGTCAAATACTGAAAAATGCCTCCTCTTTCCTTCCACATCCTCTTGTGCTTATTACCATAAATAAGCCAGTCAATGTTTGATCTTTGCTTCATCTCTAGGTCCTGTCCTTTCTCCAGAATGAAACCGCAGCCATTTCAGTACCAGTACTTTGACAGGAGGGGCTCTGCATCACTGAGAATGAGAGAACAACATCTTCCCTAATTGGTGGTGAAAGCGAAAACAGAAAAGGAAGAGAATTTGTGGTGTTAGCACTCCACAGCAGACCTAAAAGACAGCTAAGGTTGTTCACATGTGAGTGCCACAGTGTATCTGCAGCAAAACATACAGCAACAACGTGAGAAACAAAGCGGAACAAGAGATGACAAGGAGAGGCTGATGGGACATTTTGGAAGGCTGAAGACAGGCTGGCTGAAACACTGACCTATTTGATATATAGGTCAGCCTGCCATATGTAATGAGCTGTATGTTGTAAGAAACCATTGCTATAGCTTTATCTCTTTCTTATTATGAATAAAGGTCAGGCACAAGTTCCTTCTGTTATTCTTGGCTGTTCTGAGTGAAGGCCATGGAAGGAGCCCATTACAGAATAAAAGTGAATTGCTCCAGGCTCACAAGTTGTATTGCCAGTGGGCATACATATTGCTAATAAAAATGGTCTGGTAGTAAATAATTTAATTTCTTGGCTGCTCCTACCCTCATTTTCACATGGCAGTTGATGTTTTAGGAGCTTTAAAATTCAGCTATGATCAGGAGATTGATTTACTTGTTTGAAAAGCAGCTGTTTGAAACAGCTTTGTTTCTTCTTTAGCTTTAGTGGAGCTTGAAATCAGCTGATAATGGAGATCAATAATTATCTAGGTTTTGGAGTTCTTGGTTGTTTTTTTTTTTTTCTTTCCTTTTCAAATCAAGCTCATTTAAATGTCCCTCTCCTTACCATTACCATGCTGTTTCCTCTGTCTTTCTAGGGCTTGCTACAGGAGGACCACCTATAGATCTATTAGCTCATGTGAGACCCAGGGAGCCTGGGTTCCACCTATGTTACTCTCTGCTTTTGTGCCTGGTTCTGTTTTAGGCCCTTAGCTCTCCAGGGAGGAGCCTGAGTTTATCAGTAATTTTGCCTGGTTTATGTAAATTTGCATAAAAATTAATGTGTCTAACATAAGGCACTGTTATTATAAGATACATGTATCATACTGAAATAAAAATTAATTCTTACATTTTGATTCCCAAATAATATGCTATGCTAAATGGGGGTAGGGGAATAGGGATGAGGGCAGGGCTTGGACAACGAATAACTCATCAGGATCATTATAACTTAAAGGCATAGTGAAACAGCAACTTAGTATAATAGTGTACCATATAAAATTGAGGTAAATTAATACATTTTGTGAACTTCATAAAATTTTCAGAGGCCAAACACTACTGCAAAAAGTGGTTATATTCTACTAAGATTATTACTGTGAATATGAGAGGGTTTGGGAGACACACAAAGGTATTAATGAGCTGCACATAATAGGACCCTCTGAATCATCGAATAAAATACTGAAAAGCAGACCGTACTAAGAAGAAAGCTTAAAAAAAACGTGTAAAAATAGTTCATTATATTTTCTTCATGGCACAGTTTACTTGACACCAATTTTAACACAAAAATAGGTTTGTGCAACTAAAGAAGATCACTTAGGCTCTTCAGTGTAAGCATCCCACAGCTAACCTATTTTCCCAAAGTGACGCAAAAAATTAGTAAAAGGAAATCAAGCAGTTTCATGATACCATGCAGAGGAAGAAGTGTTTCTAATATGCTTAACGAAATTAATTAGAATGAGAGTGGCAAAAATCTGCTGCTTAAGAATGGACTCTTAGGTTCACACATCATGTTGTGCTTTTCCTACTTTCTATGCTAGCATAAGTATTTCCTGGTTTGTTTTTTACAAAATCATTAATATCAGCATCAACAGTGGGTGGCAGTTAATGGAAGAACATCATTTAAGTCATTCCACACTTATCTTTTTGTTCATGTCTGGCATTCCATTAAGCGCCAGAGATAATACTCTAAATATACTCAAAAGGAGGCAGTTATTAATCCTGAAAAGTAGAGAATTGGGTCATTCTTCACTTTTGTTAAAAACAGAATGTGATTAAAAAAAGCTAGTAGGTTTCTCTGAAAAAATGTTACATTTTTCAGAAAAGTCTGAATAGATAAAGAGAAAAATAGGAACAGGAAAAAAATTTTTTAAATATGTATCTTAAATGTGATTTAACCAATGGAACTTTTTCAATTCCAACATTGTCTTAAGTTTTTGTTTGAATGAAAGTATTTTCAAGTCCTTACAGTGCCTGACTTAGAATCAGAGGTCAGAGATCCAATATTTCCATCTGTGCTACTATATTGCTCTGCATTTTCAAACACAATGGTTCCACTCCTGAACTTAATTTTCCTCCCTATTTTACTAATAATGTAAACTCCTATGGTACTTACAGTATTGGGATGCAATACACTGCCATTTTTAATTCATTGGAATGACCTAGGAATACACAACTACTGCAGCAAGAGTGACTCAATTATTTAAACAAGTAATTTACAAGTCACCTATTTTGTCTAATAAAAAATGATAAGTGAGAAAGAATGACAGAATCAGAATTTCACACTCAGATAATTATAGACTCTGCAGTGAGGTTCCAGTAAGCTGTTGATAGGTATATAAAATCCCTCAACTGTTCAGAACTGTGCCTGCATGCTTTGTAATAACTGTTTTGGATTATGGCATTCGGATTTTACTTTAGAACATACTATTATTACAAAAAAAAAAAAAAAAAAAAAAAAAAAAGCTAACTATTTTACCATCTCTTTCTTTGCACTTTAAGCAATAAATATTTTTTTCAATTGTTGCAGATGTACTTTGGCTTTTTGGGATATACAATGTAAGTACACAAAGCCTTACCATATATTTGGGATTAAAGGTTCTTAACAGAGTGTAAAGTACAAATATGACTACAAATAATATATACCATCTTCTTTGTTATCAAATAGCTGCTTGAAAACACAGCTGAGGTGCTTACTAAGTTACAGCATCTTATTTTTATTTTCAGGTGATAATCTCTTACAAGTATTTCAAGAAACTGTTGTGATGAATTTTTGAGACCTCTGAAAAAATTCATATTCTTGAAAAGTAAATGTAGAGTAACATTTTTTTCCTACATTTTTTTGCTTGCACTCTTTCAATAAAAAGTCATAAAAGACAAAATTGACAACCACCAAGTCCAATGCTATATTTCTACTGCACTCCCTTCTGGTTCCTCATTTAAAATTTCAAAGCCTTTGTACTCAACATAGCATGGTTTGTGTTAGAAGGGACCTTAAAAATCATAGAGTTGCAACTCCCCTGCTGTGGGAAGAGACACCTTCCACTAGATCAGGTTGCTTCAACCCCCATCCAACCTGGCCTTGAAATATTCCAGGGATGAGGTATCCGCAAGTTCTCTGTGCAACCTCTTTGAGTCTCTGCAGCCACCCTCACACTACAGAATTTCTTACCAATATCTGATCTACATCTACACTTTTCCAGCTTACAACTGTTACCCCTTGTCCTATCACTGCATGCCCTTGTGAAAACTCTCATCAGCTTTCCTGTAGTCTCTTCAGGTACTGGAAGGCTGCTCTAAGGTCCCCCAGGCCCTTTTCTTCTTGAGGCTGAACAACCCCAACTCTCTCATCCATCCTGCATCAGTACGAGAGATGCTCCAGATCACCTTCATGGACCTCCTCTGGACTTTCTCTGACAGCTCCAACTTGCTCCAAACTCCAACTTCACACAACTTTGTTTTTTAATGTCTTGTTCCTATTCCCTAAACAAGCTGCTTTCAGTTTCTGTATCCCTATCTTCTTCAGAAGGCTGATTAACTTACATTCACAAGAACTAAAACTTGATAGTATCCAGTAAAGCCCATAGTGGATTTCAGAGAGAAGACCAACACAAACTAGACATGTCTAGATATACCCCCCCAGCCTCCAATTACCAGCAGTTAGTGGGCTTCCTATAAGCTCACTAAGGCTTGGTCAACTCCAAAGCATGATTCAGAGGCTCTATAGCCCTGATGAACTTTTCCTCTAGGAAATGGAATAACCCTAATTTATGCTCTTTGCTTCCACAACAATCTGTGGCAATGAGTTCCACCATTTCAGTATTGCTGAGCAAACCTACATCTGATAAACATAGGCTTGTTACTCTTCTAGTGCAATTTCTATGCTTGTCACAGTTTAGGAGAGTGTCCTTAAATGCACATTAGCCTGACTTTATAATCTAAGACATGCAAATTTGTCATTATACCAATATAAAACCCAATGGACTTTCACATGGACGTACGGTCTGCCCACACAGATTGAATTACAGGTTGAGGTCTATAATTGTAGCAACCAGCACATAATTACTAGAATGACACTCTCTTTGTTACCTCTGAACACCAAGAGTATTTCCTATACTGAAAAGGTTATTCATAAAGATAGTACAGTACAGCTCCTTCATGAAAAAATAAACTGAAAAGTTGCAAGAAAGCCAAAACCTATTTTTAATGCTTCCATTTGTCATGAAGTGACAGAGAAGTCAAAACTTCAAATTAGTAAAATAAGGTAAAAATGCATATGAAACTTCAGTAATGTCTGGTAATTGCATTATGCAGTTGTACTCATCAAAAGCTATCCTGACAGCTTTTTCATAATAAGTTGAAGGAAAGTATAATTATTTGTTTATATTTGGAAGTTCTAAGAATTTTGTGTATATATTTCATTTGACTGTATCACAAAAGAATAATTTATTGAAACTGCCTAACAAAAAGCTTCCAAATCTGGCTGTTTCAATCCCTCACTCATTTCCTTCACAGTACCATTTTTATATTGCCATAAGATTTCATCTCTCTATCCCTGTGCTGTAAACTCCTATAGTGCAGCAAACTTCAGCCTCAAAAATGTCAAACACAATGAAAAATGGAAATCGCCATAGAGTAAGCTGGGCTCAGAGATCCTCTCTGCCTCACACATGCTGGCTCCTGGGTCACTGCCTGAGCAAATTTGCAAGTTTACCATTCCTCCCTCACTGCTGTTGTTTCTCTGTGCTTTGTGTTACTAGAGTGAGGTTCATAAGGTAAAAAACATCCATTAAATTCTCCCCCTTCTCTCTCCTTTTCCTCCTGCTTCTTTAACAAGAACACAGCACAGCTGCTGTAAATACACCAAAACAGTTATGTTTGGAACAATGTCCAGTTTTCTTAACCTTCACCGTAACACACACTTGCTAAGGACTTCTGTGATAAACAAGAGTTTTAAAGACTACCAAAATGTTAGATAGAAAGCCTACAGTGTTGATCTGGTAATTTATTCTTTTTTCTAATTTAAGGATTACACTGACTATAAGCCAGGGAAAGATATGGTCAGTGTCTTTAAGCTTGCTAAGTTATGACATAAATACAGAACATGATACATGCTTTGATATTTAATGCTAAAGGGAAATTCTAAGAACACTGAAAAGGAAGATTTGGTCTATGTCAGCTTTAGCAGTCAACTGAAGAGTTTTCCCTACAGTCCCACCATACCCTGCCTGGGGCAGGCAGAAGGTAAGAAAATATTTTCCTTTTAGGATAAGCATCTTCTAGAAGAGAGGTGACAAGATCAACCCTTTGCTAATTGTAAAACAAGAACTCAAAAACAGCTTTTCAAATGAACCCCAGTACTTCTTCAATACTTTTTCAAGATCTGTGTGGCCTCAGTGTCTATCCCAACACTGACAGAAATATTGCCACAGGAGATAAAGATATGTAGGAAGCTGATGTGCGACAGAAATCAAACTGAGATACAAGCAGAACAAGGCGATTGTATCAGGCACTCTGATGTTGTGCTGAGCTACTGTCTAGTAGATCTAAAAGGATTTTGATTTTTATTTCCATGCTAGATAATGTGATATTTTTTGTTTGCTTGCTCTGGTAACCCTAAGGCAAGTTCAAGTGCTTAGTTAGAGAAATGTTCCTCTAAATAAACCAATTTAGTTCAGCTCTGTTTTCCAGCAGAACTTATTCTAACAAGCAGTAGGACCAGATACTTTGATGGCACAAGTGACACAGTTTCAGAGAAGTTAAGAGAACTAAAATGATTTAAGATCTCAGCTGAGGAGCTGGCTGCACACAGGGAATCATCATTAAATTACAGGAAGACAAACAATGACCAGCTGCTTGAAGTACATGGATGCCTACTGGTTCCTCATGACTGCATACATGTATTTGCACATTTCCCGGCACAAGTTTAGCTTGGTCAGAACAATACTTACCCTGATTTCTGTGCAAACAGTCACGTTTTAGATAAATGTGTCCTGCTGTACAAGGATCTTTCTAATTCACAGTGACTACTACAGGAAGAAATACTTCTGACATGTAAGGTTTTCTCACACTGTGTGGGCACACTCTTTTAAATTATTGACAGTTTTTTTGAGAATACAGAACCACAGTAAGAGGCGGCTGTTTATTTGCCTTTTTTTACAGTTAAAAAAGGCATACAGGTTACCTTTCATAAGTGACAGTCTATGGAAATCAAAGGTAAATTACCTTCCTTAAATCTCTTGTTTAAAAAAATATTAAACAGCAGAAACTTTGGTATCACTTAAATTAAAGAATGAATAAAGTGCCTGGAACCCTGCTGATTAAGAACACTGACTTTTCAGTGTTCTTAAATTTAAAATATAATATAAATGAGGCTGTTTTTAATAATGCTCATGTGTGAATTTCATTATCAAAATCCACCTTCAGCAGCTCTGCAGACCAGCTGAGGTCCTCAGTGGTGCCTGCAATCAGAAATACATCAGCATCATGACACATGCTACTGTAACACAAACATATGTAATGCTGATATGATTTCCGATATGACACATTGCAATAAAAAACAATAATTAGGAGTTTACTTTTCATTTACTTTTTAATCAGCTTTACTTTAATCAGAAAATTGTATCTAGCAAAGCTCCTTAAATGACACCTATAAGGGGGAAAAAACCCACCTCACTACTATGTGGGTAGTTTTTCTGTAAAGTTTAGAGTAAGTTTTGGACAATCAGCAAAGTATAAGCAGAAAAACCTCCTGAAAAATGCTACGTGATACAATCCAGTCATTAAAATCTCAGTGTAACATTTTTGGTAATACTCTTCAGTAAACTGTTTGTAAAATGAATACCCTTTCTAATTAAATCAAAACATCATCATCAGAAAGTGCATGACTGTATTAACCTGAATTTTATTTTTCTTTAAAATGACTGACAAAAAAGATGGACTAATAGCTTTTGCAGTCTTTAAAATGGCATTATTTGGGCCAATGCCTCTGTGCTATTTTTCACCTCATCTCCAAAGGACTTGTAATAAACTGGGTGGCTTTCCTAAGATATCTTAGTAAGCAGGTATTGGTCTACAGAGAAGCATAGGGAAAAAGATCCAGTTTGGAGCAGGGAGCTGAATCAAAGCCATCTGTTTCCCAGAAGAATTCAGAAAGTGTAGCAGACAAACCTTTCTTGGGGCACGGCGCTTTGAAGTCAAACAGGTGTTCTTGCCAAGGTGCACAAACAGTGCTCTGATCTTGCTGCCTTTAGACTTGGTTAGCCTTGTTCAGTGCTTCTGCTGTGGACTCAGCTCACCACCTCCTCCTCTGGCTGCTCGAGAGTGAGCTGAGCATGCATTTGGAAGCTCACCTTTTATTGACCCCCCCAATCCTGCTCATGCGCAGCTGGGATCAGCCCTAACTGGGCACAGGTGGGCTTAACACAAGTTCACACCTCCCACCTCATAATTAGCAACACCTGATTGCCTCATTTCACTACAAGAAAGCTCCTCATGCCATTTGACTCCAGCTGGTAGGTGGTATTAGGGCTTACTGTAAAGTATGAAAGGATTTAATTGATATTCTGATACTCGAGTGAAAATTAAATGCTTTGTGTAGATGTCTATGGACATGTCAGAGATGCCTAGCATTATTTAGCCAGTTTACAGCACTGCAGTGACACAAAACCCCCCAAATTATGCCATCTGTCTCAGGCAAACCAAGTTTTCTTTCTAAGTAACCTTAGCAAAGAATGATTCCTATGTTCCCAAGTCTGCAGATACTGTTGTTGCTATCTACCCCACTTAAACTTTTAGGTTGGTAACATTGCATTGGTTTTGATAGATACACTTCTGGGATTGAGCTCTCAAATTAACACTGTGACCATTTTCCAGAATTGTTGCAGGGGAGGTCTTTCTGGTGGAGAACCCGAGGTAGGGAGAACAACTCATCCATGCAACTGAGAAAGAGAACTACCCACGTATGGGAAATATCAGGTAGCAAACAAGGTCATTCATAGTCATATGATACAATAATTATAGCAGTTACTATTTAAAACTCTCCAGGTTAGTTACAAAGCTGATGTTGAATTAAGACTGTGCACATGAGCTGAGCTATGGCTCAGCTATGAGCAACACCTTGCCAAACTATGTAATTGATCACTTCAAATCATGTAATGATAACCTAATGTGTCAAGGGAAGTATACTGCAATGCAAATTATTTTTCACCATCTGTTTATTGCATAAATATTTTTACTCCCTCCACTAGTTACCATCTGCAGGATGATGCCAGTCAGTTTATAAAACTTCCTGTCAAAAGCAAACAGTGCAATGGAGCCAGTCCACCATCACTAACTTCTTTTCAATATTCATACCAAATTAATGATAACAGTTCTATTGTAGATGCAATTCTACCAGTTTTCTATGAGTTACTAAATCTAACCAAGTAATTGGGAATAGAATTAGAATTTCTTATTTAGTAATTTAGATGTCTAAATTATAAAAATCAGACATACTGTTAAGCACAGTTTAGCTTCCTATCACATTTATACTATATCTGGTTGCAAGAAATTAGTAATTTTATTTACATACCTAAATAATGACTCCAACAAAATGAATGGGGAAAAAAAAAGTTATGTCAGAGATGCCAAACAGTATTTGCTTTCCATTAATATGACTAAAAAATGAGAATAAAATCACTGAGTTATATGTAACTGATGCGTTTTATAAGTCTTATTCAGAAACCACCTTTGAGAAGGCAAATTTTCTGGACCATAATTGCTTATTCTTTCAGTGTATTTTTACTAAGATCCCGTAGTTAATTTTCATCATTTTTTGCTTAAAGCAAATCAACATTTTTATTTCACTGATACTAGCTAAAGGTATGCTTCCCTACACCTGAAATTAAAATACTGAAGTGTAATATCTTCGTGATAACATTTACCATTTTGTTCAACCAACTATTTTCTACATTGTTTTCTAGGAAATCCTGGAAAATGTTCTTTTTCAGAACAGAAAATTATAACTCCTAATTTTCTCATCCAGATACCAACATTGTTATTTGAGCTTTAAAAGGGAGATTTATGTAAAGAATTCATAATAAACATCAGGAATCAATAGGTGTCAGGAACATAAACTTAGCAGTATTACAGAAGAACCAAACAAATTATCAAAAGATGCATCATACAACCTATGAAATAATAGAGAAATCCTTGTATAGTATAGCATTTACTGCATTTCCCCTTCAGTGCAAAAGCAGTAGCAAAATAGGTGCTGGCTTGCTAACTGTTCCTGTCAGTGAGATGCAGTTTTTGTAGGACCTTACCTCTCAGTAAAGTACACATAACCTGGACAAGCGCTTGAGCACTCACAGCATGCACACTTTTCATGAATTTTCTCCCTACCCTTACTGAAGCTTTGCCATAATAACATGGCAATCTGACCAGATAAGATTACCATATTTTATGAGTACTAAAGGAGTACATGCCAGTTCATGCCATCCACTATGGAAAGAAGCACTTTGCAGCTGGCTTATCAGAGGCACCAATTAAAAGATAATAAATTCAGACACAAAACCAGTTTTTGCAGCCTTCAGGTAAAGAGTCTCAATGATCAGAGTGCACCATGCTTCAGACAAAGGCCTATAACCCCTCCTTGTATTTTATACTCACAAATTAGACCACTGCTTCTGGTTCATAAATATTTAGAAAAACACATGGTTCCTGCAGATGCACATCTATTTATTTGGTGATATTTCTGAGGGACACACACAGAAGAAAGGCTGTGATCATGTAAAAATACTATCTACCTTCCTGTTTCCCAGTATCACTGCCCAAGTAACTTTCCCTGACTTCATTTCCAACTGATTCTTTTGTAGACAGAAAATGTAAGAATATTGCATGTCAATTCAAACCTTGCTACAAACAATGCACGCAGAAATTGGGCAAGTGAATACCAGTTCTCTAACACAGAGTTGTGAACCACAAAAAAAGAAAATTATTTCACCATACCAACGTCTGCTTCTGGATATTTAACCTTCATTGTGTTTGTGTTTCAAATATATATACATTCGCATATAAATATATACATTTATATAAGCTTCATATTTTAAAAAAACCCTAAAGAATCACTAACAAGTCCAAAAAGAGAACTGATCCTTTTTGATACGTAACGCAAACATATAAAGTGTATTTACATTTTGGCAAAAGAATGAAGAATTTGCAGGTATACAGTAAATGACTCCAAGGATTGTTACAACTGTGTAGAAAAAACAAATACATCTATATTTAACTTACAAAAAAGACTAATACTCACAGATTTACTAGAACACTATCTGGAACAGATACACTCATTTTACAAGCCAAGCCACATGAAAAAAGCAAGCAGACTTAAATTCTTTAAAGGTCTGGTCTGAAGTGTTTGGGCTGGTACAGTGGTTCTTAGAATTCAGCTTCTGCCATTTGCCACTGCCAGATCCAACACTTAAAAAACAGAAAAGTGAGGGTTCATGGAGATAAAATCTGGATGTACCATGTTCAAGTGCATTTTAAATTGGAAAGATTTGGCTTTAAAAGAGGTATCAATGTAAAGCATACATAGAGAGTGCAAAATATTGAAGTATAAGCACTAAAATGATAAATGAATACCCACATCTTATGGAGGCTACTTAGCCAGAAAGCTGAATACTGGAAAGTTCTCACATTCTCTGTAGGTCATGAATTGAAAGGTGATTGGATAATGAGGAAAGATGCAAAATAGAATTAAAAGAAATATGGGAAATTTGATTTCAGAGGGACTGAGAAATAGACGCTTTGTCACAGAAGGAAAAGCATGGCAACCTAATGTACAGCAGCAGTTAGTTTTGTTCATAATGATGAAATATATTGTATATGAAATCTGGATCAAAAAAAAAAAAACCACTTAACCACTTCTGAAGTTCAAGCCTAAGTAAGCCTCACAATTTCATTCAAACTTTTTAACAAAAAGGAATGAAAACATCTGTAAGTTTGTGAGAATTTTTAGTTCTTTTTCTACCAAACCTTCTTTTTTCTTCCACATATTAGGGAAATAACTCTCACTTATTGCATTAAATTTAACAACGTTCAACATCGCCTTCAAGCATTATAATGCACTTCAAATATCATGTTGTAGAAGATGTCAAGATAAGTTCATCAAAACATTCTATTTTCTAGTAATGATTTCAGAGACAAAGATTAATCCTAGCACTATTAGTTAAAAAGGGCGGGATTAAAACAATACAAAAAAAAGTCTGATATACATAGCAGTAGATGCATGTGATGTTTCTTCAGGTAAATTAATTCTAATATGTAATGTGATTACTAAGTGGCTAAAACCACTTTTGCTATTTTCTTCAACATGTATACACAAGGATGCAGCCACTACTGGCATTCATGGTTCATGAACAGGACAAGGCCATAAGGAAAAGATTTAGGGCTTTAAAATAATATCTAATTTTAACTCAATATCAACTAATTTTAACTTAAGCTCTTCAAATCTCTTTCTGCATGACCAACTTATTCTGAAAACACTAATTAGTTATGGTTTTTGAAAATATTTTACATATAGAGCTATCCTCTTTGCAACTTCCTCTCTTTAATTTCTCCATTTAGTAGGGAAACCAATTGTAATTCCTAACTTCATAACATCCCTTAATAGAACTTCCTTCCTAAAAGCAATAGGCTAGCTCACCAGTCTCCAAGTGAGTTCTGTGTTCAGGTGGAGGAGTATTTTATTTTAACTAATTTCTATTTTTATTGAAACTATTTCTCCATACTAAATTTACTTTAGAGAGAATCATATTAAGGAGGAACAGAGGACTGTGATAATGTTATTCTTCTGGCCTTGAAAGACTATTAAAGTCTTTTCTACAACACGATATAGGCCAAATTGAATTGGATAGAGTGTAGGGGGATTACCATGTGGTATCCACACATCATCCTATTAATCACACTCTAACCTTTCAAGCTGTTCAGCACCCTCTCCTCACACATTATAGCCAGACTTTTCAGCAGAGCGAAGGATATGGGACCAGATGGAACCTGCTGGTTTCCACTTTTTCACTACCCAGTGATTTTTATCTCCTCAACTGCTTCTAAGCTTTCAAAGAGGGCAGTTGTACATCTCCAAACCCACATATACAGAAAGCTTTTGGTAGGTTCAATTTATTAGGCCTAGATCCATTTAATATTAAGTTCTGAGAGCCGAACTGAGAACCATACATTAGGCAATCTATACATTCCTCTCCATTTGGCATAGAGAGAATTTGGCAATTTGTTGTTACAGAAAAATTTTCTATTATAACAAGTGGGGGAGGTGCTTTGAGCTAATCAGTTAGAAGTGGGAACCTGAGCCAGCAGCCAAAGTGGCACTTTTCCTAAAACAGGTGCATCAGAATTACACTTTCTGCAGTCATCTCGTTAAAAGCTGAGGAGTAAACTTGGGAAAGCAACCAAAACCCACATAACTCAAAACCCCTTACTGAACATTAAGCAAAACGTACTGAAGATAAACCTTCATCTGCTCGCGGAGGGGGCCCAATCCCCTCAGGGCGCAGGGGACCCCCCCTGACCTCAAAAACCTGGCTTCGAGGCTGCTCCCTCACCCACAAAGCCACACGAAATGTAAATTCAACCTACAAGGAGACAACCAGCCCTCTCCTTCCACCCCACCATGTCAGGGTCCTGGCAAGCTAAAAGCTGCCTTCTCCTCCTCCAGTCTCATCCTCCTCAGCAAAGCGAGGATATTCAACCTCACACACCTCATTCAACCAGATGCCATATTATCAAACCTCACCGTATTCAACAGGACTTCTTATCTTGAAGGCAGGGCCTCTAGCTGTCTTTTATCATGGTAACCACATCTCCAGCGCCCTGAGGCGTTTCCTCTCAGCAGCAGCGACGCCTTCGCTCCCCTCACACTCCTGGGGAACGCCCCAGGGCGCGCAGGCGCGGAGCGCGCGCTTCCCGCCCTTGCCTGGAGGCGGCCTCAAAATGGCGGCTCCTCAGAGCCGGCTGCTCTGGTCGGCCTTCTTCCTCGGGAAGCTGGGCCACAGGACAGGAAGACAAGCAATACTAAAAGTGCCCGAGAGTGGAAATGTGGAAATACAGGAGGAAGAAAGGTGAGTAGAGAGGGTAGGGAATCATACGTGTGCAGTTTTTGTCCTTCTTCAGGCAGCTATTGTGGACAAATAAGCGGGCCGGCTCCATTTGGAAGTGTGTGTCCTACCATTTGGAAGGTTGTAGTTTGGCCCCTCCCTCTTCCTCACCACAGTTTTTTTTTTTTTTTTTTGTTTGTTTGGTTTTTTTTTGTAGAGTTACTCAGGTTTTATGAGGAAAGTAGAAAAATGCATTCTAAGTAGACTTATATCCTCAGAGATGGTCATTTGTGGGTGTGTGTAGACTCCATAATGCAACATTCCTTGTAATAATAATATCCACTCATTAGGGGCTCACCATCTAATTCACATTCTGTGGCTGTTTCAAGGTAAATGCTATTTTACTCAGACCTGCCCAAACTTGGTACAGTTAAGGTGTAATTGCAACCTTAAAAGAAAAATACAAGAATTTTGGAGTTAATTTCTCTTTAGCATCAGCTGAGCAAGCTTTCAAGATCATGATTTTGGACTAATGGACAACTTGGGTGCTTGAGTCCTGTTTGAGAGTCTACATTTTTCTTTGGATTTGCTCCTAAGGCCCTTGTGTACAAGAGATTTACAGTTTTGTGGGTGACATTGTTCATTTTGATCATAACATCTCCTCAGAGATGCCAGGGAGTTAACTGAGAAAAATTTTCCTTGTGGAAGAGAAATATGAATTGTGAAACAAAATGGGCAGCCAGCTCTTTAATTTAAGTATAACTAATACTAGAGTGCTAAGTAGGGTTTGATTAATAAGAAACAGATTCAACAAATTATAAGACATGGAGTAAATGGTCTTACACTGATTCCCTCACCAACTTGTTCCTGGTGATTAATTGTAATAGCATTTTGTATGTAGATAGATTTAAGCACATGCATAGCTCTATGAAAGACTGAGGTTTAAATCATGTGCAGAGGTCAAATTATTATTCAGACTAATGATTCCCTACATATTTGTTCAGCCACAGTTTATTGTGCCACGGCATCTAATGACAAGGAGCTAGATTTATATGTTAGCAGGAAAAGCAAAGATTTTGAACAGAAACCTGTAGGAAGTAGCATTTGTAGAGCTGCTGTGGACAGTCCTTTTTTATTTAAATAGATGGGTCAGTGACCTCCATCATCCTTGTATCTGTGCTCAGTGTTCCACTGTGCAGCACAATCCCTTGATTGAGAAGAGCTATTAGAAAACTCAGCCAGCTGAAAAATCTGACCTGCTGAACACTCTTAGGTACTTTATAATCAAATAAATGATCACATATATTCTCTGCTGACAGTTTATGGCTGTGATTGCAGAAGTGCTGAATATTGTTAATGTACCTACAGTTTGTAATGAATTGCTTCCTCATTTTTTTGTTTACTTTCTTTAACAAGTTTATTTTACCTTCAGTATTTTTCAGGACTGTAATCAACAGTACTCCAAATTTCTCTCATACGTCACAGATTTTCCTTGATAAGCTTGTTTTTAGCACAAGCGAGTCATATGTTTTATTTGGAAATTTTGTAGGTTTTTAATTCTGGATTGTCACTGAGGAGATCCAAGTTCATATTTCAGTTCCTTCAGGGATCCTCAAAAATATATGAATCTAAAATTATGTAATATTAAAGTATATCTTTCAATGCTTACTTAGATATTGATTAATTTCCATTCCTTTATTTGGTAATGAAATTTCAAAAACCACATAATTCTCAGAACTATTAATTTATTTCAAGTTACTCCCCTCATTTTGAGTTAAGCAAACTGTATTTAGCCTGAAACATCCTGAAACATCCACAGTATTGAAGCAGACAAAAAAGGTCACTAGCTTTAGAGATAAAAAGTTGACATGAGCTACCTAACCAAAATGTGTTAGAAATGTGAATGAAACTGAGCTATACTTTTGAGCTTCATTTACCCTTTACCTTTGCTGCAACTAGGACAAGCAGAAAGACTTGCTTTGGAAGACAGTTATTTGGCTTCTGTAGAGCAAAATGATTAAAGGTATATTAAAAGCTCTATTCTTTTCTTGTTCAACATTATGATTTACCACTGGAAGGAGCTAGAGTAATGATGTTGAATTACTGAAGAAACCAGCATAGGGCCAGCAAAATGGTTAAATAATCTATGAGAAAAGGAAATAGGGACTCAGAATCTTACCTGAGAGAAAGAAAAAGGAGTGAGTTATTTTCTGAGATGTAGAGAGCTGTGGTTTTGATTTAGAAGTTCTTCTATGTGAAGCACAGGTCATGTGAAAAGCAAGCATGATAATTTTAAAATGGAACTTATTTTCTTCTGTTAAAAAATAAATCATGTGGGTAGAAACAGAGGAAGTCGACAGAAATAAAAAGCCATTTGGATAAAACAGATCGTCTGTCTTGCTTGGTAAGGCTACAAGGTCATATGCAGAGGCTGTTATCAAGTAAGAAAGTGACTCAGTTTATTAAGCAGATTTTTTAGTTTGTTTAAAACTTATTTTCATAGCAATGACAAAAATTGATAAAAAATTTGGTAGAAATAGAAAGTTTCCTTTTTTTGTTGTTGGTATTTTTTTTGTTGGTTGGTTTGGTCTGTTTGTTTGTTTGTTTTTGGCTTTTTGTTTTGTTTTGAGGTTCATTATAATGTGAGTGAAATTTCATCCTGTTTAAATTTTACTTGTCCTGGAAACTTTCGCTTGCTTTGCTCACAAAAAAAGGGTCAAATTTCTCACAGGGTGTTTGTCTATTTTGTTGTAAAGTGCAGAGGACTACAGTTTATTTTAAGCGAAGTAGTTTTGATATACAATAGCCTGAAAATTTTGGGTAGAGTAGTAGAGTCTGACTAACGGTTACAAGCACAGAGGGTAGATTTGTTCTGACAAAACCTTCTTAAATTCAGGCACAAATATGGGGCAACTTAGAGCAGAAGACAAAACTGGCCTGCAAATGTTGGCTGTAGAGTGGAACTGATGGTGCTCCTGGGGTGCAGTGTAGACATGTTCCAGCAACTTTTAAAATTGCGGTCAGAACTAATGTTAGCTATAGAATTATTAAGGCATCTTACATATGTGTAAGATAATGTATTTCTGTGGTTTTCCATTAGGATAGCCTTTGCTCATCAGAACTTGGTAGACTACATTTTCTTGTTCTGTCATGACTCAAATACTAATATCATACCTAAACTTGGTAGCACATTTTATTTCTCGTGTTCTTCCATTGCAGCAGGTTTGGGAATTTTCTGTTGTGCTGTTTTGTTTTGGTCCCTTCATGTTGTGTCTGTTCCTGTTGTCGTCCCCCTCCCCTGGGCCCCCAAGTTGGTGTTACTATAACCTGACTTGCATCTATGGCTAGGAGAGCTAAGAGGAGCCAAGATCAGCACATGATTAATGAGCTCTTTACTATTTGCTGGTATCTGTTATTAGGATAGCACAGTTCCTGGCTATCATTGTCTTCAAATGTGTTCTTGTCTTACAGCATCCTTAGGCAAAAGGCTGATGAGGAATCAGTCACCCAAATTGATTACCATCCTGTCTGCTCTCATTCAAGAACTGGTGATGAGCTACAGACCTTTATCCCATACTAATGTTATTGATGTTGCTATAAAAGTTGCTTCATCCTGAATGAGAAGTGGGTAGTAGAAAGCGTTTCATGCTTTGGTGAGGATAACTGTTATAAAAATATGAGAAAATCTAGGTGTTGCCACATGATTTAATGAAATCCTATGCTTTTCCTGAAGAACGGTACAGGAGGATCTAACCCACAGAATGCAGTGTCAAGTCTCTACACAGAAACTGTTAGTAATTCCCTGTTCTGTGTTGCTGCTTGGAACAGTTTCCTTTCTGCCTTATTCTATGTAACTATTCGTGCCCCTATGGCATAACTCACTATTTTCCAGTTGTGATTTCATTTACTTACACCCTATACAAAACCACCTCAAGGACAGCAGGAAGGCAGGCCCTTTGAGTTTAAAAGCTCTGTTCCCACATCAGCCTGATACATCTGACACACTTTGTCTTCTGAGTCACTCCCATTCCCTGTATCTTGACAGATGCTCAAGCACAGCATTTTGTTGAACTTGCTCTTTTAAATGGTATTTCAAAGCTGTGACTACTATCCTGCCTTTTAAGAGCAAATTCTTGCAATGGTTGGATTTGTTTTTTCATTCATTTATTTGTTTTAGGCTGATCCCTGTTTTAGCTATGTGATCCTACTGCAACAGCTGAACACATTCACCTGGAAAAAATTCACCCAGCATATTTTAGAGTGGTTTGGGTCTGGAAGGGTGGATGGGGATTTGGGTTGAATAGACATATATGTTTCTAAGAAGTCGTTTTTCTGGTTATCCTAGGTATCGTTTGTCTCTGCTTTTGTAGGAACATTTCCCAGTAGGAGTAGCCAAGTGAAAGCCCTGCTAGCTCTTCTATAAGCAAATCCTGCACACTGTATGGTATATCAAGGCCATAGAATTACAAGATCATGTATGTAACTTATTTGGGTCAGCAAGCTCTCTCAGTGATGATTTTTTATGATTGAATGATTTTCCTGAGGAAAAAATTGATTGTTGTTTGTCTGAAATTAAAAAACAAAACAAAAACAAAAAATGACTTTTTAGCTAGGCCAACTCACTGGTTTGGTAGACTTCTTTGTTCCTGTTTGGTTTTTGGTTTTGTTTTGTTTGGGTTTTTTTGTCAATTGGCTTAAAATTATTTTGCAAATTCTAGGCTCTACTAGCTGCTGGTAGGGATGGCATTTTCCACAAAGAGTCTAGAAACTTAAAACTTCTGCAGTTCTATCTGTTAGTGAATAAAAATTGCACTGGAGTGTTATGTATATGGTAATATAAAGGAACAATATTTCACTCTTTGATTTTTAAGCATTTATTCAAAGCAAAACTAATATTTGTTAGAATGCAGAATTTGAGTTAATAATGAACCTCAATTTCTGTTCTAAGTACAAAGATGGGTACTTATTGCTGCTGCTCTGAGTGTGCAATTTTCACCTGGACTCTTCCCCTTGGCTGCTGCTTTACAATCTATACTAGGCTCAACCAACCATATTACTATGCCAAAGCTGACTATGTTATCAGAAGTATATGCATCCATTCACAGCCATGTTGAATGTCAGACTTCCTTCACTCATAAAACTATTGATAAAGTGGCATGACTAACAAATCAATTCTGTAGAGTTCATCTGAAAAATTAACCTGCTGAGAAAGAGTGTGTGGTAGGAAAACTGGAAATCTCTATTTTCTATTGAAGTATAAAAAATAATAATAAAAAGAGTAAAAAAGACATAGGTAAATAAAATATACCAAGAGAAGGTGTCATACAGTTGACTGTACATTTAGCAAGAAAGTTAAGGGCTAAATAACACACCATTTCAGAAAGTCCTAAGGCAAAGTCAAGTGTTTCATTTTGAGGTGTATGTGGTAGAAAAGTATATGAATAATGAATTCCATATAATATTTTTCCCATGAATTATTGAAAATATTAAGTGCTGACTACAAAAAATCATGTGCTTTTTCCATTTTCTATTTTAATTTCCAGGTTTGTTATGCACTCAATGTCTTCTGTTGATCCCATTAGTGTAAAAATATCATATGGGATATGTTTTAGGGCTTACAGTTTTGGTGTTTTTTGAAACTTGAGAAGACATACAAATATTTTAGGGCATGATTCATTACAATATGAATTTTTTATATCCTTGTTCCTGTGTTGGGGGGGAAGGTTCTTTCCCTGAAGGAATGAAGCAAAAATAAAAAGCATTTGCTAAATCTTGTTTTCATAAATGCCTGAGCTTAATAGAACAGCTCATTACTTTTGTGACTCACCTTTTATGATATTCTTGAAAGCTCTATAGAGTCTTCAGTAGTATATATTACCATGTTTAGATTGCATCTTACTACATAGTTATCAGTGAATTACAGATTTCTCACAATTAAAAGCAAAATCCCAATGCAGATGACATCACTGATAGAACTGATTCCATGATGTGAATGTCAACAGAAATTTTTCTATGTATTTATGCAGGTTTAGGATTTTGTAGTCTTAATAAAAAAAACCAAAACTGCTATAAGAATATTCCACAGTGTAAGTAGCAAGAACTAGCAAATGAATTGTTTATTCATCTACAAGTAACATTCATAAGAATCAGCATATCAGTTATCTGATTCATGCTTGATCTCAGGCTTTTTTAATAAGACTATATCTAAAGGGTTGTGGATTTAGCAACTATTTGCAGAAAAGGCAAACACAGTGTACTAGAATTGTAAGGGTCTTGGATAAAAGTACCATTTATAAAACCTTTAAGAATGGAGAATTACTTGTGATCAATTCTCCTTTGTAGAGTTTTTAAATAATGTAAAACATTAATTTTGTTATAATCAGCCTTTCTACTAGTAGCAGCTATTTGAAAATCAACAAAAGGCAAACCTACTGTCAGAAAAATAAGCATGCATGTTGCATCAGTGAAGCCCGGGGATCCCATTCATTTTGCTTTATTGAAGACACTTGATTATTTCTATTGAATCAGTAAGTTCATGTGATGTAGTTCATGCTGAACAATAAAGACAAAATGTTATAGTGTAAATGGAACTGAAATTCATTATTGGACCGCTTTGGATACAACACATTGATTAGTATTATTTTTTTGTCACAAGCCTTATTGCTTGAGAAAGAGTTCGTTTATGAAAATAATAATTCTTAATGTTAGTATATCTAAAAATTATTTTGACCCTGTACTTCAGTGGCCTACTTTTATGTTTTTATTGAAAATTAAAATGCACCACAATCCATTAGCTACCTAGGCTTGATTCTGTATACATGGAGGTAAGTGACAGAACCTTCATACAACATTAAGAACTAGATTCATAGTTTTCTTTTTACTCAAATAAGTATTTCAAGTTTAGATAGGCTTTCAACTTTAAGCAGTACTGAAAATGCAATTTTAGTTTGCTGGAAAGAAATGAGAACTTCATAGAGTTGTTTATTACCACTAATATTTACCTTCTTGAGCAAACAATGACAGTTAATATTGTTTTCACTATGTTTTTTAACATTCAGCTTCCATTATTTTCTCTAGGTTTTATTTTAAAATGGAGCACAATAGCTGTTAATATCCAGGAATGCCTGGTATCAATGAAGGGACTATTGCAAGTCGGATCTCTCTGTTGTGCATCCTAAAACCTAAGTCAGAGCAGTGTGTCAGTGAAAAGGTCTTATTTATGACCTAAAGCAGGAGAGTTAATCTCTTTTGATTCTTAGCAGACAATAACAATTTTCCTTTACTATCCAATTGTCTTTTGTGATTGGTCTACAGTGAGAATTATATTATTGATACGCATAATTATCAGGCTTCAGGTAATGAGGTGAGCTTTTATTCAAATCCATCTCAATCAATCACTTCCAATCCTATTCTCTTAACAAAATCAATCAAGCAAACAAACAAACAAACAAAAAAAGGCAAAATCCAAACAACCCATAGTTACAGTCTGAAATATATGTGGGGAAAAAAAATTGAGCACATCTTCTGTTAAGTTTTTTCTCTCAATATTTAAGTGGGGTTTTTTTCCCCTTCGCTGTAGCTTCTAGAGTCCGTGTTAAGAATCCTACTTACCATCTTTGCAGCAGATGTTCTTAGGGAAGTCAGATTATTGATTCTGGTTGAAGCATACTGAGCAACTGCTAGTTTCCATTTATGCATAGACTCCACATCTTCTTTTACTCTGGCCTTTGAAGTCTTGCTTTTTCAGACTGACTGTTAAACAGAATTTGAAGGAGAAGGGGGAAGGGCTAGTTCTAGGTGAAGGGCTGTAAGGAATGTGAGTTTCCCAGATCTCTAAAGTGATTGAACTCAGGCCTTCTCTTACTATGAGTGCCCCAAAGAAAATAAAACCAGGATGATGTGTATTTTTAAAAAGATAAAAGGTGTTAAACAAGATGGATCAGAAATTAAGGGTGTTAAGGGACCTTTTCCTTCCTTGTTCTTTGACGTAGTTCCCTACTTTGAGTTTCAAATTAAATTAACTTGGTGGGTTTTGTGGTTCATCAAACTCCAGTCCTCAAGTGTTCCTTCAATGTCAGCAGCCTAGCTGGCCGTTTCCTCTCCCTACAGCAGTCTCTCAGGAAATAATCCCAAAGAATGTTGTAAGAAAAAGAAGTTGAAACTGAATATTCTTCATCTTTCCTTAGTACAATGGTCATAGGTTAAAACATATGCCATTCCACTTTTCAGTTATAAAGGAGACATAATCCAATTATTTTTTCAGAAGGGGGAAGAAGGGATCAAGGGGGGGTGTGTACACAGGAAAACTTTTCTTCTGAGCTCCTTGCACTGTGAATTCTATGTTACTTTTATTCAGATTAAATTTTGTTGTAAGGAGCTGAAATTAAGAACTGTTCATTTTACTATCTTAATTTACCACCCTTCTCTCCCCACTCCCCAAAAATGATCTTAAGTATCACTGCAGGTTGATCTCTCATTCTTCCTAGAAGGGAAGGGAATTGTCTTAATTGTCTTTTTTGGTTTTTTTGGCCAGTGTCACATCGAACAGGGTTTGTAGATCGAAGGTGAGGAGAGGACAAGTTTTTAAGTAAGTGAGTCTCGACTTCTGAACACAAACAAAAGCATTTGCTATTATCAGCTTGACAGGAGGGAGAAAATAATAATTGCAAGCAAGGTTTTGCACTGTAGTCTTCCCATTAAAGTCAATCAAGATTCAAAGTGGTAGAAAATGCAGCAATAGAATTTTGGGAAATTTTTGACAGCTTCTCTGCTACACATAATAAAATGTCCTTTGCTGGCCATGATCATCTTCATATTTTTGAAATCTTAGAGTAAAAATGTTACTTTTAGTCATTCATATCTGCTAGTTATCACAATTCTGCTCTGAAGATGATGCAGGAGTTTATTTAGGGATCAACCATTTAGTACCATAATTAACACAAAGTTTAAAATCTAGTAAGATCAAATACAAAAATTGTCTGTCAATAATGACAATGAGCTTTGGGTCAGGCTGTAAGCATACAGATAGGACTGCAGCTCTTCAGTCTCTTTGAAGTTGTAGTGGTCCTTCTCTGCAGGTCAGGATGGTTTCTAACTCTATTGTGAAAAACAGATGGACTCTTTTTCTAATTGTAAGAATGTATTTCTCACCTGTGGGGAAAGACCATTGGTTGCCTCATAGGCTACTGTAAGTAGCTATTTCAGGAACATTTTCACCACAGTCCTGTTTGATTGACAGGATCACTTCATGTAGCAAAAAATTACTGCTGTTACCAGGAATATTTTGTCATGGGAAATTTCTGTGGGAATATTTTTTTCTCATTACTGTACACACAATTGGCAAATCTGTCTGTGCAAGACTTTCAGCTCAAATTTGAAAACCCAAGGGGCCTGAATAATTCAGATAATCTGCGGATAAACAAGCTGACTTTGTGGCACTTAGCTTAGTTGCCAAACCTATTGAGGCTTTGTCATCAAGTTCTCATTTACCAAAGAGTTATAAGATTTGTTTATGTTATATAATTCATCACTCCACTGTGCTGGATGGTGATCTAAGAGCTCAATTCTCTTTTCACAACATTACACTGATTTTTAAACCATGGCAGTTTTCGGTAGAATTGGTTCTAAAGTGAATGGCTCCGAGTGAAGAGTCAGACCCTCAATGTTTCATGTGAATAATGTATCAGTACTCTGAGTCACAGCAACAAACTCTTAAGCATAACAGGTCAGATGGAAAGCTGCAGGTTTTCTTTATGGCTCTTGTCATGAGAGGAGCTGTCAACTTCTTTTAGTTTTAAGGCCTCTTTCCTCTACTGGAGCTCTGCGAAGTTGTCAGAGCCTGGCCAGCAAGTTCAAGTGAAGCTTTTGATTGCTTTTGCTCTTTTGAAAATAAAGTCAGAAGACTTACACAGCTCCATTCACACCTTGAGCTGTGTTTTTTGGGGCCTATTTTTGTTTGTGTGTGTGGTTTTTTTTCTTTAGAAACCGGCCATCACACCTGAACAGTCAGAATCAGATTTTAGAACTCTTTTAGCCTGTGATTGTGAGACTAATTTGTGATTACAGCTACTTAACACGTGTGCCAGCTGGGTCACTAAACACTGAAACGCTGCTATATGGCAACTTATACACAACTATTTGTATAATCACAGTAAATGCACATATAGAATATATGAAAATTTCTCCAACAAGAGGAACTGAATACATTTAAAAGGATTTTACATTAAAAGTAATATGAAATACTGAAGTTTACTGTGTGCCTCAATATGTATTAGTTTAAAATTAGTTGATTAGTTTAAAATAGAACTTTTGACAGGCCAGCATAATTTCATGCTTTAACAGCTTTACAGAAAGTATATTTTGTTGTATGGCAGAGGCACTGACAGCATAACCATAGTATCCTTTAAAACTGCTTGAATTGTGACCTCATTTAC
Source organism: Heliangelus exortis (assembly GCF_036169615.1). Lineage (NCBI taxonomy): Eukaryota > Metazoa > Chordata > Aves > Apodiformes > Trochilidae > Heliangelus > Heliangelus exortis. Next base: position 5,557,832 of record NC_092434.1, read on the forward strand.
CTTCATCCAGATTGCTAGTTTTGCAGGGCAGCTTCCAGACAGCTTTAAATACTCTTGATTAAAGTCTTTTCTAGCACAAAATGCCAGTCAAGGCTGTTCTAGTGTTTAGTGACTAGGAGGCCAGCCCTGGTCAAGCCCTCTGTTCAGGGAGAGAAGAGGGTAATGCAGAGCCTTTTAAAGACAGGAATCCTTAGGGAGTTGGATAAATTTCCTTTAAGAATCTTGAGCAGTACTGAGTATCTGAGCCATTGCTTTTACTCAGGTCTGCTAATAAAGTGATGGGGTTTGGGGTTAGCTATGTTAAAGAAATGCTCAAGCTCCATTAATAAGGCTCTTTGAAAAGCTTTTAGTTTTCCTGAATCAAACTTGGGTTTCCTACTCAGGGATACCAAACTACTTCTCTGCCCCAGACCCTGTAGCTCTTCCTTCCTGTTGCTTTTTCTCATAAGAAACAATGTATCTGGATAAGGAAAATACACTGAAGAGAAGCAGATAGATGCAGAGTTACTTAAATTTTATCCAAGAATATATGTCAGTTCTCTTTTCACTCTCCTCAAACATCTCAGCATGGTGTATTGAACAATGTGACTAATCTGCATTAGTCCATTCCTTTCCATCAAGATTTCTTTCAGAGACATGCAGAAGGATTTGAGTCAAGGGAAAGCGTATACTATCCAGAGACCTGGCTTCAAAAGTCTTGCTGTACCTTTTGAAGTAACTGTGGCTGACTGTGCAAGTGTTCCATTAACAAAATACCTCACCCTTTCCCTCCCATGCTCTGCATTTAGCCCAAGTCCATTATGAAAAGGTCACATCTTTTTTTCCTCTCCTTGCATATATTCAGCAAGCCAACACTTAATCTTCACTTCTGCATGCTTTTGCCTCTCCACACATCTATTACAAGTTAGCTTCAATGCCCTTCACACGTTAGCATTTGCTATGCTGTATTATTGACTAACCAAATCACTCCCTCTTCTTAACTGTGATTAGGTATGGTGCAAAAAGCACAGAATTCAGGATTATTAAGGTTTAACTATTAATATGGTATGTAGAACAGCACTACAGCCTGTGAAACTAAGAATGCTAATGCTAGAGTTTATCATGTCTTGTTTCAGGCTGTCTTACCTTATTTTGCCTTCTGCTGCTCTTCAGACCAAACAACTAATTCTAGCTTTACAGAGTGCTCCATCTGTGGTACTAGAGGAATTGACACAATTTAAAATTCTGTATGAAACAGGATATAATAGCTGGATTTTGGCACTAGAGGAATCTCTTCTAATCTTACACATCATCCTGTGTAGGGAAGATGATAAATTATGATGTTGAAGGAGAAATTAGGAGAAAACAGTTGAACACTTTGGGTTCTTGGCTTTTGGGTTGTTTTTTTTTTTTTTCATTTAATCGATTATTTTTTAGTTTTTCCCAAAATATTTATTTCTTCATGTTAAGCCATTATTTTTCAAGGAAAGAAAAGTAATTTTTAAATCAGATTATTTTTGTACTGGGAGGTTTTTTTAGCTCTGAGATATATCAGTAGACATAAACACCACAAAAATATACTGAAATATTTTCGATGAAGATTGGAGTTCCGGTAGTATTTTTTAGTATCAGATCCTTATCTATACACCTAAGTAGAAGCAAATCTTTTCTGACAACCTGCTGCAATTATGGATGCAGTGCAATTGAAGACCTCCTCTTGTGGAACTCATTTGAAAAGGTGTTGATAGCCTGTGTGACAAGAATTGCCTGTGCTCCCTCGGAAGCAGACTTTAACACAGCTCTAGAGTTATCTTACTGTCAAAGAAGACACGGAAACATGACCATTAGTTACATGCTACGATGTAAAATAAATGATGATCCATGCATAGCCTTGTACATCAAATGAAGTTGCAAAGTAGGACACTAAAATTATAAGTATAGTTTTTGACTCGCCCATCTCTACTGTTGCTCTGCCATCCTTGACTGAAATAGATTCATGGTCATAATGGGAAATTAATGCTGACTGACGAGAGGCAGCCTACAAATCTTTGCCTCCCTACTTTCTCTCCACCCATGAAAAATACAACTACGTTTCGATCACCTTAGTCTACTATTCTTTGACTCCTAAATGTCTCAGTCTAATCTTCAAAAAGTTAATCTTCCATAAGTGAAATCTTTATTTACAATCTTCATCTTGTAAAAATTCTAGTTGTGCAACTTCAGAGTCTGTTTGTTACAAATGACTTTAATGTACAGACCCAAAATCAATTCTGTCACAGAAAAAGGCTAATTAAATTCTACTGCTATGACTGAACTTTTGCTTTTACAGATAGCACCATTCACACATAGCGTATACTTAAATGGAAGAATAATGTCTTTTGAAATAATTAAGATATTTATGGTAAAATACGAACAAATACTTGTAACTGAAGGATATTTTTGAAGCTCATTCTGTATCTTGAGCCACCCTAGCCTTTTATGGCTGAGGTGATAATGGCAAAAATGACACAATGATATATCTGTCTATCTGTCTGTACTTATCCATCAGTCATGTTTACATGGTTTACAATCCAGATTTTCCTACTTTCAGCATTAGTCTTTTTTTTCCTGCTATATAAGTGTCTGAAGTTGTGCTGAGAGTCTTATGTTTTACCATTTCTGACTTTCCTCAGAAATCCAAGAGAGGCGTGTCCACAGTTGTCTCCCAAGGCTGCCTGCATTTGCTTGGGGAAAATAGCTCAAAGATCATCATAGCCATCACAAGTGGATCACCTCAGAGGTTTTTCCAGGGATTTGCAAAAGTGTTGCAAGGTTTGCACTCTGGTTCCAAAGTGCCTGTGGTCCTGCAGTACAGGATTAAGTCATATCAATCCAGTGGTACTAGGGACTGCCAGGGACAATGAGAAGGGCCACCTAAGCCACTTCTTAGTGGAAACTATCTGTGTAGCTTTGGCGACTGCTTCTGAGCTTACAAAATATTTTCTACACTCATCTGGGCTCCTTATCCTGACCACCACGTGATAAAGAAGTTATGGAGAGTCTGCTTTAAGTCCATCTCCCTTCCACATAGCTGTTTTATCTCCTTAGTAAAGCCTCAGATATATCCCTAAGCAGACTGTTCCTCGGAAGTCTGTCCTTCCTAACCTGTATTGTAAATGCAGGTAGATGCAGGGAATCCTTGATATTGGTAAAGGCTCCAGAATTGTGCTAATCATGACATGTTAGTATTGTGCAGTCTGAACAAAGACAGGCTCTTGCAAAATGTAGAAAAGGCTCAAGAATTTGACTGTGACTGTAAGCATCCTTCTATGAAGTGGAACTTCCCTTCTCAAATGCTGGGATGTGGTAAATGACCCTGTTGACACTTCCAGTCTCTTTCAATACAAATTAGAACATGCTAGCCTAAACTGAAAGCATCTTTTTAAGCCACTTCAACACAATCTGTAAGAATGTGTATGTCTGTGCCCTTTTCTTGCTGTTCATGAAGCTTCAGCTGTAAATATTACTGATACTGACACATATGTTTTGTAGCTTGTTTGTAGGCATCTCCATCCCTCCACCCCCTTGAGGAAGGAGAGCATATTCCTTTTGGGTTACTGCAGTGGAATCCCCTCCATAAATGGTTTTTCCGTCTTGTTTATGTGTGTAAGGAGGGGTATTGATCCCTAGTCATACCTTTCCTTCTTTACTCTTTAGTGTAACAGAGGGAAATACCTAACTTTTTCCTCCGTGGATTCTCTCAAAGAGCAAATCTAACTTACTTTTACTGCTCACTTACTCTTCTTGTGGTTTTGTTCTATTTTTAATCTTCTTTATGACAAGACTGCGTTATTGAATATCGATGAGACAAAACATAGTTCAGCTCCAGGCAATAATTTTTTTAGTTATTTTTTTGGAACCCTCACTGTCTGATCTACAATGTTGTGGAAACTGTTTTAGGCAGCTTAAGCCTGATGGATTGCATTCTGCTGTTATTTGGGAGTGTGGGAAGAGAGGGTGAAAGGAGACTGTTAACAGAACATGTGAGACAATCAGGTTTTTTAACTTTTTCTTGTCTTGCTTTTCCTCTGCCAGTGGATCTTATTTTTTGATACCTAAATAATTTTTTTATGAGATGAAGAGCTAGATAGATCAACATTAGATTGTCCCTGATCTGGTGTACTTGCTCTACCTTCAACCCAAAAGAGTTTTGAAGGGTTGAGCTATGTGTAACTAGCTTACCACAGTGGTAGAATATATACATTTGAGGCTAACTGTAGGAAAATCTGGTCCACATTTCTCAGTGCTAAGACTATAGAAATACTGTGCAAATAAGCTAACTTTGATTGTAACGGGATTTAAAAGCAAACTAGTAGTCTGGAAATAGGTCACTTAGATAATGCCCTTAATGGATCTAGGTGACTTCAGTATCCTTAACAGTTAATATTACTGGAGAGCAAATTGAGCCATTTGGAATATCTGTATAGACTTCCTCCTGAGATGCATGCCTGAAATAGAACTGAATTGTGTACACAAGCCACAAGCCCAATAAAATCCTTATCATATTTCTATATGACTCCTCCCTAAGTCTGCATGTTTCAAAAGGGGAATAAAAATGACTGTGGTGCACAAAGCTTTCCTCAGCAGCATTGCTCATTCCACATGCAGTTATTTATTTATGCATTCATGGTTTCCCCAGTATACTTTCCTTAGAACATTTGAGTTACCAATTCTGGAAATCAATAAAAAACACATCTGGTAAGTAAAATTTGGATGGTATCATGCTGTGATAGCTTTTGTAATACTTCCTGCATTCATTATTAATGGTTCATTATGGAATTAATAATTTAAAGTTATCTCTGATAATTTCAACAGTTCCCAGTCTGTTATGTTTTTTTTATTATTATTATGTTATTTCAGTATAACTTTGTGTTTTGGGACCAATATCCTTCATATATTTTCAAAGCTTCAGGGACTAATCAAAATAAAGTAAAGCTTAGGGAGAATTACTATATAATGTTATTTAATATAAAGAAAAGGTAAGTTGTATGTAAATCTTATTTTTTATTTCTTTCTTTGAAGCCCTCTACTTATTCCTATATCACTAATTCACTTCTCTCATATTCACTTTACAGATTTAAAGGGTCTGTCACTTCTGGGGTCTGAATAAAAATGAGGTTGAGTATTCTACCTTTCAAAAAATGAATATCCAACAGTTCTTGTAGCTAAAGACAGTGGCAGTTCAAACAGAAAAGCATTGAGTTTTCAATATAAGTATCAACCTATCACTGTGAAGAGAGAAAGTTAGTTCTTAGATGAGTTGAATAACAAAAATCAGAGGTGACCAGTGACTTAAAAAGAAAGTATTTTACCTATGATATATTAAATCCTGTTATATAATGAAGCACAGAGAAGCCAGGATCACAACATCAAGGAAAAAGACAAAAAGTCAGTTATTCTCTATAACTTTCTATTGGAAGTATCTCAGAATAGTTGTTCTAGAAGAATAGTTAGTTCCCAAATCTCTGGATAGCAAAGGCAGCAAGGAAGAATATTTCTGCGTAATAAACATACAAGTTAACCTAATTTGTGTCAAAAAAAGTTTAGCTATTAACTTCAGCGATACCAGGCTTTCATCTGTAGCATTTCTTATATTTCTTTTATCTCCATGATCTTTACAATCTCTCTGCCTCAGTAAAAACTTGCAGAGCAAACATATTGTACATTATAAGTGATATGTACAAGTGCATACATATTCTGTAGTGAAATAAAGGTTTTTTAGGAATAGTATATTTAATTTCTAGTTAATATTTCATTTACTTTGAATACTTTACATTTTTCAAATTGTGCTGCTTTTTGCAAAGATCTGCCTTCCTCTACACATTGCACTTATCTGTAGAAAATATTTAGATTTAAGAATAAGAAAATCATTAGTTGTTGCATATACTCATATTTAAATACAGTAAGGAAAAGGTATTGCATACAAGATAGGGCTTAAAATATCTATTTGATCAAAATAAAAATACAACGATTGTTTATAAAAAAAGCCTCTAAAAATTCCCATGTCAATGACATGGAGAATCAGGTAATTATAGTTCATAAATTGGAAGATTAGATAAAGAACAATAGAACTGAGTGCTGAGTTTGGTGCTAGTTGAGTAACTAGGGAGACTCCAGCTAGCATCAGTACTGTGGTAGAAATATTGCTGAGAGGAAAACTATGCAGAGAAAGAGATCTAGAGAATCCCAAACTTTAAGCTTTGGTGGGAAGATTTTCACTCTGTAAAAGGAAGAATGCTAATTTTGTTAAAGTCTGTGTATCAAAGAGCATCCCTGAGAACTTCAGAAATAGATTTTCTTTTTTTCCCTTAGTGGAACATTTTTGAGGCAGTAACATTCCTACTAAAATAGCTGTAGTCTTTCTGAGGAGAAAGAAGTTCTCCAGCTCTCTGAGCAGAAACTCCTTGGAGGCAACGGAACCGTTTGTTCTATAAAACTCAGGTTGGCTGAGGATTCTTCTCAGAGTAATGCTCGTAGAAAAACGCCAGCAAATCTGGAGTAGAAAAGATCAATCAGTAGGAGAGATAATTTTTAGAAGTATCTTAATTTAGACAATGAAGTTCACCATCATTTTGTGAATCATCATTTTGCTTCAGAAAAAAATTACAAACATCACAATGGGAGACATAGAAAAGGAAGCAATAATTCAGTTTTTGTGCCATGTGGTTTTCTTTTAGAAACTGGGTGGAAAAAACTGCTTCATTTCTTGCAGATCTGACAGTATTTTTGATGATAATTTACCTCAGACTCAATGTTTTCTACTGCTATATAGAAATAAAAGCAGCTTTTAGAAAATTCAAAGAGTGGGATAGACTGATGCAATGCTTTAGTCTTGATTCCTGTATAGCATAAGCCACAGGATTCTCTGGAATGAATGCTTTGCGTATTCCAGTGGTGGCTGTGTAATTAGAACTTTTCTCTTAGGTATTTTTTCATTATTTTTGTTGTCCTTCTTTGCAGCATGTCTGACTCTTCAATGTACTTCTGCAGACACTAGAAACAGACACCGTACTCCATAGTGGCTTACTGAGTTGCCAATACTGAGGAAATATAACCTGTTTCTTCCTATTTGATGCTTTCTTACTTGTTAAGTCTAAGCTAAGACTCATGTAAATCTACTTGATGCTCACTATTTCACTACAAACTTATATTCTTCTAATCATCATGATTTTGACAAAATCATTGTTTCCTAGGACAGAAAAGTTTCCTCTTCTGTAAGTGTGGATTATAGTCTTTGTCACAGACCTGCAGCTTTCCATTTGAAATACTTCATCTTGTATGCTTAACAAAAGATCCAATACTTTGCTTCAGAGATCTGCTTTCTTCTGCTGGTCTTTGTATCAGTAATTATCTCTCCAGATATACAGGTTACCGTAATGAATTCTGTATAAAACTGTGTTTCTGAAGTAAATAGCTAGTGAGATCCACATTGTCTTACTTTGTTGCACAAAAGTATGTAGGAAATTTTGAAGTTTCCAGCATATGTCCAGATACTGGAAGACATTAGATATTGCCTACTGTTTCAATTGTACACATGAAATCAAGGAAAAATGTAATACAGCTTATATACAAATTATTAATCTTCAGTATTTGGCAGAAGCCCCAAATTAAGATACCTTTCAGCTTAAAGGAATTATCATAATCTTTGCCATCATCTCTCATGATGGTTTTCATAAGGTTAATGTGTCATTAGATGGGTAGTTGATATAGTAGTGCAAAGGGCTTGCTAATGCTGTATCCATCATGTACAAGAGATTTGTCCTATCAAAGAGTGCTGTTTGATGCATTTTGACAGACGATACTGAGATAATTTAAACACAGTGTTTCAATAAAGAAGTACGAATTGTTGCCTAGCATTCTTGTTACTTGAATTTTAAGTTGAAAGATAACTTCATTTTCTCACTGTTGGATCTATCAAATTAACACATATATGCTTTTTACAATAATAAATGCATGAACTACAGTATTCCAGCAAGAGGTTATTTTGACCCTTACCATCTTTTAAGGGACATTAGTTTACACATGTTTTAATGAATAAGGAGTTCTATAAGTTCTACACTGTATGTGTAGCAATATGCCTTATATTAAGTTTGTATAAATATTTTTTTTCTTCTATTTAGGATGTTTGCAATAAATGAGCCTCATTAATGCCATAGCTATATGCTGTATAGGATGCATAACCAGGAATAATGTAATGTGTGAGAATCTACTTCAAGACGCAGGGCTAGAAGCCTGAGAAGTTTTCACTGACATTAATGGGAGTCACAGATATGAAAGAATTAATTGACTTAGAAAATCCTTATTCCTCCATCAGTGGTATTAATTTTAATGGAAGATCTCCAGTTTCTATGAAACTTGGCCACAATACACTAAATATTGTCCCGTAGCACAATGCAATATTGGTTAGAAAGTCTTTCTGAAAACAGCATGCTAATAAATCTTTTAAAGATTGAAAATCTTCCAAATTTGTAACATACAGTGCTATAACGTGGTTAAAAGCTCTCATTTGAAAGTGTTTTTAGACAGTTTTAGCATGTGTTTATGTGTCTATAGAAAGAAAATCAGTCACAAAAAATTTGTTTCCTGAGAAAATGGAAAACCTTTTTAAAAACCTTTTAAAAAAATGAAACTGTGCATTTATGTAAAAGAACAAAATCCAACATGGTTTGATATGGCACTAAAAAATCTCATGGAAATGTTATGAAGGTGCCTGATATTGTCACTGTCTTCCATGAGCTAGACTGTGATGGCTAGATGGGCCAATACATCTAAAGAAGGCAGTCTGACAATTCTTGCAGTGTTCTTTTAACTATGGAAAAAAGGGGATTGTTTGATATTTGGAGCTAACACTTCAAAATGGAAAGCCACAGTTCTCTGTGAGGTAAAAAAAAACCCAGGCATAGTTATGACCTACTGTGTAACAGCCAAATATTTTCCTTTATTAACTCCTCCTACTTTGGGCCTACTAAATGAACTATGGTACAGGTTGCACTCCTGGCTGTTTGCCAACTAAGACTGGTGCCAGACATGTGCAGATCAAACTATAATCTCCAGACTGAGTTTAAAATTGACACTGGTAGAAGGAACTCAACTTCCAAACACAGAATGTGAGTGGGATAACAGTTCTCTCTTTATGAAAGAGTTAATTCCATTTTTTCTTTAAGAAACAGGAAAGTCATAGCATCAAGAGATGATTAGGTATAGCTCAGGAAGTATTGTAGATGTGATTTATACAAACATTTAAATTAAGAATTGTGAAGGTTACAAGCATTATATTTGCTTTATATATATTTGTCATATTTGGTCTCTCAGACTCTGACATCTCAACCTTGGGGTAAACCAAGGCCTGATGATGGCTAGGAGCTGATAGAAACTGGAGAAGCCTCAAGGTCTGTTTTGCTATTTGAGGACTGCCAAAAATTAGAGGTCCTGTGATCCCTTGGAGTCATTTACCCCACAGGCTGCATCTTTTTCTGGATGCTGGAGTCTAAGTGGCTGGAGAGGAGCCAAAGACTGGCCTATTATATCTGTATTTATGTCCCCCCCACTGTTAGATGTTTCAGCTTTTATTATTCCAAATGATTTGCCTTTGACATGCTGCATTCTGAAAGTATATTTATAGAAATGTTATTAAAGAAGTGAATCTTCTATTGCTCAAAGTGTTCTGTGACGCTGTTTCTCCCTAACAATATCATAGTGGAGTGTTGGAACAGACAGCTTTATAATAAGATAGAATGTAATTGATAATGCAGACTTACTTGATAGTGAAAAATGAGACTGTCACTAGCTTCATGGAAAATCATTTTGGTAGAACAACCTTGCAACTGAAAGAAAAGAAATAACCCAAACCAGACAACTATTAAAATTAATTCACACACTGTTCTCCTATTTCATACTGGTTTAACACTTGTTTTTTGATTAAACCATCTTTAATCTCACTTGTCATTATCAAGTCATTGGACATAGTAATGTTTCTCTGAAAGACCAATGGATTCAATGGAACAGACACTTAGGGCAGAATTCAGCCAAACTTTGTTGTTTTGATTAACACTCTATTCCATACCTGCTCTTATTAATCTTTCTTGTGCATCTCGGCTCACTTGTGCTCTTAAGGGTTTTGAATAAATATTTTAATTTTTTCTTAATTATTAATAAGGAATTAGTTAAATGAGAAAAAATACACATCTTCAGATACATGAACTTTACTAAGAAAGTAAGTACTTATATAGAAAGGCTTTATACTCTGATTAAATTATACTAAAAGGAAGTACACTGAGGGTGAATAGATACATGTGCATCAAAATAAAATATATTTCAAAAGAGGCAAAAAAGTCCCGATATACATGTTTCTGCACCATCAAAGTTAGTGTATTAACTACCTTTATCCATTTTAAGATAGGCCTGAGAAATAAATGAGGAATAAATATGCTCCAGAGGATTTTGTACATTATGAGAACCCATCTATGCACATTTTAAAATGGACCTGAGAGGTAGATGAGGATTAAATGTGCTCTAGAGAAATTCCTACATTAGCAAACCTATGTGGTGTACTAAGCCTTTTCTACCTCTAATTTTTGTGATTATTTGATAGATCTATCTTTGATGGTCCTTAAAATGCTTTCTGATGAAATAAGATACAGTAAAAAATTAGCATTAATAAGCTAGCCTTTCATAGGCTGGAGATTCGTTTTCTTAAACACACAAAAGAAGAGTGCTGAAACAATTTTCCTTTTCCTCTCTGGATAAACTTACAATTGGAAGTGATATCCAAGATTCTGCTTTATGAGGTTTCCTAAGGAAGGACATTAAATGTTGTTGAAGTTTATATGACTAGAACCTAGTAAAAACTATCATCACACAAATTAGGCATATTCCATTTCTGTTAGCATATAAAATTCAACTTTGCTGAAAAGCAAAAAGCATTAGCCAGAATTAAAGTCAAAGATCATAATTTCCTATGGAAAAAATGTTTTTTAAAATCTGTATCTTTGACTGAAAAAACCTCATGCAGAATTGCTCTACCAGGTCTTTTGCCATGGCAGTGGGGCTTAGAGAATCCTTCCTCTGATCAACTTGCAGCTTGGCTTTTTCAATGCCATAATGTGACCCTGGACTAGCTTTATTGCCAGAGCTGTATGTGTCCTTTGCCAACACAGATAGATCCCCAACTCTAGACTTACACAGAGTAAAGTGTGGTGCTCTCTGTCAATGGATATGGCATCTCTTAGGATCTTTTGTATCAGAGGCTTCCATTACTCCTTCATCTCTCCCCCTATCACCTGCCTCTGAACATGGGACCTCACACACTGGGCGAGAGAAATGTGCAGAGGGTGAAACTCACCTGGTGCACAGAAGCCTGGTGCAAAACTCCAGTTACTTCAAAGAAACTGCCAGATTGCTGACACATAGAGAAATCGCATTCCTATGAGCTTAAGTGTAGCTCCTGTAAAATATATTGGAGCCAGTGAAGCAACAACACCAAATAGAAAGTAAATATAAATGTTTAAAAATTTTCTTCATTTCTTTTCCATGCATTTAGCTTAAGTCTGGCACTGGCATTCTGGATGTAATGGCATCCTGATTTGAACAAATTTCATCTGACATGTTAGGTTTACCAAGATAAGCCTAGATGTTATACATTTAATAATCCCCTAATAGTAACTATTGCTGACAGCCAGTATGCTGCGTGACATGTCGACTCAAAACTCATTTTATTTTAAAATGGAGTTAAATAGCTAAACTATTGACTGCAGTGAGGACAAAGAAGAGCCACTCTCTTACTGATTTTATAACAGCTTCGTCTAATTTCAGAGGAGTAAATTTTGTAGTACTTAGTCATGTAGGCAAGTATCATTTGCTGTATTTTATGACATTTTTCTTTTTTGACAGAACAAAGATGCTAACTTTATAAAAGAACTGCTAAGCACACACAGTGGCAACTTTGCATAGTGTTTTTATTGAAGAGAAATTATTTCAAAGCTATCCTGACCTGAAATAATATTGTAATACTGCTACAATTTTTGGCATGTTACTTTGTATAGGCCAAATGAAGTCTCCTATCTAGCTTTCTGTTCAGGTGTGTGATTTTTTTTAAGAACTGTTTGGCTGGCTCAGCAAAGAATGGGGCAATGGTGATAGAGAAGGGTTGAGCTGATTTTATTTGAGAAAATATATATATGCTGAGAATTGGATGACAACATTGAATATGAAATATCTAAGCTGAGCTTCTAGATTAGGTATCTTGCTCAGAGCAAGCTTTCTTGCTCTTCTGCTGTCTTCTAAATCCTTGGAGCAGGCTTTTCTATGATAGGGTTTTTTCCAAGTGTTTTTAAGGGGTATTTTGAAAAATTCACCCCTTTTTCTACACTAGTGATGTTATGCAACAAACACATGCCATTTACCAAGAGTTCTCAAACTACTATATGGGGAAAGAGGAACTGGAGGAGGAGCACTCAGCACCTGTTTTATTGCAGATGTTCCCACTGTATGAAAAAGCACACAAAGAAATAAAAAAGAAGAGGAAAAAAAGTTCAGAGGATGAACTTTGGCATATTGGGTTAGCTTTTATCTGCTAAAGACATACTGTTTTCCAAGTTGCTGCTATAGAAGCCAGTTCTGTATATTTTGTGTTGAAATAACACTTGAAATATGTTTCAAATATTCAAAAATGTTGAATAACATTTCAAAACTATGATTATTTCCAAGACAGAAAATTTGGGTTTTGAATGCTTTTGCTGTTTAATAATCTGTATTCAAATTACAGATTTGGTTACCCCTCTAAGGCTGTTTTTATTCTAGTCAGATCAAGACAAATAGGCTTCAGGGATTTATGGATGTTGCAGAAGAGAATGGTTTGTCCATATATTTAAGACTATAAAATGTTTCTCTCTTCCAAACCTTCCATGGCACGATATAAAACTGAGAATTAAGAGCAAACTGTTCGTTTAGAATGAGTGGTTTTCTAGAGACATAATGGTTATAAATTATATTGTAATGCAGAAACACTTTTATTCCTTTGCTGCAGTTGTGAAAAAATACATTTTACTTGACAGTCATTTAAAAATAACTTGCACTGAACTGAAGAATTATAGACTTTTCCTCAAGTTTAATTACCTCAGATGAGGACCCTGAGTTTCCTTCTAATTCATGAAATTAATTGTTTATCCCATCCAACACATCTGGGGCTGATGTTTTTCTATCCAGTCTTTGTAACAACAACTGGAACTTTTTAAATAATATTTTTATCTCTTCCCTACAACTTTTTATGTTAGAAGCAGTCTTTGTTGACTGCACACACATCTCAAGTACATTAAGTCTTGATACAGTTGAAAAAAAAATACTGATACCAAAAAAAAAGAACAGTAAAAATCAGGAAAAGGCACATGAAAGCTGTGTCTCTGCCAAGGACTGATAGTCAATGCTGGTGATAGTTGGGGCAGGGAGCATTATTTCTGATTTCTTCATGAGTTATAATGTATATGCCTACTGCATTACCATAATCCATATATCCTTGCTCTTACATAATAGTTTTATTAATGGAATCATAGAATAGTTTGAAAGGTGATCTAGTCCAACCCTGCCTGCAGTGAACATCTTCAACTAGATACAGTTGCTCAGAGGTCTGTCCAACCTCACCCTGAATGTTTCCGGGGCATCTGTCATCTTCCTGGGGGTAACCCATTCCAGTGTTTCATCATACCTCACCTGGCATTCAGTGAATGTGATATAGGAGTTTATGCCATCCACACATTTTGTGTACCTGGTAGATCATGGAAGATGAGTCTTTTGTGTAGCTGATGCTCTTTGCCTTAAAACTCTTTACAGAAAAGGAAGTGTTAAGTCACAGTTTTTCAAACTAGGATGCTTGAGTCTTGCTGAAGAGCAGTAGCAGTTAATGGCTTAACCACATTGTGTAGAAGGACAGATTAGCATATTCAGTATTCCTGATACTTAAAAAAACAGTGTAAGGATACCCAAACAAATTACACTCAGTAATTGCTTAGTGTGGAACCTTTCAAGTGTTTCTGAACTACTCTTCTGCATCTAGGTTTGGGAGAACTTGATCAGCTCAGGCTCAGTATAATATGAATTTATATGAAAATATGAATTTATATGAAAATTCCTTTAGATTTAGAATTTTATGTTTTGCAAGATTCCAGTGCATACTGTGGTGTTGTCAACATAATTATATTAGAAAGTGATAATACTTGAGAGTACAGTTCAGAGAAACATTTCAGAGAAACATAGGGGCATGTCAAATCTAGAAATAGAATAGGAAAAGAATTTTTGACTCATCTGAGTTTCCCAGTCTCTGGTTATGAGGGCTAATGGAGAGCTCATTATAGCTACTTAGTCTTTGTAATATCAAAGGCTAGAGGACATTTTTGCTATTAGCTCTTTTTACCAATCCTTTCAGTAGGAAGCATCATTTGTAAGCTTCCATATTCCTCAAATACCTGGTTAAGTGAACAATCCAGACCATTAAATATGCTTAGCAGGTCTGAGTCTTAACCTGCTTAGCAGTTGCTAATTTTCTTAACTTCTCTCACCTACTCTTTTTATTTTTTATTTTATTTTAAGTGTTTGTTTCTCTTAGTTACCACTTCTGTCACAAGTTTTCACATACTGACAACTCTACTCATATTCCTTCGATACAGCTTGAAGGTACTGCCTGCTTATATAAATTTAATTGTTTTAACTGGGCTCTGATAAAACATTCTTTTTAAATGACTTTGTTTTATTTTAACATTAAAATAAATAAATTTTGTTCCCACTGAGGTAATTCTGACAAGATTTAAGGAGTATATACTTCCCCTGAAATATACTGATGTTTCAGGTAGATGAAACTTTTACAAAAAGTTAAATGAAATTATATTCTCTGTGCTCAATTTTCTTTGGGGAACCAAATGCTCACTGAAGTGTAAAAGTCTAATTAATTATGTAATATGCAAATAATTTTTAAATCAAGAACACTTGTGGTTTAACTCTAACATGCCATGAGTGTGTTTGCAATTGACTATGACAAGAAGATTATGAGCTAAAAAAAAAAGAAAAAAAAAGAAAACAGTCTCTGTTATTATTTATAATGTGGAGATTAATACAATTAATAAAAAAATACAATTAATACAACTCTGCTGGTGAACAGGAGAGTGGCAGACCTGATTCAAAGAGAAGGGACATCTCTTGTAAGACTGAGATATAGTGAAGGAGTAAACAAGTTTATATTATTGTTTTCCCAGATACAAGTGCTCAGCTTCTGTACAGATAGTCTTTAGAGACTGAGATGAAAATTGCATCATGATCATTGTATCAATAGTTATATTTAAGCATATTATCATATGCCATTGCATATCTACAGATGGAATTTTTTTGCATGGAATGCACCTAGTGGCAAAGCGTGGACGTTGCATTGTAGAAAAAGATACCTCTTTGAAACCTCATGTCTTCTCACTTCTTGTTGTAACAACTTGTTAGTACTCCTTAGTTGCCTTCTTTTTTTTTTGCAGTTCCTTGTCTTTTCCAAGGTTCTGAATCTTGATTTCCTCAGTGGAGTAGCTGTTCCATTGTTCCATATTTCTGATAACATTACTTATCTTTCCTATGTCTATTTTATAATTTTTTGAGGAACGAAAATTGCATATAATAAAGTAGATGTGAATACACCACATGTTCTGTGATATAAGGCTGTTCACTGCCTTTAATTATTTCCTTTAATTATTTTATAATTATTTATTTATATATAAAAATATATATTATATATATAAAAATAATAATAACTATTTAATTATTCCTTTAATTATTTTTTCCCAACAGCCTATGTCTTTTTCATAAGCTATTGTGTGCAGAATTGGATGTTTAATATATGTTGTAGACTATAGCCTTTACATCTAGTTGTAAAAGAGATTTAGACCTTACTAAAATTGACATCCATTGGCATCAAGTGGCTTGCTTGAACATAGGTATATCTTATTTAGGTGTATATTTATCCATTGGGACATCAGTCCAAACCTTTTCTTATTTTTTTATTAGGTGAGATCTGGTACACAGCTGTGCCTTGTATGGGTGTATTCTGGGTACAGACAATTATCAAAGTTACATTGGTGCTGGTGATGATGATGGTGTAAGCAACCTTCCTGACCACATCACTGCTCTCCTAAGTGTTTAGTCTTGTTAATGGTAAGAGATAGTAAAACTTGGATATCTCACATTCTGTCTTCTCTAAATTTTTCTTCAGGCTCAACACTTAGTTGGTTTGCTTTTTAGCAGTGATTAAATGTCGTGTGCTTTCACACAAAATCTTCTGAAAGTCAGAAAACCAATCTGAACAGATGCTAAAATACATTTGTGTGTCCATGGAAGAGCTAGGAGCAATTTGCAC
Source organism: Heliangelus exortis (assembly GCF_036169615.1). Taxonomy (NCBI): domain Eukaryota; kingdom Metazoa; phylum Chordata; class Aves; order Apodiformes; family Trochilidae; genus Heliangelus; species Heliangelus exortis. The sequence continues at coordinate 5,574,228 of NC_092434.1, forward strand.
TGCTTATAAACATTATGAGGCAGAAATAAACAAACTTGTCTGTTTCACAGACAGATTTTTAGATACTTATTGAAATAATAGTGTAAAACTCACTGTAGCTGTGTTATACTGAATCTGTCTGGAATGTGGTATCACATATTCCCATCCTATAGGAAGACATCAAGAACCAAAATCTCATCTGTAATTATAGCATGTGGTAAAATATTCCCTTCTACTTGCCAATAGTAATGCATTAGGTGTTTCCAGAACATGAAGATTTTTCTCAGGATCTGATCTGGTAGGTTTTGTTTGATAGAGTTTATATTGCAGTATATCAAATTGAACTCTCATATTTACCAGAGATATATAAAAACCAGAAATGTAGGACATACTGCACAATCTGAAATGAACATGTTGCAAGGGTAGCAAGCAAAAGCCCCTAAGAAACTAAAGCTCTGTTTTTCAATATACTTGTGTCATATCATATAATATTTAACCAGAATCTCAAAAGTGAAGGAGACTTTAATGTGGGCTCATAAATCAGATTCTCACACCTCATAGGGAGGAAGCCTTATAAAAATTGAATTGAGCCACACAGTGGATAGTTACATTTAGCAGGAAAAAAAAAAATCAGTTTTGCCTTCTGTTTCCAATGGTGACATTCTGAGAAGGTTCACAGTTTCATATCTGATAGGACAAAAATGGTAAAAATCTGTAAATGTGTCCTAGCACTCTTAGTGGCACAAAAGAAGCTGTTATAGAGTATTGTCTGTGATGCCAGTATTCTAACCTGGAAAATCAGACTCTGAAACACAATAATGTTGTGTCCTGAATTACAGCTACACGTGGCAAAACCTCGTTCCTGGCACTGATGTTGTGTCCACTACAGTATCTTTATCAATTTGGAACTGCTGATGTGATGCATAAGTTGGTACTATTTTGTAAGTTAAAAGCAGTTAAATATATGTTACATTAGCTGTAAGGGAAATAATATTATAACAATAATATAATTTAATATAATATAATATAATATAATATAATATAATATATAAAAAAAGCATATGCTTTACAAAAAAACCCCACCAGTATTATGATCTACATAAGAGAAAAAGAGACGTAGATAAGAGTATAAAGTTACTAAAACAGACCCAAGAGTACAGCAGCAGTTTCCAGTGTCTCAGTATATTGGTCTATCAACTTTCAGAGCAAGGCAGAAGGTGTCTGTGTTGGTACAGGGGTAATAGACCCTATTCTATATAGTACTAAGTGACTTTCATCCTCTTCTCACACAATTAAATATAGTCTTCATTGTATAAGAGGAAACTCAATTAAAAATGTGTCAAAAAAGCCAAAAGGTAAATTTTTTGAGGAATCTAATATGCCAAGTAGAGAAGAGGGATATTGCTAGATATTTTAAATGTTGCTATTTATGAAAAGTATAGTATTATGAAAGTAAAACTGTTATGGTTGGTTTTCTATGGATGAATATTATTTCTTATCATTTCTTCCTGTATCTGGCACAAGCTTCTAGCTTATGCATCAGTGTTCAGTCCCCATTCTCACTTCATCTAAGTCCCATTGAAACACTGCATACAAAAGAGCTAAAAGATAAGAGCAGTATATCACACTGCTTCAGAAGTATTTCTGCATCCATCACCTTGAGATGTCTTCTTTATATGAAGAAGATAACTGCTATAAATTCTGCTGCAACAAAACACATGAAGATAGAAAGAAATGCAATGAAAACTCATTCTGAACTACTGGAGAGTTAAACTTTAAAGTAATAAAGATCAAAAACTAACTCCATGAGACTGCTTTTGATTTACTGAACACTTAGACTAGTTGCACTGCAAGCAATTAAGGATGATAACTGAGAAAAATTAGTTCAAGTGTTTACAATGGATATTTTTGAAATAAGGTATTTTTTTCACACCACAGTTAAAATTATCAAGTAGTCAATTTTGTAGCAATACAAATTACAAACGTATTTTTTTGAAATACCCCATATTTTTAAAAAATAGTCAAGAGTTTGACAGTCCTATTAAAAAAAAAAAAAAACAAACCCCAAACAACAAAGCAAGATCAAAACAACCAAAAAAAATAAACAGAAAACAGCAAGTAAACAAACAAAACAAACCCTGAACTCTACCCACCCTCTCAAAAAGGCACCCAATAAAGACCTCAAAAAACCCCTCAAAACATGAAAATGTATTTTTACTTCTTAAGAGCTGGATAAACACTCTAGATAAACTGCTTCTTTCTTTAAAAAAAATGAGAAAGCTGTCTGAAAACTAAACAGATAAACCAATATGAATACAGAAGTTAAGAATTTTGCAAAATTTAAGAATTAATGGAACATGTTCCACAGAAGTGGTTCTGTCCTGTGACTTAGTTAAATGCACTAAATAACTCAATTCCTTGAAGCTTTCTTAGGATAAAATGGTATTCACATAGTAATAAGACTGTAGCAAAGCAGATCTTAGTTGAAGTAGGAGTACCAAAATTATGTCCTACAGCTAATGTATTGTGAAGTATTTTACAAAGAGAAAGCTAAGACTGGATCTTCAGCATGACTTAATCAAGAACTTAGAAACAGTCCCCTTCACATAAGACTGCAAGAAAATGTGTCTCAGACAGGGACTTCATCATGACCAAATTTAAACCTTTTTGAGATCACTGAGGTAGTTTCAGAGCAATTTGGTACTTCATATTAGCTGCCAGAGTTGTGCAGATACCTTTGAAGTCACAAATTTAAAATCTTTTGAGACAAGATTCTAATTTACCAAAGCTGTCATTTCAAACTACTGTACCTGAAGCTATTTTATACTTCATTAGTTTTTTTTTTTTTCCTAATTTATGAGTAATATAGTATAATATAATATAATATCAGAGTATTCTTTTCCAAGTTTCTTGTGTATTCTTTAGGAAATCTTGGTCTGTTAGTTCATGCACAAGCTTTTGGTTTAACCAGTTTATTTGGGCTTTTCCACATCTAAATACACTCAGAATGAAGTGATTTGCTGGCCTGAGTGCTAATGTTGTATATGCGTCAAGCAGAAAATCTGCATTTATTTCAGCAGTATCAATATGTAGGTACTGAAGCAGAAGGTAGAAGCAGCATGCACACCCATGGAGAACAGAGCGCCTTTGCAAACAGTGTCACATTTTTTGGAAAAATACATCTGTTTTGCTCAATTGACACTCCATGATACTGCAATTACGAGCCATATGTGAATGTGGTAATTTTGGAAGATAAATTAACATTCTGAAGTCAAGTCTTGATGATGTTTATCTCATTGTGCACTAGCTTCTATAAAGATGACAGTGTTTCCTTACTTCTAGGACAGGGTCCGTCCTAGCTGCATGTCCTAGAGACGTTGAAAGAATTGTACAAGGGCTGTGCTGTAACACAGATTCTCTGAAGGAGTCTGGGCAAATTCAGAGCTTGTGTTCTCAGCATGGCTTCTGCTGGGTTTGAGAGTGCTTCTGCTGCTAGTGTAGCCATCCATCAGGTACCCTCACTACTTGTTTTAGACATTACATTACAGTCTTGGCATCACATGTACTTATGTCAAGAGGACACCTCAGGGCATCTACACTGAACTCATATCGGACATGACAAGTGGAGTATTAAACACTTGAAGCATTATATTAGGTGGGTATTAATAGTTCAATAATAATTACATTTGGGATTGGAAATTGGGAATTTCTGAATTCTCTAATAAAATGGTGAAATACTTTCAAAAGTAGAATGGAATCAAAATTGTAATTTGAAAGGAAAATGGCAGGAAGGAGATCACAGTATGCTTTAGGCAAAAAATCCGCTTAAATTGTGAACACTAACAGTTGGCAGATAATTGAGAGTATAAGCATATATGCTAGACATCATGGGTTAAATGTCTTTGTCCAAATTGTTTAAAAGGTAGAAAACATCTTAATCCAGAGCTGTATCTTCTACCTTTTCCAACAGGCAGTGATCTTGCTGTGTTTCTGAAATTCTTTCCCACTGCAGTTTTCTGCCAGTGTTAGAGGCAACATCTTCTGGATATGATTAGAACTCAGCTTGCATTGTGTCCATTCCCTCAGTGAAGTACCATCCTCAAGTGCTGTATCAATAGTATAATTTAAGATAAAAGCATTTACAGATGGAATTTCTCCAGGATTAGGAATTTGCAACCTGCACATTAGGACCACTTGTTGCCTAATCTCTACATGAAGCTCAAAGCCAAGATGTTGTCTTTCCCTTACAGTAGTGTATTTTCAAATATGGAAGTAAAGGTTGCTGCCCTCTGTAGACAAGCAAAGTGGAAGGACACAAAAGAGCTTTCTTTTTTTCCTGCCGTGACCTTGGCCTCCTTTTCTCTACAATGTTTTGAATCCAAGGTTCTCTTATCCCAATGTGAGTCAGCAATACCACCTCAAAGTCTTGTTGCAGAAAGGATGTTGAGACAGAAGCACACAGATTTATTTCTGTGGGCTGTAGCTGATGACATATATTGACTCCAAAAGTGAAAGTTACTTTTCAGGAAAATTAAAAATGGGAAGAGAGAGAGTAGAAAAGGAAAATCCTCCCCAGGTGGTAGGAAGGAGACCCAAACAAGCATGCTTCCCTAAGCATTTCTCCTGTGTAGCAACACTTTTCCTTAAGTGACTCTATAGTTTTCATCAGGAGTTATGCAGTTTCTTTATGCAGGTTGTTCTGCTGACATTGCTATTACTCTGGCTGGAGAACACTGAGCAGGGGTACATGTTGCATGCTGGTAAGATGTCAAGGCTCATGCATGCACGTTATTGGGTGACTATTTGCAGCACAGTAAGAGATTTTTCTTCCGCCTACTCCCCTGTCAAAGAAATTCTTTGCTGAAATGTGATTTTAGTTTCACATGTCTTTTGTTCAGTTCACAGCAGTTTTGTATATTCATTTTGTTATTCTGTTAACACCTAAAATAGTGTTATTTCAGCATTCATGAACAGTGTTTACTTTTGAACAAGTCATACCTTCCTTATGGTACATGGGACGACTCTTAGCTCAGCCTCAGCTCATCCAGATAGTGACCAGAATAAAAACCTGGCCACTGCTAACCAAGCTCACTAATACATCATAGCTCAAAGGGTTGTGAACTCAATGCTCAGGTTGGACACGCAGTCAGCAGTATGTATGCAGCAGCAGGAAGCAAATACCTTCTAGCAAATATCTAATTAACCTAGTGATATTAAAAGTACCATTTTATTCACATGCTGATCTTCACATTAAGACATTTTCTTCATCATTTATTTCATTTCATAGTGCTAATTCCATACACATATAATGAGTCTTACTTAATCAAAACAAAACCCCCAACAACCCTGAACTATTTATTTCATAATCAACCAGCAGAACTCTACTGTATGTGTTCATCTTGTCTAAATGCTAAACTAAACACAAAACTTCTGTTCTCTGACTTCCAGGAGCTAGGCTGAGCAGTGGGGGTTTCAATTAAAAACCACAGGAAAGGAAAGGAATATGTCAATAAAACCACAGACTTGTAAGTACTGCATACTAGTTTGCAAACAAACACAGCAAGCATTCTCCAAGTATGAGTCTATTACTGTAAATTTAGACTGAATGCATGATGCTGAAGGTGACTGTCCCAGCATGATCTTCCTTCATTTCATATATAGTGAAATGCTCTCTAACTTTACATTCAATAGCTTGATCTAGTCAGACTGCAATGAGACTATTACTAACAGAGGAAAATGCCATGAAGAGTAGAATGGCTTTAGCCAAATTAGCAATGTTTTGTTTTATTTCAAAAGAAAATGAGAACTGTAAAGGAGACAATAGAAAGTGGAAAAAAATGAGAAAGTTGTGAATTGACTCTAAGGCAATATCCTATGTGAGATTTTAAATGTAGACATCACTTGAATAGAAATGTAAATGCCATGATTTGCATTATAAAGCTTTGTTAAATAATAACTGTCAGTAGAACAGATTACGTTGATAATTAATTAGTTACAGACTGGGTACAGTCACTTTTTAAAAAGGTTGCATTAGAGATCACATATTTGTGCATAAATCTTGAGTAAGAATAGTGAAAGTGAAAAAAGTGTATAAACAATTTAGAATTTGTAGTAAAATATATACTCTCATGCATTTTTAAAAAGACAGTGCACCCTATGGTGCTTTTATTGCTCTCATATTAAAGAGAGGAACCAGTAAGAGATAAACAATGTAGTTTGCCTAATTAAGTGAGTAAAATGCAACTTAAATTTACAGGAGGTTAATAACTAACATTAAATGTATTGGCATCACATTATGTTTGAACTGTTAATAAAGTGAACTCAGTGCCTTTTCAGGTATCACAGTTATGTTTCAACTACTACAGAAAAAAGGGGAAACCTCGTAGCAGAAAAAGTGCACAAATATTCAACTGATTTTTTTTTCCACTTCAGCAGTCATATCTTTATGGAACTCTTTCCTAAACAGTAAAAAAAGGTACAAAGGATAGAAAGGACATTAGCTTTGAAATTTGATGCTGAGGTTCTTTCACTATGTAGAGGCTAAACTACTGATTTAATAGAGATTTTCAAACATGCTCAGCACTGACCTAATTCTGCTGCTTTGAAAATCTCTTGGTATTTACCAGTGTCTTCAACAGGACTAGAGTCACACAGAAGCAGGACACTTCAGAGAAATTTATCTTCACAAAATTATAAAGGTCTATGGGTAGTACAGAATTATGTTTGCCTCTTATCTGAAAACTGCAATGGGGATGTGTTCTAATGATTTTTCACATACTTCTTTTTTTAAAATTGTGAGCTGTACTGTCCGAATCAGTGTGGAAGTGTTTGCAGGACATCTGAAATGTCAACATGCCATACAAACATGAATGGGTGCTTGACAGTCACTGAAAATTAGAGCATTGTAATGTATGTTTTAAGATTACATGGGCTCAAGAATGTGCTTCCATAATCCAAGGAGTAGGTGCTGTTTTATGACTGTGAAGCCTAACTGTTTGAAGAGGTGATGCTGGTGATTCTGGGCTAAATCCTATTTAATCTGGTTTCTAAATATGCTTGTTTCATGCCTCTCTAAAAACTGTGAGTAGGAGAGATGGCAGTATATACATCTGCATCATCAAAAGAAAGGCCCACACTCTACCTAAAATTAGAGCTACCAATGTATTTCAGTATGGATGCCAAAGTGTGAGTTCTGATCCGAAGTTGAAGTCTGCCCTTAGCTGACTTAGCTGAAATTAGTTAGTCTATTAGTCTAATTAGTTAATGAAATTAGTTAGTCTATCATGTCAAATAACCGCATAGTAACTGCATCTCCCTCCTGTGTCCTCTTCGTTAGAAGAAAATAATCTTTCCTAAATCCTTTTCTGTAATCTTGATTTGGAGGGAGTCTGGCAGCAGGAAAGGGGCTGCAGAGCCTTAATTAACTCCACTTGCTGATCCTCCTCAGCACTCTACCTTGAGAACTCCCTCTCCAGATACCTCCCCAGAAAACTAAAGATGCTGCTGCTTTCATAGTTCTCATTTTTCTACACTTACTAAATATAAAAAGAAGGGCAGAGAGAAGGTCTGGGAAAGGACATGTGGAAGAATTTTAAGGGGAAAAGAGCAGAGATGAATGAAAAAAGAGGACAGAGTAGAATTTTCAACATAAATGAGCAGTGTTCTGAATACATTTGTCCAATAGAAGCATGGAAAGTTTATAAAGCCTGCTTCAAATCAGTAATTGTGATTGAGCTATAGCTTAATGAGTATTTTTTCCTCTCACTGCTTTTTTTGTTTAAATACGTGATAAAGGCTTCTGATATCATATATTGATGTGAAATCTTAGTATTTTATATGGTTATATTAAAGTATGCTGCTTTCAGTTTTAGATCATCTGATTTGTTTTCAGCTCTGAACTAACCACTCGGGATGGTCTGCTGTTAACATACTCCCTGGTGGTGCCAGGTTCTGGATGATGTCTAGCCTAGAGGGTAGTTTTTGGAATTCTTACTTGGCTCTGTTTCTTGTATTTTTGGATATGCAGAAGTTCTCCCTGTCTTATGTTAAACTCAGGGCAAAATCTCCCTCTGATTTAAATGAAAGTTGAATTAGGTCTTTTGAGATACTATGCATAAATAACTATCTCCACTCTTTGTCATCTGCTTTCTTTCTGAACTGACAAATGATCCGAGAAGGTATTGAGAATTCTGTGTAATTCTTGAGCGTTATCAGCTTCCACTGAGTGCTAAGCTCCTCCAAGAATTTTCCATCCACCTGCAGGATTAAACCCCGGGTTGACCTGTTTCTCACCCTGAAAAAGAGTAAGCTGTTAATAATGGGCAATTAAAACAAGAAAAAAGAAAGGGAGCATAAACCAAAGGATTTTTACACAGTGAAAGGTATATATACTTGTAGTAACCAGCAAGATAAATGAGAGATACAAAAAACCTGTGTCATATTCTGAACTTCATGTACCAAGCGTAGCATCACTCATTTCCTTTTCAGAGGCAAAAGAACTATTAGAGAGACAAGAATATAACCCTGCAGAAGATGAATGTAAAAGATCATGCTAAACAAAGAGTACGATGTCAACTAATTAATTTTAATTTGATCAACTCACTTTTATGGGTGCACTTCAGTGTGATTATTCAACTGATATTTGGATGACAGTTATGATGAGTGAATGATAATTAATATGTGCCTCTTATGAATATAAAGCACAAAGCATTTTAACATGTACTGTGCCTTAATAATGGGAAAGATACCTTTAGAATCCAAGAATTTGCATACAATGTGTCTTGGAGTTCACAGAACTTACTTCATGCACAGTTATTTCATTGCATGTAAATTATGTAGCTGTATACCTGTAGGTAATTGTGGTTCTTTCCCTTTTCTTTTTTTGTTTCCCTGTCTTCCTTTTCTGCCTTTCTTATTCTTAACAGACCTTAAATATACATATGAAATAAAGCAGCAGATTCCAGAATGTATTAGCTGGCTGGCTGAGAGTCTAGGTATATCACTGGTGATGCTGCTAAATTTCACTCATAATTTCAGTTGTCTTTTGTGGTATTACAGTTGGCTGTCCTTTGCCTCTCTCTTGCAGTATTATGAAGGCAGCTGCTATCAGGGTCCAGTCAGAAATGCAGTTCCCCTTTCATTTATCAAGCATTGGTTCTGCTACTCCTGATCGTCTGAGACCCTGATCTCAGACCATTTATGGGATGCCAAAATTAGTCTTCTCAGACATACCATGAAGGCAATCACAAAGACTTAATTAACATATAAATCCTAGGTTAGAAATCCAGCGCAAAACAGACCTTTGGGTGGAATTTCTTATTAAAATGAAGCTCCTTATTGCTGTTGTTGGAAGATTGAACATTTAAAGCTAAGATATATTACCCTTGAATTCAGGATTGTTAAATTACTCAAAGATTTTTTTTTTCTGTAAAATTTCCATTATATTTTCCTGAGTGGAATGACAGTGCTAATTACCAAATGCAGCACTATGGATAAATAAATGTATAATTCATATAAACATAAATGGTCAGAGCTAGGGATTTCTTTTTCTCTCATTCTTTACAAATGGATCTGAGATTTTATCTTCATAAGCCTTCTTGCTCTTCCTTATTTCACAAATTTGTGAAATTTCACAAATGAAACACTTAAATAGTATCAAAGTGACAAAATAAGTTTTGAAAACTTTCATTTTTTATGTTTGGCTGAAGCTGTTCTCTGAATAGTTTCTGTTTGGTATTTTTGCGTTACTTGGTAAAATTTACCTGGCTGTATAAGTTAGTGTTGTGTTGCTTTTTTAAAGAATGTAAACTGCTATGAATCTGCAAAGTGTAACATGAGAGCTCACTCTTATTCTTTTGTTTTGATTTCTGATAATTTCCCATTAACTTCTGTTTTCCCCAGCTGTAATTGTTCTGCAAAAGCAAAAGAGTGAGTGCTAAGAACAAGAAGTGTCAGACACTCTGCATAGTCATTCCTGATACTACAGACAAATAAGTATTAATAATCAGTCCATTTTTTTGTTTTTGCATAAGATCCAAATAACCCTATCTCTTCGCTGTTTGAGAAGCAGAACTCTTCTAGCTTAATCCTGAATTGGAGTGCTTATTAATTATAATGGGTTAGCAGCAAGAAACCTTTTTTCCAGGCCCATTAAGTCTATATATGGTATGTACTTTAGTGATGGGTAAGGATACTTGTTGTAATTACATAGACGTATTCTGAGATCAGTCAAAAGTATTCTGGGTTCCAAGGCTAAAGCATGCAGAAGTGCCTACTATAAAAGTAAAAAAAAGAAAATGGAGGAGAAGACTGCATTACACTGTTTCATTTTCTGTGTCTAACTACTGAACTGGTTTCTTAGATGGAAGATTTTCTATATAAATACTGCTTTAGGTATCTACTGGTAACATACGTATATACTGTCCCTATTTACAGTCTACAGTAAATAGCAAAATCTCTGCTATGGGTAACTTTCAATATTCCTTACTGTTCTTGTGTCTGGGGAATTTAGTACAAGCTCTCTGTTACAGTAATCCATTTTCATATATTATATTCATGTATCCCTGTTGATCATGCTATGTAGCTGGGAAAGCCAGTATGCCAAGTTCTCCTCTCCAGAAATAATCTCTAGGTTTGTGTGAAAGTGAGCATTGCAAATGTGCACAAAGCAAAACTGGAAAAACAGATGTTGGCCAGAACCTAGACCACAGAACTTCGGAAATAGAGTCTTCTGTGATTCTTCTATGATTCCCTTCTATTATTCTATATTCCACTTTAAATTCCAAGAAAAAATCAAGAAAACAAAAGTATTGTATACATTTACATTTTTAATTGTGTAATCATGTTATTATCTGAAACTAATACCATGCTGTTAAAATTTAGATAAAGTGTCCTGCAACGCATACAAAATGTTCATTTGTTGAAGGCCATTAAGTTAATTTCCTGGGAACAAGATTAAATGCAAGGCATTTAATTAATCATTAGTTGTGAGGTGTAGAATAGATAATTAAATATTCCACCACATTAATTTATATTTAATTAAATATGCTTCCATGATCCTTCTGCCTGAATATTAATATTGTGTAAATAAACAATTAGGATGCATACTCACTTTGCAAAAGCTTTATTGTAAAAAATGTGATCAAAGAAATTCATGAAATCTATTTAAATCAATAAATACGTATTTTGTAAAGTTGAGTTATTTGTCTTGAAAGTTTTGTTAAATAAGTCCAATTAGTATGATTTTTAACACTTTAATTCTTCAGATGCTCTGTGTGTCAAAGTTGTCACAAGAAACTTTTAAGTATAATGTTTCCTATTCTACATTTCACAACCTCTTGTTTAAATTGGTCAACATACATAAAAGCTTGCAAAGCATGCAGCATGAACTTTGCATTAAGTTTGAAAAACAGAGCGAGGTAACACGAAATTAATGAACATTATGTTTTCTAGTAAAGAAGTGCAATTTTAGAGCTCTTGTTTTTGTATTAAGGGCATCTAATTTCAAAGCACTCAGGCCACACCTGACAACAGTAGAAAAAACTTTTTTTTCTTTCCTTTGAAAAAACATATTCTTGCCAGAAGCATTTTCAGCTGTATACATAGGTGAACAATATAAAAAAAGGCTGAACTTAAATTCAGAGCATGTTATATTTCATGTGAATATAAGTTATTCATTGATATTGGCCTATAAGGACACATCTGATACTATGTTCCATTTCTAGGAGAAATACCTCTAAGAATTACCTGTACTTAAAGAATTACCTGTACTTAAATGGCACTTAAAGATTTATACAGTGGTATTTTGACAAATAGAAAGGAATCATCGTAGAATAATGACTGGGAGAAGGTACCAGTGGAAATCTATCTGAAAGGAAATATGTCAAAAAGGGAGCCTGTCCAATAGACTCTGGAATTTTGGGGTACAATGTATATTATAGGAATCGTCTGCAGTCCTGTGATTTTCTGTGTACTGTGCTATGAAGGGTGGAGACAAGACTTGTTAGAAATACGACTTTTGTAACTGAAAATTCTAAATTGATCTTTCCTCCCTCAGTGAGCCGTGCCTTCCTGCCTTCACTTTTGAAACAAGTCTAATGATTTACATGACTATAGATAGGGTACATAGGATGGGTTGGCATGGATACAATTGGTTCGTGTTATTGCTAGAAGAGACCCCAGGGGTAAGGCAGGATGCATGGTTGGAAATGGAAGAGGACAAAGACCACCTCTTCAAACAGCTGCCTAAATTAGAACAGTTCCAATGCACAGTGAAACCTCATCTCAGTCTTCTTTTATTTTTTTGTCTCTGTGAGGTAGAAATTCCATGTTTGCTTCTTCAAGATTTACTTCTAAACCAAGAAGGTAATCCTGCTCCTTCAATAACTAAAATATGCTAACCCTGCTCTGAAGCAGTGGTTTTCCAAGTAAGTGCAAATATTAGTTAAATGTTTTGTCTTTCAGATTTTCATGAGTACCTTTGAGGTTTGGGATTATAATTGTATAAGATGCAGATGGCAGTATTTTTCTTCCTATATTAATTTTAAAAGCTGCTTGAGATGATTACTCAGAATAAAAGTTGAAAGTTTTAAGAAAAATTTGGACTATTATACAGAAGTGTACTGCAAAATACGAAACAACAAATTACATCAGTTATGACAACTGGTAATGTAGCAGAATGATGTTTTCTATGTATCAAGGGAAAGACAGGAGAAACATGTAGTGAATCATGAAGGCTGAGTATTGCCTCTTGAGGTTTTTAACAGTGTACTCCCTGAAAATGTCAAGTTGAGGTAATTCATGGGTGTTAGACAATCTTTCTCCTTTTTGCAGTAGCATGAATAGGGTCATGAAGGTTAGGAGGAAAAAGAATAAACAATATATCCAAATAAATTGAAAGTAGGTGGCTGGCATAGGGCAGGAAAAGGTTGTGGTAGAAATGGAGAGCATCAATTAGCAAAGGCAAAACATGGCATGCTGTTGGTTAGTTAGTTGAAATAAGAGTTAGGAAACAGTAGCAACTGATTAAAACGAAGAGGAATAACAATGTTTCTCTAACGACCTATAAAATGCATAGAAAGTGTTTTGCTATAAAGGGAATATAAAGATGCTAAATAAAACTAGAAAAAGAGGAAAATAATTAAAGCTAGGCTCAGAGCTGATATGAAGGTGTACTAGCATTTATCTCCTGACATTCCTCCCTAGTTTTAGGGAACTAATGTTAGCCAGTTGATGGAATATACCAAAAATACCAAAGTGGTGTCATAGTCCTGACTGATATTGGTGGGTACTTGCAAAAGTAATACTGTGTCGTCTGAGGATGTAGCTCTTGAGTAATGTAAATTTTTAAAAATATAAATGAATACTGCCATTTCTAAGTTTGTTGCACTTGTTCCAGAACTTAGCTGGTGTTCATGTGGAGATTCGTTGTACGCACATGGGGAAGAAAGCTCTTCTCCATGTTTTTTTAAGTTATTCTTGATAACTGAATGGACACAAGCCTGTAAAATATGTAGTAAGAACAGCAACAGGTCTGACAGGTCCAGAGTCAGGAAAGAATGCTGAATTATTAAGTCTGTCTATAAAAAGAAAGATTTTGAGTATGATCTTGTTGAGTTTGTGCTTTGGAATATATAAAAATGGGAAGGACTTTAGTATCAGAATTTTTAAATTATAGTTCCATCTCTTGTACTATTTCATTAGCTGTGATGGTTTGACAGACTGATAAAGGTACTGAAATCTTAGCTTAACATCTGAAGACACTGTAGCATTTGTGGGAATTTGTTGCTGTGAGTGATTAATTAGTTACATCTTAATCCACCCCTAAAATGGAGGAGTCTCTATTCTTACCTAAGAACAATGCTGTGAGGCTTACAACTTGTTTAGTCTTCTGCAATGCTAACTCATCGAAACTGCAAATGCAAAGTAATGCCTGTGGAATCTCATCTAGGAGCAGCTTTTAATGCAAAGTATTAAAACCTATAATGAGAGAACAAAGACTATTTCTCTGTAATATACTGTACTATAAAAATGCTGTTTATTAGACTTTGCATTCATAAACATTTCTGAGCAGGATGTTTTGCAGAGACATAGAACAGAAGCATGGCATGTGGATTTCCACTGCTATGCTGACTAATATCACATAGTTTAGTATGTCTTCTAAACTTAAGAGTTTGTATTACTGCTTCTGAAATTGTAGCATATTCTTGGGAGGAACTGATGCTCTGAGTCTTGTAATGCAATTATCTGAGGAAAGATTATTCTGTGGTAAGATTATATCCTAAAAAGATTGATATGATACAGCTGTCCTCTAACTAGATTTTCTGTAGGCATGATGTTGGTAATAGTTAGAGATGTGGAAGCCTGATCTAGAAAATGTAACAAAACTGCAAACTAGAACATTTAATTGAACCTCAACTCTGTGTGAAAACATGGAGTATGTCAGGTTGTTCATGTCCACATGATGCTTCAGGCTGACTTTCAGATGGGGGTTGGTTGGGAAAAAAGCATGAGCAATTTTTTGGCAAATCTTAGAACTGGACATTTTGACTTTAATCGGTCAATCTAGCATTGTAGGATCTAGTTAAATAAATATCTCTACTTTCACTGAACTAGATTAAAAGCAATTTTATTAATTTAATGGCAAATGTGGGTACTGCTTAGCTTAAAATACATAGTACACATGGTGGTACCTGTGAAAATGTATTGATTTATTTTTTCCTAATAATTGCTATTCATCAGAAACATTTTCTAGGTATGAAAACAAATGTAAGGTTTGGTACTTTCTCTTAGAGGTGGGAAAAGATCAATGATATCAACTTCTCTTTGTTTGCTTACCAAATGCATTGAGTCTTGATACTAACATGATACTAGGGATACTAACATGACTAAAGAGAAAAGAATTGTAATGTTTCCAAGGAAAGATATTAAAACACACTGTTTTATCCTCTTGAAGCCTGTGCAAGGTTGAAGTAAAAGATCTTACTGCTGCCAAGAAGCTGTAAGCTTTAGATGAAAGTTATTATGTAACCAAGTGAGAATGACCAAGTATAAAATGATCAAAGAGACACAGGTCTGGGGGTTTTAGCTATGCTGGAGAGTTGAAGAATAACAAGTTACAAAGCCAAACTTTGAGCTCACCTTAAATATCCACAGGCAACATTTGTGTAAACAAACATAATTTTTTTTTTCATGAGAATAAATTTGTTTTCCAGGGTTTTATAAATTAAACCAAATGTGAATGTTTCACTTGGAGGTATTAAAAGGGCAGTAAAATTAAATACAGTTTTGATTCCGTCTATCAAAGTCAGCTGAAATCAGCAGTTAGTTCCTCAAGTTTGTAATCTGTGCATCTAGAAAACTCCCTCCTTATTTTGGGAAAGAATTCCCCACCCGTATCACCAGTCTTCAGAGTGCCAAATCATCAGGAAATTAAGAAATCAGTCTCTGATTTCAAAAGTCAGTAAAGATGTTGGAATGTGTGAGGATTGGAGGAATTGTTTTTACCCTTTCTGTTTTGAACTATAAACACACATCAAATTGGTCAACTAGCTTTGGAATAGCCAAGAGAAAGGCCTAGGGATACCCTTGAGTAATGGCACATCAACTGCCTGCTAAATCACAGAGCCATCATATACATGACAAATTTTCTCTCACTCTATACTCTTCTCAAAAGAACTCTGGTTTATAAAACAAAAAGCATGAAATAGTCTTGAAACAAATCCAATGGGTATGCCTGCTAGCTTGGATTGACCTACAGCTTTTGCACAGGGAATAACACAATGCTTTCAATAAATCTGTTTACAGTATTCGTAGCTTGCCATCCTTCATTTTTTATTGCTCATTTAACTTAAAATATGATAAAAAAAGAAATTTTAAGTAATCTATAGTCATGAAATATTTCTTTATCACTCAGCATTCTCTGAAACAGACTTAGTAAAATCATCACAGTAAGATAGTATTCCCCTTTTGTTCCAAGATAAGCTTATGTCTCTGCATTAATTTCTTTTCTTCTATTCCACAGATAATTAAAAGAAGGTACTGGGAAGTACTTAACTTTACTTCAACCTATTTGAAGTTTATTACCCCTGTGACTCATACATCACAACCACCAAAAATGGATAAATTGTAAAATCTACAATACTAAATCTTCACTTCAAGGACTACTAGTCCCAAATCTCCTAGCAGTACATTTTTAGACTGCCCTTTCTAATAACTTAGTTTCCCACTGAGTAAAAAGCTTTTAGTATGTTGAAAATGGAGCAGTGTTATTCTTAGCAGTTTGATTCTCAAACTTCCAGTTCTGCTATGGTTCAAGTGACAGCTTCTTCACATACTCATTCAGCAAACCATTTTTATGGCATTTCTTTGTGACATGCAGTAATTTATTCGAGTTGTCATTTGGTTGATGTGATTAAAATACATCTAACTACATGTAAATTCCTATATATCTTAAACATTGTGTGAGGCATTTTGAAAATGGCACAGAATTCAGCAGGCTCTAACACTTTGCTACTTCTTTAAGTTTGATAAGGGCTGGTAATATTCTATTGCATTCTAGGAATGCTTGTAAAACCCACATGCAATTTACTTGTTTGATTTTGGAGATGAAATAACATGGCATTTACCACAAGGCTTGTAGATAGTTAGCTATCTGTCAGAAGGTATAGTCTTGTGAGAAATAAGATTGAATTTGAAAATTAAAAATAAAGAATGGAGATAATTTTGAATTAAAAAAAAAAATTCTTTGTAGCACAAGATGAGAAAAGCATTGAATGTGAGAGACCAAAGTAACCTTTAGCAATGTCTAAGTGAAATTTAAATTCCATAGCAGAGGATTAACCTGTATATAGCACAATTTTCATCACTTTGTAGATTTTAAGGCCTGAAAGACTGCTGTTATCATTGGTTCAATCTCAGATCAGTACTTACTACATGACACATGCAAATTCCCCAGTTTAATAGGAAACATGTGTCTGTTAGAAAGATGCCTAATCCTAATTTTCATATGGAACAAATGCTTGGAAGCTGTAAGTACCTACTCAACAGGACATGAAGAATGTATGTGAAATCTATGATAAGAAAAATGTAAGGTTACAACCCAATTACTTTAATGCTAATTTTAATGTTAGTACTTTGGTACCATACATAGGCAGGTGGCTAGTCCCTGCAAATTTATAGAATGTGAGGAAGTGACCCAAATATACTGTGTATATTGAAATTTGGTGGTATTTCTTACTCCACAGTGTGTTCTCTCCAGAGTGCACTTGTTGCTAACTTGTTTATCAACATATTGCTAAAAGTCTTTTTTCAGTAATAAAGAAAAACTGCAGCAACACCTCCTTTTGCATTAGTTTGAGTCAAAGGAAATTTGTGAAATGATAATTAAAAGCACAATCGAATGATGGGGAAATGAAAAATCAGCAAATAATTAACCTAACTTGAAATATAAATTATCTCAAAAATAAAAATACTATATGTCAATACCATTTTAAACTAAAATTACTATTACAAAATATTCTGAGTATAGAATGTAAATGACAGTAGCTTTGTCAAGCAATTTTTGAGCATATATAAGAAAATACTCTTACAGTATACTAGGATAAAGTTAAACTTGTGTAGCTACCTCACTATGAACAAAATAATGTGTTTTTTGTAACAAATAACAAACGGGGCATCACTCTGAAGTGAAAAACAAATCTTTCAGCAGTGCTTTCCCACTAACTTTTTGCATTTTCTTTATCACATTTATGTTTGCATCACTTCTATCTCAAGTGATTTGCTCCTTCGGGACTCTGTTACATTTTTTCTAGAATTAGATGTGCATTTACAGTCTTCAATCTAAAATGGGAAATCCCTCAAGACACTGTTTGTATTTTGAAGCTTAAAAAATCTCCTTT
This sequence comes from Heliangelus exortis, assembly GCF_036169615.1. Lineage (NCBI taxonomy): Eukaryota > Metazoa > Chordata > Aves > Apodiformes > Trochilidae > Heliangelus > Heliangelus exortis. Next base: position 5,592,104 of record NC_092434.1, read on the forward strand.
TTCATTGTGTGAAGATTCTTAAGGGAATTAAAAAGAGCAGGATTCTGGCAACTAGTGGTCTGAATCATATTATTTTAGCCTGTATTTTATAGTATATTCAGAATTCAAGTCGAAAGGTTTTCTACTAAATCTCCCAATCTCAAAAATGCACAGTTTTTTAGAAGTGATTTACAGGATGATGGTTGAGATTAAATTAGCCCAGAGCCAGGTGTCTTCAAAGCAAATAATTATATAAATAAAAGGGGAAAGGTTCTAAAAAAAATTATTTCATCATTTGCCTGTAAAACATTTACTCAGAAAATTAACTGCATTGTTCTTCCCCTCCTTTTGTTTTATTAGAATTGCCATTCCATTTCTCTTCTAGCTCCAAACAGCTTGCCTGAAAACCAGCAAGCAAGGAATGACTTGTCCCACAGGAACATAAGTTTGTGAAAATAGTATATGTCAAGATTTTATTTTTATAAGTGTTGAGCCCTACCTTGCTGCACTAGTACTTTTGAGTGTTTTTATTCATAGAGCTGCTCAGCATGAACAAATGTCCAGGGACTGTTTCTATAAAGATCAAAGATATACATAAGCAAAGCAAACTTCTCAAGTGTAATTAGACCAGGGTCTGTAGCTTATGAAGGCCCAGGAGGCAGATTCTGAAGATCAGGTAGGACATCCTCACCACTAGTGGTCTTGTGTTGCATTTCTTGCACATTCACCAATGCCACCTGTAACATGCTGTAACATGTAAGCAAAAGTGAGAGCAAGATTCTCAGCCATATTTCTCTCGTTTGATACCTGCCAAGTTGCTTACACATAATCCCATTTTTTCTAGTGTGCCTATATTATATACTGAAAACACAACCTACATTCCTGGTATGGTTTTTAAATAATTCTCTTAGTATACATGCAACAGTTTCTTCATGCCATTCTACCACATTCTACCACATGTAGAAGTTGTACCTGTATCTGAAATCAGTTATTGCCATACACTGTACTTGCTAGCTTAAGAAAGGTAAAGACAAAGAGGCTAAATGTGACTAAAGGTTAATACCTTTATAGCATATATAGCTCAGCAACCAACATAGTGTTTGTTGAAGGAGATTTTATACCGTGCAAAATTTATTTGAAAATTCAAGCATATTCCTATTTTACTTGAAGATGGAACCCAGGTCTGGTGAAAGAGTTAATTAGAACTAAAATAATAAGCACTTAGATAATCTGGAGTTAAGGATGCTTTTAGGAGACACAGAAGACCCAGATTCAAGACTTTGCTATTCCCTATTTTAAGCCAGAACTTACATCCTTGTCCACATCCTTATTTGCCATCCTATATCCTGGGCTATAAGGAAGTAGGGTTTTCCCCCTATCATTTCAATCTGTAATGACATCTTTTGCCTTGATTAAAGGAAAAAAACAAGACAGATTCCACCCCCCAATTTTATCTGAGATTATTCTCAGCTAATTCTACTGTGACAGTAGACTCCATTTAGTAAAAAGGAAAAAAAAAAAAAAAAAAAAAAGGAAAAAAAAAGAAAAAAAAAGAGAAAAAAAAAAAAGAGAGAGAGATTAGGGCAGTATTAGCAAAGCACATCCTTTCCTCCTCCATCTGTGATGCAGGAGTCATTTAAAAACAGATGGTATAAAATATTGTGGCCTAGTCAGAAGAGTGACGTGGGGTGTTACAGGTTGTAACCTGTGTTAAAAGAATATTAATTAGAAAAAATGCATATGGAGACATTAGAAGCGAATTTAAGGAAGCAGCGAAGGATAGACAGGGACAGTGTAGTGTGCCATGCTAGTCTATACTATTTAACTCTCTTTGTGGTAAGAGATGGGTATGAGTTTCTGGTTTTCTGTCTTCAGTTTAATATGAAGTGATGGTCCTGGAGGCAAAAAAACCTAAGAACTAATGAACTGCAGCATAGGGAGAAGCCTAAAGCTGGGTATAAGATTTCAGGGAGTGCATTTGGGTGTTTTGGGCTGAGAGCAATAAGCCTTTCTGTCTGACAGAAGAGGTCATGGGTGAGAAATTCTCAGCTAGATCAGTCCTGATTATAAGAGATATGATAGAAACTGAAATTCTTCTGACATGCACAGCATAGGCTGCTCTTGAAAACAAACCAGGCTCACAAAGCAACACCAAACAACATCCTCATTTATGTGGGCTTTTTATTACTAAGTTTGTTCTTTTAATCCTCTCTGTGTACAAAGGGAGTACAGCAGTTCCTTACCATAAGCTATAGATGAAGCATGGATCTTTTTAAGGGTGACTTTTTTAATATTGCTTTTTTAAATGGAAGATGTATGCATTGAGTTAGTGGAATATATAGGTCTTCATAGTCTGTGTTTTTATTCTTTCACCACTCTCCCTGCAGGTGAAATTTACTTCTGTTCTTTCACTATAAAGCATAATTGCATTCTGTGCTCAGATCTGGCTAAGTTTAAGAACAAACATGATTTGTTTGTAATCACAGATGCTGCTGAGATTGAATCCTGAATCAGCCCTTGATGTTTTAGGATTTTTTGAAGTGTGTATATGTGTATTCCTGCTAAAGAAGCACAAACAAAAAAGCCTCCAAGATTAAGTGTAGTCCCTCCTACCACCAGTAGCCCTGTACTTTACATGTAAAATTAGAGAAACAGTTAAAGATCCTATTTTTTTTTATTATTATTATTATTATTATTTTTTTTAAATCTCTTCTGCTCCAGATTGGCAACAAGAACTATGTTTGATATACAAAATTCCTTGCCTATGCTGATTGTGTTTAGATTTGAATCATTAAACAAGCTCACAAGTTTCACGATCCCCTTTAAAAATTACTTTAGTATGGATCTGTCCATATTCCTTCATTTCTTAGTAGCAGTGTAGGATGAAATGATGTTGAGAATTTATTGTCATAGAGCACGGGAGAGATGTTCTTTTTGTTAGTTCAGTTCTTAATACAGTTTGAAATTCTGATGGAAAAAAAAAAACAAATTTAAACTAAAATAGTGTTTGATAAATTAGAAATCCAAGCATTCACATTAGAACTTGACCTACCTATCATCTGGAAAGAAGAGGTAGTTGGAAAACTCAGTGTGAATGGGGGCCTCTTTGTAGGTTTCGCGTGACTCTTGTGAACATCTACTATCATAAACTGGAGATGTAGTAACTGGATTTAGAAACTCTGGAGAAATTTTTGGTAGGAAGAAAGCCTATGGAAGGAGAAAATTTAATTTAAAGGAAAAGAAAGATTATTTGGTTTGAGGATCGTTATTACTATCCATCAGCTTAGTAATTAGAAAATCTATAATTAGAAAAAGTATTTTATTGTTTGCACATATTACATATAGTAGGATTAAGAAACCTGTTGATCGATAGAAGATTCTATTTTGTAAGGATGAAGGGTAGAAAAAAAGGCAAGAATATTCTTTCATACATTTCAGATTTTACAGGTAATACATATATGTCCCAGATGATACAAAAGAAACGGATATGACCTGAGCTGGGAATCTGACATTTGGATTTGGATCCAAATCTGAATTTTTCAAAGTGTAGGGAGAACTATCTGAACTGAACTATTGCTTTGTGAGCAGTGCCCATTGAATGCTGTAGTAAACAAGGAGGAAGGGAGAGAAAAGGATTTTACCTTTTCTGGAAAGGAAGTAAGAATATGGAGCTCTTCCTTTCTGTATTACTTAGGTCTAAATTTTTTGAGTTAGTGACATATTTTTTTTAATATTATGCTACACATAAGTGTATTATATTTTACCACTATCAGTATTAAAGATGCCACACTGGCTTAAAAAAAAAACACATGCAAAACAGCAACCCCAAAAAAGTGTAAATCTCCTTAAGAAATAAATGTGTTATAAGGAAAGAACTGTGAGAGATAAAAGGTAGTGAATGGCATTTATGAGGGCAAGAAGACTCTGACCTTAATATTAATTGAATGAATGTATTTTCATATTTTACTTAGCCTCTCAATTAAGATTCAGACTTTGTTGTAAACCTAATGAACTGACGGTACTTTAAAAATATGCATGGTTCAGCTATTAAATTTAGGAAATGTTGGCAGACACATTGAAATTATTTTTCAAAATATCTTTTTATAATCATCAAAATTGTAGAGTGGCTTTGCTACTTGGGAGAAAACATACTGTAGTTTCCTTTGGCAGAACTCAAAGCTATCTACTGCAGGGTCCAGTTTCATGGTCTGCTTCAGCTGATCCGGCTGGAGGGCTGTTACTGAAAAGAGCAATCCTGATCTTATGGCCACTTGGCCTCCCCCCCTTCCTGTGTTTCTCATAGCCTGGGTGAAAAGTAACCCAGTGTGGGGGTAGAGATTCTCAAGCAACAACCCTACACGTTAATTAGGGCTGACATGTTGATGGCAGCAGAAGTGATGAGAAGGCCTTCAGTCTCAAAATCCACATCGGTCTATTTGAATAAGAGTAACTTCCACAAATGTGTTGGAAAAAAACCTGTTTGTGCAATACTGGAGTCCAGATTACTAGTGTCTTTTTTTTAGTACAAAATTATACCTTTACTCAGCTTATCTGTTTCCTTTCAGTATGTTATCTAAGAATTTCCATGGGTGTTCCTAATAAAGGGCAGCAGGAAATGTTTCTATCTAGCTATAATTATAATCTCCACAGCTAGGATCAGAATCTCAGAGTCTCTCAGGTTTCTGTCTTTGTGCAGTCATTTATGTTTATGCAAAATAAGTTTAAGACACTATGAAATCAGTATGCTTTTTATCAGTGCTTTGGATGTCAGTGCTACATCTTATTTTCTGTGTACCCAACCCCCCTGAGCTGGAAGACAGGGATGGGGAGCAGAATGAAGCCTCCATAATCCAAATGGTTAGCAACCTGCTTAGACACACAGAAGTCTATGGGGCTGGATGAGATCTACCCAAGGGCACTGAGAGACCTTGCAGAAGTGCTCACCAAGCCAGTTTCAGTCATTTATCAGCAGTCCTGGCTAACCAGGGTGATCCCAGTTGACTGGAAGTTAACAAACATGACAACTATCTACGTGAAGGGCTAGAAGCTCCTTGGGGAGCCTGTCAGTCTGACCTCAGTGCTAGGGGAGGTTAAGGAGCAAATCATCTTGAGTGCCATCACACAGAATATGCAGAATAAACAGGTGATCAGACCCAGTCAGCATGAGTTTATGAAAGGCAGGTCCTGCTTGACTAACCTGATCTGCTTCAATGACAGGGTGACCTGCTTAAGGGAAGCAGGAAATGCTGTGGATGTTGTCTACCTAGCACTTAAGTGAAACCTTTGACACTGTTTCTCACAGCATTGTCTTGGAGAAACAGGCTACTTGTGGCTTGGACAACTATATGCTTCACTGGATAAAAAACTGGCTGGATGGCTGGGTCCAAAGAGTTGTGGCCCAGTTGATGTCCAGTCACACATGGTGTTCCCCTGGGTTCAGTATTGTGTCCAGGTCCTTTTAGTATCTTTATCGGTGACCTGGATGAGGGGATCAAGTACCCCCTCAGTAAGTTTGCAGTTGACACAAGGTTGGACTGGAGTGTTCATGTTCTTGAGGGTAAGAATGCTCTCCAGAGGGATCTGGACAGGCTGAGGCCAACTGTATGAGGTTCAACAAGGCCAGAGTACAAACTCTGCTGCTCCTTCAACAGAATGTTGATAGCAGCATACCAAAATCTCAGATACAGTATTGCTATGGTTTTTGTTTGATATTAGAAGATAATGGATTTTTGTCTATATTTTTGCAGCATTCTTACTGAAGTATTTAACTGCATGAACAAAATATTAGTATCAGGAATTCAAAGCAAAACTCTACAAGATAAATGTTTGTATGCAGTCAAAAACTGTGTCTTCCCTTAATATTTGCTGATTATAGCACAGATTTTTGTATGTTATATCTTACAGTATTTTTGCTCTGCAAATTCTCTGCATGGAATTATAGTATTTTGCTGGCATATGTATTACACTATCAGACAACAAATGTAGTAAATAACAGGGAGAGGTTTTGTTGAAACCTGCTTTTCAGTGTAATTTCTGAAGGAAGTATAAACTAACTCCCAATTCTACAGTACCTGTAGATAACTATCAAAGTCAACTTGAGTAGAACATATGCAATATGTAACAAAATATTTTCCTTTATCCTAACTATTTAACTTGCTTTATAACTCTGCTTCTCTTGAAGTTTAAGCCCAGCTACTACTTTCAATTTAGCTTCATGTGCACTCTAGCAATGCAAACTCTTGCTTTGTATTTCATAAAAGTTGACTAGGGAGTGCAGTATTGTTCCTTTGGCAACAATTAGGAGAAAATGAAAAAACTGTGTTTTCATCCAGTGAAGTTGCCCATACGAAAAGTGACAGCTCGGCTGTAACGTAGGCCTCCAGATTATAAACTTTTGGGCAGGTAAGACATTTAACATATCTGAGTACTCCCTCTGAACTAAATCAGATTATTCACTTGTGTAAAATCACTCAACTGCCTAAATGTCTGCAGGATCAGAGCCTTAGATTGCAAGTATAAGCACCAAAGTAATTTCCCTCTTGCTGTGCTGTTTAGCCCTGTTCTCCCATTCAGTGCAATTGAAGTAGTGGATGGGTCGTTTTCAACTCCTATGTTTTATTATCAGAGGCTATAGTGGGAGTACAGGGGTATATAAACATGTTTTTTAATTATATAACATAGTAGTTGAAAACATTTCTATACCAAGTAAAATCATAGTGTTAAAAAAAAAATAAATTGAAAATCGCTAACCAAAGATGAAGGGGAGACTGTGGGGATCAGAGAAGTCTTGGTCATTAAATTCCTGCACAATTTCAAATTCCAGGTTTTTCAAAAAGATCATCAAAAGGTATCACATAGTCCAGGATCATATTTAAGTTTGCTGTCAGAAATATTTTTGAATACAAAGACTTCTGTTGAATTAATAAGGAAAAGGAAATAGTCTTGCAGGCCAAATGGAATCTGTATCTTTGGGGTCTGGGACAACTGGCAGCCACCAGTACATGGCCCTGTCCCGTTATAGGCCACCTTTGTGGCTCTCTCTGAAAGAGCTCAGACTTAGCTGCCACACTAACAGATGGACTGCAGACAAAGGGTCTCGATTGTGCTTTGAGCAGTGTGGACACCAGCAGCTGAGTTAAAAGCCTTCTGTTTGCAGAAATGAAGATGTGCCACTCCGGGTCAGGGAGCTGCTCATAGGCTTACAGAGATGCAGTATGGGGGTCCAGGTGCACTAGGAACAAAGTGCATGAAGTGCTGTTCAAGGGCATTCAGCATGTAAAATGGATGCTTAAATGGAAATGCAACTGATCACTTCCAAATGTTACAATTTGGAGGGGTTAAAGTTTATAAACCACATGGTTTCAACAAGCACAGTAATCTTGGTAACAGCTAAGGACTGCACAACACTGTGCCTTCAGTGGTGAAGTTTTGTGCCTGCACAACACTGTGCCTTTCAGAAGTTGTGCACACTGGTATTACTGTGTTTATAACCCATCCATATTACAAGGATCTTGTTCCACCACTTCTATTTTACTATTCAAATAATTCAAGTTATTTCTCTCAATTTTCATCTAATAGCAGAAAAGAAGGGATATACTGAATTGCAGGCCAGAGCTCAGAGATTCTGGAAGTTGGTATGAACAATAGAAATGGCATTTGTGGCTTTGCAGTCACTGAAGCACTTCTGAAATGCATATCATCAGTGAACTTGAATTGCTTTATGGGATGTATGGAAAAAAGGCAAAAGCTGATTAAATGTGGAGTCTTGTATGGTATTTTATTGGTAAGCATTGGCTTAGGAAATAGACTTACAACAGTTTGTATGGTGCAAATGGGATGCAGGCTGTAAAAGATGGATGGTAAAATCAATGAGCATTCAATACATGGACAACAGCAGCCTGTTTGGAGGAAGAGGAAAGTATTACCTCACTGATGTGAAGATAAAAATGAAAAATGAGTCATTGTCTGTAAAAAATACAGCTCCTTGCCTGCCCCTTTTCTATGACTTGTGTAGTGTTCTCATGTTAAACTTATGTTTATGCTTAATATAAAAGAGTTCACATTAGACTCCTCAAAACTGAGGTGAGGAAAGGTGTTCACTGGAGTAAAAGCAACTGGGACTATGCTGTGCCCTGAGGTCATGGTTAAATGACCTTCTGTACCATTGGTGGTGAATCTGATTTAAGAATTCACAACCTGCTCCACACTGCTGAGAATGTGTTTGATTAAAAAAAAAAGAAGGTGGAAAAATAGAAAGCAGATTAATTACTCTGAAATAGGTTACTTTTAATCAAGGTGGGTGTTTTTGTTTTGTATTTTAACCTTTCCAGTGATAATTTCATAGCAGGATTTGGGGAAGCAAGAAGCACAGCATAGAAGATCTGATTTGTGACAGTGTGGTTATGTGCAGTCAGTGTCTGATGCCTCTGAACATCAAGTGAGCGTGGGTTGTAATAGTTGTCCTGTCACACATGAGGGTGTGTTACTCCAGTTTGCCAGAGTTTCAGTTTGTGGCCAGAAGACAAATGAGTCCTTGAAGTTTCTCAGATCTCAAAGCCATGGGGGTCCTCCAGCTGAAATTACAGCACCAGCAGCTCCAGGAAGAACTCATTCTCTGGTTGTGCCTGTTAAGCAAAATTTCAGTCTTGAGGAAGATGACAACAACACTAGTTTTGCTTTTAATGGAATTGAATTTTAATCCGTTATGCTAGAAAAACAGGAGAGAGTAAGTTAGAAATAAGTATAAGCAGACATTTCAATCAGTTGTCTCTTCATGTTAGAGAATACACTGCTCCTTTGGATTACTAAGAGCATACAGGTTAATGTACAGCCAGCAGTTATCTCAAAAATAGGTAAAAAAAAGCTCTATTGGGCTGCTCTTTCTGGTGGTATCAACTCATGGGCTTCTCATGGCCCAATGTTAGAGTGAAAATAAGGAGAGATCTAGCTAGTGAAGCAGACTTTAAAAACACATAATGGTGAAGGGCAGTAAAGGCAAGTAGAAAGAAGGAACAGTAGCATTTATCCATAAAAGTGACATTTCCAGTCTTTCCCTAGATAATTCATTTTTCCATTACTGTAAATGGTTATTCTGACTGGAAGTATAACTACAGATGGCCTTCTTAAGAAGCTAAAAATATGAAATGAGCAAGCTACACTTTAATAGAATTGAATCACTTCAAAGTATACATTCAAAGCCTTCTGGCAGATTTCTCAGGTGTCTGACCACACACAGGAAAAAAACCACTTATGTGGAGGTGTGGTGTATCAGGCCACTCTCTGTACTGACTGATGTTTGTATATTTGTCACTTTAAAAGCGATGGATTAGAAATATCAAGCATCATTAAAATCAATGGGAGTTTGCTCTTGACCTTACTGAGACCAGAATTTTTCCCATTATCACCGATCTCTTTGTTCTTCTATTTTGTCATTTTGATATGCAGCTGTGAAACTTTTGCTAACTTGTGTTTTATCTCCTGTGTAGAATTGTAATCAGTACAGGATTGGCTTCCAGGGGAGCTATTCTGTACTCACCATATTATTATCAGGCTAAATTACCCTTAATATGCTGACTTTGCACTGCTTTGAGAAGACCTGCCACTAAGCATTTTTCCCAGTATAGAAAATGTAGATTATAAGATAATGTTGATATACCTCTTCCCTATCTTAAAATATTACTTTGATATGTGTGTATCAGTTGCCAGCTGCATCTTTGACAGGGTGTCTACATTAGAAAGTCAGTGTAAGCATTAAACAGGGATGTCTAAATTCACTATGTGTTTTAGAGCAGCAAGAATCTTGTGGACAAGTAGCTATTTACATAGAGCTGACTAAAATTATCCTAGGACACCCAAAATATAAATGGCTGTTTGTTTCGGTTTGTTTAAAGATACTTCCTTCATTATTCTGAAAGAAATCAAGCTTTCTCTGGGGAGATGTTGGTTCTTCCGAAAAAATAGCGAAAAAACCAAAATGAAAGCAAGACAAATCAAATCACTAACAAACTCTAGTTTCAATTTAGAGTAAGGGTCTTCATAGCTAAAAGTTAAAAACAGAACTCATCTTTTTTAGGTCAAAAAATTAATTTCCTGAACAGGTCTCTCATCAGAGCATTTTCTTTCCGCAGTGGTTTCTTCTGTTTTTTCCAAAGCCACATCCACTTGTATTTTAGCTTTTGTCAGGATAAAATCTATTAGTGCAGCTTACTGGAGATGGAAAACATGACGCAGCAATTTGTTGTTGGGAAAATATACTCATAGTATGTGAGAAAAATCACTGAGTATGTCCAGTGATAAAGTTGCAAGTTCTGCAGGGTCTTTTAAGTCTGCTTTCTGTGTAGTGCTAAGCTTTTGGGTTTTTTCAGTAGGAACTGTAACAGCTCAGAGTCTTTCTGTATCAGGTACTTCAGTGAACCAATGCAACCAAATGTGAAATGGAAAAGGAGAAAAGTAATTAATATTACCAATGGCATTTGTTTAAATGTTGCTTTTCAAAGGCACTTTAATTACAATATACTTTTCATGTTGGTTGAGTTCATTTATAGAGGGAATACAATCATTAATTATCATAATTAAGACACCTGAATTCAGCCTGACTGGCATGCCTTCCACCCTTAGTTGTATCATCGTTTCATCTCTGACAGTTAGGTTTTCAATCAGATGTTATCTACTTTTTCCTAATCATTAAGAAATGCTTTACTAATTAGCACATGAAATTCGTCCTACATCAGACTGAATTGAATCAAGGTCTATTATCTTGAACAGTAAGACACTTCAGAATTCACAGTAATAGGGCATGAATATGTGATACAGTTCATACACATTTCATGAACCTCCACGTTACTGTTATTTTTTCAAGACTCTGCAATTAGTCATGCCATTTTCAGGTCACTTAATTCTCTCTCACTGTTTAACAGTCTGCTAGATTACAATGCTCTAAAAGCACAACTTAACTCTTCCTGTACCATGCTTTGCTGAGGTATTTCTGTTGTCCGATAAAGATGCAGTTCTTAAATGTTTCCTCATGTCCTAGGAATCAAGCTGCTGTGTACAAAACTCTTTCTCTGATAGAGTTTGTTAGAAACAAAGGACATAATTTTAATAGCTATGCCGGTTCTAACGTGAATCTTAAAATAACCACATGTAAAGCAAAATTTCTTGTCCTATCCCCAGAACCTACAGCAATTGTGCTGAAAATTCAACCATGCTTCTCACTTGATCTACTCAGGATGTTGTCATCATAGGTGGAATAGCTCAATAACAAGCTAAACTTCATTTCTAGTAAACTGTCCTACATGCTAAAGAGGACATGCCCTTGCCCTTCTCTGTTCTCAAAAGCAGAGTTTTGTAGTTGTGAACAGTTGTGGTTTAAAAACACAGAAATAAAACCAGAAAATTTTTTATCAATAAAAAAATAGAATTATGTGGTATAAATACTGGATGCTTAGACATTCTCACAAGGCCTTATTTAGGTAGACAAACCATAAGAGCAAGTGGAAATCTTGCTCATGGCTGGACTTCACACGCAGCTTCCAAAGCACAATATTTTTAGGAGTCGATTTCAAAGTAGACCATTACTGGGTTGTTATACTAAGCAATATTGAAATAAATCTTCCACACGCCTGTCACGCTATGAATGACATGTTTGTGGATGGTGAAAACTTACTGAGGTGGAACTGCTAGAGTGGCTTTTAGTTAGATAAATCTTTGATAATCATACCCAGTACTGTGTATCTTATCATAGAAAGTCTGAGAGCTTCCTGCCTGTGCTGCAGGAATTGTAGTTACTATTGGGAAGCAAACATGGCTGTGTAGTATTCGAATAGGACTTGGAGTAAAGGTAAGAAAACACCTCCACGTTCTTCAGGATTACCCAGTACAGAGCCATGAAAGCCTCTCAAGCTACATAGCAGGATCTAAGCTGTAGCTTCTAAGACAGGAGTGTACTTTTCCAGTGTGCATCTTAAGACTGTTCATTCCTACCTTATATCATATAAATTATCTAAAGTAGTGTTGCCTTTTTTGAAACACTCTACTTATGACTCATAGGGACTACTGAAGAAAAATTCTTTTTCTGTGTAATTGTACTGCAGGTTTATGAATGAAAGGGCTTGAAGTTGCAATAGGAAGTAGCTAGTAGCAGAACACTTCCCTAAGGGGACTCGTTGCTTTTGAAGCCATTTCCCAGCTTGCTGCCTTAGAGTCTGAATTCCTTGACCTTGAAGGATAAGCTGTAATGGGCTTCTGTAGGGAGCTGTCAAGCCTTAGTGCTTGAAGAATTCAGTTAACAGTGTTCTTATTTAAAAGTCTCATAAGTGGCTGGCGTTTTACAGGTGTTGAGACAAACCCAGTATCTTCAAAATAATTAATCAATTAGATGCTCAGAAAATTGGAGAGCTTCTGAGATTGCCAAAATGCAGTTTGTACCAGTCCTGATTGCATCCTTCAAAATTTTAATCTTTTAAGTTCAGTGAAATGGCACTTACAAGGTCTTGGTAGAATCATATCCTAGCTGTGGCCCTTTAGTTACAGATTAAGAGATACTGTGGTTGCTTAGAATTTATTTTTTTGGGGTTTCCTTCCGTAAAAGCTGCTAGCTCATGTTGTGTTTCTGGATTAAAAATTCTGTTAGAAGTGTGTCAGCTATCCAGATAAGAATTTACCTCTTCTCTGTTTTCCTGTTTTAACAGAGACTTAGTGTATCAGCTTACATAAAGCATATTCAGTGAGAAACAGGGAAAAAATACCTCAATCAAAATAGCTGTACTGCTGAAAATGAATGATTACTCCTGGGGGAAGAATGTAGAGTGGGAGAAGAGCTGTATGATACAATTCAATAGAAAATAACGTTTGTATGGAAGCAGGAGAGTAGCATATGATTTCCTTCCACATCCACACTGAGCAAGTATATTTCTGTAGTTCATCATTTCTCTTTAGCTGGTGTGCTCAGTTACTGCTCATCTCTCTGAGGGATTTTTATTAGTAATGAGGAGACATCACCTGAAAATGGAGTAGCCTGAAATTTGACAAGTTTGAAAAGTATTTTTATCTGAATGAAAAAGCATAGTATTAAAAAAAATGGGCAGGGGGGAAGTAAACATGTATTTCAAGTCTCAAAAGGTGTCTATGCCATTTATGGAAAACAGTGTCAGTCTGACACAAGACTAATTAGTAAATTACAGAGGTATTTATTATTCTCATATGGGGAATCATATTGTGAGTAATTCATTAATACATTTGTAGACATACAATCTGAAAGGAAGTAAATAGTGTTTTTTCAGTTCATGGTTATGTATACTATGAGAGAAAGCATTGCTGAAGTGATGCACTGCAACCCGAAATGAGGAGATCTGGCTTTCCAAGAACCTAGGTATGTACTTTGAGGCCTGAACACTAAGGGTACTAGATGTCAAAAATATTGTTTATAGTTGGATATAATGTATGTGTGAAGTTGAGGCACAAAAAGAGTTTCCAGCATACTGTCTTATGCCTCAGTAGTGCTTACACAAAAGCTGTGTTTAACATTGATTTAATCAATTTAATGAACATAAAGTTGCTTCCAGGAGCACTGCTGTTTCCAGTGTTAAGCTGGAGAGAATTTTACTAGAGCATATAATTTTACTAAAAATTAAATTATTACTGTGGTGGTGTGTGCTATTCCTGTTCCCATCATCTCCTTCTGCATCTTTGTTTCATCTTGCAGTTGTCTGTTATTTGTCACTAGTATTTTGCTAACTATCCTAGCTCTTACCAGAATTCTCATTTTGTGGAGTATCTTATAAACTTGTGCTTTTTACCTTTAAAGCTGTGTGTTGAAAATGAATATATTCCAACTGAAAACCAAGCAGAAAAAAGATCTTCCAAAGTGCTACGGGTTCCCACAGTGGAGCAAGATGGAAGTGTGTTCTGCAATATATGGTGCAAAGAGTGTGCCTGTTAGTGAAGAATGATAAAATCTGGCTTCTGAGCTGCAATACCATGGTCAAAATTGGTATTATTTCCCAGTCAAAACTTTCTGTGTGGAGACAGTATCCTTCTTTGTGTAGTCTTTACTGAATAACAATAGTTCTACCTTGGCAGCACTGAGTTGGTAAGGTATGACAAATGATTTCATAGAGGCTTGCTAAGCTAGAAACTGAGAAGGAGGCAGAGTGAGCACACTATCATTTTCTTTTAGCATTCTTTTATTTCACTACTTCCCAGGGGCACATACATACAGCCCCAGTTTGGATTCAGGGTGATGAACACACCCCGCTGTATCACATCATATTTCCATATCTCATGGCTGTAGGCAGGGAGAGCCATGCACTGTCTGGGGGCTTGGATCTGCCACACATAGTCAGTAAAACAGAGGACCTGCAGCACTAGGCTGGTTACATGTGAAATTCTTATCACAGCAAAGGGAGTGGGAATTGAAAGTAAACTGTTTGGCTCACATTCTCTACTGAATCTGCACTGTGACTTCAGCCCATCCACAGGGAGCAACTTGGATAGGACCTGACCTTGAACAGCAATCACAGTTTGGCCTTACTATAGGTAGCTTGGTGGTGGTCAATGATGACTTGTACCATTTCCCATTTATAACAATTCCCTCAAGACAAATGTTTCAGCCTGGGCTCATAACTCATTTCCTGTAGGAAACCCTCAACTCATTTCCTGCTCTGTCTTTGAGTGTTATATCTGAGATCCTTCCCAGAGAAGATGAAGAATCAGGCAGAGCAGTGGTGTCTTTACCTTCAGAGGCCAATGTCCTACTCAGAGCTGTAACTCTGCATTAATGACACATTTCAGGAGCTTGCTGTTCTCCCTGCTGCTCACCATCTCTTGGAAAACACATGATTTTTTGAGCAAAAATGCATTGTAAGGGAAGGTAAAAGTAGAAAACCAGCAAATTTGCTACCCAAAATGGTCTTTTCTATGAACATATGAATTCTTGATGTAAAACAACAACTTGAACTTCAAATATAAAAAAATCTTAAAGTTATTTTGTTCTACAATTGCAGGATGTTTATGTGTAAAATCAGATTTACAAGATGAAGATATTACAAAGGTGAATTACTTATGCCCCAATATTTCACTGGTTCCTTTCCCTACACTCTATTTTCCACATACTTTTTACATACATGCCAGCATTATTTTCTTACAAGTACTTATTTTGTTTTGGTTTTGAAGTAAAAAAAAGAAGGTTGTAGCAGGAGTATTATTAACATATTCCTCATCTCATATTTTTGTGAGGTTTTCCCCCCAGCAATCTCTCTCTCTCTCATAATCTCTTCTAGTTGTGCTTTTAAAGCAACCCACACATTTTTTCCAATAGTATTCCACTTTCCAGGATGTTTTTCAACTGATATATTGTAATATTTAAGACGAAAACATCTTCTAAGAATTCTTCTTAGTTTCACCTTTTGATGTTCTTGACTGACTTTTTTCTGAAATCTGATGGGTTGCAAGACAAGATTTTAAGTATTTACAACCGTCTCTAATAAATCACTTCATGGATATTTATGAGGTGCTGTTTTAGCAGCCTGTATTATAATATTAATCAAAATCAAGGCTGCTGCTTGGAAACACTCCAGGAGTTAGATCTCTGCTGAAATCTTTCCAGGTATCTTTATTTTCCCCATTCCTTTTGTTTTTTGTTGTTGCTAATTTCCATTAAGTTATTTATCAGATGATATTTGAATACATATGAATGCAGTTTTGACAGCAAGTCAGAGAATCCTAAAATTAATATTTGTTTTAATGTTTATTCAACATTCTTACATTTGTTTTCTGATGATTTTTAAAGGAAAGGAGTAATAGTAGGAGAAAAGGATACAAGGCACCCTGCTGTGCCACTAAAATGGCATTATACAAGTTTATTGTTTACAACTAGAAATGTCCTACCATGTTCTGAAGACTTGTGTGTGAAGCCTTGCTGCAATTTTCTTATACTTCACTAATGAATCTAGGAGACCAAATGGTACATTTGTAAATACCCACTTTAGGTTAAGCCTTGTTATTTCTGCCTGTGCAGCTTGGGACACTGAACTCTTAATTTTCAGGACATAGGTCAGACTGTCCATATTTTGTAGATTTAGTCATTCACAATTTTCACAAGTTCACAAAGGCAGGGACAGGCCAACCAGCTAGTGAGTACCAAAGGCACTGTATGTCCTTGATAATGTATGCATACATTTTTACAATGAACATATTGCATGCTTCCTTTTTAGCATGTTAACTGTAAAGTCACTCTGATGTGGTCAAACAGGACCAAGACCAGAAATTACTCCTATTCTCTTTTGCTTAAGGTTCATTAGCAAGGAAAAACATGTTTTCTACTTTATGAATCTCCAATAATTATTCCAGAATTGCTGGGGACAGGACTAAACCAGCTCTTAGTTCTCCTGCTCTACTGTTATCATTTGCCACAAAGTAATTGTTGAATGCAACCATACTTTAAAATTCTAAAATAAAACAAAAATCCAGATACTATGTGAGAAAGACCAAAGACATGCAAAATATGTACACAAAAGAGATTCAAAACAAAGCCATTTCAAAGAATAAAAGGTCTTTCATGAAACATATTTCATTTCAAAATAACTTTCAGCTGAAATGATCTGAGATATTACCTGCAGCACATGTAATTTGAAAAATACAATATCCTTTTTACTGCCTTTCCTATTGCCCTTAAACTGCAGTCATTGCCTTATGTGAAGCTATAGGTAGAGATTACTCAGGGATAGTGCTGATCATTTCTAATTTAAACATTTATTATATGTTTTATTGATACATAGTTGGCTTTGCTACTCAAGTGTGAAACTTTTCAGATTTGTGTGGATGAGTGTAGATTCATAAAATACCAAGATTAAGCCTCTGTGCATCATGTTAGAACCATCTGCTTGCTCCATCCAATAAGCTGTAACAGCTGATCTATCTGATCACACTGAGACTTCCCCTATTCTTACCACAATGTTTTTGTAGAATCTAATACTGAAACATTTGGTCAATAGCTTTAGGGAATATCATGGCAAATGTATCTGAGGAGAGATGACAAAGTCTGAGAAATAATAAATGTTGATGTTCAAAAGGTCTTATAAGAGTTGTCATATTCACTATCCATCTCTTAAGAAGCTTCAGTCAGTTCTTCCATATTGAATTTAACTCTAAGGGCCCAATTCTCCACGCTGTTGCACTAGCTTGATGCCTGTGTAATTCTATTGACTTTCACAGAAATACGACATTGTGAACTCATGAAATAAAATAGCCATGAGGCCTGAAGTCATATGAACAGTGCTCAGTCCACTGTTACATTATCTCTTAGCCATTGCGGACCGCAGCATCACTTGGGAAATGTTACTATTAGCAGCTGATAACAGGGCATCAATCCCTTCTGCAGCACCATGCTGAAACTGAGAGGTAGAATAGAGTGAGTTGATAAAAATCAGATATAAAAAAGAAAAGGTCTCCAAAAGACTAGCTAGAAATTGGTGGAAACCTCAGTAAAGGAAACGTGTCTTTATCAAAACCTTGGAGGTTTTCACTGTTGTTGTTAAAATCAGGTTATTCTCATTAATGTTGTATAATCAAGTCTGGCTAAAGTTTAGGGTAGAGGAAGAGGTCATGGAAGTTGCATTTAAGACACAGTAGAAGTTGCCTTTAAGAGAATGTGGAAGCGAGCAGAATATGTTTGAGGGCAGGAAGGAGTAATACTTAGGTACAGGTATTTTATATTAGCAGCCTGAATGCAGGCAAAACAGTTGTGGCTTCTATTGTTTTGAAAGCTTCTGAACAGGGTGGCTTTATCTTATCAAATGCACTTCTACATGGAGTCTCGCTTTTGTGATACTGAAATGGCACAGGCATTCTTGTGAAGATCCTCAGTGCTAAGCTAAATTTCATCATAAAAGATTGAGTGAATAATTTAATTTAATAAGTTTAATTTGCCTGTGCCAACATTTCCAGCACTAGAATTTTGCAGAGTGCAAACACGGTATTGTTAGGAAGGTTATATACAGAAATCTGCTCTGATTGACTGAGAGTGCATCAGCCTTGATGTATTCTTGCAGTATTTTTCAACAACAGAGGGAAACAGAAGGATGAATTACATCAATCAAATTAACAGGGCAAAAAGGCAAGCACATGAGAAATGTCAGTTTATTCTCCTGATACAGATGCCCAAGTTAAAAGGAGTAAAGTGGGCTATTATACCCATTGTTGGTTTACCATACAACAGGCAACTACTTATACTTCTGTTGTTTGAGACAATTTAGCTGTTTTCCTGTGCTGCAGTGAGCAAGCAGAGGAAAGGCTATATGCCTAAATTAGAACAGCATCCAGTGAAATCTATTGTATTTCATATCTTTAAATAATTCTGATTTTTAATTATAGAAGTTCTTTTATCCAGTGTGTCAAAGTGCTTTGAAAAGAGTTAACACAGCTCTTACTGTGAAAGCACAGATATTACTCCCTGTAATATGTTGTCAGCTCTTGGAAGTTTACCTCAGGTACACTTACAGTGACAGACTGGCAGTCAGTGCCAAAGAGGCACAGTGCCTGTGTCTGCATTTTCCAGGTGCCAAGGAGATGAGGCTGTGCTGAGTGAACTAAGCCCTCGTGCACTTCAAAAAAGCTCTGTGTAAACTGGGTAAGAAATCCTGAGCCTAAGCTACATATTCAGACTGCTTTCTCTCCTGAGTACAAATGACTGAGAGTATCTGATTCCTTCCCTGTGGCTGCCCAGATTGGTACTCAACTCTGCAGTAGGGTGAGTGCTTCTGCAGTTTATGTCCCCTGTGGACCTGCCCGCAGGATGTAGCATGGGCATTAGAAAAAAGGGCTAGATTTTTAAGCAGAGGCTTGCTATCTCAGTCTGCCTCTCAAAAATCACAGCATGAAAAACTCTAAAAGCAGAATGCCTATAAAGTACAGTTCAAGCAACAGGGGACTGGTTCTTAACCTACTTGCTCTTCTGACCCAGAAGGATTTTTAATGGGAGAGGGCTTTGGAATGCATCTCCTGCTGAAGACAAGGCTGCTCATGGACTTCTCAAGCTAATTCCCCTTTAATTTTGAGGTGTTGGTAGCCTAAAGGATGTACAAAGTTCCCTTAATGTGCAGAGCACATTCACCCTACATTCAGGAGCTGGCTGCTATGGTCAGTTCTGCCTAAGAGCCATTTGGTAATTCAGTCTTTTTGCTTAAACACACTACAACAATATAAGCTGTTAGTTCATATATCAGGCTTCTGGTGCTAAAGGGGTGCTTTTTATCCTTGATGAGCCTGCTAAAAACAAGTGCTCACCCCAGGAGTTTAAGGTACCCTAAGGGGTTGACTTAAATCCAACAGAATTAAGAAATTTTAAAAGAGGATCTGCATTTTTAAGTAAACCTATTGTGTCTCAGTGCTGTAGATAAGCTTCAGTCAGTATAAGAACAGGGGAAGTTTCACTCCAGTAAGAGCAGTGCAATCTGAAATGTTGGCAGCTGATAAGTGCAGGTGAGGATAAAGGCATGTCTGCATCATTCACTTGCATTACATTTTGAATCTAATTTTCTTTGTTGGAAAATCCTGCAGATATATGCACCCTTCTGCTTTTCAATCCACATTATCTCTACTGCTAGTGTGCTTAATTATATCCTTTCCACAAAATCCTCAGTTTTAATATTCCTTGGAAATATATTCTACCACTTCTCCCTAAAATAAAATATCCTAAATATCTCTCTAGACCTGCAACTCCAGATACCTTTGTTTATACTGAAAATGCAAATGGAAATATTTTGGGTTGGTTTTTCTTAACAAAGACACCACTAAACCCCCAAATTATGTCAAGTCTTGTCCTTCTATCATGATGTTATTTTCTGCTTCTAAAAAATTTACCCAAAGGACCTTTCCACACTTCAGTTAAAAGAAATGCTCTAGCTGAGTACCTGAATCATAGTTGAACATGAGGAAGTACACTTTGAAGTGTGCTATCTATTCATTCTGGTAAATTCTCACACTTCCCCACATAGGTTTTGTTCGGGTTTGAGTTGTGCAGGAAGAAAATTATGCAGTGAGGTTTCATTTACACCACCCAAGTCACTTCCAGCCTACATTACTGGGGGATTATGTGACACTATGTATCTTTGATTTCACTTATTTGTACAGTTTTGTTTAATTCTTTGATAATGTGATCCTATTCAAATATAGTGGTTTTGTCCATTTTGAGTCTGAAAGTACACATCATGTCAAAATTTCAGTTGAAAGCATTTGATTATTTGTTTTTGTAAAGCTGGTGTTGTCCTGTAATAAAGTCAAATAATTGCATTAATTTTCACTTGGCATCTAGACTGACTCTTAAGGAATATATCCAGTAATTGATTTGTATGCTAGAGTTGCTGCAGGGTTGATTTTCAAAATGAGATTTTTGGGATAGGTTCTTTTTTTTTAATTAAGTATATTTAAAAAGATTTATGTTATCTTCTTGCTCATATAAACTTGAGTTTTCAATGACTTCTATTAAAATGTTAGGGGATCCTCTGCCATAAATAAGCCTTCTTGTAGGATTATGTAGGACTCTGACAAATCCATATATTTACTTCTTTCAAACAAAATCAAATTACATGGTTATCATTTGCGAACCTGTTGTTTTAATGACATTTTAAGGACACCAGCTGAACACGGTTTTCAGTTTTTAAGTTTAGGTTCTAAATTTCGTTTCTTTGTTAAGGAATTATTTTCCAATTTTACTAGAACCTTTTGAATAAAAACGATGCAGGTTTCATGCAGGAGTAGCCTTAATATCATTGCCCTTTTTCTTGACATTGCATGGTCATTATCTCTCACCACTTTTTCTGGCCCCTTCAGCAGTCCAGGTGGTGACCTGTGGCAAACCTTCCAGTCTTGGAGCTGCATGTGTCTGATGAAGTTGATGGGTATATTGACTGGCTGCAGCTACCATGCAGGCCCCAGAGTTTCAAAAGGGCTGCAGCTGATGGTGTAAGCATCTTTGCCCAGCTACATCCTGACTTTTGGCATTTGTCCCAGTTAGAGGGAAGGGAGAAAGCTCTCCTGAGTCAAGCAGTAATTGCAGACATGTAGCCAAACACCTGGTCACTTACCACAGAGCTGGGCTGGGCATCCCTGGGCTGAATGGTGAAATAAAATCCAATCATGTGGGGTGGGATTTTCAGAGAAATTGAAGTTCCTATTAAGTCATCTGTTATGTGATTTTGATTTATTTTTAAGTGATCATAAAAGCTCACAATGCAGAAATCAGACTGTTTTTCAGAGGCATGCTTAAGAAGCCAAATCTGTGAGTCTTGACAATGTTGCAAAGCAGCTTAGAAACTTAAATGCCTCTTTCAGTCCTTAATATTGCTCTGACACTTAATTCCTATGGATATTTGTTGTATGTAAACACTGCAATTAAAATTACCATCTCATCCTTCCTGTGATCGCCTTCCTGTATTTATCCAATACTTATGCGGTGGTTTCAAGAACTGACAGCACAGGAGAGTAATGACATATAAAAATTAGCTGATAAACTGGGCTAATTTTTGAAATATCTTTTTCTGCCCCTGATTTGGCAGATTTCATAATGACTTTGCACAGGTGATTCGGGTGCTCTAATCTTGTGTCACTCATCTTTATTGGAAGCAGTAGCATTCTTGTGGCTAGGAGAGGGTAAGGAAGATACATCTGAAAAATAGAAGCAGTAAAGGAGTAAGCCAGGTAATATAAATACCTGATTAAAATAAAAATGAAAAAAGCAGTCACCAGGTTTTGAAGTGGGCTTGCATTGGGGCCAACAATTGTTGACATGTTTAGGTGTCTCCTCAGGGAGTGCCTTTAAAGCTTGTCACCTTCAACTGATAAACACTAAGTAGGGATATGTTATAAGGATACTTGACATTTATTGAGACAGTTATTTAGTCATCAAAACATCTATGTACTTGTGCAAGGTAATCGACCCTTATCTTACTCAGGGGGCTGTAAAGACATACACATCACTTGCCTCTGGCCTCAAAGAGAATTAGAGACAAGTCCATGTTTACAGTCCACAGGAGGTTTCCTTCCTTCCATTGCTGTGTTTAGACTATTGATAACATCAATCATAGTGAAGGCACAGTGTAGTTGTCAACCCTGCCATGTATTGCTGTTTTTTAAAGATAGCCAACACCAAATCACAAGTACTTGAGCTTTGCAGGAAGAAAGAGGCCTACCCTGCATTCTGTCAGTGCTAAGAAAAATGCAATGCATTTATCAAAGGAAAAAAGTGTATACTTAAGATTTAGACTTCTTACCATGTATAAAGAGTTGATGTATGTTGTTAGAAACTACTTGCCTAGCCTGTATTTCATGTAAGCTTTTAGAGCCATCTAAATCAACTCCTTTAGCTTTAGGAAGATTGAGACTGTAAAACAAATTACTGAGCATCAGGAGAGCTACCATATTGATTTATACCTGCTACATACAGTAAGTATGTAATTCCCTTATAAATCACAGAGCTGCATATTTTCAGAATTTTCTGGGTATTTGGTTAGTGCAAATTTAAATGAAATAATGTGAGTATGTGTTTACCTTCTGTAAGGCAAAAAGAACCTCAGGCAAACAAAGGCAAAAATTATTAAAAGTACTAGGAGTACAAGGCCATTTTTCTTAGTTTATCGGTACTTAGGAAGTAAGCATCTGTCCACTGAATCATTGTTGCTAGTAATAAAATTACCTATATAGATAAGGATGTCTTTCCAAGAAGTAAATACATTTTCTTTACTTAAGACTGTATTTGAGAATCAGATAGTTCTCCAGCTAACTGTAACTGGACATTTGGAACACATTTTTTCATAACTCATTTTATTTACATTTGCATGCATGATAACTGTTTATTCAGAAATAGACTTCTGGATATAAGCATGAGGTAGAGGAAAGGATAAGATTATTGTGTGTTTTTATCATTTAAATAGATTGTGGCATTTCTTTAGCTACCATACAGAATCTCTTGCTATGCTAAACTCAAGACCAAATATCTGTCTTGATTCTTTGCTGTAGCAGTCAGCCGGGCCAGAAGTACCAGTCTCTGGAGCCATATGGCAGAAGATGATGTAGCATGGCTCACAGTCTGGTTGTCCCTGATTTCCCTAATTTCCCTAGCTTAAAGGCAGCCATTTACAGCTCATCTGTATCCATGTTTTGAATTTGCCGCTCTTTTTAAAATACCTTCATGACCATAATACTCCTTTGAAAAACAATAAAAATTAAAATTAAAAAAAACAAAGGGAAAAAAAGAAGAAAATATAAGCAGTGGTTTTAACATTGCTGTTTCATAATATCTTTGTTGTTAAAAGGAACAAAAAGTGGAAGAGAGAGAAGAAAATAAGGAACTAGGAATTAGGTGCTAAGCAAAGCTGTGGCATTATTTAGTGATCCCTCCACTTCCTCTCTTTCATAATGAACTCGACTAATTAAGTACTATTTACATTGTCTGTGGAGATGTTAATTTTCTCATAATTCTCTATTCATAGGGAAATGATGTGTGTATGTGATATTTTATTGTGGCTGACTGTTTTGGTCCTTGCAAAGCCCCCTGAAAAAAGCCCTAATCATTGTCTTCCTTATGACTCTATTGTGTTAGCTGGAAAAGTAACTGAATTCTGTTTTGCTAAGAGCTCTCCTTTTAAACAAAAATTTATATTAAAGAAGTGTAAGGCTGTGCTTTGAGAGTTAACATCTGAGTATAGTAGGGTCTTCGTATTTCCATGGCAACAGCTTAGCATGATCAGTAAGTAGAGTGGACTATTTTGCTATGAGTTGTCATTAAAAGAAAAATCATGGTGGGAAACACAAATGCCTGATAGAACAAAATCTCTTCTCCAAGGTTTTGAAAACAACCAATTTCTTTGCTACTCCATGTTGATACATTGTTTTAAAATTGCTGTTACATTAGGAGATGGAAACAGTAATTTACATGGCTTTAATTACAGTTTTTGTGATTGCAGTGATGGAAATTCTGAGGAACAACTTTAGAACACAGGTAATCTGACAGCTGCCTAAACCTCTGATTTCCAATATGTATCACCGAATACACTTATTTTTACAGGAGTTTTTTGTTGCTAGTGTGGTGCATAGCTGTCTGGTAGAAGGGATAATAGGCTCAGCTGCCGTTTTACTCATTTCTATTAGGAATACATTGATAGCCAGCACACCAGCAGTGGCCAGCATTTTCTGCCAGATCTATTCTTTTTAAAAGGTCAAAAGTCTTAAATGAATATGATGGGACAGATTTGCTGTTCCTCTTTGCTCTTCACGGGGTGCCATGGGAAAATAAGGCATTTGTAATTTTTCTCTGGATGTTCTCGTTAATGATTGTTACCTGAGTCCGAGCACCCATTTTGAAAGCAGAGGAAGTTGCTGGAGTATGCTAAACTGTAGTTACTCCTCTTTGGCATGTCATGCTTTTGAATGTCTGAATGGAGAGAACATCTGAAAGTTCTGGCCTATTCTCTACTATCAATTTCTATCCTTGTCAGGGCACACTTTCTCATCTGAAGGTGTGCACTAGCTCAAGATATCAAGCATTATTTAACATCCTGAAATGAACAAACCTGCT
Organism: Heliangelus exortis; assembly: GCF_036169615.1. NCBI lineage: Eukaryota > Metazoa > Chordata > Aves > Apodiformes > Trochilidae > Heliangelus > Heliangelus exortis. The sequence goes on from NC_092434.1 coordinate 5,616,651, forward strand.
TACAGGCTGCACCATCTACACAAGTGACCAGTTCACCCCATGCCTTACAGAAAGGGTTAAAACATATTTTAACTAATCTCATCTTACTGCTGCTTGAAATTATGTCTGTTAAGAATTGTTTTGCAAATTACAGAGTTCCTTATTTTCAACTATCTGAGTGTTGGTACAGAGAAACGGCTCTCTCATCCCCTTTACTTTCCTATTTATTTCCAGGTCCTTTTTTGCTTGTACTTTGAAATCTGCTTCATCTTTTCACTGATAAGATGTTCTTTAGCCCCATTTCTTTGTGTTTTTCAGATTATGTTATGTTCAGATTATGTTATGTTATGTTAGGCTCATTATTAAACAAAGCTGCTATTTGCGTTTTCTTCTTCTATTGATTCACAATCAGTTGTCACAAGCTGCATTACAGAATACTCCACCTTATACAAGATAAAATTTTGTAGTCATGAGTGTAGTCAGATATGGGTCAAACTCATGATCTCTGTCATGGGTTCAAACTTCCAGAGCAGGGGTCCAGAGAGGAATATTTATTCTTGGAGATATTCAGACATTCACTGTACAATGACCAGAGCAATGTGACCTAGTTGGCCCTGCTTTGAGAGGGAGGCTGGATTAGAGACCTCCAGAATCCCATTCAATCCCATTCAAAGTCTTCTATAGCTGTGCTCAAAGATCCTGTTCAATTCTAATTATTTATTTCCCGTACTTTGAATTTTAAACGTAAAATACATTACAACATGGCTTGGTCTTATTAAAAATCGTATTGTGGAATAGAATCTGGAAGCAAGTTTATTTGGTTAGGAGAAAACATTCCCAGTTGTGTTTTTTGCCAGGCTAGGGCATGCATTGGTGCCTATCTATACTGCACTGTGTAGGGGAAACACCACAAAGCTGCAAGAGAGAGAAATCAGTGCTGATACAAAGGGTGTGAAAATAAAGAGAGCAAGACCAGCAACAGATTGAAGCTTGTATGTCAGTCTTGATGAAAACATCTTCCAGTTACTTGAGCAGATGAAGAAATCATGCATGAAGATATCAGCATGTTTTTGACTGTAGAACATGAAGATCCATTTGTTTTAGCCTCCCTTTGCCTCATTTGAGTATTTCAGCAACAAACACTCCTTGACAGAAGTATTTAACTATGCATTTTCTATGCAAGTCACAGAGAAGCCCTAACTGGACCTTCTAGGCACTTAATATCATATAAATAATATTGTATTAGATTCCATATTATACAGGAGTCAGAATATGGTAAATGGGGAAAGTTAAATTTGCCAGAAATAAGTGATATTATTTCCACTGCCAGGAAAGAGAGAGTGTGTCAATGGTACCCAGAAATCAGGTTATCTCATTCTTGCTTAATCAGATTCACCTTGACATGATTTTACTAAGTATCACCCATGTGTTCCTTAGTGTCAGCAACTATTTGCATCCTTATGCAGAACAGTAATGCCAATGGCACATGTGACAGTCTTGTATTTTGTACTCAAAATATATTTGTCATATCACATTGCTATAATTTTGCACTGAATATCATTCTAATTACATTAAAATATAATTCTTAATAAAAATTGTGTTAATATAAAAGCACCTCCTTTCTTTTCAGTTAAATCATGGAGGAATGAACACGAAAGTTGCAGTCTCCTGTTATACTGCAGCTTTGTATGAAGTAGCAGTAAATCTGGTGGGGCTGAACAAAATCCAAGGAGATGATGGTTCACTAAACAGAGCACTGAGCCAAGTGGAGTACAGGTAATCTCAGTTTTGTTCTTCTTTCTGCTGTTGTCATACTGCATGATATTGTATAAGCTGTTTCACCACCTGAATATTATGCATCACTTTCTGTAATTTATTTGGTTTATCCAGTTAGATTGTCGCTTCAAAGGGATAGGGACTTCTGCAAGGGCTTGTACACAGTGGCAAGGACTGCAGCTGAGATTTCTGGAGTATACCATTGTATAGACAAGATCAAGCAACAGTATAGAAGTATTTACATAGACTTTGATACTGTCTGATCCATACAGCTCTTCTCAACTTCTATGCAGTATCATTTCTCAGTTCTTCAAAAGCAAAAAAGTTTGATGAGATTTTTTGTTTTTTCTGTCACAAAGTTGTCTGAACTTCCAAGACTGTGCTTTGTTGAATTGAGCTGATTTTCTTTTACAAATAAGGACTGATGCTTTTTTCTGTTTCTAAAAATCAAGGATATATTGTAAATATTTCAGTTTCCAAGCCAAATTTTAAGGCCTTGTAAAAAGCTGTATGCTGATTCTAGGTCTATCAGAAATGTTTTATGTAGGCCGTCATCTAAGGGACACATTGCCTTTTGTAAGAAAATAAAAAAGAAGGCAGTAAGTTGCAAATCCCAGAGCAGCTAAGTGAGAGTAGAAGAAAGTGCCTTGGGTTTGCAGAAGCTGTAAATTGTGGTTTAGTGATCCTGCTGGAACCTAAGGGAAACAAAAAGAAAAATTGGTGTTAAAAATAATCAGAGGGAAAAAAACACCAAACAATTGAGAGGAATGGTTTTAAGGGTGGCAAGGTGACAAGAAATCTCTGGAAGAACTGCATTCTGAAAATGAATATCCATTACCTTAAGTATTCTTAGCACTTCTGCAAAATATTAGCAAACCCTTCCTGGAAAAGGTCTTGAAACAGGAGATGCTGTGACAGGAGAACAAGGAAGCTGAACATAACAAATACAAGGGAACAGAATGCAAACCAGTACCATGTCCCTCCTTCTGGATGTGGAAGAAAAGCAAATACAGGTGCAACCACATTAAAAAGTTGCAAGTTTCTGCCAAGTCAGCAGGGGGAATGCAAAAGTACAGCTACTCTATGATACAAGTTATTGTTTTGGCTTGGCTGGCCACAAGGTGATCTAGAACACTTGGATGGGAATATTAATCCTTACTCTACAAAAACCCCTATGGCTCCAGGAGGGAATCCAATGTAAGGTAGTTCCATCAGCGTAGTAACAGGGGCTGATACACAACTTGCCCTAGACTGATAGAGAGCTTGAAATCCAAACCTCTTTTAGTTATCAACTTGCATTTTGTGCCGTTTATTGAATTTGTTTTTTCACTGCTTCTTATAGTGTGTTTCTGTAGTGCTGCCTTAGATAGTGTTATTTGCTTGCTATAGCAGTTACTGAATATTCAGTTTCTGTGTTTAGCAGTTCCACTGAATTCTGCTCTTGATTGGGAGATCTGGCCTATAAATCATATTTTCAGAACACCTAATGAACTTCAAATTTATAATTTGTGAAAGCATGTGCCTTTGCAGAAGGAAAATGTGACATTCATGCAAATATTTCTTCTAAAAACGAATTTGCTGTCTATTCATAAAAATGCAAGGAAACTTTGTGGTTTTCTTGTTCTAATTCATTTCACAAATGAATTTAAGACAGCTAGCAAACCGAGAAAAAATTATCCTTGTTGCAGTGTTATTTCATTCAGTTTTAAATATTAATGTGTGATGTTGCATCGTTATGTAGTACTCTTCACAAAGATGATATAAAATGTTTGTTAAAGACAATATGAAGCTTCTGAAATGTCTGCTCATAAATGCTTACAAGAGAGATCATAGGTAGAATTATAGGCAAGAAAATGAAGAAGAGATGAGCCTAGGGAATGCTGGGATAAGAGCTGGTTGGCAGGCATCCCAAGCTGGTTTTCTAGATTATGAACTCTTCTTTCTTGAAGTGATAATATTTTTGTGTTTCTAGGCCACAGGGTCCCATGATCACAGTACCTATATCTTGATTCTCTAGATGAAGGGGTTATGCATAGTGAAATACGTGAAATCAGTAATGAAACTGGACGGAATTTTTCATTGCCTCTACTGTGATTTGTAAGAATTGCAGATAAGTGAAGAAGTTCTAAAACCCTCGACTCTTGCAGCAGTTTAGTGAGTAGAGACATGACATATAACAGAGACATTACTAGAACAGAATAAGGATATGTTGAGAGCAGAGCAGAGAATGGGAAGGACAGGCTAAGGGTCCCATCACACAATTATAATTTTGAGTAGCAGTGTGGTATAAAGGGTTTTACAGAGAATCTTTGCATACTGTCTGACTTATTTTGAGTGCCCTTCAGCTCCCAGAACAGCCCTGGCTTGCACAGATAACTCCTGGCTTAAAGTTTCCTTTCCTCCAAGGCTGCACATCTCACTCTAAGCACAGGTTCTTCTGGTCAAGCATGCAAGCTAAGGCACAGTTCTTTCAAAATCTTAATAAGAAAAAGGTAGTAACATGAAGTTTGCTGTGAAATTGAATGTGATAGAAATAAGCAAATCTTAGTGGATGTTCTTAAAAAATTATCTCTGAGGAATTGTTAGAGAACCCCCCCCACAGATTGATTGGCTTCTGCATGTACCCTCCTCCACTTCACTCTGGCCCACACAAGTCAGTTCTTGCTTACAGAGTCCAGTGTTACTACTATGAAGATTTTATTGAGTTTCCTTTACTAGGTGTGGGTCTTATTATCTGTTTGCCAAATGATAGGCAATATTAATGCAGCTGTTTTATGCCAACATACACATTATACAATTTTTAATTTAATTTCATTACAGCAGTTGAATTAATTGTGTATAGTATGATATTGAGCACTGTGATACAGAGGAAGAAAAACAAATTAAGGTGACAGTAACCATAAATGAAATTCTTTACTTGTCTAACAGTTATTTTTTGCATTCTCTTTATATTTGTTCTTCATAGTTTTGATTGTTCTATTGTTAATTCCGGCAAAAACAAGTCTTCCAGATTTGTAGCTGTTTTGACATGCCACTGTTAGCTCACAGAAATGTGACAAGTATGGAAGAGAACTTCTGATTGGATTCTGTTGCAGTATCATACTATGCCTACCAGTAAAAAATGCAGAGAAAATTGAATCCTAAAATTATCTGCCTCTCTTCCATTTACTTGCTAAGCCATTTCTTCTATTTTTCAATTATCATCTGGTAATAAATGTGTCATAGTGCAAGATGAGACCTCAGTGGAATACAGTAACACTGAAGACAGAATGAAAAATTCAAGAATACTGAAACTTGTTTGGATGCAAATTTGGTCATTATATTGAACAGAAAGGTATGTGCTGTAGAGAAAAGGAAGTAGTAAACCTCTAGAAATTTCCTGTGTTTTTAAACAGTCCTCTGCCACATCTGCCACTAGGCACAAAGACATCCTTCTTTCCAAATGAATTTCCTGTTCTGAGACAGACTTTGAGGTTTATGAAGCATTTAATTCCATTTGAGTGTTTATCAGGGAATTAGGTGGGATACAGACATTGGATAAAAGCCATGTCTTTGGAATAGATTATTAAATTTATATGGGGTCCTACACACAGCCAGGATTTCTGTGTTTGTACTGATTCCCTAAATGTATGAATCTTACTCTCCGTTGTTATCTTTTTCTTACCTGTCTCTGAATTTGTCCCCGGAAAAGTCACACACAGGTGAACTTCCCATCCTGCTGATATTTTCTCTGAGATCCTGGAGTTTCTGAGGAGGAATCTTGAAAAACTGGAACAGTTTTCAAATTTCCAATTTCTCTGTAGCCTGAAAGGAAAATGACTGTAAATTCTGGAGCTTCTGCAACTAATTCTAGGGGGAACAGTTTGCCAGCATTTGAATCACCAGGAACCAGCTTGTTGGGACTCTAGACATCATTTAAGCTAACTGTGCAGAACTCTCAAAACTCTCAAGAGTGCCCTAGTGTGTTTTCAATATGCTAGTAAAGGCTCAATGGCATTTCAAATGTGGTTCTGCCTAAAACCCCACCAGTTTTCCTAAATAATTGCTGGAGCTGTGTAACCATGCCTTACAGAAAGGATCAGAAACTTATTTTATGTCACTGCCATTGTGGCTATGACACATCTGTTAATTTTCAGATCTCATCATGACTTCTTTCTCATTCTTTCTTGAATCTTCAGTTGCTCAGCTCAAGGAGAGAGGAGCTGGCCTTAACTTCAAAAGGGCAGATAATTTCTTTCACTTCTTTCTAAATCTATGAAATTCCAAGTTACAAGCCAGATTTAGTAACAGTTGAGCTGATTTTTTGGATGAGCTTTGGCAAGTGAAAGCACTGAAACAGTCCTGATCCCTCCACTCCCCTGGTGCTGAAGGACATAAAAAGAGCCACCTAACCCATAAACATTGTCTTATGTTATACACTGGTCATTAATAAATCTGAGATGGAATTCTGAAGAAAGCTCATCTGTTAGAAGAGGCAGGGTCCAAGGTAGCCTACAAGTGGAGTTCTTCAAACTTACTTGAAGGTGGAACTTGATACTAATATATCTGTGAGAGCAATAAGCTGACAATTAGGTGGTACAGGAAAACTCAAAATGTGCTAGAAAGGATGAGAGCAAGCATAGAATGGGCCTCTAGAAATTAATCATTTCCTATGAAATACATTCTTACTAATCTAAAATAAAAGCAAAATTAATTCAAAAAATATTTTTATACCTCTTGCCAAGGAGACCTGTTAGATTTGGCATTCCTAGCTAATATTCATACTACACCTGCATCTGTTACTGTTTTTTCCTTCAGAGAGCCTTATACCTCTTGTTCTCTTCATTACTGAATTTGAGAATCTTCCTTAGAAATGTTGGACAAAAAGCAGTGATGAGAATAAGTAACTTACAAAGTGACTCATGCTTCTTTCCCCTGCAAGTCATCTCAGTTATACAGAGATACAAGAAAGGAATGCATTCATTTCACCCTGTAGAGACCACATGGAGGGCAAAGAAAATAATTCAGGGTATATGTCACTGCTGCCTTCTGTTATGACTCTTAGATGTGGTTCTCTGTCTTCTAACCTGGATAAAGTTAGTCCTCCCTCAATCAGGCTATCTCTTCATTTAGCCTAGTTAGAGACAGGTTAAAAGGAGACAACCCAACAAAGTCCTTGTCCAATGCTATTATCTCTAAAGTCTCATTGTAAAGGAGATTTTCATTTCATTTAAAACTTCCAGCAGGAAAACTTCACACAGTAAGGTTGGAAAGACAGCCCCCTTGCTATTGTTCTCCACTTTTGATTTGCTGTGAAAGGATGCTCTATTTTAAGAATCGTGATTGTCTTCTTTTAAGGGCAATTTTAGGACTGTTCTCTTCGAGCAGAAGTAGATGGAGGTGGAGATAATAAATCCAGCCAAGAAAATTATAAAGGCCTAATAAATGCTAGGGCTGCAGTATGTACTTTAGCCTAAAGGGATCAAGACCATTCTCTCTGTGTCTCTCTTACACACACATTCCCTTATCATAACAAGATGAAACACAGATTTTATTGTATTTGTGTTACAGTTCTAGCCTAGATCAAAAACGGGGAAATGGAGCAAATAGGCATTTAAATTAAAATGAGATACTGAAATACTTTAGCAAAGCATTTTTTAATCTGACACCTTTAAGCAACTGGCTCAGCAGAATGGATCATGAGTAGAGATTAGTTTTCAGAATTTGCAGCCACACATGTCTAACATTGTTTAAAATAGATTTGATTAAATACCTTTCAGGTTTACTAATAACAGGATTGCTTGTAGAATTAATATTCTAGACATACCTGCTGCATGTTGTTAAGGGGATGGTAATAAAAAATGATGGGAACATGATAAGTATGGTTGGGTTCATCTTACAAGGAGGAGACTTCTGTGAATTTCTCTGGATTTCATGTCAGCCCTAGACGCTTCCTCAGCTTTATTTACTCCTGGTTTTTTATACAGCATTTTACTGGAGAATTTCAAAATTAGATAATGAAAATGTACACTTCTTTCACTTAAAGTCATCAAAAAAACATCACTTACAAGGTGGCTGCAAACAATGCCAGTTTGTACTTGTAGAGAATGGAAAGTTCCCGAGTCTCTTAGAAAAAAAACAAAACAAAAACAACAAACAAAAAAATGAATTAAATTATGAGATATTAGAATCCTTCTGTGTACACACCTCAGCATCCCCATTCTACACATCCTTTTTTTTATTCATTCCTTTTGTGGGACAGTCTTGCTTTGATACATTTTGTAGAAAGGGATGACAGAAAGGGTACAAATGTCATGCCTGAATAGGGAGCAGGAATACAAAAGGCTCTTGCTTTGAAGAAAAGATTTTAAGTTGTAAATTGCAGAGTCTAGAATACTTAAAATCTAACTTTCTGATGCCTTCTTCACCATCCTGTTTAGTAGTTTATGTATGAGGATGTGGAAGTGCAAGGAAGAAAAGTGTAGATTGAGGCCCAGCTGGGTCTATCCCAGCCACAGTGTTTCCAGGTTTGTGTTGTACTAGAAAATTTCCAGAGAATGTTTCATCTGTGACATTTAACTATGAGCCATTTCTGTGTCCCACTGGAAATCTCCACTGAGGAAGTCCGTATTTTGTCAGCAGAACTCACAAAATTTGTGCAGTGCAAAGTGATGAGGAAAACTTAAGGTCACAGCATCTGTCCCTCCCAAAGGGAAAACTGGGTACGGATAAAGTGAGGTGTCAAAATACAGGACAGCTACAGAATATTTTATTATTGGTATTTATTGTTAATCTACAGCTGAGGCCCTTTCGTTGAAGCTTCCCTTGAAATTCTCAGCATTTTTCCATATCTTTGTAGATTAAAACACAATTATATAGGCCATGTAAAACACACCTCTTAACAGTATTCACATTTGATATTGCTTTTGTGCATGAGAAACATCAAGTCTTTTTTTAATTTTTTGGAATGATTTTGCTGCCCAGTCAAGCCATTCATCAGTCTATTACTGATTTTAAGCAGGCATATCTCTAAAGAACGACCCTTAGATAAAATCTTTATTACCACACAAAACTTGATTGTGTAAATAGTGATAACATAACCTCTATTTTGTTCAGAAATCTACAATTCAGCATAAGTGGCTAGGGGCCTACCATTAATCATTCATGAATACCAGAAAAAATATTCAACTAGAGATGTGCTCTGGGATGCTTTAGTATTTCTAAATATGACACGTTTCTGTTGACTTTGAATTCAACTTAAGACAATAAAACAACAAGTAATGTAAACTGATATAAAGTAATTAAACAGATATAAATACTTCTGATTTAATTTTATAGTTCTGATCTCTTGGATGATGTTTACAAATACCATTAGTAGATGCAAAAACCTTTTTTCATTTTCTATTATCCTTTGTTATATAAAAACTCAAGTAAACTGATTAATACTCAAGCAGATGGATTATTAATCAATTAAAAAGTATTGCTGTTTCTATATATATGGATAGCTAATTACATTTGTGATTCCAGCTTTATTTTATTTGCTTTTGGAGAAGGAATGAAGGCTTTTATTTAATGTATCTTTGATATCTCACATCACATTTGACTCCTACATTTGGCAGATTGTTCTTTTCTAGTCACCTCAGCTCCATGTCCTGGTTGTTCAGGCTTAGAATATGAGTACTGTGGACCTTGGCTGCCTTAAAGTAAAAATAAAGAAAAATCGGATATCCAGATAGTTTTCAAGGTGCTTCTGAAGACAATTTTCACACAGTGGATTAAATAGTCACCTAATTCCCATACTTATATTATTAGTGTTCTTAAAGAGCACTATGACAAGTTCTTTTTTTTTCCAAGAGTGGTAATTTAATCTCTGGAAAGATGTATCTTTGTCAGGAGATTTTAGGAAGCCTACGGGACTTAGATGTTCAGATTGAAATATTATAAACAGTGGCGTAGTCAGTGATGATACTTCTCTGTTCAGTGGATGTAGGAAATATATCACATTCTATATCTCTGTAATTAAACACATTTTATCTGCATTCATACTTTGCTGAAGGCAGTCAAATGTGTTGCAATAAGACCTTTTATTATGACATTGCTTTTTTATGATCATATTTCTAACTTACACTGTGACACTGGTTTTCATTTACATTTTTAAAGACATTTTTGTTTACATTTTTTTATTATTATGACAGTGACATTACAATAGCCTATAAAATATTTTGGAGAATTCAAAGACTCACATTCTGAGGAACAAATTGATCACATGCTCTTTATAACTGGGAAAAAAAATTGACAAATGTGATGCTTTCCCAACTATTTCTGCCTTGAGTTTGTTCACTCAATAGATCTATCTCTATCTTCTTAATGCTCTGAGAAATGCAATTAATTTAAGGTTCCCCTGCAAGAGAAAGATGGATAGGTGTGTAGAGAATTTAGGAAAGGAGGAGAGGGAGGAGGTATTAATGTTGAGCAGGAGCAATCTACCGCAGCTGCAGTCAATCTTTTGATCTAAACAGCTGATCATTAAAGGTGTCTGAGTCATTCAAATCATATTTGCTGTAGTAAACTCATCCCACCTCTATATATTAAAGGCACTTCTCACAACTGTAGCATTTCTACATTTCTTTTAGGCACAGGTAATGAGAATGGCTGAGAAAATGAAACTTTTGACTTGATATTGGAAGCCTACTTTTATTTTGAATGACAACAAAACACACATCAGACTGTTTGCAAGAGAACCACTTTAAAGCATTTTATTCCACACCACTGAAGAACTGCAGCCTTTCAAGGGCAACCCATTTGTTTCAGTTATATTGAATAAAAATGTTTTCACAATTAGCATTATTTAAAAATTTAAAACCATGTATTTTGTTCTGATTATAACAACACCCTTAAATATATTTTTATTTTATACTGTCACTGTCATCTTGGTTCTTTGAAGCTTTTTTTTCTTTTTTTTGGCAAACTGGTGTTTACTGGTGGAGGTATATTCCTACACCATGCAGATAAACTTTGAATAGTTCCTCTGAAAGAAGGAAAGAAACATAAAGGAGGATCTGCAAAGCAGTTAGGGACAAAGATCATAAAGCTTAAAGCTCACTGCAACTGCACTATTCAAATTTTGGTATAGTCATATATATGAGAATTTTAAATCTGACCCTGTGACTCCAGCCTTCAGTGAACCCAAACACACCAGGTAGAAAATAAAAAGAACAAAAAATGCATTGTTTTTCAGTCATTATCAAATCTGTCTTGTGATTTCTGAGAGCTTGTGCTACCCTGCTAGGCCAATGAATAGAATATCTGCTCTGGAGGAAATCCACCAGAAACTTGTATGGAACAATTTTTGTGGTTTTCTTTCATCTTTACTATCTAACTCCTCTTTCCTCCTTTCCCTCTTAAAAGTAAATTGATGGGATGGATACACGTTGTCAAGAAGAGTTTTCATTTGGAAGGATGCAAGGTACTGCACACAGCCTGTACATATGTGACAGTCATGCAGCCTGTCACATACCATAGCACTGCTCTCTGCATGCAACAATATAGGCTGCGTTTACCATAAAACTTGTCCTCAGGCAACTTTCTGAACACAGAGATGAAGGGAATTCATTTGTGCCCTGATCCTTATGACAGTGTTCTTCAACAAGTAGAAAGACAGACTGATCTTGTCTTGTCACTGATGGCCTGTTACGTGTTGATGGTAAAATGTTGATGCTTAATGATGCCTATAATGCCAGTGAAAAATGTTTTACTTGTCTCTTAGGGTCTTTAGGAGTATAAATATTCCCTCATTTTCTTTTGTTTTCAGAGATACAGATAAAAATTTGATTCCTGAGAAGTACTCAACCTATAATTGAAAGTGTTGAGAGTGACAAGGTGGCAGCTGCTAAGTGTAACAAATGATGTATTACTTGTATCAGAATAACACCTGAAGTTTTTATAAATGGCCTACATTTCCACAAATATAATTTCAGTCCTGCATGTGATATTTGGGTCGAGCAGTTCCATAATTATGGATCTCTGCCCAATTTAGGAGTTTTATTTTTTATCAATACTACTGCAATAAGAGTTCTCCTGCTTAAAAAAAATCATCCATCTTAATTCAAGGAAAAATCGGGGTTTTGTAATCTGTATTATGCCCTCCACCTTCTTTCTTTCTGGCAGGATGACAATGTCAGAGTGAAATCATATCTTTGGCCAGTGGTTTGCCTAGATGTTGCTCTCCGAGTGAAAGACCAAATATTTTTTTATTTCTCCACATTCCAATATTCTTTCAACATACATGATTTTCTGTATGCAGGGAATTCAAACCATAAAAAGTAGTAAGGTGATGAATGTCAGCTAGGTTAGGTCCAGAACATTACATAAAAGGGAAGTTTCTTTTAAAATAAGTATAGAGGTGCCTAATTGTATCTACTCTTTTATTTCCAGTTGGGTAATTTCCTTTTTGTTGTTGTTTTGGCAGAAAGTGACGGCATCAGGTCATAATAGCAAGTGGGATCAAATGCTTCATTTAAATGAATCAGAGCTTTGGCCCTAGCAGGCTGAACTTCTTTTTCCTTTTCTGACCTCTTGCCATTATGTGACACTCTTGTGATGGTTGGAAAACCTGTGTCATGTCTTTCTACATCACTATTTCTGGCAAAAGAAAATATAGGCAAAGAATAAAGGCATATGTTTTACAAACCTTTATTATAGGCCACATAATGTTAAAAACAGGTCATTGCCCAGTCTTTTCTGCTCCTTGGGGTAGTATGCAACATGTGAAGTATAGGGTCATACTAACTGTAGTATTCCTAAAAAGGTTAATTGGTTCTAAACAGCTAAGAATACAATGTCTTATCTTGCAATGTGAAGGCCAGAGAGTGTGTTCTCATTATATAGCACTTCTTACTTCCCAGGCTTCACTGTGTGTGTCTTTTCTAAAACTCCTGCAGAGAGTTGCATGGTTAGCAATTTTAAAGTCAGAATATTCTTCCTTGTATTTATTTGGTAGCTGAATTTGGTTCATAATAAAAGACAGTTGTTACATTTCCAACAGAGCTTTAAAAATTCTATTGCTCCAATCACAGTAGTGAATACTCTGTTTTCCTTTTGTCAATGAAATTAAGGATGCAACCAGAGCTTGAATCATGAAAAAATAGGGAAAATATTGGACAGTCCAAAACAAAACCAAAAAAACAAACTAAAAAAACAAGAACAGGGGTTTGAACTAGCAGTGATTTTGAAGTTGTTGGTCAGCATCCTCTGGGAGTCTGAGGACCACTTGTAAAAGGATGAGAAAAGAATTACTAAAAAGAAAACTGTTTTTTTCTGGGACTTACTGTGTGACATGTACTGTGTGAAGCTGTGAGTTTCTAACAGAGGTTTGCAGTTAAAAAAGGTTTTCTCTGATGCCAGTATCTAATGATGAACATAGTTTTCTCATTTTTCATTCCATGCTGTAGTCTGAAAAAAAGAAGCTGCTCCTTCCGTGGAAAAGAATTCAAACAAAATTTAGAACCTGCAATAAGAAAAGCAAGGTGGATAGGAGAGGACTAAATCAGATGAGCATATTACTATAATGAACTTAATTACATGGAGAATTTATAATTAATTATGTTACTTTTAAAAAAATCTGATGTTGAAGACTCTGCAGGGAACAAATGGTTTCAAAAACAAACTGCTGGTAGCATTTAATATGTGCACCAGAAAACCAATTATCCCCTTAAGCTTTTGTAAAAGTCTTATGAAAGTAAAAAAAGGCAAACAATACACTAGATATCAGGTTATAGTTGTATGCTTAATTGTAATTATTGAAAAGTTAAAAACATCTGTTATCCCTTCCTGAAATTTTATGCACATTTTGAATACTTTTAGGTGTATTATCATGTACATAAACACATAAGGACATATCAGCCTTTACGTGTGAATAACAATGAGTGAATTAATAGCTCTTGTCTTAAGCTAAAGCTCTTCTACTGTCTAATCAAAGCAGGTATTAAAATTCAAGGGGCCAGATTTTAATCTGTTATGCCACTGTAAATTAAGAGTGATTCAAAGGAACTGAAAGTGGTGAATCCTAATTTCACAAAGTGTAAGTCAGATTTGAATTCATCCTCAGGTTCTACAGGTTACATAATGAGTGACTGTAAGAGTATTATGTGTTGAGGAATAAAGTGTTCCCCTGGGTGGCTGTAGCAGAGTTAGCCCCCAGGTATTTGGTTATGTAAATTTGAAGTATTAACCTGTCTCATTTTCAGTGTTTCCTATTTTGTATCTGCCCATGGATTAGGCATCTGCTCCACTGACTTTATGGCAATCCTGAGGAAGAAGAGCCATGCATTTGCTTGCTGCAAGTTAATCTTGAACTTAAAAAAACTGCTCCCCATGCCCTTCCTCTTAAAAACAGATATTGCAAATTTGTATTCACTGTTTTCCTTCTTGAATTCTGCACAATCGTTATGAGCTTTCCAGTGATATCCTTGGGGTTTTACATCCATCCTAACATATGGCATGTATGTGGGTCTCATTTCAAATTTATTTGAGTTTTTGTGTGATTGGGAGCAGTTAGCTGGGTGAATTGCTGAATCATGGAACAATTATGGCAGGAATTCTCTGTTCATGTGTTTTTCTACAAATGATATGATACGATGTTGTATTCAGTTCTTGGCAGGACTGCTGAAAAGTGAGTTACAGATGTTGCCATCTGGTAACTTTTGAAGCAGTTTCCCTCAGATGTTCCTTTTGCTTAATAATTCATTGTTTTACTCTATAGAGGCAACATGATCTTCAGTCTCATAGCAAATATAGTCTCATCTTTCCACTGATTTTCTTTTTCTTTTGTCCTTCTGTTAAAGGCTACTTCTTACCATGTAGCCTGCTCTTGCTGGGGGAAAGGTGCAGCTGACTCCCCCATGGAGAAGTAGCTTTCTGTAGCTTTTCCCACATTCCCAAAGAACTGTTTACAGCTGTAGTAATTCTCTGCAAACTCTCTGCTTCCAGCAAAAAGGTGAAGTTGAAGCAGTACTCTTGGTTTCTCCTTGCCTGACAACTGTCCCAGTCACTAACAGTGGGTGGGAAACTGCAACATTCAGCGGAAAGCTAATGGTTAGCATGGATATTAACAGGAAAAAATTGTGAAATAATGCATTATGAAAGTTTATTAAATGAGATGGACCCCTGTGACAGGACACGTCTGAGCTAAAATCATTTTAGGCTGAAAAGTATCTGGGAAAGTACTTGCTATGTGCTTGCTCTGTGTCAGCTGCTTTTAGAGGTGGGACTCTGGGTTAGAAAGACCTTTTTGTCCTGATGTTCCTATTATGTTCATACATTGAAAGTCAACTTCTGACATTGAACTGGAAGAAAGCAAAAAATAAAGAAGAGTCATCTGCCCATCTCTGCCTTTAAACAGGCAAGGTTAATTGACAATTGACATGCATTTACAGTGCTTAAGCTGAGAAGGAACAATATTTGAGAACTACGTTTCTGTCCTACATATTTTTAACTTTCCCTTTTTTTTTGTTCAAGTCAGATGGTATTTTGGTTTCTTCATACAACTGGTGAAAGAAAGTTTCTGCCTCTGTCTATTCCTTTAACTCTGAATTTAATCTTAAAATTCATTAAGCAGCAGCTCAGTAACATCTCCCTGAATAATGTGACAGAAAAACATCTCACTGGTGCAGCTAACACAAAGCTGCAATGGTGAAAAATGGGCAGCTGTTTGGTGGAGCAGGAGACTGGAGTGCAAGAGGCAATCTTTCTCAGTGTAACAGTTTGCTAAGGAACTGGAAAGTCTGTCCTCTAGAATTCAGCTAGAGACACAGCAAAGCCTGTGAAAAAAAATATCCCCTCAGTTAAGATCTGGTATGTTTGCCTGTTAATTTGACTCACGTCCCACAAGCTTCATGTGCCTTAAGTTACTTTAGACATGGGAGTTTTAGTAGTAATTAGCAAGCACTTTTGCCATTAGTCTCTGACATTCTCTTTGCAAAGCCACACTTAGCTAGCAAAATGGGAGCAAACAAATGAACAGCACAGGACTGAAAAATGGACTGTGAGCAGAGTTCACCAGTATAAAAGACTATTTAAAAAACTGTCTGGAAGATGGTTAAAACAAATTACTCACTTTCCAAAATCCTCAGGTAGACAGACTTATCAATCCAAAGGGTGAACTTTGTGGTTTAAATAATGTGATCCAGACTGCATGGAAGATTGTTAGCTGGTTGAGAAGGAAACTTTGGATTAAAGAACTTAAACCGACAAGCCGTGATGCTTCATCTGATCCCACACACATCAGGCTCAGTCTTGTATACACATCCTTGTTTATCTTCTTACCTCCAGTATGTAAGAGTTACTTCCTGATTTCTACCGTGTCCATTTGGTAATGGTAGTTTCCCCTTTCAACATTACAGTATGATATTTTATTAGTGACTTTACTGTTTTATTAACCTGAATAAATCCTGCCATAATAACAGGTGTTACAAGCATTACAATTCAATTTACATAAGAAATTTCCAAGCTAACACAAGGACAGAAAAGCTACCCCAGTGCTTGCATACTGATCTATGCTCAGTATATTTCATTATGATTTTTTTTTTTTTCCAGAAAGGAAGAAGGGTTATCATCTGGTTCAAGGAATGCTGCTGCTCCTTTAGTGACCAGTGCCTTTATTAAGTCTTTAACAATTCTAAGACTAAACTTTATACAGGGAATAGAATATAAACACAGGTTTTGCTTGCTGATATGAAACACTGGAAGTCCTTTTTCCCTGTTAGGGATAAATCAATTTTTGTAGTGGAGAGACAAAGGAAGAAGGCACTATTTTGAATAAGTAGCAATTCATAAGCAGCCCCACTGCAAGAAACAGTGCCTCCCAAAGGTATTATTTTTACTTTGGATTTAATCATGCAGAATTAATTTGGCTACTGTGGATGGCAAATACATGTTTATTTGTCTTCCCCATTTTTCACTTCACTGTTGTCTGAGGAGTTACTGTACAAGGTTTTCTATCTCTGCACATCTGGAAGAACTCACACAAGGCTGCAACTGAGTGCCATTCTCCCTTATGTTCCCTTATGCAGTGGTGTATCAGCCAAGTCACCATCTAGTTCTGGTGAGCTGGAATATATCAAAGAAAAAGGCCACTAAAGGGATAGTAGGGAAGTACAGTTAAAATGAGGAAAATTAAGGCACATTTTCCTAACAATTTTTCATAATGAATAATGCATTTACTAATAAACAAAAGGGCTGCCAAGGACATGACAGATTGGAGATATAGCGCTTGAATTATTGAAAGTGGCAGACAGGTCACAACTTTTATTTATGTTAATAGCTAACCACCTGTCAGATAAATTGGGAAGTAGATACCTCCACAGCAATGCCAGCAGGCACCTTGCAGAGCTGTGAGAAAGGACCAGGAGGACAGACAGCCTAGCGAGTTATCATGCTGGCAGCTGAGAGGTGTCTGGTTTTCTCTCTTCTAGTTACACCTATGTAACAGTATCAAGTGATTAAAAAAGGATTAAATATGCTGCTCCTGGTTTTGATAGATGCATCCTCAAACAGCCTTTACCTGATCATGGCAAACACAAAATTAACTTTCTTTTGGCAGAGAGGTCATCACCTACGATGTTGAATACTGATATGCATAGCTCTGCAGCACGAATTGGAACCCATTGGTTCTTATTAAATATTTGGCAGCCCAAGCATTGCTCTCAGAGGTATCTAAATCTATTTTAGACTTTAATTATTTGGAGGATGACACTGTATGGCACTTTTTTCAAGTTTGCAAACTCGTACAGATCTTAAAATATATTTCCAACATGATTTTCTACATTTAAACAAAAATTTAGAGCTTGTTTGGGTTCACAAAGAAAAGAGTTATCCCCTTCTGTGAAGTGTTTTCAAAAATGGAGGTACACCCTCTATAGTTCTCCACTTAATTTAACTGATCAGATAACTGATCCATTTCTAGCCGTTCTACTTTCAGTTCTCTCATCTGCCTGACATTTGAACCTACCCTACTATTAAGGACTTAGAGGATTGATTTCATCCTATTCTCCACTCTGTTGAAGCTATTTCACTTTACATAGAATAATTAAATACTCCGTAAGCCACCAAGAAAGAGAACAAGAGTGCGTATTACCCTGCAGCCCAATGATCTGTGCATTCTGATGTGAATTGTCATCACAGCTACTTGTGCCTGCTGTTCTGTTTAAAGAGAGGACTTTAACCCAGTTTTTTCACTTGCAGGTGATGCTTTAAATCCTGGAGTGATGAGATAGTAGTTACCATGTTAATTCACGTGCTGAGATTTTTTTGAGAAGACCTTATTCTTGAAGTTATTTCAAGAACAAAGTTCTAGATTAATCCCAAACCTGTATAACTACCACAGGTGTTTAAGTAAGAACTGTAGTTTTCAGAAACTCTTCTGGTATACATAGGAAAGAGGAAGACATCTTCAAAGAATAATTCTTAGATCTTAGGTAGTTGCACTGCTTTCTGGAAGTGTCTCTTTTTCTGCACTGGGTATTCTTTGCCCTTTGCAATTCATTTTAATATGATATGAATATATGCTTTTTTTTAAAGTTTTCTCAAATTAATTCAAAGTGCACAAAATACAGTTGCATCCATGATACCTTCTTGATGAGAGAAAGGTACTGGGAAAATCAAATCTATTCTTACTGGTAGTTTGAGTTTGGGTTAACAATAATCTTTGAGTCTCATCACTGATGATTATCCTGTTCCACATACTCTCTATAGTAGTGGTTAGTACCTCAGCATAAATGTTTAAAAACCTGTAAAGGAAAACTTGCCCCATTGTGTTGTTATGGCTGCTTTTCAGCTGGGATGCTGATATTTTATGTATGCTACAATGTAGCCAAACGATCAACATATTCCCCATTACACCATTTGCCTGTAAAATAACTACTGCTGCCTACACAAGTGTTAAAACCCTCAGACTGAATAACTGTACATAAAATCTCAGCATTTTTGCTTGCTGTTTTTGTGATTGATAGTAAAAAACTTCACTTTCATGAATGAGAGGCTTCTGTGTGAACACTTGCAGTGTATTATAAAAATGAACATGAAACTGTGTATACTTCACAGAGGCTTTTCTGGTTTTTGCTGTGTCCTTATGCCAGCCTGTCTGCAGCATATTCAGAAATTCAGATGCCATATGTCCTTATGATAATCTTCAAAACTTCCAAATCCAGGCTTTTTCTCTTAAACAAGGTTCTTTTACTGATAAGTGCTGCTGCTGTAGCTGCATCTGCTAAAAGCAACTCTGCACAGCTTCAGTGACTAATCTCATTTAGGTTAATGGTATCTGCAAGGTCACTTGGGGAAGATATGAGGACAGTATTATCTACTTGGATGCTGCTCTGTAGGTCAAGATGAAACAGGTACAGAAACTACTGGAGAGAGACCTGTCATGATTCTCACAGATTTATAGATTACTCTGATTGTTCCTCAGGTCTGGAGAAATTTTCCTTAAAATTGAGGATTTAAAAATAATCAAAAAATATTTTTTCAATTTGATTGTTCCTAGGAACTGTAGAGTGCATAATTTCACTCTTGCTGACAACTGGGTTCAGCAGATGTGTATATTTGTTTGAGCTGGAGAGAAAAGACATGTAAAACCTTCCTCCCCACACTTCTATATTGTGTTTATGGAGAATGGAGGAAGAGAGGTGAAGATTGTCTCTCTAGCTCTGTTCTTATATTCCTCCATTCCCCTTTTTCTCTGTATCTCTGTATCTTTCTCTCTTTGGAAAGCAGTGGTATGTGGGCAGTGGGTCCCATTCATACATGTGGCCAGCACAAGAGAGGAATACCTGAGTCTCCTGATGGCCTTGATCCATAAGATTGCTACTTTCTGTTGCATCTGTAGTATCAGGAAAGCCAAAATTTATCTCTTGAGTCCTTTTTGGAACTCCTTCTAGGGAAATAATAATTTGCTTGGGGTTGCGAGTGAATTCTCATATCCTTAATGGTTTCTAATTACTTAGCAGACAGGATTTGGGGATTTGGACTACTTTGATAAATGTGCTTTAAAATAAATAGAACAATTTTTATATTTTAACTGAAGAAAATTAGCAAATTATTGTATTGCTGACTATCATTTGCTGTATATCACAAAATACAGATGGAAATAGCACTAACTCCATTGTTGTTAATTGCTATTGTTAATAGTTTTTGTTAGTACATGAATTTCAGTGTAAATAGCACTTTCTTTTGCTGCTAGCTTCATGGAGTATTTGCATACTGCCATAAATTTCTTATTCATAAAAAGCCCTGTTAAAAACAAAGGAAGATAATATGATGATAATACATCTGAGGCTTCTGCTAACCATGAAGGAGAGCACAAGGGAGGGATGGCAAATATCCTTCTGCCTAGTCATCTGCCTTGATATACTCTCATTTTTATTTTAGTTTTGCCTTTTTTAATGGCTTTGTTTTGTTTGTTGTTTTTGGTTTCATTTTTCTCCTTTGGGAAAAGCCAAAAATTGGAAATATTAATCCGATACACTTTTATGGCTTCTTTCAGCATTGAGTTCGTGTGCTGTCATAAATGGATTTTGGCTAAATCTTTTACATGCTTGTCCCCAGTTTCTCTACAAGGAGTTTCATAGCCTTCAGAACAATTCCTCAAGGTGCCAGAGTAACACAGCCTGGTCTTTAAGGGCACTCATCAGACCTGGAATCTTTTCTACTAATAACATTTTCAAACTATCTCTTCCTTGTATCTTCCTTCCCTACCAAATGGGTATGTGCTTGCATAGAGTTAGTCAGGTGGCACCACATGATGATAATATGCAAAATAATTTTTGTGCTGTTTCTGATTTCTTGTTAGCAATTCTGTAAATGGAAATTATGCTGCATACTAGTGTCAAATCATGGCATCATGACTAATGCAATGATTATTTAAGTATTTTTATTTTAAGTATTTTTTATTCTGACTGACCTAGTCTCTGTTCTCAGAGCACTGCATGTTGACTGCTCTTGTAGATTTAAGGTCAAGGAACAGTATTCTCTCTTTGGTAAAAGAAACAGCTCAAACACACGGAATAGTTCTGTTTGTTGTTATACCTATGGTTTTCATTGAAACAGGCTTTCCAACTTGTGTCTGTAATGTTGTGTCGTTAACATATATAATAAATCCCTCTTAAATATGAGATATCCAGCTCAGAGGAGTCACAATTATATAAACTGTTCTGTGAATGATTCAGAAAGTCATAATTCAGAGGCGGATAGACTCATCCTTTAAAGATTTTAAGCAAATTAGATGTGAATACTTAATTTTGGGAGGCAGAAAGATAGATGAGGAGACATTCTGTCAGACTAATATTTGAGAGATCACACAATAATTTACAGACATTGTCCCTAAACAAATGTAAACTGTTCCATATGTTTGCCTCTTCTCTTATTTCTGCGGGGAATGGGGGAAGCTGTTTGGTACAATTATGTTTATTCAGTGGTTTCCATCTCACTTTGGCAATGATTAGAACTGCTGGTATTCTCAGTATAGCACAGCTTCCCCTGGGTGCTTTCACTTACAAATTTCTATTTCTTTCGGAGTATGTGTCCATTCAGAGCAAAAACACCTTTGCCCTAAGTTGTTATGGCTCCTTCATAGCTTGACAAAGCTCAAAATAACAGGTCCTATTCCCAAGAAAATAAAACCTGTTACTCCCTCTGACTTCTCTGGCAACACACTTTTGTCAGAGGGAATGTAAAAAAAATAATAAAAAAAAGACCATTAGAGCTAGATAGCTAGAAATACCATTGTCAGAATTATTGACTTTGTATTCTAAATAAAAAATATAAATCTGGAAAATTAATAGAAAACAATTAAAAATCTAAATGGTTGAAAATGCAAATTTAGGAAATACGTCTCCAGTTCTATGCACTTCTCTTCACCTAGAAGTGCAGACAGGTTTTAATAGCTAGTATAGTCCTTTCTTATAAATATTATGCAGCTAAAGAATATGTTTTAAAGGAAACTAAACAGACATGAGTGGAATCTTTGAACTGAGAAATGGCCAGCTTAGTATGCAAGCAGCAGCACTATCTCACATTCATTTGAATGCTTGCCATCTGGAACAGACACAGTAGTTGTGGCTTCAGTAATGATATGGTGGAGGAGAAGACCTCCCTCACCCCGAGATTTCAGTATTACTTAATGGGGCTCCTCATGTGAGTAATAATTGTATATTCAGCCCCGTGCTTTATTTAGCTGTCATCTTTACTTTATACTCTAACCTAGCCACCTTGCTGCTTGAATACACGCAACGTTGCAGCATACATTGTATGAAAGGTGCTATTCCAAATAAAGTCATACTGTATACTTGGCGTTGCTCTGTATTGATATTGAATGCATTTCTAGAATGGTAATCTTCTATGTACAATATGTGTCTGAGGAGATTATATCTTATTTTGCACGCCAGGGTATCTTTAGAATTTTTTACTATTCGTGTTATATTTTAAACTGATGCTGGTCTATGCAGATTTTAAATGTGTTTGTCATATACTATTAGTCACTGTGTGAAATCTCTCAGTAATAGTTAGTTCTTGAATTTTCTGCAGCTAAGGAGAATTTAACACTGATTGATGGTAGATCACTTAGCTGCTTGGCAGACTTTACAATTTATGGCAGGAAAATTGCTCTTTTCTTTATGCTCATTCTTTCTTCCGCGGGGGGACAGTAAGATGTATGTGCCAGGGTGCACATAACAGCAAGAATCTGATTGGCAATACTGCAGGTCTTTTTTACAATTATGATTTTATCATTTTCAAAAACTGTACTGAATGTCAAGTATTTCAGATGCGATTTTTTAAAACCTCTCTATTTATCAAATGTCAATGATATATCTGTATCATATTTCCCGTGCAAAAAATGACCTAACACATTTTTGCATGAGAAAATGAGTAAGCTGTCAGCACTACATCCTTATCATCTAATAGTTCCAAAGTCTCAGTCCTCTAAAGGCTGATTATCTGTACAGTGAAGATTAGCAGGAGAAACAAAGATATTTATTTTCTGTGTGCCACCTGCAAATATTCCTCATTAACCACTGATTCACTCAAAAAATAATGGTAGTATATTAGCTATTCTTACCTATATATTAGCTATTGTCAGTCAAAGACAATTATGGGATAAATCCCTTTAATACTCAGTAGTGAGATTTTCAAAGACTGTATTTTAAGATTTCAGACAGAATGCATACGAAGAATGGCAATATGTAATTTTTAGTATCCACTTTCTTTGAAGTAAAAAACAAGATAAAAGTTGTCATGTTTTAAAACATAAAAGTCTACTGAAATGCCAACCATAAATTCTAGTAAATTTAGCAATAGATTTTGTGTAGAAAAAGAGACTTCTGTGTGAAGAGGTTTTTTTCTTATTTTCATCTGCCTCCAAAGCCTGCAAGAAGAATGCAATCTTTACCACTTCATAAAGTTTACAAGTGTAAGAGTTTACAGGTATAAAATGCTGTAAGAAGTGCTGAGTTTGCATTCTGTTCTGGAAGACACATAGGTACTTTCTAAAAACATACACACGAGGGGAAAAATAATTGCTAAATTATTGTTTCAAAAAGAAATACCAAATATTGCTGTCGGATTGTGGTTTTAGAGCCATGGAGCACAGCATAACTGACATCTCCAAAACATCGATAGTAAACACAGTAATGAAAACAAATGTGTTAAACTGTGCACTAGGGCCCAATTATGGACTTGCTCAAGGACTTCACTGGGAGTTCTGCATGTAGCAAGGCTACAGAATGGCTCCCAAAAGGACTGAGACAACTAAGGAAGCTGTTACAGCTGCTGTCCCAACAAACCTATTTCCAGCAGCTCCTCCCACATCCCACACTAATGGCAGACCAGTGTGGTTACAGCTTGGAATCTATGCAAGATCAACTGTGTAATGAAAATAATGCCAATTCATAATTATTATCTTTTATTACCAGGGAGGCTGTGTGGAGTTCATAGAATTGCAAATCTAACATGAGAAATACTTGGCACCCTCTTTTAAAATAAAAATTCAGCGTATTTGTAATGCTGAAATGAAGAAAATGGGAACCAGGACAACGGAGATGATCGTTAAAGAAATAGAAATGTATAATCTTGATTGAATTTTTGTATTCTGTCTAAGCCTGGTTTTGTCCATTTCTTTCATTTGTGCCTCTCACTCCAGTATCTTTTCTATAACTGCTTTTTGAAAAATATTAATTTGAAAAATACCTATTTCATCAAAAACATATTCATAGTATTAAGTTCCTAAGTTCTAAAGTACTAGTATAGCATTGCATCTTTTAACCCATCATTATCATTATCTTTAAAGCACATAAGATTTCCCACACATTCTACCAAGACTTAAGAACTGTCAAGTTAGTGGTAAGAACTGAACTTTGGCCACATGAGCTGCACTGGATCTAATTACACTTACGGCAAACAGTGGTTAAAAATCACACACAGATTTTTAGATCTCTAAAACTGAGTCTGTGATGGTAAAGGCAAAAATCATTCCTAACTAAACCAGGTCAGTTTTTCAAAGAAGACTTTACTGACCTCTGGCAAGGTAGGAATCTAAGGAATCAAAGAGAAACAAAGCTTCTAACTCATCAGCTTGAGCAAATAGGCTGCAATATAGCTATCCAAATATATAAGAAGATTCCTCTATGTATTAGGTGGCCAACAAATATCAGCAACAGATCTGCTTGTCCAAGCCACATTTCTCTGTCACCCGGGACCATAAAATTTCCCACATAGCAGGTGGCAGAATCTATACCGATTTCGGAGAAAGTTTATATTATATGTCAGAAAAAAACCCTTAAAATTTTGTCAATTAGAAAAGATTAGATATCCATGAACCAGTGCCCTTCCTAAAAATCCCACCAGCATCCATACTACAACAATTAGAGAAATATCCTGTCTAGTAACAATTAGCAATGCTGTGTTTTGTTTTCTAAGGTAATATCAAATCCAGTGACTTATTCAACCAGACATGACAACTCAAAAGTTGGCATGACAAGTTGTGATATGCTAACACAAGAAAGAAATAACAAATCAGAACCTTTAAATAATATTTTAGGTCTTTGGAGTTGGTGCTATTATGAAAATGACTTAGTCATGTTTTCTCTAGTTACAATTCAGATGAAAGTTTCCAGTACAATTTGTGGAAAGGAATACTCAATATTCAAATAGAAAGACCGAAAGATAGAAGAACAGAAAGTCAGACAGACAGGCAGAGAGATCTTTAGTTTGCAAAATCTGATGCAGCTCCATTGATGTTGACCCTCTAACACAAGCTGCAAGAGGAATTCTCAGATGAATGCCCATTGATTTAGAGATCCAAATATTTCTACGTTTTTAAAGCCATGGTAGTCTAATGATGGAAGAAAAACAAAGATTTCAGGAAAGGATGACATTTTTTCACAGCAGTATTTTTACTGGGAAAATTAGGCAATTACTCTATTAGACAATACAATAGAATACAGTGATGTAGAATTATCACAACAAAAGTCTAAACCAGCTCAATATCTTCACTTTTTCTTTTGCTTAGTATTTTATTATTGCTTTTTCTGGACTTGTAAACTAGTAACCATAATGCAAAGGGATTTATTACTTTTGGTACTGAACAGCAAATCACCAAATTAAGACAAGCTGCTTTCTGACATCATCAGAAACCTTACAAGGCAGGATGTGGGAAGGATATAGGGCAAGCCCTGGCAACCTTGAGGGTTCTAGGCTAGGAACATATTCAGTTTAAATATTGTTTAACTCCTCTGAAAAAATGACCTGGTGATTTTTTCACGTTTGGACACATTTATATCTCTCTGTGTAGCTTTGAGTTAGTTATACATAGATTCAAAATGGAAGCTTCACCATGTCCTCAGGTGGCAGACGTACTGATAGTTTTCATTAGTCTTAAACTTGGTAGCCTTTACTAGTCCTGTATCTTCTGTGATTCATTAACAGCCTTCATCCTTATACTGAAAGCCATCTATGAAGAGCTATCTGCCTCAGGGAATACTTACCTAACTCTCAGCATAACTAAGTTAAGGAAGTCTATAAAGAAAATTGTGAGAGTTGGGAATGAAGCTTTCTTAAACAAGTAGGAGGACATTATGGAATGAGCTATCAGAACAATCTGTATTTTTTCAGCTGCAGTGGTTTTACATCCTACTAGAAATAATTTATACATCTGTTCACAGAAATCACCCACCAGCACACAGCTAAGAAAAAACAAGCAAAACATAAGGAAGTTTTATTATTACTAGCTTAAGGTAGAATTCCCAACAAGTTTTTATTTGGCAGCTATCTGATTTATTGATTTAACACTCAGACAGATAAAGTATCAAAATCCGGATACTTATCAAAACAATAATCTGAACCCTTTGATACTAGTGCTGCTCTTCTTATATTTGAGAGTCTCAAAATCAAAATATCCAGGTTGTTTGCTCTATAAATGCACTTCAGAGAAATTAATTCCTCATTTCTCCCATTTTTTCTACAAAATTAGAGAAAATATTTTATTTTTAATGACTTCCTGTCAAAGCCTATTAGCCATAATGAGTACCTCTGTTTTTCACATCTGCAGACATGAAACTTCAGTACTTGTTGAGCTTCTGATGGGTCTCTGAAGCAAAAGTGGCACTCCATGGAGGAATTAGACTGTATTAGAATAAACATAATGAAATCATTCTTCAAAAGTGTATTAAGTTGCACAAGGCTGAGTTTGCAATAGCCTAAAATGAGAACAAAGATCTATTCAAATATGAGTGAGAGATTATTTGCAAGAGGAGGAGAAGTCTAGCTACAAGCACCAGATGCTTTAAAGCACAAATCCACGCCATTAAGCTCTGGCACAGCTGTTTCAAAATAAATAAAAAAAAGGGAAACAAGAGAAACACCCATTGAAGTCTTGTGTGATACAACCTACGAAGAAAAAAAGTAATTTGTTTGTAAACTGCTATCACATTAACAATGGAGGCCAATCGAGAAAACCTCCAGATCTGACAGGATGATTTTAAACTAAGGGAGCGGAATTGTTTATTAAGACTTTGAGTGACAGTCTAATATATTAAATCAGTTCAGAAGATTGTAAAATGCATTAGCATTAGCAATTTAATACCTCCAACAAATTTAACTGTCACTCATGAGTCCATCTGTCCTTGTTAAAGGAAAAAAAAACCTGAAGCGCCATCTTTGTCTTGATGGGCAATGAGGTTAGAAAAGGAAAAAGCCCGTCCCTGTACATTGGTGATCAGAGAACTGTGTTACATTTATCATAATTAACTTTCACAGCTGGCAGCATTTTTTGGCAAATACGTTATTTGCTCAAGCTTGTGAAAGAAGTTTTAAGAACTAATCATTGGAGCCAGGCCTTAGCGTGCAGTCGTTTCAGGGATGGATTTTAATCAATTTAGAAATGTAATTACATGCCAAATGTGTACACAGTTACTTTGATTACACACAGAAATTGGGCAGTTTCATAGTCAACTAGCTGATTGTAGGCAGTTTGGTGCAAAATACCTCATCTGAAGGAGCAGTTGTTAATAATCTGCTATAGCGATGTGTGTAGCAATGTAGCAAACTTCCCTAAAAATCAGGATCTTTAAAGGAAATATTTCCAATTTTGGGTTTTATTCAAATGGATAAATTTTCTATGCTTCATTAATTTTTTTTTTTTTTAATTTTGTCGCTATTAGCAGAGCAGAAAGCAACTTCTTAAAACTAAGCAGCAAGAAAAACTTAGTTGAAAAGCAGGTCACTCTAATATACTGTGTGATTAATTTACAGTGCAGTACTGAAAAGCATCCCAAATGTAGTTTCCATCAGACTAGAATATAAGGGTTTCTACAGAAAGAACTGTGTAGAGCTGTTTCAATTTTTGAAGAGAATTAACAAAATGCCAGACGATTGACATGAAAGGCTCAATGAATCAAATGCAGTGCTTAGCTTATTGTAATTAACATGCCTGTGTTATTCTTAGTGCTTAGATAACTACTCCATGTTTATGAAAATGTTCCTGAATCCTAATATTTGTGTGACATCCAGTATAATTAATTTCACAATTAGCGTCAATTATTTGATGGTCTCACATTTGAAATCTTCCAGATTTCCACTCAGGGAACAGCAACAATAGCCCAGTTCCTTTAGTGACCTGTGGTGGAGTACATGAGCAGCAGTGAACAGATGAAATTAATAGTTTGCTTAATAATCAGGATTGTCAGGTTCATAATGAACTCATTAACTAAAAATAAGTCACATTTGTGACTATAATTTGAAACTAATACTTTAATTGCCTTTTAGGATAAATGGTAACAACATAGCACATAAACAGAGCTAGAAAAAACAGGGATAATATTAGCTTCCTCAAGATGGTATTCACAGGTTTTTTTCTACCAGTATATTCAACCTCTCATAGAAAAATTCTATCTTGGGGGCATTTTATGGGTAAAACAGAGAAAACACAGACAAATTGAGTGGCGAAAGCAGCAGACACCTAAGAAAACAAGCAGTTCTTATTCTCACTATGTAGTAAGAAATAATGGAAGCAGTGCTTGTCTGTTCTTGCTTACTTACAAGTTTTGAGGGTAGAGAATTATCCCATCAGGCTCTGCCTAGTAGGACAGTAGATCAGAGATATCCCTAAAAACAGCTTTTACAGCTAAAAATGTTGATGAAATGTATATTTTCTTCTTTCTTTTCTACCAGTAGCTAAAAGTCAGACAGCAAATAAAACTGCTCGCTGACTGGTTTTGTTGTTTAGTTTTCTGTTAAAAGATACTTCCATATGAAGGTGTTTGAAATGACTGCTGGAACCACCGACCAGCTGATTGATGTAAGTGAACATGTGAGGAAGCTGTTTATAAAAACAAAGGCCACTGAATACAATGAGATGTGATACAATTCCTGAAATCCGAGCAACAGCCCTCACAGATTATGACAGATCAACCTGGGTCATGCTTCTCACTTTTTCCCTGCAAATTGTTCCCACTATTACCTGTAGTTCCAGTGACAGATTCTTAGTGGTGCTGTGTCAGTAATATCATGGAGTTTCCAGATGAAGAGGCCCGAGTCTTCTCCAGGGCTGCTGGTATCTCACAACTGCTCTGTCTGACAGGTTGTGAGAGACTTGGTCATGTTGGTCTCTATGGACAGGTTTCCATGCTCAATGATATCCTTCCTGTCTTGCATTACAGCAGCTCTGTGAGGAGCCTCTCCAAGCAAATCCAGCCACCCAATTTGGTATCTGTTCTCCGCTTGCTAACTAAACCCATTGTTTGAGTGCACACCAGGAGGTTGAGACTGAGTATTAAAGTGAAATAATAATAATTGCAACAACAACAGCCACCTTTTCACCTCCCTGATCTGGTTCTACATTTGTCCAAAACATTTGTCCTGAGTCAGCTGAGGGCACAGGGATGGGGCCAGGAATGGGTTCACTTCCCCTGAGGAAAACGCTCATTAGTCTTAAAAGGATAACAGGGCAACCATTGTTATTACTGAAAAGTTTAAAGCTGATTTGTTACTCAACTTTCCTGCCATTTTACACCTTGATTATTGTTCACCACTGAAAGTGCATTACGCTGATGAAAAAAAAGACATGCCATCTCCTTTGATCATTCCAATGCCTTTTGGAAGAACTGCTGTCTCCAGAATTTCTCATCTCTGATACCACTATCAATTCTTCATATTTTCTTCCCTTTTCATCGAGTAAAATGAAAAGGAAAACTGTAAACAGTGGTTTATTTGGAAACCAGAAAAACCGGAAGTATTTAGTGAAATTAACCCCTTAATCAGTTCTCTCCTCTGCTTTTATCTCTTTTCTATCTTAGAATATTGGATTCTTTCCATGTTTACCAGGGAATGTATGTAATGTCTGTTCAAATTCTGGGTAAAATTAATCTGTAAGAGAGGTATGACAATCTGGGAATAGAAAATCCTGCCTGTAACCTCCTTTTCACCATCAGATGTACAAATTAGGTCTCCTCTTTCAATTGTAATTACAGATTGTCCTTCTTTGAACTGGTGAGTTAATTTTTTCCTAAAGAAAAGAAGAAACTCAGTTTTAGCCCTTATTGTAAAACTGCCATACATTACGAAAGATGTACACTTCCAACATGTTTTTTGTTTTTTTTTCTCAGAACTGTACCATTAAGAGGCAGCTTAGAGAAATGATGACTTTTTATAACTTGATATTGAAGCTGTGCAGATCTTCTGCAAAATGTAGATTTACAGACTTGAATAATTCATTTAATCTGTGAAACATGATTGAAACCATGTTTAGAAAGAGCTGCCTTGGGCCTCCAAGGCCAAAAGGGAAAGTATTACATTTGAATCAGTTTGATTTTCTACTTCCTTGAAACACAAAGTGTCAGCATGAGTGCAGAGATAATAGCAAACCCTCACAGGGGGTTTGTCAGGATAAAGCCAGGAAGATTGTGAGGTACTTTGATAGTACAGTAATAGGGGTCAAATAAATGCCTAAGGTAGAAGGTACATCCAGAGCAGGATATGCTTTTAATTTTATTTTTTTTAACTATGCAGCATTTATGGAGGGGTGGTGAAATTTCAGGTGGTTGCTTGAGTAGTTGTATTCCAGTTGCAGAGGCTGAGCACAATGCCTCTAACAAACATTCTACAGCTTTGCTGTTAATAATGAACTAGAAAACGAAACAAAATCATCTCCTTCCTCCAAAATCCAAACAAAATTTTGTATCAGGGGGATTTTCCAGGATTATACATATATAATTGTGAACCATGACATTCTTTCCCTCAAACTCCTTTTCCCCTTCTGCAGTTTTTAATTCCAGACATGGTCACATCCGAATAGCTGAACTTCTCTGCACTGCTCCAGTCCATAAGATTCAGTCATTCTCAAATTAACAAACTGGTGTTTGGTAACAAAAATATTGAGTTTTATAGAAGTGCTGAGCATATTCCTCTTATTATATTCCTCTTATAACACATCACATTCAATTTGCTTATTCCAGAAGGTAGAAGAAATTGAATGTGCAGTGTAATTTAGTCAGGCTTTGGAAAGTGAATATTTAAGTTGCACTCAACTGTTGTTACTTTTTTTTAAGACATGTTAAAATATCAAAAAGCAGCACAAGAACACACTGTTTGTGTTCAGCAAGCAAGTCTTAAAATATAAATAAATAAAGTGTGCTTCATGTGCATGGCAACATATATTTTCCTGGCTAGCTGATCAGTATAAATCTATTAATCCAAGGAGAACTGGTGTGCTATGAAGGTTTTCCCTGGTAAGAGATGATATTTTATTTATTTTTTCTTTTTAATAAAGAAGACAACCAGAGCAACTTTGGTTCCAAATGATCAATCCTTGGCTGGGTTTGTACTGTTTTTGAGTAGCTTTTGTTCTCCTTAAATATATCAGGTGCCTTAAAGAAGGTGAAGTGATATTCAAATAATCTCTAAATTCCTCATTACCAACATAGTGCAATCCATCATGTTAAATGAGTGCTGAATGTTTCTGCACCCTGAACATTCACAGTCAGTAAGGTCTGGGAGACACTCCTAAATAAGAAAAAGAGAAATTCAAATTACCAGTAGTGCACAATATGTGGAGGCACTGAAAAATAGTTTTATGGCTATTCCATCAGTGTATGAAACCCTCAGAAAATATGTAAATTTGGCTATTTTAAACAGAAGCTGTGTTTATAACCATCCAATATCAGCGTACTACAGAGCTATGAAATGTATTTGAAATATGGAATTCCATCATGTGATGGAATTGAGCAACTCACAATATTTACTACTTTTCTCCACTGGATTCAGTATTACATTCTCAGAGGGGATCAGGGGTGGGACAGGGTGCTGAATTAACATTGTTCAGTGATACCCTAAAGGCAGAAAGTGCAGTTGTTGTTTTTGTATTGCTGTGTGTCTTCACTTTAAGCAGTGGAAAAGGCACCCAGTGCTTAAGACGTACACTTAGGGAATATTTTAACAACCTGAATAAATGATACAAAAAAAATTCAGTCATCACTTCTCCACCTGTGAGGCAGCATGCCAGTGTCTGATATTCAACAGTGAATATTTCCTACCAATTTGATATCAAGTCAAATCCCTTTGCTAGTTAAATGTTTTTGTGGTTGGTTTTGCTTAGATGAAAAAAGATCTTGTTGAAATAATTTCAAGGAAAGAACTTCCAGTCCAGAAGCTGGTCCACTCTAATACACACTGCAGGAATCTTCCAAAAAGAGCAGGTCCATCCTCAGAATCCTTCACATTAAGAAAGACCTCTCACAAGTATAGCTGGGTTTTTAGCAGCTCTTCCCAGCACCTCTATTTTGAACTGCAGCATTGCTGACAAAACCTGTGAATTTTTCTGAGGCTGTTTATTCCTTCTCATGTGCAAAGTCCATAGTGTAACAGCTTTTTTCTCAAGATCAGCATGATCTTTAACCAGTATTATTGTTCTAAAAGCTAAGTGTTCTTCCTGATGTGGGGCTTTATAAAATTATTCCAGTTAGATTCTGATAGCAGTAAATAGCACTGTTTTAGTCATATATATATATATATATCTTTTTTTGTTATTTCCTAAAATATGACTTACAGGCAACCACAGACATGAAAATCTAGCAATGCAAACAGATATTATGGATTTACTTCAGTGGTTTGAAATATATCAGCCTACGTTAATTCCCACACCCCTTTCCAGTCCATTAAATACTCTATTTTTTAATTGAAGTTATAATATTTATTTGCTCATTCTCACCTGTTTTGGTATGCTACATTTCTTCAGTAATTTCTCTAGTGATTTGTGCTTGAATTAGTTTATTCCTTCCATTATCTCTGATTTAATTGTCCCCTATCATATAGAAAAGGCTGCATGCCAATTTCAAGTTGATATTGCATAATTTAGATTCAACTTTGTTTTGGAAGTTTCACAAGCAATGAGATTTTCAATGTTTTACAGAAAATAATAACTGTGCTATCATATCAAAGAAGCTGCCATCAATAAACATGAGACCACAGTATTCAAAGAGCAAACTTTCATTACAGCAGGTTAGAATTTACTTCTGTCAAAAAGGAATTTATTCTTTTTCTGTTAAATATATATTCCCAGCATATTAGAGCAATATTTTTATATATGTTTCAATATCTTTTAATATATAAATGGCTGAAATATTTGCTTGTTGAAAAGTGGCTCCAACCTTAATATGATTGGGCTTTGGTTCTAAATCTCTGCTTAATAACAGTCACTGAAGAGAGGAGACCTGGGTCTATACATTTTCATTTCTCTGATTCTAATTTTTCCATGAATCATGTGAGATGACTTAACTCATAAGCTTTAAGTTGATATTTTAAATACATTGTTTGTTGCAATATTAAATCAACTAGGATCAGGACACACTACATTTTGTCAGGTTTTTATTATGCCAGTGGTGTACAAAAGTTACATTGAGCTCCACTATTAAATAGAAGTTTGTGAATTCCCCAGGACAAGGCTCACCTCTTGTGATAAAGAGAAAAAGTTAAGGGTGTTGTGTTGTCTCAAGCCAGCTGTGCCATGTAAGGAATGTCAATGAGATGAGAATGAATCTGCAATCTGACCACACCTGGCTGCAGTTTTCACCCCTTGGTCCTGCTAGAGAGAACTCTCATTAAAACCAGCCATACAAACAGATACCCATTGCATAACCAGAGCAGGGTGGAGTAAGCACTTCTGCATGGGCATTCAGAGGTTAAGATTTTCTAGAAAAACCTGTGCTCTTACAAAGGTCATCTTTGCTTTATGACAGTTCTAAAAATCAAACCACAATTCACTTACTATAGTGAAGTAAATGATTTTCAGTACTTAGAAAAGAAACAGGAATATCCTCTCCCTCTCAGTGCAGTTACTGACAGTCTCCATGAATATGGCCTGTGGGCTGACTGGATCAAATACAGTAGCACTTTGCAGTCTCAGTAAAGAATTTGAACTTCTAATAAATTCTGCTGTTTGAAATGTATTGCAGAGTTTAAAACTCCTGGATGTTGTTTAAATCAAGGGCATTTATGCAGATTTCAGTAAAGCCTGGGATGAGACTATAATATTCCCATTAGAGGATGATGTTACAATGAATAGACTTAAAAAGAGAAGGTGATTAATTTAAAAAGCAACTGGAAGAAGTCACGTCATGTAGATACACACATCTACACTGGAATGTTAAGTTTCCTGTGTTTTGACACCCTTTCTAACACAAAACTAAATAAATCCCCGTATTTCAATAATATGTGTAAATCCAGTAACATTGTAATTCCAAACTGACAGATCAGTATGAGGCTAAAATAAAATAATAGCAATAACTTTAAAAGGGAGACATTATGGAATTATACCAAATCCAGAGGGTAGGTATCATGTTAAGGTAAAGTCTCTGGGCTTGCTTCACCAAAGAGATAGCAAGCAGAATTTCTGACAATTTTGAATTTCAATGCAAGAACATTGAAACATATTCTTATTTGTCATGTGGAGAAACAGATAGATGCCGAATTTTTCCAGCAATAATTAACGTAGGCCAGATAGCCTCATTAAAAAGCATAAGGAGCTTGGAGGAGTAAACCTCACAGAGGATCTGTTTGCAGACTTCTTTCTAATCCATCTGTCAGAAGTCAAGATTGGACCCTTGAGTCTGTCCATGAAATTAAAAAGTCCTGCAGATGATCCAGGCCTTTCTGATGCTGCTCTTGCCAATACAGGCTCCCCCTTGTTCGCTCAGGATGGCTCAAGTGTATCTCCTCTTGATTACTGATAGAGAATTGCCAAGGTGAAAAGTCATCTGGAAAAGGCACTATAGCCTGCAGTCATAATCTGTTCTCAGAGATTTCCATCAGTTTCATGGGCTCCCAAATGCTTCATTTTCCTGACACAATTCTACTTACGGAATGCAAACAACACCAGTAAAGTATCCTGATAATGAACAAAGATAAATATGATTTATGATTTTTCTGGACAAGTAAATTCCAAAGGTTTTTTATTTGACAGAGTGACCTTCCAGCTGCTGTTTCAACCTGTAAAAGGGAGATTGCAGTTCAGGTATTTTACTGTGGTTACCATGGCTGTAGGTCAGCACAAGAAAAGCAATATCTCAGACAAAAAAAAAACCCAAAACCACATAGTGCCTTAAAGTTCAAATCCCAAACCATCAAAATTTTGCTTCCAAATAATGTGATTTGAAAGCTTCTGATTAGTAAATATTTATTTATATACTGCTTAAAATTTTAGGTTATAAACCAAGCCAAGAAAACAAAACAAAACAAAAAACCAACCAAACAAAAACCCCACACACAAAAACAAACAAGCAAACAAAACCAACCAACCAAACAAAAAAACACCAAAATCCCCAAACAGCCATACTGTGTATTCAGGCATTTACATAAATACGTGGTCTGTTCACTTTCAGGAGGTCTTAAGATCCAGGCTGGGTGTTTCAGAGAACTTTTTTAGTTCAAACAGAAGTGTTGAGATACAGATCTGAGTGATAGAGGTTTCTTCAATCTTAAAATTTACAAATCTGAAAAAATATATGTGGAATGGTATAAAGCATTATTGTGCTTTGGTAACACAGCAGTCCCTTTGAAGTGCCTGTGTGTAAGTATGTATGTAATGCCTAAGCTAGAAGGCAAGGGAGAAATCATTTTGGTAAATCAGGGAGACCACAGGAAAAGGCAGGAGTGTCACATTAATACTCAATGAATATGTCAGTGGAGGTTATGAACCAGAAGTTCAGGGAAAAAGCTATCAAAACAATCCCCAAAGCAATGAGTATTTGAAACCACAATGTTGCTGCTACAGAAAAAAACCTACACAACAAAACCTCACAGAAAACCAAGAATGGGAAGACCTTTGGAAGAGAGACTGAAAACGAAAGATTTTTGATAAGTCCTATAGTGTATATATATTTTGAGTTTAAAATTTAACTTACCTCCATTAATGTGTGCTGCTTTGTAATAATACAATATTTGGTTAATGCAATATTTTTTCCTTACCACAGAGACAATTGTAGGGGTTTGTTCTTGTTCTGTAAGCGAGTGCTTTCATGAGATAGATTTTGTGTGGAGCTGTAAAGTGATTTATGTCTGTAAGCAAAGTCAGGAGAAAGTCATAGATTTTAGTATTCTCTAGTACTTTCTTTAACTTGAGCAGTACTTTCTGTCCTGTTTCTTTGATGTACTGGATGCTCAATATCTCTAGCAATATAAATCCTTGCTTCAATCTTATTTACATAGACAGAAGTTATGTAGTGACAAGGTCCCTTCAAGGCTTGAATGGTTTGTTAATAACATGTACTAAATAGCATCTGGTATCAATCTTGTCCTACAGACATGCCTGTAGTGATTTAAAGCTTTCATTCTTTGAATTCAAAATCTAATTTTTGATGCACTTTCTGTCAGCTGTCTTCACAGCTTTTAAATGAGATTCTGTCATCTTGACATATTCACAGTTATATTGAAATTTAACTAGAAAAAAATGAAATAAAAACTTCTCGTGTCTAAATATAATGCCTATTCATGCTCTTATATATGCTTAGGGTTATTTGCTTTCAGTTATTTACTAATGTAGAGATCAGTTGTATTTTATTTTACTGGATGGTAAACCAAAATGTTTGATTTGGACATGATTGCTTAATTGTTTTCCAAGGTACTACTATTAAGTAAAAAACAGGCATACACCTTAATTTTTAGATGAGCTTACTTATGAAGCACTCAATTTACA
Organism: Heliangelus exortis; assembly: GCF_036169615.1. NCBI lineage: Eukaryota > Metazoa > Chordata > Aves > Apodiformes > Trochilidae > Heliangelus > Heliangelus exortis. Next base: position 5,653,114 of record NC_092434.1, read on the forward strand.
GTTTACCTGCAAAGCCACACAGCAAATTGCTCCATGAATGCCTCCACACTTCCTTTGTTTCTTCACTCATCTGCAAAACCCACATGTGTAAAAGCAGAGACAGAATAGTGTAACTATCATTATGGGATGCCTGTAGGTAGTTGTGTTTCAAACTAATACCTTTCTCCTCGCTAGCAGTATTGGACCAGCCATTTAAAAATCAATTTAATATTTAATGAAGACCACTAACTAGCATCAGTTTGGTAAACTCATGAGATATGGAGCGTATTGGTATTAACTCTTTCAACCTGTGCAGAAGTTGGGTGTTAAAAATAATCTATATAGGCATAAATAAACCACTATGAAGACATCTTTGGTAATGATGATGAATGTTTTTAGTTTTCTATCACTAAGCCGTGCACATATTTCTTAGACTAAACTGCAGCTTTGACTACACTTAAGGCCAGTTTCAAGGAAAAACAAACACAGCTTTTAGGTAGTGTTCAGACTTTAGGGAAGGTAAAAAAAAAAACAGTTCCCAGGTAAACTAAATTAACTAGCAGTTGTGCAACCCAGCTTACAAGTGTAAGGAAAGACATACCTGTTTCTTAGTATCTTTATCCACACCTAGGTAAAACCTGACAGGGTATAAATTGGAAGAAGAGTCAGTGATGTGATTCTCTCTTCCTTCTTTAGTTGCCTTCTGTGTCTTTTGTCCAGATTGATATGTCCAGAAATTACAACTTTTGACAGCTGAGCTCTCTGTGGTGACACTGGGAGGAAGCCTGGGAGGTTTATGGTGGTCCTTCAGTTAGGAGCATAAGCAGGTTTGACCAAATGAGTCAACCTTGCCAGTTGAGCTGTCACAAGTGATGAAGGTACTCTGACAAAGGGCTTCAGTGTAGTGGCAGTGGTAGTGCCCAGTAGCAGGCAATAGGACAAGAAGAAATGACCTCAAGTTGTGCCAGGGGAAGCTTATTTTGGATATTAGAAAAAATTTATCTACTGAAGGAGTTGTCAGGAACTGGCACAGGTTTCCCAGGGAAGATGTTGAGTCACCATCCATAGAGGAATTTAAAAGACAGGTAGATGTATTGCTTAGGGACATGGTTTGGTGGTGGACTTCACAGTGGGCTGGGTTACAGGTGAGAGCTGATCCCAGAGGTATTTTCAACTGAAACAATTCTATGGTGCCATGAGATATAAAGGTTTTTCCCCTCCTAAGCTGTCCTGTCTACTTTCTTTCATCTGACTATGAAGCTTCAACAGTAACCGTGTCTTTTATTTTGTTGTGAATTTAAATTCTTTCTTTTCTGGTTTTCATTTCAAACACAGGCACCTTCTTTTAACCAGGGCTGGTCCATAAAGAAGGTTTTGAAGATTCTGTGTCTTCTTACTAAAATGTTGAAGTGCAGGTAGAAAATGTGCTTTGTTTTTGAGGAAGCGATAAAGTTATAATATAGAGATTAGCTGCTCAGTAAGAAAGGAGATGCTGAATATTTCTCATCTCTCATCAATTCAATATCAATTGTTATCTCTTCAGTATCAATTTTCCTGCACTTTCCATTTTATGTGTAATTACTATTCATCATGGTTATGAAGTATGAATTATGAATTATTCATGAATTAATGAATAGCTTCAAATTTGAAACTTAACATCCAGAATGCATTCTGTGTTGCTCATTTGCAAGTATTCCTCTGGATTTCATATTAGTGTTTGTCTCCTGATTGTCACACTGATGTCTTGCTGTTCTTGGCTTTTTCCTTTATATGGTTCAACACAGGATCCTGAAAAGATCCCAAGAAAGGATCATGAAAGCTTCTGCAGGAACGCTGCATTCCTTAGTGATGAGGGTTAGATTTGTTTTGGACACACTTATAAAATAAAACAGGAAGAAGAGTTCACGAACCTTGACTCACCAAAAAATGGGAATAATTTTCCAGCTGGTATTCCTTTTCACATTTATTTCCATTCAGGATATGCTAGTGAAGAGGAAAACAATTAGGTTTTTACTGTATTTTATCTGGGGGGAAAAGAATGGAAAGTTCAGATTTGATGGAGTATTCAGATTTTATTCAAGCACATGTGAATTATTCAGGTCCTGCAGTCTACATCTCAGATTCCCTCAGTGTGCATATTAGAGCCATTTCCTTGGTTTATTTTGCTCAGACAGAATATAGTGATGAAGATTAATTTATCTAAGTACTTAAATGTGTTTTAGGTAATGCTCACGACAAGCCAAGCATCATTACAATCTCCAGAGTCTTATCATTAACTACTTTTCTCATGGAGCTGAGTTTACCATTATCAGCTGGCAAAATTCAGTTAAGCTGAATAAACCAAATACATTTGTCCAATTTTGGATCAATAGCTCTTGTTTTGTTCGTTAGCCCGATGGGCATTAATACTTAATCATCTTTAATCAGGAAAGGGTACAATAACTCTCATTTGTCTTTAAACAAAAGAACATTCATTATTGGATGTAAAGTTTGTTAGATTTTCCTTCAACAGTGTATTCCTAAGGGAAGGCATGTAGCAAGAAACATTATTTCAGCAGTTTTACAATTGTGCATCCTTGGTTTTAATTGCCACAATACACCATTTACAGTACTTGAATTTATCATGCTTAAAGCTGAGGCACTGTGTTTCTAAGTTCTAGACATTTAAATTTATAAACTTCACTTTCTGACTGTCTCTTGTGTAATAAGTAAATTTATTAACTAGGACCAGCTTTGGTTAATTTTCACTTAGTTTTCTTTAAAAAAGTACAAACTTGTACAGACAATTTTAGTAGTGGCAATTATGACCATTTTTGATTACTATGAACTTGTATGAGCCTTTTTTTCAGTATAAAAATGAAATGAAAGCCCTAAGGGATGCACATCTAATATTCAAGATTTTATCACTTTAAAGACTTACTGCAAATTGTGTAAAAGCAAACTCTGCACCTTCTCAAGGCACAGACTTTTAATCATTTTTATATTTCTTTTATGAAGAGATTTTCTTTGCATCTAAAATGATCTGAAAGTGTCTTCAGGATCAAAATGGCTTACTTTTTGCTTCTCTTTCATAACTATTTCTAATACTGTGTTCTTTTTTTTTTTTTTTTTTTTTTTTTTTTTTTTTTTTTTAATACCATATTAACTGCAGTTTTACAGGACCCAAGACTTTTAGGCTCCTTAAGCAGTAACTCTATGTGGCAAAGACAGACTTAGTCAAAAATTCTTGTTCTGCTTCCCATCTTAAGGTCCTTGCAGGGAACTGTTTTGACACAGGTGCCACATAAGAAATTTCCTTTCTCTGGGAAAGAAGACCCCACAGAATATTTTAATTTTTAGTAAATCTGCCAGAAAAAGAGAGGAATTAAAGCTACACATTTGTCACTCCTGATCAAGTCACTGAGCTTGTGGATTGTGTTATACCTGGCTCTTTCTTCATCTTTAAATGTTATTTAAAACTTTAGTCCTCGTGTTGCATATTATGGTGATCTGCTGATAAAACTGCTAGAATTACAACAACAGTCAATTCCCTGGCATATTCTACAACACATTTTATTTTTACTTACACAGTATTTGTTCTGAGAACAAAGTTCTGTATTAGTCTATTGCAGGAAGTAATTCTAAGTATAAATGGCTTTTTTAAAGATGTAGCATCATCTTCCTTTCATTGCCTGCCATGCTAATAGGAGAACAGCAGATGCTCAGGCAAGATTCAATTCACCTTAATTCATTCAAGCTTAATTAGCAGCTGGGAGGCATCTGGCAAATAAACATGAAAGTGGTGACAGCCTGAGTTAAAGGGAAAAAGTAAAAGGCTTTTGTTCATTACCACATGTTCTTGGTTGTGAGTATTATGTACTCAAGGCAAAATCATTTTTAGACTCCTTTTTTTTGTAAAGGATGGAATACCTCATACCAGCATCTTCATTCCCTGTATTTTTGCACAGGCAAGAAATGCAAAAATGAGAGCAGTTTCTCTATGAGATGTTGCTGTGCAGGTAAACGTTTGTACCAGCACAGCTTAAATATATGGCCCAAGCTTGTATAAACAGAAGAGAGTAGTTTCTTCAAGGATTAGGTAGGCAAAATGGACCCCTTGAGATGTAATTAGGAATTATTTACAACCCTAAATAATGATCATGCAGTATCTTGCACAAAGCAAAATAAGCAAAGCCAATTCTGAAGAGATCCCTGCTGCCATTAAATATGTGACTAACTAGCAAAATGAGGAGCATAACTATAAGAAATGTGCAATGCCTTTGCAGTAGCATTAGTTCCAATGCTCTTGCCTACATAAATTCCATATCTTTGTATTAGTTGTTGCTGAGTAAGTTATGAAACTAGCAGGCTTTTTGAAAGTAGAACTATTTAAAACATAGGATTCTCTGTGTTCACTGTCAAAGTAAGATTTTTGGACAATAATGAACAAAAGATACATGTCAAGATTATACAGCAGTAAATGTGAATCAAAGCTAAGTATTAGTTCCTAATGTAGCCCAGAACAAGGCTTTGGCAGCTGACAGAAAGAAAGAGAACTACATACTAGCTGTGGCTTCAATTTCCCAAACTAATCTGTATTATATAAGGATTTAAAAATGAATCCTTGCTTCTTCTGATTTATGTAAAACCAAACACAACGTCTTCAGTCTCTCAAGCATCTTCTATCAAAATCTCAGACTTGTATGAGAGATGACACTTTATGGCTCACCTGGACACAGGTTGTCCTGTAACCAGGTCAATGCAATGCTACCGTTTTTGTGAAAGGAAATTATCTGAACCCTGCAAAAGCAGGTAAAAGAGTTTGAGTATCACTGATGGCAGCATTGTAGGTATGGCTTGGAAGACCACTGAAAGGTGACAAACCATGATTTAAGAAAACTGTATAACTGCATGAAATGGCAATAAACTACTTGCTTGCTGCTCTCAGTATTTTCAGGTTTTGTTACCTTCTTCATAAAAAAATATTCCAAGATTGACTTAAGCACAGAAGGTTGAAAAGCAAGAGCTGCAGCCCTTGTGCCATCTCTGGTTTGTACTACTGTGTTCACTGTTACACAAACATGTACAGCAGTTTTGAAGATAAACGTGGCTTTCTTCTTTCTTCTTTCTTCTTTAACATGTCCAGGGTAGCTGTCCCATTCAAAAGCAGTGCTGTTTTCTACTGTGTCAGATAGTTAAAGGCATTGAGGGCTTCCCCTGGATTCAGTTTTTTTGTTTATTGTTTTTCCAGGATGGACTGTAATAACCATCTGTGTTTCAGAGGAGTTTTAACTTCACTTGAAGAGTAAAAGCAGAAGCCTAAATTAATGCATTAGGCTGAAAACGCATTCAAGACAGATTTGACAGAGGTAAGATTTTATAAGATTTTATACTGGACATTTTATTAGTGTTTATTGGCTCACAGTAATTTGATAGTTGAGCCACAGCCACGTTCTATCAATGGCAATAGAATCAGGGCAAAGCAGATGTATGATGAGTATTCCCCCTGAGCATGATGACCCTCAATGAAGAGCTGAGTACATGGGTGCCATCCTTGCCAACACAGGGACAACAGCACCACATGGCTGACACTGTGTTGCCTCCTTGGTGGCAAAGACTTGGAAAGGACAGTGAGTTCATAACGCGAAGTCTCAAACTGAAATTAATCTGAAATACTCCTCAACCCATTTCCCTCCTATTTGCATTTATACTTCTGCAAGTAGTAATCGCTTAAAAATACACTGATTAAAGTGACAATTTCATTTAGGCACCAGCCAGCAAAGTGATTCTGTTGGCTTGGGTTGGGCTTCTAATGTAGGACTTCTGTTCATGCAGACCCAAAGGCTGTGTTGGGGATTGATGTTATGTGCTTTGCCCTCTTCTTATAGAAGCTAAAAGCAGAGTTCTCAGCTACTTCAGAGGTGCAGAATCAGGCTAACAGTCAATTTTGATGTAACTATTTTGTGAGCATAGCAGATGCTGATTGATTAATTATTTATAATGGCACATTCTGGATTATGAATACAGATAAAAACTCAGCAGAAGCTATTGAAAATGGAGTCTATCTTTTTTATGAAGTACCTGGGGATATTGCATTTTCTAGAAGTAAATCTCAGTATTAAAGCCATTTCCATAAGTTTTTAATGTTAAGCCTCTTTAACTCAACAATGAAAACACTTAGCTTCACAGTTTGGCAGACAAGTGTATTAGCAAATGTCATAGAAGGACTATGTCATGCCAGTAACTCATTCTCCCTTGAAAAATTATCCAGCAAAGTCCTTATGATTTATGAGAGGAACTGAACCAAAATTTGCTATCAAGTAAGTGTAATCATTTGGTGTAATCATTTTTACCCCAATTTTGTTTCGCAGAGACATGCCAGTGTATTTTTCATCATATTTTGTTCTGTGCTATGTATAAGGAGCTTGTTGTGAGTTTTTGAAGCTGGATCTATAGAGGATTGACTAATTATATACTTCTAACCTCATTTTAATCTTGAGGATCTATATTGGAAGTAACTTACAGTCTTTGAATTTATAACAGTGAACAAAGACATCACTGGCTTAGACTGGCAAGTAAGTTTTGATGGGGTTTTAGATGTCTCATGTGATTCTCTAGTTTTTTACTGAGCCAATGTATGAAGTGGCTGTTACTAAATGTGTTATTCTTGCTCTTAGGTTTGGGATTTATTTAATGTTTTAGTGAGCCATTGCAGTCCACTACCCTGGCATAAAACTGCACAGGCCTCTCTCAACAAAGAAATTTTCTGACAAAGTAAATTAGTGTTGCCTCAGGAAGCACTGCTATTATTTACTGGGTATAATATCATATTATGCAAATATTCCACTAAAAGAAGTAGGCCTGGTAGATTAGAACAGAATTTAATGCCAGTACAGTTGGACAATGTGGGTCTGATTACATTAAGCACAGGGTTCAAGGTCTTCTTCTATGCTGGTGATTTAAGAAATCATCTAGTATTGTGTATACCATGATCCAATGTGAAGCCCAGGTTCTTCTTTGGGGGAATATGAATATTTTAACTTAACATCACGTTTTATTAGTACTGTTATTAAGTAAAGTTCATGCACTTGGGGTATTTGAGTCAAAAAACCCAATAAAAGCAATTGAAATAAAAATGACCCCTGAAAGTCAGTCTCAGCAAACCTTTCTGGAATCTTTTTTCTTGTGACTTCCTGTCGCAAGCATTTCAGCAAATTAATTATTTGCCTGATTAATAAATTACCTAAAAGATGGGACAGTACACTTTTCTCCCAAGCCTTGTCCACCCAAACACCCCTTGGCAATAGAGAAGCAGACCCCTCCCCAGTGCACGAACTCACCTTCAGTGGAACTATGCAAGTTTACATCAGCTAAAAATCTTAATAGTCTGGGCTGCACCAAAAAGGGAAGAATTAGGCGTTACCTGAATGGTAGAACTATGGTGAGGAGAGCTGGCATTATCAGAAAAAGTCAATGCTCCAGAGAAGAAGGCCACCTCCATCAATTCCTGGTCTGAGAAAAGCATGAGGCTAATAAGCAAAGTAGTGAATGTCTTTAACAACTATAGATTAGAGAGTAAAAGTGGATCTAAAAATCTTACCCTTTCAAGGAGATGCTCAATACCTATCCAGTGACGAGACAGCAGTGATTAAACCAATGATTACACTAAAATGGCACTGCCACTTAGAAACAGACCTGTACATTGTGGAGGTTAAAGGAAGGGCAGTAAGGAGCAAGCATGAAGAAGGTTCGTGCTAAAGGGCAACAACAGCAGGGGAGCTGGGGAGGAGGCTTGGCTTTTTTACACCAGCAAGAGAGAGTGCTACACATAAAGGGTTTGAAATTAAATTGACAGCCAGTAAGACAGAGATACAATTAGGAGGAGGGGGGGGAAGAAGTTTGGTCATAAACTGAAAGCAACTTGAGCCTCCCTGAAAATTGTAACAGGCAAATTTAAGGCCTTGCTTCCTAAGCATAGTCATCAAAGAATACAGTGTGATGTATAGACAGTGTTTGTCGTAAACTGAGTAATTAGAATAGTGTATAGTCTACCATATGTGTAAATATATGCATGAAAAATGAAGACACTGTTAGTTTTTAAGCAAGGCATTAGATGTATGTTGACTTTTATGTACTTAAATTCCATTCTCACTGTGTTTTATTTAGTTTCTGCAGAATGAAGTGTTACTTTTTGGATAAACTTTTCAGCATTATATCATTAAGGCAGTTGAATAATAAAGAAGGAAGATTTGTTCCTAAGGAGTTTTATTTTATTTTTTTTCATACTAAGGGACTCTAAATGCCAGAGTGGAGATGGCCTATAAATCTAATTGCCAAAGCTACTACTGAAGTAAGAATGGTATTTAGATGGGATTTGTTCTAATACTATGTACAGTAGAAGGCAAAGAGAGTTTAATTCATTGTGGTGATCCTGGTGGGAAATAAAAACACATAGGTTCATAGGATTACTCTGTTTTTAAGAGGGAGGCAGAAAAAAGGGAAATTACATCTAAATCAGTTATTTTGGAAATTGATAGCCTCAAAATGGCAACCTCTTTGAAAAGTCTGATCCAGCTCCTACCAATGTCAGTGGGAAGCTCTTCAGTGGCTCCACAGACTTTGTGGGAAGGAAACTGTGGAAACATCTGTAAAAAGATTTTGTTCTCCTCTTTTGTAAACTTGAAGGCAGAGTAATTGCTCATCCTTTTTGTCTCTAGAACACCTTCCTTGGGTCATATTTTCCAGCTGCCTCAAATATGTAAGAGGTCTAGTATCAGTAGGCTTCAACTCAGCTCCAGGCTTGGTCCTAGTTTGTAATGGCCCTTTTTGGCTTTTCCTGACAGAACAGATGAGGTAGCTGATTCTTTCCTCCTAAGGAAGTTATTTTTCTGAGCACTATGTACAACGAGTGGGCACACTGAATCCACTCATCCTTGCATGCTGAAAGTCAGATGTGCTCAAGCACACAGCTGAATCATGTACATTATATAAAATTGAATACCCTGTAGAAAACTTAAGATCTCTACATTGTTAGTCATGAAATTGCCCTGTATCTCCCACTACAGATACCACTGCAGCATTTGTACATTTGTTATATCCTGGTTGTCTGAGATTTTTCATGTGGAAAGCTTTCCAGTTGAAAGATACAGTGCTGCCAAAAAGCATTCTTAATGAAAAATGCCAGTTCCAATAGCAAAAAAATAAAAATCAATCATTTAAAAACATTGGAAGATTTTTTTCTTTCTTTTGGTTCAGTTTTTAAGAAAAATGAAAACGAAAAATGACAATGAAGTCTTGCACAGTTATCCACATCCTTGGCACTGTAGAAAACACACTGCCTCCTAGGTAGACTTGCCCTTTTTCCTGGGAAAGGGAAGAGATTTTTCTCGGGGATGCAACTGACACTGATGGTTTTCCTCCAGTCACTGTCAAAACTGTGACTTACAGCCATTTGGCCTATAAGCAGAGACATCTACTTGCCAAAAATAAACAAATAAATGGCATTTGAATAGGAAATGTGCCCACCCATATCCTCTGGGTTCAGAGCTTTCACAGATGTGTTGCCCAGGGAATTTATATTCATGAATGATTGTATGAATATATTTGGCATTTAGAAAATAATTTTCTGCTTGAAACCCCCTACCAAACAGCAGCTGGTGAATACACAGCATTCCAGGTTGGAAAAACTCCCTTTTATGAATTGGGAAACTGAGGAGCAGGAAGGTCTTAATGGCTTTTTCAGGTCCTCACTGTGAAGATCAGTGGTGAATCTCTAAGGTTTTTTTTTAAACCCTATTCTAAACCAAAACTGGGAGACAATGCTGCTTCTTATGCCCAAAGTGCTCGATAAGCAGCAATGAATTAAGAATACAGACTTGCACTTTAAAGCTACTGAATAGAGAAGCTTAAAAAGCAATTCTAAACTTAACTGAGGGTGATAACTAGTGTAGGGATCTGATAGCATAGAAATTATCTCTGTTAGCTGGTCCATCAGCTAAACATTTCTGTATTAGTTATGTCGATGTCTGGTTCAAAGGAGTAAGAAGGACTGAATTCTGTTTTGCAGCCTCAGCACTCTTGAATATGGAGGAAGGTTTGACACTGAGATCTTTATATTTCCTGTTGTTTTCCACCTGTGTAGGAGAGCAGACAGTGTGCTCTAGAGGCTTTTTAAACTGGCTGTGAACTGCTATGGACTACATGCTTGGTTTAATCTGTATCTGCAAAATGTCCTGATTTCAAATGGCATGGAAGAAAACTGCGAAGGTGCCAAGAGAGGTGACTTATTAAAGTTTATGAGAAATTAAAATCCTGTGGGCCTTTCTGGAGGGTTAAATGGCCAAAAGGTGACCTTTCCTGTGAGAGGGCATGGAGCTGAGATATACACCTTGCAGTTCTTGTACTAAGCCTAAAGAAAAGCAGCTTTAAGGTGCTTTTAGTTACTTGTCTATGAGGGGTCTACATACCCCTTGATGAGTAGCAAGATTTAAAAGAGATCATTAATTTACCCTCTTCCTCTGGCCTTGGTGCCCCAGCACAAACTGTCCTTGAGACACAGCAAATCATCCCATGCCTTTTTTCTTTCTCTTCTTTTTTCCTTTTTTTCCTTTTCTTTCTTTTGTAAGTTCAATGCCACAAACATTATCTTAAGCACTTTCAAGTTTTAAGTAATGCAAAGAGGAGAAATAGCAATGGGAATATTTCAAGGGGATTCTCATCCAATATAAAGGCAATAGCAGAAGATGCTGATGTGTAAACTCTGACCAAGAGGTAAAAGAGACAGAAAGAAAAGAGCAAAGAAGGAAAAAGAAAGAAAACTGCAAAAAAGATTTTACTATATCAGAAGACAAAGAATGTCTTTGTAATTTCAGACAACTTTTACTCTGGTTTAGTGAGAGGCAGGTTCATGCAAAACTGAAGCAACACAGGAATAATATTTGTTACTATGCAAAACCAACACTGGTCGTCTGAGAAGAAAGAGTAAAACTAAAAGAGGGCAAGTAATAGCATTTCATATTTCCAGGCTGTCAGGAATTGCCCTTTGATCAGTTTTATCAAAAGCTGCACTGATTGTCTTCAACTAGGGCTGGTTTGGAAAATATTAACCCTCCAGGTTTCTGCTTTGTTTTCTACTCAATCTACAGGCAGTGTAACAAGAGGGTCATTGGTCCTCTGTGTAGGTAGCATTTTGCACCCAGATCCTATGAAATGGTGGATTTACTCAAGGTGTTCCCATTCAGGGATTCTTAGCACTTTTCTTAAAGCTTAGGAAACATGGTTTCAAAATGTTGATCAAATCCATCCCTTTCAAGGTATTGAAATGAAATGGCCAACTGACTTCTACCTTTACAAGTTTTAGTTAAGAATAAAAACACACTTTGATTGATTATGTGCTGTTTGTAGTACTGTTTACCATCTCGGAAAGGCTAAGTAGATCTAGAGGTAGAGAGAGGGGTGGTGAAGCACAGAATGAGTTGTGTCTGAGGAGCAATGAAATAGATGAATATTTTCAGCAGAGAAAAAAACACCCTGACACAAGAATACATCAAAGACTATTATAAAGTTGTGAGTGGTATTGGGAGGGAACAGGAAACAGATATTCAGTTTCTTATGATAAAAGAATAAAGTGATATCAAAAAGAATTATTCAGTGGTAGGAATAAGAAAAATAATAGCAGGTTAGTTAAACTCTGGAACTCATTGCTGCAAGACATTGTAAAGGTAAGAATTGTAAGTGGCTTAAAAGAGCATCTAGACAAGCTTCTTGATGAAAAATCTGTTGAGACTCCTAATACAAGCTATGATTTCCTCATAGCTAGGGAAGTGTGCTGGAGGAATGTTCCTGTATGGTTTTCTTATATATCCATCAAAGCTGGTATTTTGAGTTGCTGCACTTTTGACCCAGTACAGCCACTGTTATGTGCCTGGGAAGCAAATTAACGTGAAGTGCTTGCAACCTATCTGGAATGCCTTTGCTAAAAGGATCAGAGACAAGGATGTTGTTAAAATCACTTCTGTCAGCTAATATGTAGGATTATCAGCACACCTGCTTGCATATGAAAAAATGTATCACTTCTATAATTATATTCCTGTGTTTTCACATCCTTCCCATTGTAGTATTTACAGCAGCAACTGGATTCAGACATATCTTGAGTATTTATGCTGAGCCCTGCCAGTATTCTTCTACTGTTTTTATTGAATGTCATATTCTAGAAAAAAAAAAAAAAAAAAAAAAATGAAGTAGGAGGCAATATTTTTAAAGATTAGTGAGTGGTCCATGTTTCTCCTGGATTTGTGTCAGGTTTTGCAGTTAGCATGCAGATGGACTGGTTATTTGGTTTCAAGACCCATTTAGACTGCTAAATGTAGTCATTACAATTTAGCAGAGGATTAAGACTGGCTTTGCTGTTGGACTAGGAGATTCTGCACTTGAATCTCTGGCAAGTTACTTCATGTGTGAGCTGGAAGTTTTGTTCCTGAATCAGAGAGGTGTTTAAGCCACTATTTGTACAGACAGAAATCTGTTTCAAAGCATTTCTTCCACTTTGCTGCCTCAGCTCCTGTGTGTAGAAGTATCTAAAGCATTGGATAGAAGTGCTGTCAGGTGCAGAGTTGCCAAGGATTGAGTGCACTAACTCTTGGTTGCATTCTTGGCATGAGACAAGCATCAAATCACTCAAGTTGACCTCAAGGGTGCTGTTACTGCTCCCTTATCCAGCAACTGCCTAGGAAAGCCATCTTCTGTGGTAGTTGGGCTTGTCTCACAGTCAAAACTGGGGCATAACAAGGTCTTTCTAAGGCAAGAAAAGTACACCATAAACTCAAGATCTCTTATCCATTAAGTGGAAATTTTCAGATATACTGTGAAAGGGGTCTCTCGCATGTACTTCACAGCTGAAGTAGTTGAGTGAACCTTGTTCATCCTATGTGGAGAGTCTGGACAAAAAGAGCACCAAAGCAAATGAGCTGGGATTTTAATGCCTCTGTCCAGATTTGAAAACAGATGTTCAACAGGATGTCAGGAGAGAAGGGATTGCTAATTTTATAGTTAGGAAGTGTTTCAGAGAAATTCAGTATGAAGGCCATGCCAGCCTCCAGTCAGAAAACACACCCTCATTTCCATGATTTGCTGGGTTCCAGTGAAGTCTCTGGGTCCCAATGGGAAAAGGTTGTCTTATGATCAGAGCTCCAACAACATTCAAAAGAGAGAAACCAGTCACTGCATTGAGAAGCTCTTCAAATCTTACTGAAAAGATTTTTTTCTCACTTGTTATTTTGCCTCATCTAAAAAGTGAGCATGTGCTCACTGCTTGAATCAGAAGAATACTACTGTGTACAGACTGGTTTTGGAAGTATGCTTGAGTGAATGCCTGGGAGCTCATACTGTTGGTTTTGTTTGATTAAGGTACACTGAAATCATTCTAACACGGTTTTCAGTTAAACGAGACAGGACAGTGAGGAATCTGTACAAGAAAGTCTTTCATGTTATTCTGTCCTTGGGTAAAACTTGCATATAGTTAGGAATATGTTTTTTTGCCATAAAAGCTCAGATTTTTTCCCTGCTACTTTCCTAACAGGAAGCACCTGGATAATAAGCGCTTTTTAGCAGAAGATATCAGTTCTAAATAAGCCCTTCATTGCTAGCTCCACACCTAGCTTGCACTGCTCAGTGGAGGCACATCTGGTGTTACTCTTTGAAACAATACACACAGAAGTTTTGTTTTAGGAAGTTCATTTGTTATTTTTTTCATGGTATCTGTTCTGAGGATTGCTACAGCTTTAGTTCTGAAATGCCTCAGTTTCTTAAGGGATCCTCAAACAACAACCTCAGCACAAGAAAAGACAGAGATATATATAAAATGCTTCTGTGTGAAATGTGACAGTAATAGGAATTGCCCTGAGTTCCCCTTCAGGTTCTAATCTAACCCACTCTGCCTCCAAGGTCTCCAGTTCCCTGAATTGTGTGGGATTTTCCCTCATTTGTAAATACTGATGTCCACTCTGCATGGCCAGTTATGAATCCTTGCTACCCAAGGGGTGCTGAAAGCTGGGTAACAGCAATCCCACTTTCACATACTTGCCATCTGGCCAAAACACATTTTTATGCCAGTCTGTGTATTGCTTACGCTGCAGAGTGATGCGTTTTAGCATTGTTAATAATGCATGCAGGTTACTGTTTCTATTTGAGATGAAAAACAATGGTAAAAAAATAATTTTGAAGATGTAACAAGTTTGGTGGGGAGTGCCTCCAGCTCTCTCTTTGAGGACCACCACAGAAAAGAGCTGTTTATTTTAATAATTAGAATTGTGCTTCTAATAAGTATCTTCTTTAGTAATTTGTAGAGGATTCAGTTAGGTTGCAGCCATGCATTTTTATAAACAGGAATATTTGTTCAAGTTAAGCCTAATTAAGAAAGAAATTATGCAAGAGTTACATGAAGGCCTGTAGGGTAACAGCCTATGCTGATTCATTTAAAAGTATTTCCAGTTGGTGGAATGAGACTTGCAATTACTCTAGAGGAAAAAGTCCTTAGAGAACTAGATGAGCATTATTAGGTTGATGCTGATGACTTATTACCAATTAAGTGGCTCAGTAAAGGCCCATATGGGAATGGTCCAAATGGACAGAACTAGGGCTTTTACAAAACACAAGAATTGACAAAAAAAATTTGAAAATTTTATATTTAGCATCTCCTAATCTAGATTTACTCTTTCTTTACTTATTTTTAAAAGCTTAAGACTTTTCTTCACCTAAAACCTAACAGGTATTAGGACATCTGGCCCTCATCTGGAGACCAGACAATTAGTACTAGTCACAGGACATAATACATAGTATGGTAAATAACACTTAGGTTCACAGATATCTTTTTTCTAATGTATTTTTTGTGCATGATTGTTTATATCTCAGGTAATTTAATTTCTTCCTACTGCACCTCTATTTTTCTCAGGCTAGAGTTCATGCTTTACTTTCAAAGTAAACTTACAACTATTATTTCTTACCTTCCCTTGATGTGCCTCCCTAGATGAGCCTAGGTATCTTTTTATTGTCTATGAGGGGTCAGAAAGAGTTGGGAGCAAATACTGGGATTGTTTTATAACTTTTCTGTTTGTCTAACTACATCTAATGATGGCATTTCCATCCAACTACCTGTATCAAGACTCCTGATAAAAGTGTGACTCTTGAGTTTATTGTCTTTATCCATCCAGTAAAATGTCACAATTATGAGAAGCACCACAATGCAGACATAGCTGGAATACCTGTAATGCTGCTAAAAGCTTAGTGCCAGTTAAGTATTTGCTTTCCCCTCTGTTTTCCACACATAAATCATAGTTTTGAAAGCAACCATAAAGAACTTGTCTATTATTGTTGTGTCCCAAAGCTCACAATAGTAATTTGATGAGTATTTGATCTTCTTTTTAACTTATACATAATCTTTAGCTGAATTGTTTATTTTCAGGGATAAGTATTTCTACATTCAATATTAATAATTTTGCAACAAACCTTACAAGAATTTTAAGATATCCTTTTCAGCTGATTTCCTTGTTACTGTTTCTTGATTAGCTGTCCCCAGTGCACTGTGCTTAGCAGTTTTCTGAGAAACAAGAATACAGCTGACATAGACTGATTCTACAGCTTGCTGAGACTTTCTCCCAAGCAACATAACTGCCACCAAATTCATTAGGAGCTGACATTATTCAGTGTTTCCCAGAGATTCTCAAGAGTCATTCTTTATTTGTATTGATACCATATTAAAATAAGTATTGTAAGAATTATAATTCAAGGTTTCATATAAATATCTGAGAAGTCAGTAATAAATAGTCCTAATTAGTGTACAGAAATGAAGTACTTTAATCTAAACTACATGAGCACAAGAAACAGATGGGCTTGAGTGCAAATAATTCTCTTATTTATAATAAGCTCTTTTTTCATTTTTTAATATCTATCACTGCAATCCAATTCGTTATTTGCCAAGCGTTTTCAGTGAATTGCAAGCAACTTGGGAATGCTGCTTAAATTCTCCAAAGAAAGATGTGTCTCTTGTTAATTAAATTAATCCATTTTAATTAATATCTCTGTACCCAGGAAGTGAAAACCTGAGTTTTTTTCCTTCCTTTATTCCTTTGGGGAATATAAATTCTGTATATCTAAGGAGGTTTTAGCTCTTTTGAACCAAACAAAATTGTTTTTAAGCAGATCTGCTCATAACACTGTATTCAGAACTGCATTCAGTACAGCATTTCCACAGTTCATTCATAAATCAAATCTATGGTCTGATTCACTTAGTCCAAAGTGTGCTGGATTGCCATGCATTTGCTATATAGTGCTATGTACTTGTAAAGTAGGTCATATACTTCAGAAGAGCATCAGACCAATTTAGTGCATAATTGAAATACACAGTATGGCTACAGAAATCTGTGTTTTTATCTCAAAACTGTGCAATTGTTCACCCAGGCTGTAACATTCTATTCATGTGCACACACTAAATCTGATGCATTTCACTTGCACACTCAACCTGGCTGTGCTATGCAAAGCCAATGAGTTTTTGCTTCAGCAATAAACTTCTTCCCAGAAGCTTCAGTCTGATTGTGCATATCTTAACTTAATGTGCATACCTTAACTAATGCTCACAGAGCCTGCCAAGGTAATCCTAAGAACATATATGTCAGACCTAAATTAAGCCATGATTTCTCCAGCAGAATTTCCCGTTTCCCTGAACTCTGCATTTTGTCCAGTGATGTGTAGTTACCAAATGCAACACTGTGTAAAATAAAAAGTAATTCTGGCATCAGTTTCTCATCCTGCCAGGCAGTGACTCTTGCTCCTCTCACACTAGCTATAAGAGCTGGACAGCATGGGGCTGGCTTTTTATATTTTGAATTGTCACAAATAGCACTTAGTATTCACTAAAAAGCTATTGATCTCTCTCCCTCAAGTCCTAAACCTGCCTGTAAATCAGTACATCTCATTGAGAGAAGCACTGGAAAATAATAAGAAAGCCTGGACCTAACAGTTTCTCTGAAAAGATACTAGACCCTTACCAGTGACCAGTGCTGTTGACCTAATGTCCCATCAGCGCTATAGTCCACAGAAAAGGATCCCGGTTTGATTAAAAGTGTTACCATGTGATAGATTCAATTTCACCTCATACTTACATCCAAGATGAGTTTATACCATTCAGTACTTTGCTCCATTTGAACTCCCATCTGGCTGGTAAACTTCAAAGAACCCTGACGGCTTTCACAGATTTGCTCCAAGGGTGGATGTGTTTGTGTGGTTGTTACGCAGCCGCACTGGTGGAAAGAGGAATATTTATGCAGTTTAGTTTTGGCTTGCAGGTGACAAGGTAAACGTCCAAGATTGTGCAATAATTGTAACTGAACTTCCAGAATAGGCTCTTTTGGAGTCTCCACTGGTTGCAAAAGAAGCTTAGGTCCTACTTTTGCATCTGTGTGAGATGCATGAAGTTACATGGTGTGGAATCTCTGTTCTCCTTACCTCATTTTTCTCCAGAAGGATTTTTCCTTTCGGTCAGATTCAGATACTCTTGCAGAGGCTCTGAGATTTGGGATACCTCAGCTGGCTAATCAAACAGTTCTGTTTTCAGACTATATCCTTGTGACAGCATTTTAGGACTCTCCAGACAGCTTTGTTTGCTCTGGGAGGCTGATTTGAACATTGCTTAGCCAAGCTGCAAGGACCATATGCTAGTTCTTCCTATCTGCCCTACCTCTAGTTGATCACTCTATTCCCAACCCAGACTAGTGCGCTTGCAGAAGGTTTTTTTTTGATGTATATTTTGGTGTTGCCTGAAATCTGTACGTCTGGCCAGTGTACTACAAGGAGAAAACATGAAGTCACTGTTTATGCCTGAAGAGATTTCCCAAAAGAAAAAAAAAAGCACATATAAGTCATTTTGACCCATTCTTTCCCCTCATCTCTCTTCATGGTGTTCAGATTCCCAGCCTGTTTCATCTGTGTGGTTTATATTAGTACATCACTTACTGATCAGCTATGCTGGCAAGAAAAAAATCAAAGAGAATGTCAGAAAACAGTGGCATAATTCTGTTCCCAGCTGGAGAACTTTTCTTCTATCTTGTCAGAGTTAGAGAGACATGATGTGGGTCACAGAAAACTCACTATACTGACAGTTGTTACTTTTGGGATTAGATCGACATTTGTCTGCATCCAGGAATTAGTAGAACAACTGCCTGCAGGAATATATTTTTGAGGTGATTTCCTATCAGTGCAGGATGCTTCTGAATTTAATTCTGCTATCCAAGACACCATTTACTTTTCTAATACTTAAAACCATATGCACTGCTCACAAGAAATCCTGCAGGTAAAGAGAAAACAGAAGAATACACATTAGAGGATTAGACATAATATGGATTGTGAAGTCTTATGTAAAACAGAAAATCATATTTTTTGAGATGTTTTCCAAAGGCATTTTGCACTTGGCAGGGTATTTAAGTTACCTGTCATTTACACCTTGAAGATCAGCAGAGAAAACCTAATAATGCTTACACTCTTAGGAATTATTGTCTTTGTAAAGCAGCTATCTTTGCAGCATTATACAAGGCAAAAAATGTCAGGTTTGTCATCTCAAATAGCTTCTTTATAAAGTGCAAGTGGCTTAATTTCAAAGGACCAAGCTGAATCGAGTATTTTCTTTCTATTTCTAAATCCTTTTCTGCTATACTCTTAAAAGAAAAAGGTGGCCAAATATTTTATGCTGTTCCACAGTGAATGTTAGAATGTTAGCTTAAAAAAGAAGTATCTTAAAAGCACTAGAAGAAAAAAGACCAGAGTAAAGAGGCATCACTGTTGTGTCTCAGTGTACAGTGACTACTGCTATAGGTAGACTTCCAGTAGGAACCATTGTGCATAGGATGCAAAACTGGAGACAAGGCTAGGCTCAGTTCTTTTTCAAGACTGAGGCTTTTCTGCTCTCAAATATGATCCTCCATTTTAAAGATATTTTGTTGTCTGTCCTTGAAAACTGTTACTAAAGGCATAATTAAGCAGAGAGGATTGCTACTTATCTATATTACATTTATGCCAATTTCTGCTTTAAACATTGTTTTATGTAAATTTACCATGGTGTTTAATTTCTTCCATTAATACACTTGACTTATTACATTTTTACAAATAATTATTACAGTTATTTTGCATATCAGTCTTGCATATTCCCTAGCTGCACAATCTTCTGTATTATTTCTTTTTCATTCCTTTCCATTATAGAAGCTAAAGTA
This sequence comes from Heliangelus exortis, assembly GCF_036169615.1. Taxonomy (NCBI): domain Eukaryota; kingdom Metazoa; phylum Chordata; class Aves; order Apodiformes; family Trochilidae; genus Heliangelus; species Heliangelus exortis. The sequence goes on from NC_092434.1 coordinate 5,672,325, forward strand.
AACTCTAGGAGGCAAGGACAGGTATATTTGAGCATGGAATGAAGTGCAATGGTCTTAATTGCTATAGAGTAGAACCTGGAAGTATTGAAGGAATAATCAATCCAGAGAGAAAAACATGCTGAAATTCTACCTTTCTCCTTTGAAAGCTCTGTGTGACTGTGTATGCTAGCCTCAGAGCAAGCTGCTCTGGCTGTCGAAAAGTCTAGGTAGAATAACATGTTGTGGGCTAATTTAGCTTACTGCTGAGCACTGCTGCCTAGCAGAGCTGAATAGATACATCTTCTGTCAATCTACAGCTCTGAAAACAAAATTGTCAAGTCACTCCCACAGAAAATGGTTATTTTCCCTGCACAGCTAATGCAGTTGTATAGAACAACTAGGAACATAAAAACACAGAGACTGAAAGCTTCCAAAGTATTTAGGCAACAAAATGCCATAGATGGTGGATTTCTTAGTAGGTTGATCTTGGCTGTGTTACGTTTCTATGTGTTGTAATACAGACCTCAGTGTCTATCACAGTGTGGCAAGGTCTTTGAAGAAAAGGAGTATCTGCAGTTTCTCAACAGAATCCTTCGAGTAAAAAAAAACTGATCTGATCACTACATCCAAGAGACTGAGGCTTGGTTCACAGAGTGATGATAATCCCAAACCAGTGAAGCTAAGTGGAAAGACATGTAGAATTATTTGAGTACCAAAAAGATGCTGAGAAACCCATGACAATAAATAATCTGTTCCACTTCAGTGATGGAAACTGATTTCAGGCATATCTAGTGAGAGAAATATGATTAACAGAATTTCAGTTTTGAGTCTATTAGGAATAAAACTTTCAAACTGACAGCTACTGTTTGATTGTTTCAGCTATTTATTACCACCTGATTAATGTAATTCCTTAAAAGTGATTTAAATTTTCTTTGCTGAATAGAAACTTATAGGACACAGATTCTCCATCATGGAAGTGAATACCTTGGCTGAAGATAAGATGATCTATCAGAGAAGAGCCATATCCTAAAGTAGCAGAACAGCTGTACTGAGCTTTTTTCTAACCTAATAAGGAATTGAATCTATTTCAGCCCAGGGACAAAATACTGTATCACTTGTATTTGAAGAAATGACTGCAGAACATTTGCAACAATTGATCATTTACTGCTGCCTTTTCTGGCATTAACACTCTAATGCCCTACTTCTTGAACAGTGGGTTGTGTGAACAAAATGCACCCAAGTGAATGGTTGTCTCCAGAACGAGGTTTCCCAGTACCGATTGCACAGTGCTCCTTCACAGTGCACTTAGCATTATGAATATAAAGCAGAAAAGGCAAAAATGTTTTTTTGTACTGCTTCTACAGTGTAATCAGAGTGTAAATGTAAAATTTATTTTCCAGAAGAAAACAAATGTCAAATTTTAGTGGCCGTGAATTGAAGCACCACAGGTCAAAATTATACTCTCTCTCTCTAATGCTCCACTTAGAAGCTGTTGAAAAAGAATAGTATATTTTCCTGCCATTACTCAGACACTTTATCTCTGAATATGAAAAATCTTATTTTCTTACAAGCGATCAAGTATTTAGATTGCTTGCATATGTTTCCCTTGTTGATAGCAGGTGATCACAAAGGGCATAGGTGAGCAAATGGATTTAAAACAATACTGCACAAGTAATGTTGCATGCACTAATATTGCATGCTTCAATGCATCTTGATTATTCATTCTTTACACCAGTCCTCCGGGACAAAATCAACGAGACATTTTATGTTATGCTTCAAAGTTAGCATAATTGTTTGTTTTGGAGCAACATTTTTTTTTCCCATTTTGTCAAGCAAACAATTTGCTGAAGTGCCCAATTTTGCAACAACAGTCAGGAATACAGCCAGAAGCTTTTAAAAAATAATTTGAGGGGAAGACCCAACAGCTACAAAGCCCTGTGCTGAAGTGCTGTGTTGTTTATAACATGGAATTCTCCCCAAGGAAGAATCACAATGCAAAAAAACAAGAAGAAAAGTCCCTACAGCACTCACTTCAAACAAACATGAGTGTTAAACATTATTTATAACATTTGTGTGACAACAAGGTGTCTTTGCCTAATTAAAGCACCTCAGAAGATGTGTACAGCAAGACATCCCACTGTCAATTAGCTGCTTGAGTGGTCAAGTTACCACATAAGAATTCTGCACATTACTTCTTCCAAGAAGAGCAGCACTGTACTTGACCTTTTCTGCCTTCCCAAAGGATGTTGCTGTATTATTTTTTGCACTGTACTACCTACATCTGAACCTGTGCTTTTTGTAAATGCCTGAGTCATAAGTTAAAAAATGACTAATTAGTACTATGTTTGTACCTGTATTAACATCCAAAAGCCCTGACAGAGATTGCAAAAGGCAGTGGTTCCAGACATTGTACTAACACTTGGTAATGAGCTCCTCTAGTGCCTCTCATCAGATGTCAAAACACTTTACTGTCAGTAGTGGCCCATCCTCTATATGTGGGAACTGAGGCACACAGCAGCGATGTGGTTCCCTGTAGTCTGCCAGGAGGCTGGTATCAGCCAGGGAAGAAATGAAGCTTGAAAATCAGGCAAGGCTTTGTGCATGCTGGCCCCAAAATCCTACAGCAAGGAGCTTAGAAAAAACACCTCAGATCTCTATCTCTACTGTTCATGAGTCTAAACTCAAGGCCTCCTCACTAATTAAGAGATAATTCAGGAATGGCTTAAACTGAAGCATATTTGGGGAAGAAAAAAAAAAAAAAAAAAGAGGTAGAAGTATATTGTTAACATCCTTCTGTCATAGTTAGACCCTCTGGGGATGCCACTTGGCTGCTTGTAAGTGTATTTAACATAAAGCAGAGACGATAGAAAAATGTAGCTTGTAGCTCCCTGGGGCAGTTTGCCATTCACAGGATATAGGACAGTGAGCAGTACTGGAAGGAGCAGGCAGCCCTATCCTTGGTGGCCCTGCAGGCAAGAAAAGGCTTATATGTACTCAGAATCTGATTTGATGATTAGGTCCTTTAGCACTTGTGAAAGCCACTTGTTTACAGCTCTTGGTGAGTTACTTTGTATGCTCTGGTATAAAATATTTGTTTCTGAAGATTTGATAAGGTGCATAAACCTGCAGTGCATTTTAAGCACTGTATGAATGCAGAGACAGTGGAGCTGCCAAATCATTAGTGGCATTCTGTTGAGTGCAGTGGGCTTATCCCATGGATGAATTTTGCATGTATTGTGTAAAATAGGTAAGTATTTGACTAAAATTAGCCAAATCCTCCAGAGCCTAATGGAGCACTTATGGGCTCTGGCAACTTAACCCAATGTTTAATTTGCACTAATCTAGCCAAGACTGCAGAGGCATGAAATATACTCTACAGGGAGAGTGCTGCTCTTTGAAGTTAGTGGCTTAATTCCCATTGTCTCTGATGGGAACAAGACTGGGGTTTATGTGGCATTTACTCCTGTTATTGTAGACAGAAATCTTTCTACATATGAATTCATTTGGGAAATTTCCAATCACCGAATTTACTAAAATCTTGTTAACTTCCAGGAGAGCCTGCACAGCTGAGCTTGTGAGTTCTGCATATTCTCCACGTAGATATTGTGGACTGTGAGAACCTGCAGATTTCAATTCTCAGCGTGTGTGCCTGTGCTATTTAGCTATCTAAACTAATAGTAGTGGAAAGAGAAAGGAAGAAAGGAAAATAGCTCTTTGTACAGCAGCATGAAGCCAACAGACATTTAATTTATTTTTTTTTTTTTTCCCACAAGTTTCTCTAAGTACCAAGAATTAAAAATTGATTATTTGATTATTTGTATTCACCTGCATCTGAGATTCTCACAGCTTGGAGGTCAGCTTACTCCCTGCCCTGGGATGCTCTCAGGTGGGTACACAGCTGCTGGCTGTGGCTGTCCAGCTGTGTGAGGGGCTGCAGCCAGCAGTGGGCAGCAGGGAAGTGGGGATGGAGCACTCTGGTGTGCAGCTCCTCAGCCAGATAAGTGACTGTTTCAGTTTACCCTTTTGACAAGAGCAGAGGTTTTCTATTTTAGATAGTCACAAAAGGTGAGCATGTAGTGTTTAGGGGGAAGGCAGCTCAAGCAGTGATCTGGGCACAAAGAAATGGGGAAAAGTAGGGAAAAGTGCCTTAGAAATGATCCCACTTAACCGTCAGGAAACTATTACCATGGCACAAACCCAAATTGATATGCTGCCTCCACAACACTTTGATTCACTCCTGTAGCCAGGTGCTGAGAGTGACTGTAATAATACAGGGTGTTTCAACAGAGAAGCACATAGGGGAGCAGACAGGCAAGGCAGAAGTCAGAAAGAAGCTGTCTACTGTGCAGGCAGACACTTGAAAGAGTGAGGATATCTTTTCAAGGGTGTTGTTGTCAGAAGCTACACAAGAGTTCCCAGTGATGTTAAGGCCCATCTCTCCCACCAAAAAGAATTTTTATCCTGATGAGGTGACTTTCCACATGGTGAGGTGACAAGTGATCCCTGATCCCTTTGTTTCATTCCAGTTACTTGCAGATTCCTTGTTTTTCTAGCCCATGGTCACCACTTCTTTGACTTGAAATTTCAAAGTGTCTCATTTTGCAAGTGCAGAGACACATGAAGAGTTGTTTACTTTAGTCCTAGGAAGCACCACAGATCCCCACGCTTTTGTTCTTCCCCTTAATCTATCAAAAACCTCAAACATCCAGCAGGATTTATATAAAGAAGAGGGACTGCTGTTTCCTCTGCATCTGATTTTCCACACTTCCTATCAGTGAATGCTGACAGCAGCCTACTACTGAAGGAATCCTGACTGGCTTTAGATGCAGTTTCCCAAGCATGTTACCTCTAGGCTGCAGTACGACACACTGCTATCGTCTGTTACTCCAGCAGCTTCTAGTATTTACCATAACAGCTTTCTTGTCACATCTGCCTTTCTTATACTGAAGGTACAGCTTGAGGCAGGTGGAACAAAATCAATGCGGAGAAATCCTAAAGCTCCTCTCTTTCCTTGCTCTCCTTGCTAACCAGGCATGAGAAACGTTGCTGTGGAAAAGGAGAAGGCAAAATCTCATTCAGGAAAATACTGCAGGCAGGTGGTAGGGGAGAATGCTAATATATCAACTGCTCTCTGACTGGTACAACCCCCCTTGCACTGTGAAAATTGGCTTGTGTTTGATTCTGCTGATGTAGCAAACCAAAACAGCAAGTCTATTTGTGAGAGAAGATGGAAAAAAAGAAGTGACGTGGTTTTTTAATTCCAGAAGAGACAGGGCTATGTTAGCCAAAACTGGAGCCTCCAAGGATGAATCAATTTAATTCTTAAACTTTTATCTTTATTTTAGTCTATCACAGTTTGTATTTGCACATTCTGTGCAATTTTCATGGTATCCTTATTCTTTTGAAGGATTTCCACATGAAAAATGGACAGGATTCCAGTTGGTTCCATTAAATCTTTACAGATGAGCCAATGCATTTTTTTTAAAAAAAACCACCTTAATTCTACTTGTAAAGGACAGCCTGAGGTCTAGCAAAACCAGTGACTGCAGAAAGTACACTGTCACCTTCACTGTCCTTTATGTCCCATAAAGACCCATAAAATCTCTTTTTTATCAGTACTGTGATTCCTGTGTGGCCATAGCAGGATGCTTACCCATGCAATTATTCTGCATGAAATGACCAGTGCTGCTGAGAAGGAGGACTAACATTTTTTTGGCATAAAATGACCCTGGTAATTTCATGGATGTTGTAATAAACCAGTGAGTCCTGAAGAGCTTGGCTGTGCTTGGGTGACATCATGACAAGTGACAATCTGTGATGACTTTGGCGATGCAATATTTATTGTGAAGGAGAGGCTCAGCCATGCAGGTCATTTCTAGGCACTTGCAGACTTTCCTCACCTAAAATCATTTAGTGCTACAGATAGAATTGACAGTTCTATAGAGTGCTTACTGGTTTAACATTTTAAAATCAAGAAAATAATGGTTATTTTCTTGAGGAAGAGTGAGAGACTATGTCTTATTTTGAATAGGAGAGTGATTCCACTTGAGGAAAGTTAAAGTGTAGGATCTAACAAAAGCAGGGGTGAGTCGGACAGTGTGAAGAAGAAAAAGAGGCAGTGAGGCCCAGAGCTGAGACAAGATAACTCATTGGTATGAAGCCACATCACCTGTCAGGTATACTAATTAGGTGGTGGCACCATGCATGTAACTGGAAAATTATTACTCCATTGATTTTAAAATGGACTCCAAAATAAAATAAGACATATTTCTCATACATTTTGTACTGTCCCTAAAGAACTTGTAGAAATATAATCCACAGGTTTAGCCTGGGTGACACAGTGACATTAGGGAGCTGATTTCTCATACCCTAAGGAGAGATTGGAATGGGAAACCCTACTTCAAATTAATTTCTTTAATTTTATCTTGCTTTCATATGTGCAAATTCAATAGTCTATATAAGTTTATTTTAACAAAAGTTCCAAATATTCTGTTTTGGTTTTTTTCTAAAAAAAAAAAAAAAGGATGTCCCTGAAATACCCCATTCATTCTTTTGTGCATCACAAAATATAGGAGCAAGAGAGGTCTATTCTCAACAGGAATGGGATTTTACACTTACCCAACTTACATCCATTCACATGGTAAATATCTCACAAAAGCTTTCAGTTCATAAGACTGCATAGAGCCACAAATCTCTGCCATTAAGTCTGTCCTGGTAGTGTAGCCCTAAGATTGTTCAGAAATTTTCAAGCAGGCAACTAATTTGCAACTAATAAAAGTTTGATAAATGCCTTTTAGTTCTAATTTACTTTTATTATCATCATCACCCTTGACAGGCATTGTGTGACACAGCAGAGAGAATTAATTTCCAAATCCCTAGGTTCTGAGTCATCCCTAGATTTCAGTCACACAAATGCACCTTCAAAGCACATTTTAAACAAGTACATTACAGTCTTCAGTCTTTGCATTAAGTCAAAGTTTGAAAATGCTACCATATCAGTTAGTTTGCTTTGAGTGAGTTTTTAGGCAGAGGAAAATAGCTATTCTGTGTTATGCTAATGAAATTACAGGGTTTTGCAATCAATGAATGTTCAAAAACTAGAAAGGAAAAGGATGCTCTAACTTACTGAAACATATGATGAATTATGTTCATTATCTAGGTTTATGTGTAGAAGTAAGTGAGATATTGGCTTCTTATTTATTGAATAATAGATTTATTGAGTTCCTATTTGTCCTTCTGGAGCCATTAAAAGACTATGTTATAGGAGCATTTTTCAAATTTCTCAAGTTCTACAGGAAAATAGTTATATCATAAACATCCCACAAAGCATACTGACATTTAAAGTGAAACTTTTTCTAACATTAGTAATTAAATAATTTTATTTTAATCTGAAATTTTATACCAAACAGTTTCAGATCATGGCTTAAATGAGTGAGAGAATTCAAAGATACCCCATGAGTAGTCTGAGGTGTATCATGTAGGACCCTGTTGGAAGGCTTTAAGTCTGAATTTTCTGAATTTTCTATTGCATGGAAACTCTCAGAAGGCAGCTCTTGGAGCTGGAGCTAAAAGCTTAATTCAGTGCAAAAAGGAAAGCAAGTTGGTTAAGCACATGATATTTCTTAAATTCTTGTATCAAATGTACATGTTCTGCAAAGAAAAATACTTTGTGAGAATACTTAAGTGATAATAGTCAGCTCTTTGCCTGCCACCTGGTTCCTTAACTTTTTGACTTTTTTTTTTGGACTTTTTTTTTTCCTCCTCCCAAATTCTTAATAAAGCTTTTCTGTTGTTAATTATAGTCATGACTCTGCAGACCAAAATGTTCTGATTAGTGAACTTTTTCATGAAACTTCTGGGAAATCTCAGTGTTCTTCACCAGATATTCTTCCTAATGCCCAGTACTTAGCAGATTTCCTATTAAGTGATCAAGTAGCAGCCCAGAGCCATTCAAGGTAATTGAATCCCATGATTTGGGACCAGGTGTACAAAGATGTTCAAACTAATTATTTAATAATTGAAAACAATAACCAGTGTAGTTAAATCTCTTGCTGATTTTCTAATGTTTATTAATTTAGGCACCTGTGTCTTCTGCACTATTTTCTTTCAAAATGCTTACCAGAATATGCATGGCATATAAATTTACAATGAATGTGATTACCTTGATACACACTTCAGGTGCTTAAGTGATTAGAAGAGCATTATTATTTTAATTGTTATATAGATTTCATTCTTACGAGTCTGCTTCTTAAATAATTGTTTAAATTCCTAGATAGACATTAAGGTGCAGAATTTTCATTAAAAACCATTTTCCACCAGCTCCTTAAATGGCCTGATCTAGGAAGAATCACAAAAATATTTCCTTAACAAAAAGGCAAATACAACATTCATAAATAGTTTAGATAAATAAATTAAAAACATCACCACAAGCACCCTTATCAGAAAAATCATTGCCCTTCACTAGCATAATTTTACCTCATTCTATTGTTTATGCAAACTGCACTGAAAAATGGTCTGAAAGAAACCAAGAGGTTTATGAGTCTTATGAAAAATCAGCAACATCTGTTATAAATCAGTTTGTGTCTTCTTTTCCAAGGGCTTTGCATGGTAGCACAGATGTTAAAGCTTGCACATTATTTTCACCCACCCTTGCATCCCTTAGATGTGTACCTTATTTTAATTACCTTCTCTACCTTCAAGGCAATTCCCATTATATTATTTTAGTTTATTTTGCTAATGCACCTGCTTAAAGAAAGAGAAATTTAAGAGAGGCATTCAGGAAAGGGTAAAATGGCAGCAAGATTAGACTTCTTGGTGTCATATCTTTTAGTTTTTTTCTTTCTTCCACTCTCTTCATTGTGACAAAATACTAACTACTGGAAGGAATAATTTTGCCAGAGGGAGTTATCTGTTATTTTTACATATACAATATGCTAATCCAATACTGCTAATTAGCAGCAGATATGAAAAGTCCTTTAAAAAAAAAATCTAACAAAATCTGGTTTTACCTACTATTGTTATTCTACAAATGGAATTCTTATAATACTATGAAATGGGCTTCTGTAGCCTTAAATTCATAGAAAAGAAGTATGAATATAGCAGAATAACAACATGATTTATCAGCATGAACAAAATAAATGGACAGTATTAACTGTATCATTCCAGCAGTCTACACAGCAGTCCTAATGCTTTAACAGAATGTGTGAAAGTAAATGAAATGGAAGCATTCTTACACTGATTACAGTGGTTGCAAATATGTTAGGCTACATTCATGCTTCAGTGGGACTGTAATTATACTTCAAAGAAATGCTGTGTGCAGGCTGCTCCATTCTTATGGCATCCCTGCTGATTGTTTCCTCTTATTTTGTTCTTAGCATGATAGGCCCCAGTCCTGCAAACTTACTCGTAGGCGTAACTCTGTTTCAGTGGAAAAAAAAAAATCACCTTTTGTGCATATTGGTAACATTGGCTAGAAACTCTTCCCAGCTTTTGTATGCTGCTACAGAAGTCCCATCAAATAATAGAGTTTGGTATGATTTAATACCATTCCTAATCTGTTACAGAATAAACCTATTGAGCTTTCATTAAATTGGTTGGTAAAGAGTGTAGGGAGTATGGCTGCTCAATATCAAACAGTTCTCTTCTCCACCTTGCCCCTAGGTATTAGTACTGAACAGATGAAATCCAAACCTTTGTGATTTGTCTTTGATTAGTGCTGCCTCATGCTGCAAGCACTACTTTGGGAAGAAAGATGAATTTTTTGCTGTTGTTTCTCATTTCCCATTGGCAATGCAAGGCAGCACATAGCCTAAAGCTGACCATTATATTTCATTTAAGAAAAGGTATAGAAAAGAAAAATACATTTTGATGTGTCTGCATTTTGTCTATACTTCAAAGACACTGACATTTTACAGCAGCTTTTTTTTTCTTTTTCTTCCCCTCAGATAATGATGTGACACCATCAAGGCAGAATACAGAAGCAGGATATGGTGTCTGGGGGTGACTGTCAAGTCCTCTAATTTTTCTTAAGTGGCCTTTGTTTTGCTTCAGATCCCTGCTGGCAATGGTAAGGTAGTGTTCCTCTCACTGGACTTTTTTGTTTGGTTTCTTGTGTCAGTTTGTTATTTGCACAACATTCTCTGGATCCCACAGCTGAGCATAGGTCTGAATGCTCCAGGTATGGACCTCAAGCAAGTGTAGCTCAGATGCAGGCTTGTAGGGTACTGCAGAGCAAACAAGGAAGCCCAGATCAAAACCAAAGGACCCACTCATTACAAAAACAAGTATTTGGTCCTTACTGAGCAAAATCAAATCTTAAACTCTGCTCCCCTTGGGGCTGAAGTGCTATTAGAAAAAAACCCAAACAACTAAGTACTCTTTTTGTCATAGAGAAAATGAGGCTGGAAATGCTGAAACCACAAAAAAGATGAAGAATCAAACAAAGGCAAACCCAGGCTGTTGTGAGCTTGTTTCTCTGCAGAGATTCAGGCTCCAGAAATGGCAGCTGAGAAACAAGCAATCTGCTTCAAGGGGGAGCTGAGGCAACTGCTACACTGGAGAGACTTTGGCCTCTATGATCTATATCCAATTCCAGTAAGTCTAGCAGATCTTTACCACCTACTTAAAGAGATTTTGGCCCATTTGTGTGCATGGCTGTGTGCACGCATTCTTCACAGAACTGCAGCTCAGACAATATTAGGGATTTTTGGTATCCTCAGGTAACAGTCAAACCAGGTGAGTCAAACCCAAATCTTCACCTTCCTGAGAGTGGAGCTAAGCGTGTCTTAACTGGAAGTTGCTCTCTGCTTGTCAGACACAGTGATATATGAAGGTAATTGCTTCCGTGTGGGTTTAATTACAGTATTGTAATTAGCAGGTTGCAAGAGCAGATGCAGAGGGTCTTTTCATACAGCAGATTCTGATAGGCCATGAAAACCTCTCAAAAAGAAAAGGGCAAAGCAATGTCACATTGTAATGTGGCTCTTTGTGCCTGGAAAAGAGGGTTAATTAGCAGATTGCTCCATTCTTCATCTTCATTTCTTAAGGTGGAGGGAACATGGTAGGAAGGAGACTAATTTATCTTCATGAATTTTTAGAATTAGCAAATAGCACCAAGTCTTTGTTCAGCCAGCATCGTGGCCTGGGCTTGATGCTGGGGCAGGGACTGGGAAAAAGGGGAACAAAACCAGCATGAAGATCTTCATCCTCTCCAGAGAAAAGTAGAGGGAGAGAGAGAGATACAATCTTTGAGGAGAGCTCACCATGGCAACTAGAGCACTCCTTCCTATCATTTCCCATCAGGAGAGAGCAGTGATGCTGCTGGGTTAATGCTGCATGCGGGCACTTGCAGCTCACCTGTACTTCCTCAGCACCTATTAACCAAGTTCATTTTTCACAGTATCCCTCAGTGCTTCGTGGCAGTAAATGGCAGTGAGGTTACCCAGATCAGTGAGGTTTAAGCTGTTGGTAACTCTTAGAAGGTTTTGAGGGTCAGTCAAGTTCAGAGCTGTTTGACAGGGAAATTGTGTCACTGCCTAATGACAAGCAAGGTGAGGATTTTGCACGAAATGAGATGGGGTTTCAAGTCCTTTAAGAAAGCTGTGGTCTTGGTAGCTGTGGGAAAGGGAATACAACAGTGCTCATGTGCACATAAAACTCAAATATAATAATTCAGGGCTTGTTTCTTTAGCTTTAAATAAACAAAGAGATCTAAACTAATTTTGTTTTCCTGTTAGGAAACCTCACATCTTGTAGTGTGCCCTAACTTATATTATTATTCAACTGAAGTATTGGGTCCTAGCATTCATATTTATTGAATATGAATATACCTACTAAAGGAATTAAAGAGTACAGTGTCTTTAATTGTGCTTGCAGAAGTCAGTACAAATTCCACATTTAATTATTGTGTACTTAAAATCTGATAATCATAGAAAATCAAATACACAGCTTGGTTGATTCAGAAGGTATTTTTAATAGGGCACTATTAAATTATAGAGTTAAACATTATTAGATATATTTATTCATGAGAGATAATTTGATATGTATCAAAATAAGCCAATACATGGTGTAACCTCTTGCAGTCTAATTTTCATGGATGAGCTCTTGCATATTTAATATCCTTAGAGAATATATTTTAACCTAGACTAATTACTGCTTTCCTCTTATTTCTGTTCAGTTTGACATCGACGTTTGGCTAAAATAATGTAATATTCTTATTAGTGAGCAAATTAAGTAAATCTAGCTTATTTAATTTAGAGCCATTGTTTATACTGTAAATGGCTTTATGGAGGTTATAACAACAAGTACTGCACACAAACAAAAAATACCTATAGGTGAAAGAAGACTAATAGAGTAAAATCATCTCTATAAAGAAATCTTATTCACCTTGCATAGTGAACAACATCAGGAATATTTTCTAATCTGTGAAGCTGTTTTATAATACCTGCTTCTCATACTATCCTGGTAAATTTATAAAGAGGAATAAAGTAAGAAATTAATGGTGATATAGCTTATTCTTATATTATTAAGACAGTTTAGCTTAAAAGACTATCAGGATAGCTGGGGACCTTGTCAGAAACTTTCAATAGACAGAATACCTGAGCACTGAGATTTCATTCTTGAAAGTAGGTTAATTAATTAATTGAGAACCTCTGTCATGGCTTTGATATATACATTAATTTTATATCTGAGAAATTTTTTAATGAGATGTTTTAATTTTGTTCTCAGTGACATCTTAATAAATTGCACTGGTAGGTCAGGTTATATGTTTGTACATTCTGGTATAATGCCAGCAGTGTCAGCTGGCTCAAACAGATCAGCTCTGCTTTTTTTGGTTCATCAGCCAAGCACCTTACTACATTTTGCTCTTTTTTTGTTCATTATTTTTTTAACATACTGAAGTTTTAATAGGTCTTTCTTTTATGAAAACAATTTCTAAAATAATAAATATGAAAAACAGTTGAAGAGAAATCTTACATTCATATAACTTCTATAACTTCAATTTGCATTTGATTTTACAGTTATTATAAATGCTATAGACTGAAGGTTTTCTAGGTGAGTAGTGCAGTAAAATAATTCATCTTGGTCCCGAATCAAGCCTGGTTAGTAGAAGCTGAAATTCTTAGTGCTTTTTGTTATGCTAAGATCCTTTTTTATAGTTACATCAAGTAAAATAAGTAGTTCTAACTACAAGCAACTCTTTCTTTTTTTCAGCCATTTTAATTTTTTCAAAGTTTTTCAACTGTAAACCAACTAAAATTTAAAATAGAAAAACTGTTCTTCTCTGATAGTTAAAAAATCAGTTTTTTTAAAAAAGGACATATTTTGGTTACTTAAAGAAATTTAGGTGTGTGGTCTTCAAACTTTGGGTATCATCTAAACTGACTTTCAGAGATAGTTTCAGATCTCAGGACTGTCTACCCTGGGGGCTGAGGTCAGTGTATCAATAGAAATGTCACTGCCTCAGGTAGGAGTAACCAAACCACATTTATGCTATTGTCATGGATCCACCAGCACTTGGGTAAATTTGCTCCTTGTTAAAGTGGAGAATATCCCATAATCTTCTGTCTGAGAAAGAGGCCTATCTGACCTTATCTGGCACCAGCCATCTGTAGAAGTCACCTGGAAGAAGAGGAATGTGTGTTCTCATTGCTTTTCATGCAATATGGTATATAGAGTTTCATGTAAACTCATCTGGCTGAGAGCTACCAACTGCTACCAGTACCAAATATTTTTTCCCCATCTATCAGCTAGCAAGAAAGTGAAGTTGCTTCTATCAAAAAGACAACCCTGCCTTTGTAATTATTTGCTCAACTGTTTTTCTGACTGTTTTTCTCAAGGAGATGGAAAACTTAATCTTTCAACATGAAAAAATATCAGTGCAAAGTGAAGAACTATTTCTAGTTCAATTCTCTCATGCTGATCACATTACTGCTGATTTCCTAAAATTGGCTACCAGGTTAGCTGATTTATTTGATGATGCCTGTTGGGTTATCTGGGAGCACCCAGCAACATGCAGAGGGCATTGTAGTATTTACTAAACCAAATACTTTTCTGCAACTGAATTAAAACACATATCAACATAACTTCAAAGTTTCTGAATCTTTGTATTGCTCTGTTTTGGTTACCTGTCTGCCTTGCTCAAAGTGCACACACTTTTTCTTCCCAAAGAAACTAAGCAGGTATTACACACATTATTCAGTGGACATCCTTTGGGACCAGGTGATCAGCCATTTCAGACAGAGAGCAAAAGCATATTATTTATACTTCATTTTGCATGAAGCAATGTCAAAATATGGGGATATTTGGTAACCTTTTCTTGTGGGTATTTGGCACCTGGTTTAATGAATTAGTATACTTCCCAAGTAATTTTTCCCCATTTCTGCTAATAATAACAACATGAGCTCTAAGAGGTTGTCAACATATTACTTCCCCAGGGAGAATTTTGCTCTTCTCTCTCATTTATCTAGGCATGTGTAGAGGCTTTTGACCCATGCATAGATAAATGACCCATGATGTGAAATTTCCCAACAGTTTAATAATGCATTTAACTCAAAGTGACACTTGCTTGCAGCTGCCTTAAAGCAGTTTGCAGGCTATATATGTCTCTTTGAAATGATGTATGACAAGGAGGAAAGCTTCCCTGATAGAACCCCAAATCCCATGGGTGAGTAGCAGGAAAATCCTTTCTAGATTGCCAGCAGCAAATTTATACTTTGCAAGCCTTTATTTAATTTTATCTGTTTTTCAGTATCATTTACAGTTATGGCCATTAGTCTGAAGCTCATAGTAACTTCTATACAAATTATTTTTTCCTTACAATAATGCATTGTAAAGGCTTTTATTGATCCTGCCTTGTTGGGGTTTTTTTGACAAAATACCAGAAGTAAACCCCTGGTCTTATCACTGAGAATGTTTTGATAATCCTTGTACTAACTTAACTGTATCAAAATTCTATTAATTCTGAAACCCAGACAGTGAAACAGAGAACTACGTTCTATGTATATTTAAAATCTGGAAACTTTTCTAAGAAAACTCCTTCATGTATTTGAAGGCACAGGTCTGAATGACAGCTCTTAATTTTTGCTTGCATAGTTTTAAAGCAATTGTTGAGTGTGTGGAAGGATTTCTATTAAATCTGCTTCTGGTGTAGTGAGCGATTTCCCATGATACCTATCATACTGTTGCCAAGAAATGAATGTTAGGCTCAAGGAGACAAATATTTCTAACTAGACAAATTTATTATTTGATACCATTTATTCCTAATATTAAAATGGAGGTCAAATAACCAGAATGACATCCTGTAGTGTCCTGAATCGTTTAGCATAGATATATATAAACAGAAAACCCAGGTTCTTTCAAACAACAATAAAAAAACCCAAACCAAAATGAAAGCAGAAAAATAAACCAGAAAAAGAATCTTGTCCACAAGGAATGTTTAATGTGGGCAGAGGGAGAAGATTAAAAACAAAACCCTGAGACAGCCACAAGACTAGAACAGAGTTCACAGGATGATTGTTACTTAGGACTCTGATCATTTTTCCGTTCTGTTGCTTCCTTTCCTCTACAACCTTTGTCTCATGTTTTTCAACCACAGTGACATTCCCTTTGCTTAGTTACCCTTGCAGGATCCCCAGGCTCATCAATGCCCAAGCTGTTTATCAATAGGTTTTGTTGGGTGTCTGCACAGCATGCAGGTGAATTTTGTCCTGAGCCACAATTTGTATTATAGGTAAGAAATAATGGGATTTGGAAGTTTACTACAGCTGCCCTAACTGAGCCTGGAAAGCAACAGTGGAAAAATATCCCAGAGAAGAGAGCTCCTGTGTGCAGCATGAAGGCTGTTCTGCTGCTTGCTGCTTTCCTATTCATAGCAGTTTAAGCCTGTCTCCCCTGCTCCATTTCTGTGTAAAGGCAAAGAAGGTAGCTTAAATTACAGAGTCTTTTTTATCTAGATCTGAACAAGGCTTGTATCTGAGCTCTGCTGTCTGCCATGCTGAGAGGCACGTGAAGCAGCCTGCTTTAAGTTTATTCAGAAAAGTTGGTACACTCAGAGGTGTGTGAGCAGGCCTCTCACAACGCTGGCAAAATAATTGGGTATAAAGTGCCTGAGCTAACGTTACCTAACCTACTAAAGGTAGATGTCTGTGCCTTTCAGTTTGGGGAAGGGAAATGGTATTCCAGAGAGGAATTCCCTCACCTCTACAAGGGCCATCTGTGTTTGAATGATGGAGGGTCCTCTCTTTTGTTTCTGAGTACAGAAAAGTCCTACTTTAGACCCGTAACAGTTAGTCAAAGTGACTAACACAACCTAGAAAAAACAAAGAATTCCTTCCTAAAGCAAATTAATTCTAAAAGACAAAGAAACCACATCCCACTGCTGATGCAGCTTATTGTATTCAGGGAACAAGAGAGTTTAAAATACCTATTGCCGACCCCCCCCTTCATTTATCAATACAAAACGTCTTGACTGCAAGAGGCTTGCAGAGATTAATTCCTTCAAGCCTAGACAAGGTTGACATCACCATTAACAGCACTAGTTCCCAGCTCCCTGTGCTTGACTGGCCAGTGGAAGTTGACTGCATCGTCCCTCACCTTTGATACAGAGTGATTCTTCCTAGTTGGGGATGAGAACAGCTTTTACAGTGTAAGCTTGGATAAGCCTGCTAAAAGGGTGAAGCTGCTGACTGCTCTGTCAAAAGATAAGCACAAGAAACAGCAGAAGTGAGGCAGGGAGCCTATATCAAAGTTAATGAAGAAGGCACAGGGTCTAAGGAAAGGAGGAAATTCTTCTAGGAGTTTGGGTTTGTATGAACTTGGAGAGATCAATTTGCTACTGAACCATTTGAACCGAGCGACAGAGTTCATTTTGAGAAAGACATAGAAACCAAGGCTTGCACAGCAAGTGCCTCAGATCAGAGTGACCTGATGAGCTGTACTCTGTCAGAGTGGAGCTCTGAGGTTGCAATACACTCATGGCTTCAGTGGCAGGAAGCAATCTCATTTTGTGATGTGTCTGCCTTTGAAAATGTTTGTTTAGAAATTTTCTTCACAGATAAGTTAATTAGAAGCAGTTTATTTACCAGGAAAGACAAGACATGCCAGTTCATCTTATTTTTTTTAAACATAAAAAAAATTGTGACATTTACACTTTAGCTTCCTCTCAATAACTCGAGATACTGGATTTAGAAATGTGAATGCATTTGAAAGACATTATTACAACATATCTCACAAATAATATCTAGTTTTAAATACTGGTGCAGACACACTTCCCTAAAATCAGTAAAATCAACCCTCTTGAAGATTATTTTTTGCAAGCTGCTTCTCCACAGCGAAAGTTTATTTGATTTAAGCTTCTTAGCCAGTCATTGTTAATGAATAATTATTCAGTATTTCAAACTGAAACAGATAGCTCCATTTACTATAATTAATGCTGATGTAGGACTTCATTTGCATAATTACAAAATATAATAAAATAAATTCGAAATACCAATCTTTGTTACTTCTGTAACCAAAGGCCTATAAAAAAGACATTATATTTTAAAGGTATCACAAGACACAGTTATAATACTCTGTGACTAAAATCGAAAGGTACAGTTATTTTTTCATCACCATGCATCACAAAGCAAAATAAAAGTTATATCTCTGAGACTGATAGAATTAATCTACCATAAATATGTATCTGCTGAAACAGATATTCTTTCCTTACTTTTAAATATTTAGAGCTGGTTTATGTGAAAATTACCTAAGATTAGGTAATTCATGGAAGCAGCATTTGGCCTTTCAGAATTCAAGGAGTATTTTTTACTTCTTAAAAGCTTTACCAAGCCTCATTTCTTCCACCAGTTTTTGAGTGCTTTTTACTGCTCTAAGGAGAAGGCTCACTTCCCATTCTGCATGCCATTTATTTCAGTGGTCTAATGAAGGCACAGTAGACTTGAGAATGCAGTCCTTGAATACTTTACATTTAATAGCTAGTTTCCTTTTACTGAACTTACTGTTTTGATTCCAGCTAACCTGATCTGACATCACAGGGATTACTACTGGAAGTAATTTCCTGCATCTTGCATTGTAGGAGCTGCATTGAAAACAGGTGATACTCCTCATACCTCCAAATAAATCAGACGTAACAGTTACGTTTCCTCAAGACTGTCAGGAGAAAAAGGCTGAGGAAATACTGTCTGGAGGATCAGGGCATCAAAGAAATTCTGTGTTCCTGGAGCTGCTTGTTCAGTTTTAACTCAGGCAGTTCCTGAAATCAATACAGTCATTTAGGTAGTAATTAGTCAATAATTTTTCTAAGGAAGTAGGAGAAAGAACCTCAAATGGGAGGGGCAACCTAAGTGGGCAGATGAATTAATAGCCATGATAAAAGAGAGAAAAAGAAATCACAGTTCTGAGAAGGCTTGGAAATGTGTAGATAGATAATAAATGTAAGCAGAATGCAGCTGACTCAGTTCCTACCTTGAAAAATGACTAAGTGTCCTTTTATGCTTGCTCTGGAGTAACTCAAATAATAAGGGAACTGTGGTATCTCTTTCTTTAGATGAAGTGGGTTTTTTCATCTCCAGGCTGTCAATTTGCACTCAGCATTTAAAGATATAACATTATTTTGATTTGCCAAGAACTATAGCTCCACCGAGCCACTTTTCTGCAATAAGGAATGTTTGATTTTTCCAGGCTATTATGTCTGAATTAATTAGCTGAAATGTTTCAGTTAGTTAAGATGTTGAAGAGTTTAAGAGTCAGTCCTTGCATGTACATATGTGAGCCTGCATAGGGAGAGAGAGATTCTGCCTCTATTACCCTGTTTTGCAGGGCTTAAACTCAGTCCTAACCATTACACCCAGAGAGCAAGGGGTTGTACAAGGCTAGTTTAAACTGAAGCACATGACAAATGAAGAAGGATGGCACACATGCTGGTGGATGTGGTTCCAAATGCTATTTAGAAGAGAAGGTACGTAAGTATAGAAAAGCTAACCCAGTTTTGATGGGAGGGAAGAGAGTGAAAGTTGGTTGAAATGTGTCTAAATATGCCTTGCAGTTTGAATACATTTGTATGAAAAATTAAATAGTGTAGCAGATGCCCACAAGTGCTCAGGACAGTGCATTTATATCCTAGCAGAGTAAGTGCTTCCTAATATCTGCCTGTGATGAAGGTAAATTATTAAGCAGGGACTCAATATGAATCCTGGATCTCCAGCAATTTTCTCTCCTTTGAAGCAGATATAACCAGCACCCAATATTCAAATGAGTCTTATTTGTAACATCTGATTAGCACTTTTATGGCTGGCTGGTTGTGACAGTGTAGGTGCAAGCGCTGTGAAGAGATTTCTATCGAGGCTTTCATTTAAAAGGTGAAACTTACACAGACTTTTTGGTACTGTGATAGATAAATGCATATGGAGATAAGGTCCTACAAATGCCATATAGGCTCAGAGCAGGTTAACAAGGGCCAATTAAGCCTGTCTTGCTGCAGGCATCAGGTCTTGTGAGAGTTCAGCTCAGCTGCCTGCTAAAAAGGAGGACAAAGAAAAAAATCTCTGTGGTAGCTGGGGACACAAAACAGCTGGATGGTTACGTGAGCCTCCTGTCAGATGGCTGAGCTCTGGGGAAACAGGCTAAATAACCATTAAATAGAAAATAGGCCTTGGGATTAGTCCTTTAAAAATATTTGCTGGATGACTGTATTTTTAATTCTTTTGGTTTTTTTGTTTTATTCGTATTTTTGAACTCTGATGGCTCAGAAGAAGTGAAACTAATGAGTGACTGAGAAGGAAAGCCAGCATACACTTGTGCTGGATGGTGAGATCTGTGGTAGCTGGAGACCCTGAGGAAGGGGTCTTCAGTGGATGAAAAAAAAAAGCAAATTGTGTGACATAGCTCCTTTCACATCAATCTTCCCATAAACTTAGGGAGTAAGATAATACTAATGGTACTACTGCCTTTCAAATTACAATCTTTTTTTTAAAAAGAAGTACTGCTTAACACCTTCCCTCCCCAACCTTCCTGAAACAGGAATCAGAGAAAATGGTGTTCTTGGAATGGCTTAAAAGTTGATTATGATGAGCTTTCAAATGTCATGTTTCAGCTTTTAAAAACATCCTGTAACTGTTGGGTATGGAGGATGTAAGGGATCTTGAACTGATTGAAAAAGTAACAGCAACAAAAGCTCAGCAGTAAAACAGCATCTTTTTCTCTATATGGAGATATTTCATCCAAGTCTGTTGGCAAAATGCTTGCAGACTGTTCACCAGTGATTATGACATCAAAAATCATTACTCAACACAAGCTGAAAAACAGTAGCTACCTATATACCTCCTCTTTGGTAGAAAAGTGAGTGTGATTGTGATGAATGTGTATGGGTTTCTAAAACCAAATAACTTGTATATAATTATAATGCTTGGATGAAGTTAAGTGATGAGCCACACAGGCTTTTCTTCCTCTACTGATTGCTGCTAATAACTTGAATTCAGTGCTGACAAAAGGAGGGATTGGAAGAGTTTATAATGGGGAAAAAAAGTGTGAATGAAAACAATTTTAAAAGCATTTTGGATCCATATTGGTTTATTATCAGATCTGACCAGTCCTTCACATCACCTACAAAAGCCAGGATGTGCTGTGAGAGCTACAGCACAGCCCTTTCTGTCTTCTCCTAATGCAGGCTGAAGGACTTAATGAGCAGACTCATCAGATGAGTCTGCATCTTTTAAAGATGCATCACTGCATCTTTTATCTTTTATTCCAACTACAGTTAATGGCAGCAGCCACATCCAGAATCTTAGTTCTTACCACTACCTACCACACCATGGAGAGAAGGTATGAGGAGTATTTGCACCAAGGCCATGAGGCAGTAGGTAAGTGCTATTGTTTGGTACTTGTTGTGTGGTGGGATTCTGCTAAGTTTCCATTGAATCCTCTTTTGTATTGTTTACTTGATAACTATTGTATTCCCTTGGGGAAAAAACCACACAAATAGAAGATAGAAAATGACCTACTTTCTCTTGTTCTTGTGAAACTTAATCGTATGAATGCCAGTGACCAGATATTTAAACTAAATTATTTTCAAGAAAAGCGCACAGCATAAGCAATTGGAAGTTCATTGTAAGTGAGATAATATTTTATATCTTCCAAGTGCAAGATGATCTGCAGACCTCACCGCACCATTTTCATCTCAAAACCATGAATGCAACCACAGGCAGCTTGTTCCAGTGAAATCTATAATATAGTTTTCAGAATATACCATTTAGAGGCAGAATGTCAAACACCATTTAAGCAGGCCAGTCCCCACTTTTTTTTTCTTTTCTTTTCTTTCCTTTTTTTTTTTTTTTTCATATTGTATTTCACAGGTATTTTGAGCTTGAGCAGGCCCAAAAGGTACAGAGAGTTCCTAATTGGGCATTTGCCTATAAAAACGATTAACTCGACTAAATGTGGATTGAGCCTTTGAGATTAAATTGCAAGTATGGAGATCAAATCTCCACAGGCAAGTTAAAATCTACCAGTTAGTTAAAGGGTTTAATTAAATGCAGATCTTTCTGTAGGCTGATTTAAAAGGACATAACCTAACATTTGTAGCCAATAAAATGTAAGGAATAAAAGACTACTTTTCCCACTTATTTCTCTCATAAAAATGTATGCTGTAAACTATGAGGAACATCTGAAGATATTTTACAAGTAGCACCATCTGTCTTCTTGGCAGACTATATAGGCAGTGTGGGTGGCTTAGTTACTTGCTTATGAATCTACAGCATCACTTGCTTAGTCTGCTGGGTGAGGCTGCCCCTTCCTTGTTTGGCATGATTCCAGCATCTCTGGTTTGGTTCCATAAAACAATCCTTTTTTTGTGTGGCTGCACACCTGTATATACTAGCTGGCAATTTGCTTAGAGAATGTGTACCTGTAAAACTAAGTCTCTTAGGCCTCATAAAGACAAGTCTTCTTGCATGTGAATATTTTTATATGTAAATCTCTGCAAGTTTTGGAAGTTTATTCACTTATGCCTCGTTCTGAGCACATCAGGATTAAATGTAAGACTGAAATAAGAAAGGTTTGTGCCTGAGACATCATTCAGTGAGCCTTTGAAAAAAATTAAAGCAAAGAAATACTGTATGTTTTAGCAAGATATGAATGCTGTGATAGGTGTTTTCTTATTAAGTAAGTTCACTAATTAGTCAGTCTGCACAATTCTCAGTGTGTCTCCTTGCTCTTGCATGCTTCTTCTGTAAAGTATTGTGGTCACTTGGTACCAAAGTTTTAAGCTATTTATCTTGGTTTAGAAAAACAGCTCAAAACATAGCTGTTGACAGCTGAAGACAGCATTATGGGTGTATTGATCTGCATATTGTGATGAATATAAAAAATCTGATGGCATCATTTTACAGACACAGAACAAATGCGTATTTGCAGGCTGGCTGCCTTTTTTTACTGAATTCCAGAAAACTGTAAGCAAGGTAGAGCAGAATGAAAATGTTCCATGCAAAGAGCACCAATTGGCTGGCTTCCATGTTGTGTGGTGGTACATGCTATACAGCACTTCCTCCACTGCAAGGATTGGAGATAGTGAGTTAAAGAAAATACATAAATTTACTATTTCTTGAATAGCAATTCACCAATAGCAATTAGTAACTGACAGGGCTGTGTAGCCTTCTGTGTTATAAATATGTGAGAGTTAGAACGAATTACCCCAGAATCCCATATTATCCAACAACAGAGAACTTCTGCATTTATTAGAACATTTCTAGTTAATTCCATTGCAAGAGTCTCAGATACTGTTGTGATCACACCAGCTAATGATGCCACTTAATTTTTATGTCCTAATGTTTAGGGTAATTATTACACACATATTAGTCTTTCACCTTGTTATATGAAAGAAGAGACTTCTTTTGGCTGCACTGAGTTTTAAACTGTATAGAGAGTACCTTTGTGTGCACTTCTGTGTATTGGAGTTCCATCTGTGTAATGGCTAATGAGATACCAAAGTTGAAAGTTTGTGTGTTACTTCTAGTTTCAGCACAAAACAGAAAATTCTGAAACAGAATTCTGAAAGCTTCAGCACTTACCTGCAGAACAAAAGGGGGAAGGTTATTTGTTTCTATATATGTCAATAATGCTAAAAGTTACATGCTATGGAATAATGCTAAAAGTTACATGCTACTGTAGCAGAAACTTGCTCTGTGGCACATGGTGTCCACCTCCATGTTAAACAAACAAAGCAGACCAAGTGAGCTTTTATTCTTTGCCCACTTATTATTGCTGAGGTTTGTTTATTTATCTACTTATTTAAAATAGAAAAGAAGTTGAATTTTGCAACAACAGCTGCTTGGCTTTCCAAATAAATTATTCCTAAGGTAAGAACAGAATTTCTTCTTTTCTCAGGAGTGCTTTTCAGCCCTAGTAAATACTCATCAAGAATCTTCTCAATGACAAGGATGTTGTAATGATATCTCTCTGTCAAGTACAACCAGATTCAAGTTCCCATGTGCACCCTTAGGGAAAGCAGATTGAATAAAATCCTCCTCAGATGTATTACCCACATTGATACAAAGATGATAATCTCTGTAGATAACTTATAATATTCTCCTAATCATCATAGGCAACAGCAACTATGTTACTGTCACCTCACTGAGAAGCAGAACTATCGAGATATAAATGGTAATTCAGATGCCAATGACATGCCCTCTACTAGCAGCTTCTCTAGATATTATTTCTTTATTCAGTCAAGCAGAGTTTCTCCTCCACTGGCTAATGTCTGCCCAATCTTGGATTCAGCAGTAGTGTAATGTTCAGACTCTGCTTTCCAGATCCTTCCCTCTGTGAAGGAATTGGCAGAGAATGGGCATTGAATTGGCTCCACACCACTGCTTACTAATGATCGGAATAGCTGGCCAGGCATGAAGAGGAATGTCAGCTGCAATCATTTATTTCCTTTCCTGGAGCAGGAGAGGAGCAGTGCAAGCCTGGGAGGAGTGTGGCTTAGAGCTGCAATGTCTCCCCAGGCTTCTTGAGCATTGGGCAGCTTCCTGAGCACCCCTTCCTTGGGGCTGTGCCTACAGGAGCAGTCGAGCGTTATCTGAAAAGCAGACACTTTGAGCTGCTACTTTATATGCAACACTGATACTCCCTTCATTGCACATGTAGTGTTCATCAGGCATTTCAATCTGGATAATGAGAAGAATGCATAATCCAATTGCAGATCTTCATTTTATTACTTCTCATGGCTGACACATTGCTCCAGTTACTCCCAAAGATTACCTGGTTAGCACCACAGCTCTGCTTTTCAGGGGAGGAACCTACCAGGAATGGGTAGTTGAAAGAATACTTTTTCTAATCGTGCCTTTAGCAAAATTGGCTAAATATTTGTCATTTCAGAATGGGAGGAAATTGGTGTGCCACTTACCTCACTAGCCATTTCATCTGAAATTAAAATAATGAAAATAAGGAAGGGTTGTATGCTAAACCAAGTTTCTGCTACTCTAAAGACTGGTTTCAATGCACTGGAACCTTACCATGACACCAGCACCTGCTAGGTCTTTCAAGTTTGTCCTGAAGAAGTTAAAACATGACTTTCATTTCAACTTTATGAATTCAGTGTAATTAAAAATAGGAATTATTTCATCTTGATGTTGGGCAGTCTTAGTTTCCTGTCAGTGAGGATATTTATATAGTAAGGAGTCTTTTGGCATCAGGTATAAAAAATTGCCCTCGTGCTACATTCCCACCAAGATATTTATTTGCTACTGTAAATGAGTTGTAATATATAAGGAATGGATCAGGAGTCATTTAGGAGAAGCTCACATCCCTCCTATTTAAGACTTTGTGAAAACATAACCAGGTATTTTCTCATTACCCTCCGTCAAAGCACATATTAAGATCCACCTCTGATGCCAATATACATCAGTACCACAGTAGATACTGACCTTATTCTTCCTGCTGCTCTTTTGCCAGTTTGTTAGCAATACAAACAATACAATGCAATAACAATAACAAAACAAAACCTGACCCAATCTGGATCCACCCTCCCCTTACTCCCCAGCTACTTTTTTTCTTTCTTGCCTGTCCATTGACCAGTCCCTATCTTGCTTTCTAGTGCCTCCAGCTTCTCTCACTAGTGAAAAATATGTTCTGTGAACTTTCCTTTTTGAGAGTCCCTGTTTGTTCTGAACACAGTGAAAGGCATTAGAAGAGGCAATTTATGTTTAGTATTTAAACCCCCAGCATTCCCAAAGGAATCCCTGAATCACTGCTGTGGTTTGGGAGAAGCCTGGGAGCTCATGAAAAGAAGCTTGATGTGACTGGTGGTTTTTTTACTATTATTTTTTGAAGTTAGTTTTTTACTTTTATCTTTGCTTTCTTGTGTGTGGAACCAAGGCCATTGTAACTCATGGTTATTACAAATGCCCATAGTCAATAAGCTGTCTTGTGCATGATCTGCTTAATTTTTCTCATGCTTGTCCTGGGGTCTGGCTTATCCCTAAAGTCTGTTGTCATACTTTTCCTCAGCAAACCTTATTCACAGCGAGATGATTCCTGGCCACTGAGCAAAGTCACTTTCAACTTTTCAGAAAAATGATTGTTCTTAAGTCAACAGGCATAACAACAACAACAAACAAACAAACAAACAAAGTTTTGTCTACCTTTGCTTTAGCAAGGCCTCTGACACAGTTGCCCACAGCATTCTCCTGGAGAAGCTGTCTGTTCATGGCTTGGATGCCATCCAAGTTCTATGGACAAAAAACTGGTTGGATGGCCAGATAAAAGTGTCTGGACCACCACATTCCTTCACTGTTTTCCTAAATGTTCCTATGAGGACTTTACTGTCCAGCATAGATTAAAAAGAATGCTGTTAGCTCAGAGATCATATGAAAAATTGCCAAATCTATTACAATAGGAGGCTTAATGACCTTCAGGCAACCTATGTTTATAGCTGAAATGAAGCATTGACTACTTAGAAGTGTCTGACAATTAGTTTTACACTGCTATGAACAAGTATTTAAATACATGTACCACTTTTCTTAAATTTTCAAAAACTCATCAGATTCAGCAGAAACTTCCAACACACTTTAAAATGAGTTAAATTTAGGATGGTTTTAACAGAACAAAATCTTTATAAGCTATGCAGTAAAATTCTGTGGAAGATTAATGAGCTCATATAGCATAGAGGTCAGCTCTTCTCTCCAGACCAACTGGAGTAGATTGAGACTGCTTTTCAAACACTTTATAACTAGGTTTCTGGTTAGAACAGATCAACTAGCTAAGCTAAAAGGTTTTTTTTCTGCTGATCATACTGCAATCAGAACTTAAAGTTACAAGACAGATCTTTGTTCAATATAAGGATCTCAGAGCTACTGGGATGGATTGTGGCTGGTAGCTATGGCACTCTCCTATGAGCACAAGCTTTAACTGATCTCTCTCAGGTATGCAGTAGGTTTATTTTGCTGCTTTTGCTATCAGGGAAGTGTGTGGGAAGGCTCTCTGGGGAGGGAGGAATGGAGGAATGGAAAAGGATACAGGTTCCTATATTCAGGAACAATTTCTGAGCTCTGGATTATAGTCTGATTAAGGCAACTCCATAAAGCCTTTAATAAACTGCCTGTGCTCAGGGTTACCCTGTAGGTCTCTCCAGGTATCAGGTTTTTTCTGGCTGTCTTTGATAGTCCCCTATTTTCTGCCATCCTGCATTCTGTGTGTGGAGATGCCTGTGAATAGAGGCATTTAAATCTGTACTGCATTCCAGGAATCAGTAACCAAAATGTACTAATTGTGGAGGGTCTGGAAAATCCAGTCCTCATTTATATTAAGCAATATGCTTAAAAGTTAGGAATAAGGGTATAAGAGCTGAAGAATTATGAAAGAGACTGTTAAGAATCTCCTATGATGAAACCCTCCTACACTGCTTTTATTTATCAGATGCTTAAAACCCATATTAAAAAATAAAGGGGGAATAGAATATTAACCAGAAAAATCAACTGTATACAGCTAGAATGGAAAACAAGACAAATGAGATGGAAATAGTTTAACAAAGGGGTAAATGTGTTGGTATTAAAATTGAAAAATTGATTGAGGTATATTGCAAATGCTAACAATGCTGATTTGATTTCTGCTCTAATTAGTATATATATATATATATATATATATATATAGTACGACTATTAGTATATGGGTCTACCACAGAATGAGTGAGGGATTCTAGATTTAGGATTTAAGTAATATATCAGGTACAATAGATTAGAAATGTGAAAGAAAAACTGAGAAACAGTAAATATGTTTTTAATAGGTAAAATGTCAAGAAAGGAATGGAAATTAAAGGTAAAAATCTAAGAACATCAGTCCTGAGAGTGAAGTTTTACCATATCTGAGTCTAGTTGAACTGAGATGAAAATAGTGCAGGTGACAAACTCAGAAGGAAATGAAAGGTGCTTGGGGTGAAATATCCCAAGCACACAGGCCAAGACAAGGCCTGATCCAACACCTCAGGTTCAGAACAGGGAAGTTTAGATGATAAACAGAACCTGCTTTCCCTCTGGGACAAACATTATTGCTCTTCATGAGAATCCAAAGACTGCTTATTGAACCCAATTAAACCTTTCTCTGGTTCAGAAACTGCTAGATAGTGGAATTCACATTCCCTTGTCAAAACACCAAGGTATTGGCAAAATACAGCATCAGAACTTTCACTGAGCAGCTTCAGGGAAGGAATGGAAAGTGAGCGACATAGATGATTAATGAGCCTATTAAAGCTGAAAGTCTGACACAGTAAAGATAAGCTGGCAGTGAAAATTACTCCTACCATACATGTATCAAGGGCATCAGAAAGAACACCCTCCATATAATAGCTACCCACCATCATTAGAGGCACAACATACATATCTTGCATGTGTTGCCTCATTGCTGTTTAGTCTGCTCAACTATTTTGAGGTGAAAGGCCTTGAGCAACAGTGTAAAGTCTCAGCCAAGTTGCATGAGGCTTTGTAAGGTCTGATTAGAAAGGACACCAATGCACCATTAGGAGGGACCAGAAAAGCATGGCAGGTGACAAACAAATAAGCATGATTTTGTAAGTAGGCAGTGGCGTAGCAGGAGCAAGATTGATGAGGGAAAGGTCTGATGCAAGGGAAAAAAGATTAAATTTGTGCTGACCTTGGGAGTTGTACTGCAGTTGTGTTAGAGATTGTGCGTCTGTGTGATGACCACGGTGGACTGAGACTTGGACTTCATTTTTCTGCCTCTGACTTCCCATAAAACCCTTTACCTCACTTAGGCACACAAAACTTCTTTCTGTCATGGGTTTTCCTAAGAGAAATAGGCTCTTGTTGTATACACGTGTATGCATGTTGAGTCCAATGTTCCTGGAAAGTGTCAGCTGTACTGCTGCTGCTCCGCACAGATGGCCTGTGCATGCGCACTTGGTGTGATGCATCCTGAATCCATCAGATTTAGGAGAAACATGCAGACCATCTGTGCAGCATGAATACAAAAATATGATGCTTGCTTTAAGAAGTTTCAGACTTGCTACACAAGTGCTGTAGAGCCATGCTGTACTGAGTCACTGGAAACGTGTCTGGGATTTCTGGACTGTTAGCAGCTAGGCCAGGTGCTCTGAAATCTTAAAAAAATTGTGCTCAGTCTTCAAACTTCACCCAAACAAAATTTCTGGATAAAACCCCCACATATTTTAGAAAAAACAAGGTTATTTTAGCTACAGTCTGTGGTAGTTATTTTGTGACAGTTTTTCTTAAAATGTTAACTTCATTTATCCATCTCTAAAGTATACATACTAATATCAAGCTTTCTACTTCTGTTGTGCCTATTTAGACAATAAATTATTTACACCACTGGATCTGGATTTTTCACACAGGAGATGGGCAGAAACAGTTCAATATAAGCAATAAATATTATATTCGGGTCCTTTACAGGCAGGTGGAACAAAAGGATTCTTAGCCTGGAAATTTGGCACTGGATATTGTCACATGAAAGCACACTCTTCTAGTGCAGTATTGCTAGTGTGTATTTGCCAGAGTTGCTGCTTGAATGCTTGATTTGTTCCTGCTACAGTGTTAACTTTCTCTGTCACAGTTTACAAATACATCCATCCTTTTCCAGCCTGTCACTGTCGTTATTTCCTTTCACCCTCAGAAGAGAAAAACATCCTACTTTTTTAATAGATCCCTATGGTAATCTTCAGTTGGCAGTGCTGCTATGTGCTTCTGGGGACTAAAACACATAAAGCACTAGGTCCTCAAAATATCTGCAAAGCCTAGCAGATGCAGCCCAAAAGGAGAGGAATTACTGTATCCTAAACAGCTGCATTAGGCTGATTCTAACCAGCCTCCGATTTTAGGAGGTGCAGCCTGAAGGTTGAATTTGGCTACTATTGTACAGTAATGCCAGGGCACTGTCAATGGGGTGATGATAAATCACCAGTAATACCCGTGGTCCTTTGGGTTACCTAGTACAATGGAAAGATAATTAGGTGTGGATAAGAGCAGAGATGTTTTCAGTTACAACATTGTTTTTTTTTTTTAACCCCATTTGTCAGAGATGCAGAATACAAGACATGTGTGTCCTACAAAGCACATATCTCCAAAATGCTATATTCTGTTTGGTAGTTTGTTTTTTTTTTTTTGTTTTTTTCCCATGCCAATCAATTTTGTGATTGAGATTTCCCACAAGAAATATCCACAGGAATGTTTTTAGACTTCACATTTTAGACTTCACATAATCACAAAAGTATTGAAAAACTAGAGACACCAGGTGGATAGTCCTGGCTTTCTAAAAGGCTGATACTACACACAAATATTAATTTAAGGACAAAGGGAATCTTGCAATCAGAAATGACTGCTGTAATGTACATTGGTAGGCATCAGCTGATTTATTTATCTATTTTACTCGATGGACCCATGTATTATTTTATAGATTAACTGACTGTATAGGAAGCAAAATGAAACTACTATTTCTAACTGACTAAAAGCATTCTAACTTCACACATAAACCTCCTGGCATTTCAGTCCACATGGTTTTCTTGGGAAGGAAATCTGGAGCTGTAGACCAAAATAAAAGCAGAGCTATTCGAGCAGATTGAATCGATTGATTGCCTGCAACAGATGATCAGAAGACAACAAAGCTCAGCACGCATTTGTCAGGCAGTTGAGACAGTGCTTACAAGATTGCTCTGCCCTGGAAGCTGAAAGTAAAATTGATCTGATAATGTGGAATTTGGAGCCAGCGAAGGGTAGCCTGATGACACAATAACAAGTATTTTTATTAGATGATGTAATAAAATCATCATCATTTCATGCAGATCTTCTGTTGCCTTCTGTTTTCTTTATAAAGCTATGTATTGCACAATGGACCAGGTACAGAATTGCCTAAACCTAAGTTACAATGTCAGAATGGTGAGAAACCAGACAAACATTACTTTGGATCTAACCAGAACACATTTCCAGCCTCTGCTAGTTCTGAGAAAGCCTACCTTCCCATCTCCCCTAGATTTATTGCATGTGAGCTAAAAATAGAAATATATGCTGTCCTGAACTTTGAACTTTTTTTTTTTTTTTTTCTCATGAAGCAGTTTTTAGACATAATCATTCCGGTTTTTAGAAGCTCATAAATAAAAACCTGTTGCTTCCAAAAGCAAAATCTTTTTTCAAGGGTTTTGTTGTACTAGACTTTTCTGGAGAGAAAAAAAAACAACAAAACAACACAAAACAATAGAGCCACACAATTTTTAAACAGGTCTCAGTACTTCAGTGTTCTTGAATAAGAGCATGATTGCTATTTGCAGAATTCAAGACTTACTAGACCAGATCCTCTAATACTAGAAACTTGCTTATCTTTATATCTTAATGGAATTAGATCAGTTTTATGCCATTCAACAACTGAATCCAGCTAATGTCCTGGTAACTTAGTTATTGCTATAAAGAAGGGAGTGCCCCCCAGGCCACTTCATAAAATTTTGGTTCCCACTATGAGCCCAATTGGTTCTGTATTACAGGCTCATTTCAGCTTAAGAAAAGTTAGAAAGAACCAAAGGTCTCTACATAATGAGTTTGGAAGTGTTCCAAATCAAAACTTTGCTTATCTTCTAGCACATCTTATCCATTAAGGAAAATAATGTGTTTTCACCATGTCCCACTCATCAGTTTTCTACAGGGAGTGACAGCTTTCAGTAGCACTGAAAGCACAACACCAGAAAATTGGACATTATTGCTTAGCAAAAATAAAATTAATAGATACAATATAACTGATTTTTTGTTTATTCCATGCCATCAAATCAGGACACTCAAAATATATGTTGCTGTGATAATAGTTTTCTGAAAGCGATAAAAAAGTATTTTAATTGTTTTCATTTAGTATATGAGGCTAGAAAATGTTTTGCCTCACACTGCCTCCATAAAAATAGACACTGAATTCATATTAATTGAATCTAATCTGGGATTATTGACTATGTGACTATACAAAGACATCAAACAAGTCATCCAGTATACAAATGTTCTAAACCACATGATTAATAGGAATATTTTGACTTTTATAATCCTTTGGTTTCTGTGCAAATGCATAGCCTCAATAATACATATACAGAAGAAATCTTGTTACAGAAAGTAGGAGCTATTTCACAGCAGTACTACAAATTAACAATTCAGACTTAATGAAACATTTAAAATATGCTATTACTGATATTGTTCATTTAAATATGCTATTACTGATATTGTTTCATTATACGTTTTCTTGTACACTGTTTTCATGCTTAAGTGACCTCTAAATTGGACTATTGCAAATCACTACTAATGGATTTGAAATGTAATACTCACTATGGGTTTCTATCGGGACAAAATGTGGCCGAGAAGGTACCCTTGTCTCTATTACACTTTACAAAGCCTTTTGGAATCATTAGCATATGCATCCCAGCTCCATTTCTGAGTAGCAAACTGAGAATGGTGACAGGAGAGGGCAATGTGTATATTCATTTTACAAAGAGATTCAACTCGGCTTTCTGCTGATGGATAAAAGATGAAACACATTAGGGAGGAGAGAGCTGTTTCCTCTGCAAATATTGTAGCTATTCTTAAAAGTTTAATGATTACTCTAATATGTATTGCTAGCAGATTATATTTATAGTACTAAATGTATCCCATGATTTGAAATAAACATCATGCTGTAATACAGGAGAGAAAAATTCCATTGTTTTCCATGAAGAAAATAATCAGTTGCTAGTTACTGCAATTTAAACATTCAGTCACTGACAACTTGGAGGTACAATGTAATGTTTTATTGTTATTTATTAGCCTCCCTCTTTGGAACTGTACTGAAACTCAACTTGAATGCACTCTGGTAGGGCACAGAAATGTCTTGGCATGAGCTCTGAATTTCTGATAAGTCGTATAAAACAAATAGTATATACAGCTATTAAAAATGTACAGCAGGGTATCTCTTTACCTTTTCCATTCCAGAGAACAATTGGCCTTTCCACATTTTTGTAAAGAAAATGATGCCTTTAAAGGAAGTTCTCGTTGCTTCCATGCAGCTCCCTTGGCACAGAGCTGGAGATGGAAGGCAAAAGCTAGCCTTGCCTTTCTTAACATCTGACAGAAATTATTTTTCAAGTACAATGAAAAAAAGAAGAAAGAAAAGTAAAGGTGTGTTTAACAATCATGCAGAGGCAGTGGCCTCCTCTTTTTCTCTTGTCTACTTCCCCCACCACCACTATCAGAGCAGCAAACCAGCGTGCTCTGCATCAGCTGAATCAACACCACTGACAGACATATTTAGGTCAGGAGGAACTCTGGTGAAGTAATGGAAAGAATAGTCACACCACTTTTGATCATCATAATAGCAAATTCTAATTATTAGTATAGTCTAGTTCCCTTATAAACCTTAATTCACTAGCCCATGGGAATGTGTACTGCCCAGAATAAGTAAGTAGCAATTCCTTGATCTGAGCAGAAATACAACATGAATTATCCTTTCTGTCACTCTAAGTTTATAAAGCATTTTAAAAAGACATAGCAAGACATACTCCCTTACTCAAAGATCTTATAATCTGATACAAGATAAAAACAAGACAAGACAAGAAGCAACAGTTCAGGAAAGATCACTGATTATAAATAAAGGGTAGAATTGTCTGAAGAAATGTTTCAGTGAGGAATTCAAAAGAAGAGAGAGAGTGCCTGCATATGAGATCAGAGGGGACTGTTCCAGGCACACACTGCTGAAAATCAAGAGAATGTGATTACAGGATTGGAAAGAGCAGAGGGACAAGAGGCAGGAGGGAACATGATAGCACTGAGCTACTAGAGGCGAAATTACACACAGCTCTGCAGTCAGTTGCAAGTGTATCTCTACTGGATGTTAGCAAAATATTCACAGCAGCAATTCCTGAAAGCAGGAATGAGGACAGTTTAATTTAGAAGTTTCCACTATGAGGTAAGTGAGAGATGATTCAAGCATAAGGAAGAGGGCATAAGTGACGTATTTTTTTTTTTAATATTAGGCAGAAATAGATGTTTGAAATAGATGTATTTTCACAAACAGCTCTGGAAAGTCTACACGTACAGTTTCCTAGAAATAAAAACTCTGACATAAACATTTTGCCAGTTCCACTTGCTGAACTGTAAAAAAAAATACACTAAAAGGGATTCTGTGCTCCGTCAGATCTATCTATCTATTGGAACAAATGAGAAGAAACCCCTGCAGTGATTAGAAGCTGAAAGTCCACCACCAAGCTGATGATAGTAACCATCATGTTGTGAGGGACCTTTATTCTCTCCCCCAAGACAGCTAAATAAATCTGAAGGTGAACAGAAACCAGTATCTGCTGCTGACAGACTAGCTTCAGAAATCTGACCAAGTAATTAACTGGTCTTTTTCCACAGAAGCTACCTAGGATAATATACAGTTAGCATCCTACTGGAGATCTTATATAACTGGAGCTGCTATTCACCTTGATCGACCAATGCAAAGAGAAAGGTCAGGACTGGTTTCTCACATGCCCATAATGTCACAGGCTTTTTTTCAGGCAGGCATTTTCTGTCAGGTATTTCTAGTAGTTTTGAGAGAATTTTGAAACATTGATTTAATATCTGCTCTGTTCTGTCTGAAGGTAACCCTGTAAGCATAGAATAGCAGCTGTTGCAGGGTTGTATAGATTTACACAGAAAAATCTTACTAGGAAGTCATACATGACCAGAGGTGGTTACTGAGTATCTCTGTGGCTGTAGCACTGAACAGCTTCTGGCTGGAGCAGACACAGACCTACTCCTCTTGCTGGAGTGGCTGAAGAGAAATCATCTTTTCTGCCAACATGTAGCCTCTCTTCAGTGACTACTTCAGTGTACCTCACCCTCTGATAAAAATTAAAAGGCAAATATGAACTCTGACTGT
The DNA here is from genome assembly GCF_036169615.1 of Heliangelus exortis. Classification (NCBI taxonomy): domain Eukaryota; kingdom Metazoa; phylum Chordata; class Aves; order Apodiformes; family Trochilidae; genus Heliangelus; species Heliangelus exortis. The sequence goes on from NC_092434.1 coordinate 5,706,681, forward strand.
GACTAGTGGATTTATTCTGTCAAGAGCTACTATTACCATAGGCAAGATACACGTTTCTGTTTTTTTTCACATGAAGTGTAAACATTAAATATTTTTCTTACATACTATCTGGCCATACATAATTTACAGCATTTGAAATCCTGTTCTCCACCTGAAGGAGAATGCAAAGTCCTCTATGGACTGTGGATGTTTTACAAGGTTGAAGATTTGCACTCTAATATACTTACTGAGTTTTTGTAGAGAGATGTACAATTTCTGAAATCTCAGTGCATACAGCAAAGTTTATCTTAAAGTGTCAAAATAACAAGTTCCTTTATTTTTGATCAGCAGGGTTCCCTTACGTTTGATCATTGAAAAACCTGAACATGGCAGACAGATAGAAAGAATTCTGGGAACTATTAGCAGCTAAGCTTTTTTGGATTAACAGATTTCAAAAAATTACCTCCTTATCTTTTGATCAGAAATGAAGAGTTGTTGAAAGGTAACAACTGTTACACTCACTCCTATTTGGCAAAGGAGTTGTCTTGTTTTGTAGCAAAGCAGCATGTTATAAAACAAGTAGTCAAAACTGTTACATTGATTCAAGGGCTGACAGCATTTCTGTTCATTTCTCATCAATGACCTTGCCTGAAAGAAAAACACGGTATATTCCTGATAATCTTTATCCAAGAGGTAAGAAACATTTTCAGCAACTGAATTGTAAATTGTATAAAATCTCAGCCTACACAGACATTAAATTCCATACACTCTGGCATTAACAAAAAGCAGATCCTGAAAGGAGCACATCTTTATTAGTGATTACAATGCATGAAGAGTAATTTTGATAATTTCTTACTGCACTGACTTTAGTGACTGCAAAAATCTGAAAAGAGAGTGGGTGGTTATGTGTATGAATGAGAAGTATGGTACAGGAAGGCTTTTACTGAAAGCACAAGTTGGCACAAAGGGTTTGCAAAGGCAGATGGAAATCATCAGCTAAAAATTATTCCTGTGAGTCACAGGGGGGTTAGAACAGGCTGACAAACCTGCAGTTGTGGCACAGAAGCCCTGATGTGACTTCCAGTTGCATAGATAGTTTTAGCTAGCTTGAGATTAGTGCTCAGCTATCTCAGGTTGCAAACTACTTGTTTAATTTCTAGGACATCCTTTCTCCCCTCTCAGTTATCTTCATGAGGACACAAGACCCCCAGTTAGCATGGGAAATCATGCTTTTGCAGACAACAATCATACTTATTTAGGCAGAAGTATATGTTTCAGTCTTTCTATGCAATTTAACACAAGTGTGCCCTCTGAGAGGCTTTTTAGGGGACAGCAAAACCAAATGCAAGAAAAACCCAAGTTCAGAGAAAGAGATTAATTTACTCAGTCCAGACTCTCTCGTCCCCCACATCTATCCTGAGATGGTTACAATTAACTCTCAAAGATTAAGAAGCAGTGACAAAGAATGACTGCTCAGACAAAGGAATTAAACAGTCTCTTCAAATATTCTTCCTTACAGGCAAGTTTGTACAAATAACCCAATTTTTATCGTGGCTCTTCAGACTACAGAGAAGACAAATAGTGATATAAATAAGATTCAAAGGATATGCGGTTATCTCCTCTTTCACTGTTTTTGGCTAGTGCTTAGCTAGGTTGTCATACCAAAACTCAAAACCAAATGTGGCATTTTGCTGCAAACAGAAAATTTAGGGACAGTCTAGTGAAGGGATATGAACTGCACAGGTATGTTCTAGCTTGACTGGGCTTGGGTTGTGTTCTGAGCAAGGTGTGGCTATGACCCAAGGTGAATTTCTGGTGAGGGCTACAAAGGTAATGGAGCACTTCCAGCTGAGTTAGCACTTGGGCTTTTTGCATCTGTTTGCATCCAGAAACTCAGACTGAAAGTCAGGAAAAATATGAATCCATTTGACTTAATGTCAAGCCTTTCCAAATAAAAACATCTATGATTTCTTGATTTTTTTTTCCATTAGAACATCCCTGAAATGCCAAATACTGTTTTACAATATCAGTCATGTGGCTTTTCATACTTCTATCCAAAAAAAAGCAAATCCTGGAAAAAAATGAAAAATCATTATATTAAATATTTACAGCATGGCTTTGTTCTGCCACGTTATTCAGAAAACATACAGTAACTTTTTGAGTTCTACCCACAGTTATGGAAGATGGGCAGTGAATGATAGTATAATAGACAGGAACCTGGCTGATTTATCAAGTGCTGTAAAATATTTGTTCATATCTCTATAAAATAAAAGGTAAATCTGTGGTTTAAAACTTTAAGCTTCTTCAAGTGTTTTCCAACTCTAGTCACTTCAGATATACCATGAAACACTGCAGGCTTTTTTGATGTTACTCAACTGTTCTTAGGACTACTATAACCCATAAATCTGCCTACAGCCTCCAACTCAGTTAATTCATCTTTACAATCTCAGCTAGTTGGGAAAGTACAGTGGCTCAGAATTGTTAGGCAACTTACCGAAGATCATATAAAACTAACTACATTGCCTAGGCTGGAATTGTTACTATAACCAACCAAAGCATACAATTTAAAAACCAGTAGTAAAATGTAAAATAGTAAAAGTGCTTTCTGCCAGATAGCATCTGGAATTACTGTTGTATTTAATTATGATTTTGCACTAATGATAGGCGTTTGGGATTATATAAACATTAAAACATCATAAAATATTATCTTTGCATCAAAATACCTGGCTGGTCATCAGTAGGCAAACTGCACCTTTGCATCTTCTTTTATACCCACAAAACACAGAACAAGAGAGCATTAGCAGGCCTAGATTCCAAATGAGCACTATAGGGTTTTGACTTAGTGATCTGTGTCTCAGTAATAGCATTCTTATTAAACGTTTTCTAAGCAGAAATCATTGCCAATAGAGATCATTGCCTAGATGTCTAGTGCTCCATGTATTTCTTAATTCCATTCCTAACAGAATAGAAAATAAACAAATACTACAGTGATGCTGTGTAGTCCCTCTGACCTACACATTTTTTCTGGTTTACTAGTGTAACTATAAATGTGGAAAATTAGTTTCTTTTCATTAACAGTCTCTGTGAAAACTAGTCTAAAGATTTGGCTTTAAAAAAAAAAAAAAAAAAGCAACTTGTCTTGGAATCCAACAGGACAAAAAACCTACGAATGCCTTGTTTAATGTAGGTTGCTTTCTATAATGTTTTGGGGTTTTTTTTATTTTTCTTTCCAAAGAGATTTCCCCAGTTTACTGTTATTGTTGTTCTTTGGGTTTGGGTTTCTTTCCCCTCTCTTAAATTATCTATATTTATTTTGCATGGATTATTTCCCAAGGACCTTTTTGTCATTTCTTCTATGTAAAGTGAACTTCAAGGTCTTCTGATGAAAAATCAAATCACAGTAAAAATTTTCCTGTACAATACATCCATAATAAATAAGCATTGATATTGTAAGCTTAAGAGAGAATTCATTAAGAATCAAATAACAAAAGAGAAACTCAGAAAATAAAATATGAAAAATTAATAGGCTTATTGTACAGGAAAGGAGAGCAAAGAGAATAAAACAAGAGAGCTTACTGTAGGTGAGTATGCTTAACATTTATTTAAGTAAAAACAAAATATAAAGAAAGTTAGATTAGATTAGTGGGTAGATTAAAAAGATAACCAATGAAGCTAAGAAATAGGAAAGTAATAATGCCTATTGGATTTTCACAAAATTTCAGATTTGTCTTATTTCCCTTAGTCATTTGTTTTCTCATTTAGAAAAATAATAGAATTGGCAGTGATCAGAGGATCCACATTAAGGTCCTTGTAAGGAAACAAAGAAAAAAAAAGTTGGATTACTTTAAAGAATTCGAACATATTTTATATGAAAAATTAAGAGATTCTGTAGGAATAAAGATCAGAAAAATGGTATTCTTTCTGTTACTACTTTCAGGATTTTCACAAAGTCACAGATGTGATTTTACTGTCAAAATATATAATTTGCTTGGCATTGCATCAGGATATTCTAGGTCTGCTAGATAACTGCCTCCCAAAACTCTACCCAGTCAGCTTTTTGGGCACAAAAATAAACACCACTGTTTCATTCTGGTACATACAAACGTATAAATGAAAGCAGTGCTGATTTCCTAGAAGTTTCCTTGGGCACAAAGAGCCTTGTTTATTTGAAAATGGACACCTAACTTTCACACATATACATTTCATTAAAGTACAGGGTTGATAGCATATGTCACTGATTGGGCAAAGTACAAATACAGAGTTAATGTGTCACATAACAAATTTTTTTTAAGTCTGATATTTATTACAACCTAAATTTCTTCCTCTGTGAGAGGAAAATTAATTGCAGGTTACTCACTTATACAATTAACTAACCTACACATGCAGTCATGCTAAATAAAGCTAATAAAACCTTATTAGCTTTATTTACACAGTAACAGACCTAAAGACAAGGCCCACAAACTGCATAGGTGTTTCACGGGCACCTTGGAGTTAAAAGAAAATTTGCAAAAGACACAGCTAAGCCTTTGATATTGTAACAGCTTTCACCACCACAGAAATGCCCACCACCCTGCAAGGGGACCTGGTAGTGGTTCTCTTTTCCTGTTGGTGTTCATGGGGAGGAGTAGGTCTCTGTGGCAAATCTGGGTACAGATCTCCACTAATATTCACAGCTTGTTTAAATGACCAGGCTACCTCCACCAGACACTTCCCTGGGGAGTCAAACAAAACCTGTAGGTTATGAGTCTTTATAGAAAATACATACTCTGAGTTTAAAGTGTCTAATGTGAAAAATGCTGCTTTAGGAAAAGATTGCAATTACTACTGCAATTGGGCTGCTGCAGTTTGAAAATGTTAATTGCTGCTATGAGAAGAATATAAACAAAGCAAATTTTAACATTTTCATTGGATCCATGTTCTTTTAGGAGCCCATGTCAGATGAAATACCAGTCAAATACTGTATCCTCTAAGAGCAGCAGAATCTTTCCCTAGGATGTGCACAGAGCACTAGCTAATTTAAATATAAATCAATAAATAACCCTGCTAAACACACCTAAGTCCTAAAATTTCTTTGATGATCAAGACTTGAAAAAAGTGTTTTGACTTTAAAACCTAATTTATTTATTTATTTTTAATCTCTTGGATGAGGATATTTATTGCTCATTTGTTTATAGACTAAAGTGTTCCCATTGCTGTAAATAACTTCTGAAATGTTGTTCTCTCAACTGTGCTCAGCTTTATTATAGCATAGTAATGAGTGGGATGTGCAACTTTTGCTTATCTGCTCTGTTTTGGACAATGCCAGTGGCTCATGTTTATTATGAAAGTTGGCAGTGAAACTGAATCTCTGGTTTCCCCCAGTAGATAAACTGTGTCTGAGCTAACATTCATGAGGATCTTGGAAGACTCGTTTAAATACAGTGCCTAAGGCTACACATTTTTTTCCTCTTCTCCAAAATAGCACATAAAGCTTTTACTTTTCTGATGTTCTTTTGAAAGTGATGCTTATATATTACAAAGTATGGCTGGGATTTTATAGAAAGTACCAAGAGTCTAAGTCTGAACCGAAGTGTTCAGGTATTTTTGCATGTTGTTATACCACTGTAAGGAAGATTTTATTTTTTTTTTCAAGACTTAAAGCAAAAGATAAGTTCCATCTTGACAGTATACTTGTATTTGTATTGTAAGATTCTTGGGAAACAGAGCAAGTACTTTTCCTCCTTTAACTAGGACCATGGACCTGGGCCATTCACAAATGCATAGTTTCCATCATGCCATACTAACCTATGAAGTTTCCTCATGTCGTCCAAACATTTATTTTAAGTTGCAGTTCTTCATGATTACCCAAATAAGATCTTTTTCAGCCTAATCTGAGCCTTTTGTGGAGATAAAAGAAGTATCATATTTGTCAGCTCTTCAGGCAATAGTCCTTATTTCATATTTTCACTTGGCTCTATTTCAGGTGTACTGAGAGCATCTGAATATGTTTGGATAACTTAGAAAAGAAAAAAGTTGGAAATTAAATGAATAAGGCAGGAATTTGGCTATTTATGTCATCTGTAGTTAATGGCATCAGTAGTTAATAAAGCATGTGTTGTTATGCCTCTCTAACTGTCATCTGAACATCACATAAATGAAAACCAAATAGCCCATGGAAAAGTGGCATTTTTCATCACTACAGGGAATTTTGAAAGGGTCAAAGCTTCCTGGAATATTCATGAGGTAGAGAAGCTTTTCAGTAAACATACCACATCAGATTTTCTAAGAATAACTGTTGATTCTGTCTCACTGATGCCTATATGTTTTTCCACATCTGTTGACAAACATGTTTTTTGTAAAAAAATTTGTAGGTCTTGTATATGCTGAATTACAGCAGATCAACACATCTGTGTTTTTGAAAACCTGGATCATATTGTTTTAGAAAAAAATCCAACAAACAACTTTTATAGTTATCTTGCAAGGACTTTAAAAAAAGCCCAAACACAAACCCAACCCCCCCTAAAAAATGTAGGGAGTCCCAACTATGAAACATGCTCCCATCAATATGAAAACTGGCAGTGCAGATGCCATGCTGGGTCTGGGGGCTCAGTGCTGCAGTAGACATATTCCAGGCTCTTGATCCACTGAGTGGAATACTGAAGACAGAAGAGGAAGAGGGCTCCTACCTCCTTTGTCAGATACTCTATGCAGCCTAATAGAGAGGGTTAACTCTTGAATAGAGAGAATGAAGTAGCTAACAGGCTGAACAGGGATCCTCTTTCACTCAATCAACAGATACCTAACAGCAAGACAAACCACTCAGTATTAATCTACCTAGGGTCTTAGTCCTCTCTGAGAATGTCAGATCTTCAGCAAGCAGCCTTTGCTCAAAGCAGGGACCTCGTCCCTTTGAGCAGCGTTCACACTTTTCTTTTAAAATAACTAAAGAAGGAGATACTTGTCTTTCTTTTCTATAAAATAGCCAAGTGGTAATAGTGCTTGCCCTATAAAAGGCAAGCACAGATTCAATTCCTTCTTGTGTGAACTTCAAACCCAATTTTAATCTTCCAGATGAGTGTCCAAAACACAAGGCTTGCAAGACACAAGGCTACTCAAGACTGTTGTTCTTTTAGAATAGTAACTTTGTGCAAAAAAAAGAAACAAAAAAAACCCCAAAAGCTTAAAATTCACTAGGTCAGAAAAGATGGCTAACTCTGCACTTCAGTGTTTAAGGTGTTCATTCAATTTGGTCACTGCTGTTTGGTCCTTTCTGTTTCTTAATGCAATTTCTGTAGAATGTAAAATTCAGTTATATTTTCTGTAGAGGAGAAAGATAAATACAAACCTACTTCCAAAAGACTAACTCCTAGGTGAAAGAACTCCCAAGCCCTCTACCCAGGGCTCATACCTATCCAAACAGGCTAATAATTAAACTAAGAAAAGAAGCTAGTGGCTTGAACAATAGCAGCCAGGTTTTCAAGGGAAGTGGATAAAGCAATTGGTGAGAAGTGGTTTCCTGTCTGGGATTCATAGGCAAGTTAAAAAAAAAAAAAATTCTCCTGGGGAAGGAAAATACATGGAGTAGCATGGACTTTGGATCTCAGGTGAGCTGAGATATCAGTATTGTTAAAAATCATGCGATTTGGGGGCTTATTCATAGGTAACTATAAAGCTCCAAGGTCAAACAGTAAGATCCCCCTGAGGTTTAGGCTTCTGTAGTCTGACAGTCCAGTGGAGATTTCTGGACAGCTCTTTTAGACCCAACTATTGTTTTGTATGTTATACTTAATGTTCTTCCTAGGAAAATCACGGATGGTATGCAAGGACCTGAACTTTAATTCTGGTCAAACCCCTGAATTCCTAATATTGCTCTTATACAGAGTTTGACTAAATATTACTAAACCAGTATAACCTTTTTTTTTTAAAAAAAAAAGCTATGAAAAATATCATGGACAATTTGTGATCAGTCACCTGATTGCCTGATGGTTTTAGGTGCTGCATCTCTTCTGAAATCTGGAATTATGCCAGCTTGTATCCCCAGCCAGTGTCACTCAGAATTCAGTTGCATCTTTTTTAAGTGCAAAATGTCATTAGTTGTTCCAGAAGCTGACATGAAGTAGCATTTCCACCTAATTGTCCTATCCTTTTACTGACAGCTTGCTGTTGCCCTTCCGAAACCTTGTCAATTGGAATTTTACTGAAAAAGTGCATTTGGTACCATTTTGAACCAGCATTTGCCTTGAAAAGTATTGTTTGAGGAGTAAAGGAGGTAGACCAGCTATTCTGTCCCACAAATAACATGAGTGAAAGCCTTTACCATAAAACCATCTTGGTTCCTTGTCAGCCTCCATTGTATTTTCTTCAAAAAAATATTAATATCCTTCCTGCCTAGAATTCTTGAAGTTTTTGAGTATGGCAAACTCTCATACAGCCCATTCAGTTGATATTGATTTCACTCATCTGGAAAGCTGGCAGTGGAAAATATTCCACTCCATTTTTGTTCAGCAAAAATGTTTATTTACATAACCTTTATTTACAGTGTATTACCAAGTAGTGTAGTGTATACCAAGATGACTATTAAAATAAGTCTAGGATGCTTAATATAAATCCAAATAATTAGAGAAATACACTTGTGCTGGCAGCGTCAGCCATTATTATAATAATGATAATAATATTTGGTTTAAAAAAAAAAACTGATGGGAACTCTGAAAGTGTTTCATACACAATCAGTCTGTATCAGGTGATGCCTTACCAGCCTAGAAGTCAAAAAAATTAAGAGAATAGATGCAAGCCCATAAAGTTATCTGATATGAACAAATGAGCATGAGCTTTTCACATCTTTGGACATGGATTTTCTTTTAGACCTACTAAAATCCTATCCTCTCAAAATCTTGTATCCCCCAACCTGTAAGGATTAAGATCTTATACCAGGTCATTTTCACAGGTATCAATTTTGTGTTCAAAAACCCAAAACTAATTTTCTGGCCCAAATTACATAGTTATCTGGCTACTATAGCACAGATGTCTTAACTTTTGCAATTTTTGCCGAAAACAGCAAAGGCTTTCCATAGCAGCAGCCTGAGGAATCAACTGATTTCTTTTCAAATAGGTTAGGTAATTAAACACTTCAAATTTGCTGCCCACCTGAGCCTTTTATCTACTTGAAGGGTCTTTTCATTCCTTTTCAAGCTTCTGAGTTGAGCTGAACAGACAGCTTAAACCAACGTGGAAAAAGGTAAGAATTTATTCTTACATGCTCAAATTTCCAAAACACTTCTCAACTATGTCAGGTATAAGGTCTGAACTTCTTAGTAGCAAATCTTGAAAGCCTGAATGTTAGATATGATTAAAGCAGACTGTAGCAACCTATAGAGGTCTATATTGCAAGTCCAGTGCACAGAGCATGGAGAAAAAAATTCAGGAGTTCTTTTTCAAAGTTTTGAAAAAGTAGAGGGGGCGGCAAACTTTAGTAGAAATGAAAGATTATTTCTTGGCCAAAAGAAAATTAAAAGGTAGTTATCATCATGTTGGAAACGGAACAAACTAATTAGAACATCAATAACAAAGACATGTGATGAACCAACAAAGAGCATAAAAGTGGTGGGTAAAGAAAGCAGGGTGACATTTTTGTACGTAAAGAACATTTGTTATGGCATAGGACACTGACAGAAGCTAACAGGCTGGAAAGAGATGCTGCAAATGCTGAAAGTTATAAACACAGAGAAGAAAAAATGTGAAAGCGTTACTATTTAATACAAAACAGCACGTATCAATACCTTTGTTAAATTAAGGGAGAGGAACGGAGAACAAATATAAGACTTGAGAGGAAAAGGAACACCTAGTTCTAGATCTGGACACACAGGGTTCTGAAAATTACACAGAAAACAAAGGCTCAGTCATTAGAGATATGGAAAAATTGGAAAGCAGGAGACTGAGACTTTGTTGTGTTACAGTACAGGATATATATAACTGTGAAAAGAATAAACTGATAGCTGGAGAAAAGTGACTTGATTCAGTGTCGCAGCACTTAAGAGAAAATGAATTTTAACTGATGAAAGGCTGACCCTAAAGAAATTAACATGGAGTTCTTTAAAAGAAAAAGATAGTGAAGAAAAAAGAAGGTAACACTCCCCAATAGACAAAAGTTTAGCTAATTTACATAGGCCTTCTCCTATCCTAATGTCCTATTTCTTATGTCTGATGCAGCAATGAACTTCTAAATTAGTGCATTCTTTGCCTAGAACTGCTTTTTGAATTTTCACAATAGTATTTTTCACCTACTAGTGTGCCTTACCTTGTGACTTATTAAGATCAGAGGCTTTCTACCTTTACCTCTTTAGATCAGCCTTGCAAATACTCCTTTTTTCAGCCCTTGAGTTTGACACCCTGTTGCAAACATGGGTGCCTAAAAGTTCTGTGTGAATTTTAGTGAAGTGTCTTCCTGGATGGATGTTGACTGGAGAGAGCCATACACAACTCAGGTGAAACACTTGAGATTCTGCATACTCTTGTGTGCAAACTGGGAGTTGTGGGTTCATATTATGATTTGTGTTCTCCTTCATATTTAAATACTACCCAGTTATTTTAAAGCTGTGAAGAGTTTACATCAGTATTTTTCTCTGCGTATCTTTATTTTTAATTATATTTATGTCTTTAAACCTTGATAGCTTTATAATTGTGTATTCTCCTCTGTCAGATAAAGACTGAATCTCAGCTCCTCTAGGATTCTCTTGTTATTGTTGTTTTTATAGCTTTGCTCCAGTTAGGAGAATGATTTAATATTAAACATTAAAGTATTCCCTTTTCCTCTCTCAGAGATAGGCATTTTAATCCTCTGTAAGAGCCATCATCTGTCTGTATGCTGAAGCAGTGTCTTGCCTCCTGCATTAGCAGATGAGGTGATGACAATGTACAATTTGGGACTGAAGGTGGCATTAGTCAAAGATATACATATAGAAAATTCAGTTTCTTCCCTCAGTGTTTGTTTGCCACAGAAAGCAAATCCTGCAGACAACAAAGATGTTTATAGAAAAAATGCAGTTAGCAAAGACAGCATAAATCTGAATTCCAGTTTTTAAAAGCCTGGGTTGAAAGGCAGAATGGGAGACAGTTTACCCTAACAAATAGTTCACAGGCAATGTGTATCACCTGCCAGCCCCTTGGTACTTCTTGTCCATACAGGAAATTTTTAAACTATGCTAAATGATACTGGTAGTGCTAACAAAAGATAATCCTATCCTTATAGCACCACTTCCTTATACTTGCACCCAAGGAATAACAGAACCTGATTATCCCCCACTGAATGATGTTCCTTAAGGGAATTGGACTGCTGCCTTCTGAGAGGGTGCTGGCTATAAATGGGTGGAAAAAAAGAACAGGTTTCTGAAGACGTCCTGATGCTAAAAGTTTATAACTCTTTGAATGATGCCTTTCTTCAAAGTTTAAAGATCTGGGTTCTAGGACACAATATCTTATGATGCAATACATACACTTAATGAATGCTACAGGTATTGACAAAGCTTTCCTCCAAAAAATACCAAGGCATCTCAGAGAAAAATAAAGAATAGTTTTAGGAAGTGCCCTTCTAAAGTTCTTCATAAGAACTGCCACATTTGGAAAACAGTCAGACTCTACACTACAGAGGCACTGGGCCTGACTGTGTCCTTATTTACACAGGTTTGGCACTTCCTGTATCTAGTGAATTATTAAGTTCTTTTTTTTTTTTTTTTTTTTTTTTTAAACTTGTATCAAGTAAAGAGTACTTACATAAAGTCAGATATTAGAAATCCTATTACGTCATTTATTCCCTATCTTTTTCACACAGAAATACCTACATTTTCCATGTACATAAATGCCTACATAATATTATTCCATTTTTTGTTTAAAAGTTTGTAATTATATGATCATTTTGAAAAAGTAAGATTTTTCTGTAGTATGTATGCATGTAGATATATACGTATGGAATACAATTTTTATTTAAGTAGCAGCTTAATCTGATTTGGCTATATTTTCTTTCAGAATCACCCTAAGTAACCAGGTGTAACAGTGATGAGATTCTTCTGAAAGTCATCTTTGAGGTAAGACTACATATTTATTTATTAAGTCTTTTCTCACTGATCAGTCTTTCCAAGACCTGTCCTGAATGCCCTTTTAGCTTGTTAATCTTTTTTTTTTTTTTACAAAGTGAGACACTGTAATAGGGCTTTTCAAACACTAAATAATTCCAGTGATTCTGTAACAGTATTGCCTTATTGCTCTGCTCTCCCATTAACTTACATGCAGTTAAAAGCCATAAAAATGCATCTTTAGAAAATTGTCTAAGATACCTTAACTAAAAATGTACCATATTTTAATCTAATTTACATCTTTTATACATCTTACCTAAATACAGCCTTAATATTTACCTGATAGTCATAATCTTAATACATTCCAAGTATCTCTAGGACTAAAAATAAACTCTAAGGACAATAAAGATTTTTGTTTTGTGACAGAATTTTGCTAAAGAATGGCAAGAATCTTTTTCTCCTTCTCCAAACAGTATCCATTCTTCTGTCAACACTGTATGCTTCCCTCTCTCCTTCTGCTTTACTTTTGATTCCATCAAAAATCAGAATCCTGTGACTGATGTTCAAAATGAGCTGAGGTGATATTGAGGTTTTGAACTTTATCTGAGCATGTCACTCACTTGAAGGTATTCCAGACCTCAAATGGCTCAGTGAACTCTTCAGAAATGAGACAGGAACAAGTATTGATTTTTTTTTTTTTCTTTTAAACTGAGTACCTAATGAGCAAATGAATATATGATTGGTCCTGGATTTATTAGGCGATCTAAAACAGGCTTCTCAGAGTTCAAATGTATGGAGAACAGTTTATTGGAATCCCACATTATTTTTCTTTTTTTCTGAGGGAGATTGTTTCTATAATGTTACTGAGAGTTAAAGCATATGTTAGACCAATTGCACCATACTGGATTTCCATAGCAAACTGAAAGCTCTGGCTTGGTAAAAATACATTCTTTGGATCTGACAAGAGACTGTTACAGTCTTATAGCATATTCTTGTTGGTACTTGAGAAAGTAAACAAAATTAAAAGCCACTGGGAAAAGAGAATACATTGCTCCCTGAAGGTACAAGTGTTTCTTTAAGCTGAAAATTACACATTTGTAAGGAAAGCCAAGTACTTTCTGAAAGACTGTGACATGTCTCAAATCTGAGATAAATGTATTAAACAGACAACTGAATCCATTGAACAAATATGAGGCAAATGTATCCCATTGGGAAAAAAAAATTACTGGTGTACAGATGAATGGAGAAAATATTTGGATTGACCAGAATGGGGAATAATCTAAAAACTAACACAATGGAAAGTCCTACAGCCACATGTAAATAGCTATGTAGACATAAAAAGATGCAGGCTCTCTAATGGTAGGGGGGGGGGTTATAAAGCTTTCAGATACCACAGATGAAGGGACAGGGCTTGACAAAGTCCAGGTCCCACCTGCCACAGAAAGGAGAGGAGATTACAGGAATCACATAAGGGCTACAGAAGCACAGACAAAAGTCCAGACCACCAGGCTTGTTATTTCTGCTCTAACCAGCACTGCTGATAGGAAAGTGCATTCACTGAGAGGGATCATATCTCCTTACTGTACCAAGTACAGCCCCAAGAAGGCTGTAACAATGTAGCTCTGGATTTTAGAGAGAGAGATGGAGAATGCATTTCCACCTCAACTTGTCCCATTTGCTTGTGTTTCTCTCAGTTCCTGTATCCTGTGTTCCTTCTCAGACATTTATTACATTACAGAAGAAACCCACCCCTCTTAGCAGGTAAAATTTAGTCTGGAATGAACAATTCCTATAAGAATCACAGCACCATGTTAGTGAGCAGAGCTCAAGGTTAAGTTTTTATTAAAGAGAACCCCCCATAACTGCTGTGTATGTTACTGGGAGGTTTCCCTGTGGCCTGCCTGAGGACCTACTTACAAGTGATACAGTACAACATTGAGGGAAAACATCTCAGTGACTCTGCTGCCAGTGGTCCATACTGATTAATATAATGGTAATATACCCTACCTGCCATTCCCATCAGTTCCTAGAGACACCTCTCCTCATGAAGCCAGACCAATTTTTGCAGGGTAAACTGTTAACCAATTGTTTGGAAAACCGAAGTAGTTTTACTATCAAAGCACACAGTCAGAGCTTGCAATTCCCTACAGTATTTGGGCATGTGAAGGCATAAAACAAGAATTAGGAAAATTCAAGCTATGTATGTGAGTGGGGTGCTTTGTCATTTTTCAGGGCTTTTTCATGCCTAGAATTTTTAAAGTGTCTGAAATTCTGTACAAGTACAGTGGTACCAGGTTATTTAGCTTAATTGAGAAAACCAAAGAATCACTTCCAGTCATCTTCAGAATGAAAAGTTATGCCAGGGTCTGACACTATGATCTTAAATGATATATTGTACTGCAGCTGCATGGGAATGAAATACTGTATTTGTATAGCATACACTGTGCCGACACTGAAAGATGTATCTTTAAGAAAAATAAAGTAGATATTAGTGTGAATAATCCACAATCATATTACAGTTTCAATGATCTGTTTATATCTGCCTTCCTGCAGCAGTAAAGATTAAATGTAGTAAATCAGTGTATAACAATTATCTTGGGATTACAGAATCCATACAGCCAAGCAATAAGTCTTTATGTTAAGATGGAAATTTTACTGCTATCCATTTATTATAAAAGTCTCTCTGAGAATCTGATCTAATGTAGTATGTTGTCCAGACTACATATAATAATCTAAATAGCGTTGCTAAAATTAGATATGGTAGTGTTGATAACTTAAATGCATTTCCAGCAACATATTTTTTTATGAAGATTGTGTGTGACTAGCATTGGCTTATCTACAGCTCTAAGTACTTGATAAAAATTCCTGATGTAAAAAAACCTGTGTAATCACTCATTCATCAGTAATTCTTTATTATCTCCTTTTATCTTGGGAATGAAAATATGCCATATGCATCAATCAATTGATCAAATAATAATGTGAAAATCTTAATCATGGTAAGTACATTCTGTGAATATCAATTTAGGACCAGCCCTACCATGTTTTACTGACATGAGCTGGCCTTTCAAAACCAGTGTGACAATTTACATAGATGAAGACTGTCCCTCTAAGCAAGGGCTTTGATAGCATCATTCTTCAAATGGGCACAGGGCACTTGTTTGATACACCTGTCTAGTTAGCCTAATCTTGTAAGACTAGAGTTAATTAAAGTCAAATCGTAATGAAAATTCAGCTTTTGTTCTGAATTTTCCCCAAGCTTCCTCTTGGGCCTTTCTAGCAGCATAAATCAGATAGCTTTTCTGACTCAGAATACAGCAACATTCACCCTGGCAGAAAAACCAAAAACACAAACAAACTTAGCTGACTCAAGGAAAAAAGCATAGATCAGAGAGCATTAACTAAATGTCTTCCACCTAAGCCCCAGTTTCACATTGTGTTTGCCCCATAGTCTGTCAGATCATGGCTTAGGAAAGCAATGCTGGGAGTTAATACTCTTGTAAAGCACATGTATCTCTAGTAGAATCTTTTCCCAGATGAGCTGTTTTAAGAGTAAAAGGCAGTACTCTTAAGTTATGAAGAATGTTGGCTGCAAAGCCCCTGCAATACTATCTTGAAAGGCAGACAATTAATGTAGTCTAAGGCACAGCAGGATATGACTGGATACTTTCAAACCACACTATACAGATATTCAGACCTTTCCAGAGGGAGCATTATTCTTGTGAAGTCTTTCCTGTACTCTTAGGCCTTCTCTTCCCAGTAAAGTTTCCACAGTAGGGTAGAAAAAGGCTATCAGTGTTCCAAATGTGTTTCTGGGCACACAAATCTGTTATTTCTCTTGGACCAACTGAATTTTGCACAGATAATCCAAATGTAAAAATATACAAATATTGGCAGCCAATAGGGGGCTTTTCATCTTAAGCAAGAAAATAAGTAATTCTCATAGCTTTTCCAAGAGATGCCTGGTAGAGCTCATTTGCCAAAGTTTGAATAAACAGCCTACTGCTGTTTCTGTTTTGAAGTCTTCATATTTAACATTTGCTGATGGATTGCCACGTACAGAATGTGTATAAACAAAGTGATGAGAAGAGGCTTACATATGAATGCCATGAAGGCAGGCTGTTTGTAAGTACTCATCTTGTTTAGAAATCTTCCTTTAGTTCTTTGGTTTGTAAAATAATGCAGCCAATGAAATGCAGTTTGTCATTGGATGCTGTATGTGGACAACAAACCAGTGGGCAAGATGGAAGCTGTTAAAACACAACTTGCTTTGTAGAAAGGAATGGAAGTTTTGGAATATCCCAGTGATTTCAGTGAAACTCAAGCCTGAGCCTTTCTTTCAATCTAATTTTTCCTCTCCTTGGAATTTTCATGTAGAGCTCTAAAAGAAGAGGTATTTCCATGTTTTTCTTCAGGTAGAAAGAGCTTTAACACACTACTATAATATTTAGTAAAATATCACAGCTTTAGAATTTGGTTACAGCAGATACCTTATTTAAGGCATTGTAGATTATCTTATATGTACAGATAAAAACATGGCACATGTGCAATGTATAGCCATATGGTAAACTGTCACAGCATGAGAAAACAAAAGATTTTGGTATGAGTCTAGGATTTGCTATGGGTAAACTGACAAAAATATTAATGTGGTTTGAAAGGAAAGAACATTCACAGTAAATTGATTCAGATTATAATGTTGATGGTAAAAAGGAGAAGAGTTTGAAAGTATACAAAGAAAAATGTTTAAAACTTTAAAAATTATGTTTAATCTTGTTAAATTTCTGCTGTGAAAAAAAATCTTTAGAAGTTTGTAAAGGGATCAAATAATTTTTATATGAGTTTGACCCAAACTAAAACCATTAATTTTGGTTTCTGAATTTGTATTACTAAAAAGTTTATACATTTTGCTTTAAGTTTGACCTCTGAGTACAAAATTTACTCTCTTCATGTTTCACTTGTGATGTTTTAATATTTCCAAAAGAGCACCAGAATAATACTTGCAGTTGGGTAGTCAGTAATACACAGTGTGAGAATTTACATGTGTCATTGTTTGAAAACAGAGCTATCCTGGCAACACTGTAGAGCTGCAGTTATTAAGCAGAACACTTGCTAAGTTTTAGGAACATTTTGGTGCCTGGAATTTACTCTGATTTTTATTACACCTGCTAAACCATATAAAAGCTAAAATATGTTAAATGCCTTTTAGATAATTTTTCTTGTGTGAGCAGAATGCACAACAGATAATGACAATTTGAAGACATGCCAATATAAGCATATGGGGTGTTAGTGGTGGGAACTTAAAATGCTTTAGGCAGCTTCATTTCTCCAAGAATGATGCACACAAAACCAGTTTTCTCCTTGAGGATGAACTTTGAAAAGTAATAGATAAGCAGACATTTTCTAACACAATACTCCTTTAACACTCTAGCTCCCAAATTTGAGTCAGAATAATAGAATTCAACAAAATTAGCTCATACAGCCTATACTTTCTCACCTCTGGGTAAAAATGACGTTTCTTATTTGGGTCTTCTTTCTAGTCCCAATTGTAAAACACAATTTTTTCTTCTGCAATCCTATAATAAACCAAACAGACTCTTCTAGTAACTTGCTTAACAGAATAGGATGCTGTATATCTCTCAGCTCTGTAATGATACTGCTTTTTGTTAACCCTTTAGTCCCTAAACCTCTTTTTTTTCATCTTCTTAAGAATACCAGTAATTTCATGAAGGCTTGCCTCTTAAAGCACAGTCTGTGCCTATATTCTAATCTAATCTGTGTGTGAGGAGGTAGATGGGAGGGGTATTGATTCATGCACATTTGTGAATCAGGTATCTCAAGCAAAGCAGTTTGAGAGAAGATGCTCATCTCTTCTGCCAGGTAAAGGTTCATGATTCCTATGCCTTTTCCCAGTGAGTATAGTAACGAAATTGTGACTGTCTGCAAATACTGTAAGGGTAGTATACTCCTGCAAAAGAGATTATAACCTTGTGTCCATCTTTAATTCCAATTAAAAATTTTTTTTCCAAAAAATTCCATCTTTAATTACAATTCACCATTGTACATAAAAAAGGTAATGAAACACTCAACTCTGGCCTACCACCAGCAAAATAATTTCAGAAATTCCCTGGTTTTTGTTGGTCTGTAATTTATTTTTTATCATTGTCCATTACTGAACAAAACTTAGTTTTAAAAAGTTTTAAAAGTTGACTGCAATGTCTATCAGCCAGTTCTTGAAAGGAAATCCACCATAATATACTTTTACTCATCATTTTATATACTGTTTCAACTAGAGTGGGTAGATGTGGTGGATGTACATGTTATTAATTATAAAACTGGAGAGCATCCTCCATATTATTTTAATTATGTTCTTTTGGGTGGGAGAAGCCTAATGTGGCAGTTGAGATGTAGGGTCATGACTTCCTTCACCAGTTTTATAATTGATTATATTAGATGTGACAAGCTTTGCACTGAAGCAGGAGTTTTGTTCATACAATAATGATACTGCTTTTCTATTTTTGGTGAAACTTGCCAGAAATAAGAGTATTTCAACAATTTTTCTAATTATTCGTTGGTATGTCTTGACTTTCCTTTTGTAATTATAGTGTACTTCGAATACTTTGCACAGCAAGTCAGCAACAAACCCTCCTATTAAGGTTTTTTACTTTACTTGGAAAAATTAACAGTTCGAAAATTAAGTCAAATGTGTACTTCCAGGCCAATTACTGTTTTTTTCATATTTTCCAATGCAAGCTGATCCTCACTGCCAAATACTTGTACATCTATCAAGTTCTTTCACATCCCTGTATCCTGTGTGTTTGTAAATAGTCAGCGATGTTATTGTTGAGTAATGTGTTACTCAAAGTGATGAAACTTTATTAAGGCGGTAAGAAATGTTTATTAAAAGAGTCTAAAGCCTTAAAACCAAAGGGTGGCAAACAGAAAATGAAGAAAATTAAGAGTGGGAAAGCTACTTTTCCCAAATATCCCTCTAAAGTAAACCAATCAAAACATGAAGATATAGAAGCATAGGGTTTTTTTGCAATGAAAATGTATCAGTTTGCTCACTTGCTTTAAACAATTAAACACAGCATCTTAGGGCTTTTCTCCATAAGTTTTGTTTTTCTCTAATCCTCCTGATTTAGAAGAAAACACAGCTAAAACACAGTAGGAAAAGATCTATAATTAGGATTTAAGAATTTAATGGTATGAAATCAAAAATAGTGCATTCTGCTAAATTTAAAGGAATGAGCTATACTTGTATAACACCTTTACACTGGGGCCACATGAGAACTTGTTCTAGTGTAATTATCCTAGTATAAAATTGTACTGTAATAAAAAAGTTAGGGCAAAAAGCAGTGTGCACATAAGCCTGGTATTTCAATGAACTGGGCTATTTTTCTGTCAGCCAGTATACCCAAACATCAAACAAAACCTAAGCAATTATATACACTAATCCTTCCCAATGTGAAGTTGCAGCCCAATGAGAATTCAAAAGCACCAACTTGCAAATCCTTCAAAAAGAGCATTTACAACTTATAATGGAAACTCCAACAGAGCTCTAACTGTAATAGTGTGACTACTGCAGCGATTATTCTTTATTGCCATGGCATTTACTGCTGAAATAGTGGTGGGCAGATTCTAACATTCTCAAAATTAATGTGCAGTAACATCCTCAAGTGCAGTATTGCCCAAGGTATAGTGTTTTGAAATGCAATATATCAAGATGATGATACTTCTCCATTTGAGTTGTTCTGGTCACTCAGTTCATTCAATTGCTGCTTCAAAGGTACTTTTCATAATTTCAGAATAAATATATATGAAACAGGAGAATCTGAAAAGCATTTGGATTCTGACTAGTATTAATGAGGACTTGGAAAATGCCAACCTATCTCCAGTAGAGCAGCTTTATAGCTGAGAGAACATTATGGTAGAGTGTTCTCTTGTAATTATTAATTTCCCCTTGTGAGCAATGCACTTATGGCCCAAATCAGCTACTCCATCTGTAGAACTCATGTTGTTTTCTGTCAAAAATCTGCCTGAAAAACAAAATGTCAAGTCTGTCACCAATGGCCTTATAGAAAGTGTGAACAATGAAAAGGGGGCATTGTATCTAATGGAGAGAGTCCATAAATTTCATCCCGCTCCATCTTCTTAATATAAAAGGAAAATCACACAGCTGATAATTCAGTTTCTCTTAAACACACATGCATATCTTGGCCAGTAGTCATCCATAGCTTATAATTTAAAAAGTTTCAAAACGTTTTGAAGTTCATTCCAATCATGATGCTGAAAATGCTGTAAAAATATAGTGTTATTGCCAGAAATGCAGAAATACTGCATTATTTGGTCTTAATAGTAAAAGTATTTCATATTTATATACTTGTAATGTAATACATATTGGGGGCAATAAGAATCTTTTTATTTTGTATCTTTTATTTGTGATAGTTATCCTTGTAGCAGCCAAAAAAAAATCTGTCAAAACAGAAGAAATTGGAAACTGTTTGTCTGCCTTCACACTGAAAATCATAGCAGTCAACAAAGATGCAAAATAAAAATATTTTTTTATTTATTAATGGGACACACAGGTCCCAGTAAGAATTCTTTCAGAATTGTTACTTAAAATTATATTTATGTTGCAGTCTCATTATAAGGGGAACTGCACTTCTCTTGTGTCAAATATGTAAAATATATATACCATATAGTACATAATATGTATGTATATACACACCATATATTTAACGGCAGGTCTTCTGGTTAGAACTGATGTTCAATGAAGAATAAGAAAGTAAAGGAGTATTCATTTACAGAGCCCCTCCTGGCCTACGTGCCTAGAGTTCATTTGTGGTTCTGCCATTTGTGGCTTTTTTTATTCTCAGAGATTATTTTTAGCCTAAAATCTAAAATAAATAAAGAACTATGTTACTGCTATCACCTTTGATACTTTCAATGACCCTTTCAGTACACACTGTTGTACTCCCAAACACTATAGGTATCACTAAACCAGAATCTTGTTCAAATTAAGTTCTAATGACTTTACTGTGAAAAACCCTTTACCTCGTGGGTTTACTATATATATATATTTTATTTGAAAATTTCTTTTTTAAAACTGATGGTTAATTTTAATTAATTCTTATCACAGAGACATCTATGTCATAAAGTACTTCTAGAACAGATGAGCACAATTATGTGTGCTTTTGTTTAAAGGATTACTAAAAGAATTACTATTTCACAGGTGAATTGCTCTTATAATTTTATCTTTAATTTTTCCAACATCCTTGACATTTAAAGACGATTTCAATATTATTATTGAATTGCAAAAAAGAAGGGTGTTGAATTTTAATTGATTTTACATGTGTGCTTACACTCAGAAAGATGGCATTTCAAAACCATTTCTAAATATGTTCTATTTTTCATAGTAAACAGTACAAAGTACATTCTATCAATGCCAGTGTTTGACTATAGAAGGAAAAATGTTACCTTGCATCATGAGGTACTGAAGGATTAAAAAAATGTATTTGCATTCCATTTATTTCTATGGTCTGCAAACCATGATATCATGTAGTAGATTCTGAGAATTTGACTATAGAAGCACAAGAATAACCTTCATACTGAAGGTTAGAAATTTTTTTTGCAATGGAAGGCACAAAAACATTGAAAAGATAACTCAAATATTAAAGTGTTCATCACACAGGGTCAGTATCATGCCAAGTTTTCAAAGACTTTGTAATTCTGAAGTTTCTTACTAAACAGTAACAGTAATTCAAGGTGATCACTGGAGAAACAAAAACCACACAGCATGATAATGTGTAAAGGAGTATAGGCATATATTTTGTAGGTTTCATTACAAAACAGTTCTTTTTTACTTTAGATGCAGTCCTGCCCTGAACTACAGGTAGTTGAGATTTGCTT
Source organism: Heliangelus exortis (assembly GCF_036169615.1). Classification (NCBI taxonomy): domain Eukaryota; kingdom Metazoa; phylum Chordata; class Aves; order Apodiformes; family Trochilidae; genus Heliangelus; species Heliangelus exortis. Next base: position 5,728,610 of record NC_092434.1, read on the forward strand.
CATCTAAAGATCAAAATCAAGATCTAAAATTCATTGATGCCTGATTGTTTGTGTACAATTTTTTTCTTATATACAATTTATTCAGAAGAACTAGCCATCAAAGGAGTCTCTAGCACTGTAATTTATTATGAGATAGAGTATTGGTATTTAGTAATAAATTGAATCAGTATATTTTTTTTAAATACTTAATAGCGTGAATAGATGTTGTGAGTGCAATATTTTGTAAGGAAAGTAATCCAGCATCTTCCAGAAGGAAAACTGCTAATACACACTACCCCTGGTCTCTATATTCCAGCGTGTCTCAGCTTTACAGGAACATTTCCTGAAGCATCCAAATCAGTTCACTTTATCCAAGATAATTGAGCAGAAACCACTTACTACTGCACCAAATAACCAGGAGGTATTAGTTTATTTTGACATGTCAAATGTAAAGAGACGCAGATGCTGAGATCTCGCTTGGGATATATAGTGTACAGTACTGCAAACTACTACCAGACTTAATTTGTCAGAACAGAAAAAAGGCAAACCAAAACCAAAAAAACACCTTCCACGAGGCTGCATTACATTTCGAAATTCAATGACTCCGTTTCCCTTACCCTCAGCTCGTTCCGACTCAAGCCGGCCCCTGCCTCTCCACAACTGCCGGGCAGCAGCGTCCCCGCTCCTGACAGGAAAAGGCGGGAAGCGCGCGTGCCGTCCTCTGTGAGGAGCCGCCCGGGGCACGGCGGGAAGAGCGCGTCGCGTGCCGGGCTGTGAGGGACAGCGGGGCGAGAGCCTGAGGCGGCGGCGGGGACGAAGCGGAGGAGACGCGGAGGCGACGAGTGTCGGTCCGGCTGTCAGCCCCAGGTAAGGGTACAGCGAGGGCAGGCGCTCGTTCGGCGAAACGGGGTTCTCCTGAGGAGCTGGGGCGAGCCTCGAGGCATGCGCGGCATGGCGGCACCCCAGCGTGGTACCGATGTGGGCCCAGGTGCCGTGGCGGGGGCGGATAGTGCGCCTGGTACTGCTGTTTGCGGCTGTGGTTCTGGGCTGTGGGGAGAGCAGTTCCTGAGGTGCTACTGCTCTGGGTTTGTTCTTTAGGAGGTTTTGTATTGTATTTGTATTTCCTCAAAGTAAATATAGCTCAATTTAATTTAAACTAAGGTGTTTAAGGAGCAAAGAGATAGATAGCTCTGCAGATTTTATTTGCAAAGCAATACTATTTTTAGAAAAAGTTTGAGACCACGCTTTTGAGCAAAGGAGTGATTTTGGTATCGGGCAGATTTAATTAATTATTAGGGCCAATGTTAGTCGTTGCCCATTATTGGCACTGGTGTCAAAGAGCAGCTGTGTGCTCTGGCATCACAACGAGCCTCCTGACAAGTGTAACATCTCTGAGGTTTGTCATGTCAACACCAAAACCATTTCTAGAGGACATGGCCTTATCTGTGCTTCTTTCAGCAGTGTTGTTCCACTGGGCCGAGAGCTGGCCAGTAGTGTTGTGTAGCCCAGTTGAGTTGAGGGCTACAAGATGTTATTTAGCTGTCTTTGTCTTGAACAGGCACTGTGGTGAATGGGGAAACAGAAACTGACCTTCTACTGGTGTCAACTAGAAGTGAAGTAGGGCATTTAAGTTACAAGGAAAAAGTATTTCTTGCCTTAGAAATGGCAGTGATTCCTAAGAGCTTAGGTCTGCTGTATAGCTCAGCTGTTGATGTGACAGTCTCTCAAAGACTTTTTTTTCTTTAGTCCAATTACTACATATTTATGGGGAATAAGGTAATAATCTGATTTAGTATGTGTAGTTGGTGATCACTAAAATCAAAGCTTGTGCACCTACTTTTTTTTTACTATTTCTCTGACTTTAAAGCTTTAGAGAGTAACATAGAATGAAGGAACTAGTGATGGATTTGAGAGATGGGTCTGCTTTTAAGGGAAGATTTTACAAAATTTTCTAAGTGGAATCAAAAGCAATTGCTTGAAGGGCTGCTGACTAACAGCCGTCATACACAGTGCTCTAATCAGTGAGACTGCAAGTGGTGATTAAAGTTCAGTGTTTCTGAGAATTATGCTGCCATACTTTCTCAGACAGACCAACAGACCTGAACTGTGACCAGAGGAGCACATTCACAAGCAATATCCGTAGCTGCATAACATGGCAGACACCGATCAAAATTTTAAAACAAGCATTGTCAGGAGCAGGTTTTTTTTTAAATACCTGAAGACTTTTAATTTATTTATTTTTTTTTTCCATCACCAAGGTGGGTATGAAAGTGAAAATAGGATTGATGATGCAGGCTTTAAAAGGAAGCAATTAGAAATAGTTTGTGTGGTATACAGAAGGGTTTTCAAAGTGTATTTTGAAGAAATAAGCAACATAATTCTCGAGTGGCTGCACTGCAAGAAAAGCTAAGAGATTAGTTAATCTTTAATCATTCCCATGTCAATTTAGCATTGCCTCTTCTATGCTGAGGAGACTTCTAAAATAGGACATCTGCCACAAATTCTCCTTGGAGAGCTAGTTCTAGCACTAATCGATTTCATCTTTTAGCACACGGGTGCCTCTGAAAAATTTAGCCACAATATCAGTCAGATTCAGATAGTCAAAGTAACGGGACTTTCTTTTGTGATTAATTATATAGATGATGATTCACTGAATAAATTAAACAGTCCTGGAAATCAACATGAATGAAAAGAAAAGCCCTATTGTTCTATCAAATAAAGCTGAAGAAATTAGTCAAAAGAAGCAGGCACCTCACTTATGAAAAAATATAAAAAGAAATACACAGCTCAACAGTCTCCTGTATGAAATGTTTTTTAATTCATTTCTTGTTCCTTGGACAAGGTGATAACAGTGTTCCAATTTAATCCAATAACTTATCTCCAAAATGATCAGTGTTCTTATTTCAAGCCTTGGTTTCTTTCTGCTTTGATTCGTCTCATATGGTTCCTACCCTTTGATTCTGTGCTCACCTCTTCTCCATGCAACTTGACCTTTTGCAGCTTTTCTCCCCCCTCCATTTGCCACACTCCTTTTCTCCTCTCTCTTTCATCTTTCCATACATATTAACTCAGCAGGATTTTTGCTCTAACCTTAATTTTCCAGCATCCCAAAGCTTCACAGCTAAAAGGTTGCTGCTAATCCCCTTTCTATTTCTCTTTCTTTATAGTGTATTTTATTCATCTACTTTTATTTCCAGAAATACTTTGTATACATAGATGTTTACTCAGACTTGTGTGTTCTCTAGTAGAAACCACTTTTCTAAGCCATTTTTAATGCATTTTGAGGACCACCAGAGATGACAAATGTAGAACCGCATCTATTTGAGAAAAAAAATGTTATTTTTAGTACAACATTAAAATTGTAAGATAACTGAGGAAAAAAAAATGCATCCAGCAATCAGGCAAAAGAAATCACATCTGTTTACTGTAGATGAGGAAGGGAAAGAAATCATCCTATCCTTCCAAATCAGTATCAAAATTAAGCACACAGCATATGCATGGAAGTGTCAGATTTTCAGTAGTCCAAACTCTATTAGGATAATTCTGCAGATCAGCTTGCCTGAATCTGAAGGTTGGTTAGAGGGCAAAGGTTCTTCTGACATGGCACACTTCTAGGGCCAAGAAACACTACCCATTCATGATAACTTTTACTTAAAAGCTTGCAGAAGTCTCCTTTGAACCTACAGGCACTACGGTTTCTTTCAGAGTTATAGATGGGCTAGGCAGAATAGTCCTTCAAGAAGAACTCTAGGAAAAAGCAAAGCTAGAGCAGAAGTTAGAGCTTTTTGCACAGATGGCCACCTCCATAGTAAAGAGAACAATCCATGGGAGAGGATTAGCTTTGACCTTTTTCAGCATGAAGGATAATGCTTGGAGAAGGCTGGGAAGGATGTTACCACTAAATGAGAAAAACTGAATGTTTGCTTTTTTTAAAAATACTTCTAATGAAGAAAATATTGCAGAAAATGGTTTTTCTTCTGTGGAAACTCACTGACACTTCCTTTTTGGACAGGTTTTTTTGTTTTTTGTTTTAAAATTGAATTTATTAACCTCTTTGTAAATGAGAGATGTTAATAACCTGCATAAAGTTCATAAGCTTACTTGCATTAAAAGAAATGATTCTGTTATGATATAGCAATTTCAGTTCTCTGAGATCAGAAAATATACAATAAGATAAATGTAACATAATTCAATTTACAAACAGTGTAACATATTCTAAAGAAATAAGTTTTGTGGAATCTTCAATCTACTGAATTGAAAAAGCAAAATTCCCATTGTTGTCAATAAGATGATTTCATCCCATTAAAAACAGGGATTTCAGGATCTCCTTCAAGTTAGCTTTTTAATCAAATATTTTGAGATCTATAGAAGGCAAAAAAAACCCTGTTTCTTCCCTTATTAGGAATTTGTTATTTATTATTCTTACTTTATTAGAAATTATTTACCAGCTGGTTTAGGGTTGGATTCCTAGCTAATGAAATTTATTCACAACTTGACAGGACACTGTTATGATCAGTGCATGGATGCCACTTTCCCGAGGGCAGGGGTACAAAAAAAAAGAAAAAAGAAAAACCAAGGTATTTTGTGAAGGACATTCTGTCAGTACCATTTGATTGTAAGTGGGACAGACAGGGCATTGCTTTGTGCAGTCTGATGCAAAACACCTGCAGAGTACTTTGTCACAGAAGTCAATTTGCTTGCCAGGTTTCAAAGGAAAGCAATTTGAATTAGAGCTATGAGGTTTTGTATCTCTTCTGATCTTTACACTTTAGTTTTGCACTTAAGCTTGTTCTTTTAAAACAAAAAAGATATCACGTAGTAAATATTAAAGGTATCTTATGAAATAATTCCCCTTTGCATTATTTGCTGCCAGTTTTTTCTGCCAAGACTCATAATTGATACCTTTTTCCTTCAGAGGAATTGTTAAATGTCTAATCACCCACACCCTCCAAAAGTAGTGGTCCGAATATTAAAACAAAACAAAAAACCTTCTGATAAGCCATGGTAAATACATGCTACTTTCTGTATTTCTAGAATAAAAATAATACTGGCAAAGAGAATGAAAATAATCTCAGATGACACATATCCCTGCATAGGAGTATAAGGAATAAGACCAAGAAAAAAATCCTTTATTCTTTAGCTCTGAGTTATAGTCTTCTCTTCAGATTGCTTAAACGTAAAGGCAGTTGAAATGTTATTTTCAGGCTCTTCCTCAACTTTTTTACAACATCTGTTGATGGTCTCATGATGGAAAATATTTTGGGGGAGGGAAGTGGAAACCTTTCAAAGGTTTTGCTGCATGTTACCCTACATCTAGTTTCATTAAGAAAGGTGAGAAGATTTTAGTGTCTAGAATGTCAGTATCTTTTGGCTAGAAAAATTTTGATTCTGCAATAGATTTTGTCAGGAGTTCTTCCAGAATATCACTAAAGCCTTTCATACACCTCTTTGTAGATCCTTTTATTATCTGAGACTATTGTGTATATATAGTGAATAAAAATGCATATGTATTTTTTCAGTAACAAAACGTTAAGCACGTTTGCCACATTTTTCCTTTATACAGGGTTTTAATCCTTTAAATCCTGAAGTCCCTTGTAGAGGACTTTAAAGAGGGTTTAAAACATTGGGGGCATTGAAATAAATCTGTGTCTCATATGGCATGAAAATATCTGTATAAGACCAGGCAGCAGATCTCCATGAGCTGAAAGGAAAGAATCATGGATGTGTGGCAGAATGTGAATACTGGCTATGAAGTGCTCTTTACTGAAATACATAATATTAGTGTAGCACTTAATCAAAAGTAATGTCTAGAAGCATTCTAATATGAATATAAATGAATTGAAATAGGAATTTGTCACTAGAAGCATTCTGAGATACAGAAGACTAGAATTTGTAGTACAGTGGTTTCTGGGTTTATATTTAGAGATGTGTGTCAGTGTAGATGATCAGATATGAATGCTAGGGCACTTGAGAGCTGATGGTCAGATCTTTTCTTACTTTTTAGATGATTTCTCTTTTCCTTCAGGATATCTTGACTTGTGAAATATAGTACCTTCTTCAGTGTATCTGAGGTAGAAATATTAGCTTTGTAGATATTCTTTCTCAATGAGATTTTATTAACATATTTTTTCTTTGTTTTTCTCAAGATCTGGAGGCAATTCAGTGCCCTCATTTGATAATGTTGTAATTAACTTCTAGTTTATATTTTTCTAATAATGTTAATGTACAATAGAATAAAAATCCCTCTTTTTCTTGCAATAGGATTGGAAATTTATAAGAGGACTAATGTATTCCAGTCAGGGTATGAAATCAGTGTTAGTCTACACTGGGTTGGAGCTCATTACATAATATGGTATACAGCAAAACATGTTAGATTAGAAGAGTATTTTCCATCCCCTCTCAAAGGATTTCTTTTCTGGAAGCTGTTGCTTCACCTATCAAGTCTCTGTGGTTTAAATGCTATTGCTTCTACCAGCAGCTGGTGAAAAAATGCTCATATTAGTCTACTGATGGCCTCTGAACTTGTTGAAGCAAATTAAGCATGGCACTGATGATCTGTGGTAGTGCTTGAAACATGCAGAAATTTTTTTTCTTACTTATTTAGGTATCTGTTTTACATGAACCCAGGTGAGGTCTGCACAAAATTACACAATGACCTGAGCATGGTTAGGAATTGAGTGCTTGTGGGAGGGCAGTCTTAATGTGTGTTGTTTTAACCTTTGAAAAGCCAATCCAGTACACACTGGGACAGATTCCTATTTCCTGTCTGCTATATGAAAACCTGCATGGAAGCCAAGCTTTCCACCTTACAAGAATATGTCTGTGTGTTTGTGGGCTATTGATTAAAGTGGTAAAACCAGTCTTAATGCCAGTGCTCAAAAAAGCAGCATAAGATCACGATGTTCCAGTGGCATGAAAATTGCTGCTTATTAGAAGAGCCCTTAGAGCACCTAAGAGCACCAAGCATCTGTGGGACTGCTGAAATTGGAACTGTCCCAGATGGCCCTGATAGCAGCGGTGGGTGAACAAAGTGTATTGATGCCACCTGAAACAAATTGATCCAATTACTTGGAATCAAGTGAAATTCAGGTGCAGCATAGGGTCTGCATCTGTGGTCACTTACGAACATGTGGAAGGTTATTTTTCCCATCTTCCTTTTTGAGTCTGCTTTTCTGGGTGGAAAAATTGAACATACACATGTAAGCCAGATAACCAGACTGAGCAGTGGAAGAAGTCTTCTGTGCTTCAGAACTCTAGTATGGACTCCCTCCCTTTCTACGGGTTTGTTTGAATCAACATACATCTGCCTGGAGAAAACAGGATTATTCTATTATATCAGCACTAGTGAATGTACCCTAACACCTCGGGGTATTTCTGTCAAGTTGGGCAGAGACAATGTAAGTGCCTGAATCCATCGGGCAGTCTTGCTATGTCACCCAAGCCTCCAGGGCATTTCACAGCGGTTTTACAATAAGAGTATTTCTGTACCTAGCATACTGACAATTATTTTAATTTGTTTAAATTGGCATAGCCCTGTGGACAGCTTATTTAAAAGCTACACACACTATTATGTGTTCATTCCCTAAAGGTATTTTTACTGCAGGCACATTTGGCATTGAATTAATTATAATTTTAAAATATACTTTTGGAGTCAACCTAGTGTAGCTGGAGAAAAAGCTTTGTATGGAAGAAATGGTGACTAAAATTTGGGGTCCATAATAGTTTAGAAATGTCAGCTCAGGTAGTCACTTAGGGAATGTGGACCCATTCTCGAGAAATCAACTGAACTGAATCTTTAAATGCTATTAATTGAAACTGCTTACAGTTGTTCTTAGCAGCAGTGGAAGCTCACAAGCTTCTCAAAGATATCTGTGTGTTCAATTCATTGCAGGGTTTTTTGGCGTTATTTACTTGTTGTTTATTTGTTTTAAAAATAATTATTCTTTGCTTTTTTAATTGTTCTTTAAAAAAATTTAGATTATCTTTTTCTTACAGAAAGATGTCATTTCCCACATTCCTATTAAAGTACGTGGCATCTCACAGCCTTGAACAAGGGCAGTAACATGAAAAAAAGCCTCATGTTAGAGAGGATTCTATGTAAGCAATGGGATTCAGAGAGAAACATTTCTTAATTTTCTGGCCTGATAGAGTCACATCACTCCTGTGGCTGAGCTTGGATTCAGAAGGGAGTCACAGCCTGGGCAGCATGCCTCCAGAAAGTGATGTGAATTAGGAGTAATCAGGGTTTTGTTTAGAACAAGCTGGCTGAGGACCAAAGCAGTTCTCAGCACTATGTGAATTTGGTTTCTGTATAGAGGAAGTATCTGTCTCTGCTGTTTCAGTATATGGACCTGGAATGGTCAGACATGACTTAGAGAAGGAGATGACAAGGCATTGAGTTGTATTGAGTTAAATGTATTGAATTTAACTGCCATGGAATTGCACATTCATAGGAAATCCATGGTAACTTATTTTTCTGTTTTAGTGGAAGATTCCTGGTTTATAACTTTCTAATCTCTGGGTAATCATCTTAAAAATTCTTTCAACGAGAGCTTCTAAATGTAATGCTTCATTAGTTCAGTTCCCTTGGGTGCAGTTAGCAGTTTTTAGTTGAAAATTTGACTTTGATTCTATGATCAGCTCCAGAATTACTAAGTGAAACAAAGATAGTAAGTAAAACTGAACATAAACACATTGTAGAAAAGAGAAGACAGCTCTGTCTTTGGGAAAGCTTTGAGTTGGATTCACATCATTCTCTTATCCCACCATTGAAATGCTAGAATTGCCAATATCCACAGTGTATCTTTTCAGAGCTGCTGAAATATACAGAGGTTTTCCGCATGGCAACTTCCCCAGTAATTCACTGTTAAAAGAAATCAGATGAAATAAACAAAATTCTCATGACAAAATGAGGTTATGCTAAATAGTATAAGGAAAATATCACCCTAATATTTGGCAGCAGTCAAAAAAGTGAAGCACATGTTAGGAACTGCTTAAAGCTTGCTCTACGTACAAAATGGGACAGACCATGACTGGATAAGCGCATGGGGTCACTCATGTCTTGAGTGAGCATGCAACTTTGGTTCCTCTCTTCAGAAAGGATTTATTAAAACTGAAAGTATTTCAAAGAAGTGGATGTGATTGAAGATATGAAGTGGCTACCATACATATAACACACGCACACATATATATGTTTGTCCCAATCTGCCAGTTTTGCGTGAGATTGTTATCAGTGAAAACTAGAAAGATCTGGATGCACAATAAATAGCCATAGTCTGAATGTTGAATCATTAAAAGGCAGATGGAGCCTGGCCTCTGTCCTGCTATAAGACTGTGTTTTATCTGTTCTTGGTGATCTCAGACAGTGATATCTAGGCAACTCACTTAATCAAGGCTAGGGACAGTCAAGGCAGATTAGTATTTATCTAAGGATTTCTTCTCTTCCCTTGTTGAAAGTTTTACCCTGCTAACTGTCTTTCTGTAAAAATACAGAAATGATCCCTGGTACTGTGTTGTGCATGAATCTGCAAAATGTGCAGTACAGCCACCTACAGCTAGAATATGACCAGAATTTAGTTTAGTAATTCTTCTGTGTCTGAGTTAGACAGTATACATGTACTTTCATTATAAACTCTTCAGAAAACATTTCCTCCATCATTCCTTGTCCATAGTAGCTGTCAGTTGTGCATGTAAATACACAATTTATTCACTTTCCACTTGGTAACTCCAGAGATATCTACTTGTTTCTCGGAGAAGGTAGGGGAATAAAATACAAAGTTGTAGCTTGCTAAGACTATGAGGTATGATTCCAAAAGTGCGTTTTGGGTTCCCTGAAAAATGACTTTTGTGATTAAGAATTGCCTTTATTTTCTGAATGAGTCTCTATGTGCAACTCATAAAGATCTGGATTTACCAGTGTGAACCAGGCTATGAAATCGAATCCAGGCTATGAATTGTAAGTGTCTGTCCCCTTTCTCTGGAGTCAGCTGCATCAAAACCAAATTCTCATTCACAGAAAATGGGAAGAATTTGAGTATGTGAGTAGTAAATTCTATGAACTCCATTCTGTCTCATAAATCACCCATTTCTATCATTTTCATGCCATGACCAGAACTGCAGGTACTTGTATTACAGATCTGCAGCTTTTTATATGCTTTTGAAGATAGATGCTTATGAATAACAGCCTTTAGAAGGCCATGCAAATACAGGTTGTTGTGCTGATGAGCACATGGATCCAGTCAGTGGGATCCTGAGCTCATTGCTTTCTGCTTAAGGATAATTGAGTTTGTAGACATCAAGACAGTAACCAATCAGCAGTTTACTGGCTAGAGGCTCTTGGCCTTTTTACAGAAGGTACATGATTGTAAAGAAAAAAAATGAGTTGGAGATATCTTGAGATAGAAGAAGAGTAAGGTCATTGATGATACTGTAGTTCAAAAGCCCTCTTCCACAGACTTCGTTTCTCGTGCCTGCTTCTCCTATTATACAGTCCAGGGTTAGTTTTAAACAGTGTCAAGAGCATAAACATGGACGCCAAATTGTTTATCAGAAATCTCAAGGTTGTTGTCAACTGTACTTGTGGTCCCAGGAACCCTGCATGTACCTTAAAATCAGCCTTTCTGTTAATGGGATAATATTATTAAGGTTCAGTATTAATCAACAACAGATTATGACTTTCATGGCAAGAGGGAAGGGTCACAGCTGGGATAATGTAACATAATATTTAGAAGTGTAATATTGGTTTCAGACTTGTGAATAATTCCATCCATTTGCTTTCAGTATCAAAACACTCAAATATCTTCTGTGCCTGTTGCAGGTCATTAATTTTTCAGGGGGTGTTCTGTGCTTCTCAAGGGGCTGCATCGTTAGTCATAAACTTCCCTCTTTACAACTGGAGTTCCTTTTTGACTTACAAGTGGATTTATGTATGTATTTATTTATTTATTTTGCCATTTTTGGGTTTGCTTTTATTATGTTGTAATCTGCTATCAGCCTATATTGGCTCTGCTCCCTCAAGTTACACTATGTGTGCCTGTACTCTTACTAAACTGTCATGTTACATTCTATTGCTCCTCCAAGATGAGTATACTAAGTGATTAAGACATTCCCAAGTGAAATTTGAAAAAAGTGTTTTGTGTTTTTGGCAAAATTTCAGCAGTGTATCCTACAACATCACATTGATTTATAGACAGTCTAATAATATATGACTAGGTTAAATGTCAAAAAAAAAAACCCAGAAATGCCACAATATCAAAACAAAAGAAAAAACCCCAAAACCTCAGAAACCACTCAGATTTTGAAGCTGAGTACATTGACATTTTTAGCAAAGAGACCACTGGAAATCACATAGTTGTTTTTTTTGTTTGATAGAGTTTATAGTCATCTGAGTTTATTTATCAGTGTACAAAATAAATTCAAACACTGAAGGCAGATGATTCTGGTTATGTTTGAATTAGAATGATGGCTTCTCTTTAGTAATTTGGGGGAGTTTCACGATTATGACTGGAAGTGAAAATAAAACTGCTTTCTTATCTGATGGCACAGAACTTTTCATCATACCTTAATTTTTCTCCTGAGTTTAAGCTTCATTCACAGCTAACATGTTCAGTTTAGCTGGAGGCTGAACCATCTTTTTTTTTTTTTTTTTTTTTTTTTTTTTTTTTTTTTTTTTTTTTTTTTAATAACTGCTATCAATTCTACCTAAAACGACCTCCTATATATCCGTATGCTATGAGTTGGCTTTTCCCTTTCACTTGCTCTCAAAATTATGTTTTACCTGGCTTGGGACCTCTGCCTGTCACTGCTCTTCTGAAAAACATAGAAGCATAGAAGGTCTCAGGTTGAAAGGGACATTAAATATCATCTAGTTCCAACCCCCTACATGGGCAGGGACACCTTCCACTACACCAGGTTGCTCAAGGCCCCATCCAGCCTGGCCTTGTAAAGATAATCTTTGGTTCAGTAGCAGGTGATGCTTAGTTATGTTAATTCAGTAATTTTCATAACATTTTTTTAAAAAAAAAAAAAAAAAAAAAAGCCAAAAATTTTTCTCTTTGATTTTCTCATTGGAATAATATAGATACTTCCTGACACTCTAGGTGATACTAATGCAGACAGCTACTTGATTTTACTTTCTTCTATTTTAAATATTACACATTATTATCAAGGCAGAAAAAAATATCAAGTAAAACAATTAAAATGCAATTTAAATGAAGCAATACTTGTGAGAGTCAGGAATAGTACTGAGCAGCCCATTGTGCTGTAACTAGCCAAACTGAGTTAAATGGCAAAACTTTAGTGTACAGTTCTAAGTAGCCTTACTGTAGCACAACACTTTCAGAACAAACTTTGGAAAATGAAGGTCTCTCCTTAGCTACATCAGCAGTAACCAGCAGAAACGCAATTGCAGTTACAAGCTGCACTCACAGCTTTGAGCATAAGAGCCTTAAAATGACTTAGTCATCCTAGAGCTGATGTGTAGATATACTTTTTATGGACATGGTTTAGTGGTGGACTTGGTAGAGAGCTAGTTTAGCAGCTAGGCTTGATGATCTTAAAGGTCTTCAAAGCATTTCTATTAAGAAAGACAAAGAAAGGTTCTCTTGTGTTTCCAGGAAAAGATTAAAGTTCAATTTCTGCTTTAGCTAAGAGGACTCACATACCCATGCCAGTATGTGAGAAGAATATTTCACCCACCAGGGCTTGCGAATGTGATCTAGTTTAGTTACTCACGTGGGTTGTTTTTGCAAGGAATATGTGAGATGAAAGTTGACCTCTGTTAAAGAAGAGTTTGAAAGTTCTTCCTATGCCCTGCTTCGAATCACTGTGAATTACAAGTATTCTGTGATACATGTGTTTACTTGTTCGCCTGATTATCATTTCCACAAAAGGCAATGTGGTGATGCATGTGTGGATCCAGTTTCACCCAAAGCTGTAGGCATTAGGAAGCAGCAGCTCTGCCAGGTGCTGTCATAGGCTCATTTTTAACAGTGCTAACAGAATAGGGAGAGAGTTTTGCAATGAGAACTAATTGTGCTAAGAGTTTCCTCAAACAGGCTACTGGGAGCTCTGCACAAGTATCTTGATGAAAGATATCCTTTGAAAGAGGAAGGAAATGAATCTAGAGCTCCTATATTCATTCTCAAGTGGCTTTTCAAAAGAACCAAAACTAAATAGCAAACTGAAAATCCTATTAAGAGTACAGATAACTGAAAAGATATGTTTTGGTGTGTTCATTAAATGAAAAAAATCCCCGTGAATGTTACAAGAAGGCATATGTTGCTATCTTTCCATCCTTGATTAGATGGTTCTGTAAGTCCTTGTACTTACAGACTTAAAACTTAATTAGTATGTGGAGAGTTTTGCATGCCTTTATGTCAGCTGTCCTCAGTCTTCCTGTCTTCTGAATGCTTGTGGAGACAGAGAGGTGAAATGGCAACAGACACAAAATTTTGAGGTACCCAAATGTGAGTGCAGAATACTTCTCCATGGGCCTTGCGTGCTGCTCAATGTCATCTTTAAAAACTGAAAGTCTCTCCTAACATACAGCACTTCTGAATCACAACAGGTGGATTGTGTATGTCCTCTGATAAGCACAGTGATGAAAAACATAGTGTATACAGGGAGTTAGGATACTTGTAACACACTGAGGGAAACAATAGTTTTGTAGCATTTTGACAGAAGAACATAACAAACCAATTTCATATTTGCCAGGTTGGGAATCATAGGTTTGACCAGCAGTAATACAAGTATCAACTTCTTAATTTGCTGTGCTTTCAGATTTTTTTTTTTTTTTTTTTTTTTTTTTTTTTTTTTTTTTTTTTTTTTTCTTGTCTCCCAAAGAAAGAGACTTCCAGGCAAACACTTGAGGACATGTAGATTGCACTTTAATATTACAGTGCTCATTATCGTAATTAATAGCTGCAAGAAGCTTTCTGGGACAATTTTTTAAACTTCCTGAAGTGATCGTTAATATTTGATGAGAGGAAGAACACTATCTCCTCAAGTAGTGAATTGGTGTGTCACAAACCCATGTATCCAGCATGCTTTTGAGCAAAATGTGTTCATTTCTTTGACTTGCACTGCTCCCTGGTGACTGTAACCTCCATTTAAAGCTACCTTTTTTACCTGCACAGTACTCAGTTATTGCCTACTGTTTTTACCACTGCCGTGCCTTTTTGATTTGGGAGGTAGATGGTTTAAAATGTCCCCTAATTTTGAAAAGTTGCTGTTCTAGGCACAATGGATTTGTTTGTTATAGAATAATCTGTGGAATGAGCCAAGGAGATTGAGCCAGACACCTGAGGCACCAGCATATTATAGTAGGAACCTGCCTTCTGTGGACCAGCTAGAAGAGGACAGAAATCTGCTCAGCTGGTGTAGTACCTAAGCAGAAATTCCTTAGAAAAGACCAGTTTGGGAGCTGTGGATGCTTAATCCTTGCAGTATGAGATAGGTGGTGAATTTGTAACCAGGTAAGAATTATCAGATTAAGTGGGTTCAGTGAGAATCTCAACTGTAAGTCATAGAAGTTTGTTTGCTTAAGTGTGTTGGACTTGTTTGAGTATGCAGCACAAATTAAAATAAATAAAATAATAAATATTTGCTGCTTGCAGTGACTACATCCTGCTCCTTTCATTGTTTTAGAGGGGTTTTAGGTTTTTTCTTTGGTTGGTTGTTGTTTTGTTTTGTTTAGTTTGGTCTTCAGTCTCTTAAATCCTCCAGTATCTACCCGTTTTCTGCCTTATTGTTAATCCCCTTCTCTCTTCTCCCTCCCTATTTTCTTTGTTACCTGTTGAACCATCTTTTTTAGCACTCTTCTCTGGTTCTCTTCTCTTTCCTATAATGCATAATTTGTTTTTATTTTTTAAAAAAAAACAAAAACAAAGAAATCCCTGAAATAAACAAGCATTTGGTTGGTATATAAGGCAGTGTATAGTTGTCTTGTACAAAATCTATAAAAAGACTGGGTGATTTAAAAAAAAAAAAAAAAGCATGAAGTATACATATCCTTAATATGTTATTACTTGAGAAAGAGAAATATCCATGCCCCAGATTATCAATTGAGAAAAGTAGTCAAGTCATTTTCAGATTTAAGGTAGTGTCTGGGTACCCAGTGTAGAGAACCTAGGTGTCTAACTCAGGAAAATTAGCAAATTCTGCACTACCCAGAATCTGTAACTGTGTTCAAAAAACATTTCCCCCCCACATTTCCTCAGTATTTCCTATTCATTCAGGTCTTTCAGAATAAATCTACATTTTCAAGTAATTTCACAAAGGGTCAAAAGACAAAATTAAAGAAAAATATTACTTTATCGATGTACTGTTTTAATAACAAAACTTTGTATAAAACATACAAGTAATGACTGTACAAGATAAAAGGCATGAATTTCAGGACACCTGAAACTTACTGTAAGAATGATCTTTAATAATTGTACAAGTTACTTTAATAATTTATGCTTGGCTTTCTGTTACTGCATTGATCTCAGCAGAAATAATTAATAGCAAAATTCTTTATCATTTTTAGCAAGAATATTTTCTAGTGTGTCTGAAAGTGAGGAGATTTTTTCCTAATTAATTATTCTCCCTGTGAAAAAATAATTATTCAAATATAGTAATGGCCAGATTCTTTGCATGACTGGAAGGCAGCTGCCAAGCATACTGTGAAGTTGTTTCTCAAAAACATAATTCTCAATGAAGTTCTAAGCTGGTATAAACAGGCATAACTTCATTAAGTTCAGAGGAATTACGGTTGCAACTGTAGTCTTGAAATGACCTTTATTACCATTCAGGATATTAAGCATAGCAATAAGTCACAGACTTTCTTGCTTTCAAAAAATGTTGATAGCCTTTGAATGTGCTAAAAACAGGATTGTGAATTTAAAATGATCCAATGGCACTGTTTCAACAAAGATGTTATTAAGCAACACAAAGAATCTTTGAGGCTATGCAACTAGCTCTGGAGTCATCTGTCTTTTGTTTTGTGTGTGATGCAACTAATGTCGAGATTTTTTGCTAATTATGTGAATAAAGAAAATTGAGGGGGAGACAAAAGAATTTTTCTCTTTCACTTAAATCTATCTCTAATAAGCATTCTTTTAGGACTGCAGTTCTCTCTGCACTTCAGAAAACTGTTCTCATTGGTGATTTGAAAAGCAAAAAAGTCAAAAACAATGCTTTATCCATTAAGGAAGACATCTACACATCTGTCTGTGCAGATCAGTAACTTGTTACCAAATCATCCTTGCTTGTGCCTTTACTTATCTTCTGAATTTTTTAATTCTTCTGCAAATAAAAAAGCCTTTGTCTTGCCCTGCTCCATTTAGAACAAAATTCATGATTAATTTTTTTTTTTTTTTTTTCTCAAATGCTTTTTTGGTGAAAGTTTTGTTATACATGCCTGAGGTGTTACAGGTGTTGTTACCTGGTCTATGACTGTCTTAAGTCCAGACAGCACCCTGAGCTAGCAGAAATCTTGTGAAAGAGTTGGATGGGTTGTCTGTCTGGTTGCCATAAGTACTGAATGTTCTGGAAAGCTTTGTGATAATGTCAGCTGAGTCTGGAAACGGCAGCTCCAGTAGCCTCGAAAGAGGCTGTAATGGAGCAGTTTGCAGCCTAATGTGACAAGCGGATGAAGTATGAAAAGCACAATGCATTTTGAACAGATCTTCCTGAGAACTATCAGAGTGACTGGTTGCTTGAACCTAACTGTTCAAACCCCTGGCAGTTCTCCCATCATCAGTATGCAACATAGAACAACAAGCAGTCTTTCCCCTTCTCCTTGTACCACTGCAGTAGGACATGATAAAGTTGACGTATTTGCTGCTGTAAGTAGATGTGAATTTTATGTACTTATCAGTGTAACCAGTTTATATCATAATAGCCTGATACGTAGCCTACTGATGTGAATCTCTCCATTGACTCTAATAGATTTTTGATTAGACCAAACAAAATAAAGACAGAGATGAAAGAAAAAAATCTGAAAAACAGGTGAGTCTGAAGGCAGCAGAAGAGGTATGAGTGCTGATCTATGGAATAGCCTCACAGAGTACACTGCATGGGTTCAAAACTGAAGAATATTTACCAAGTACATTTAATCAAATGGGATTAAGTATACATAATCCATTTACAAAACATTTACAACTATTGGATAAGTTGAGCTCATTGTACATCTCTACCATTAAACTGTGAGCATCCATTTGCAGTTCATATGCAGTTATTTATGAACTGGTTTTGTGAAATGCAGTTGTATTGCCAGTGATACCAGCTTACCAAGGGCATAAAAGTTTTGGTTGCTTTTGTTTGTGGGATTTTTTTCTTAAATATCCTTAAAATTCTTCAGTGCTTTTCTTCATATCTTAAGCCCTTAAGCCCCTCTGAATTTAAAAAATATTAACATATACTACATATTTCAGGACTACCTTTCATTTAGTGTTAATGATGTTCATGCCACAAAATACAGTGCCAGCCCATAACCTACTTTTTTGATGCATACCACTTCGACTCCAACTCAGAGCTGGAGCTTGCATTGTAAAGAGCAGCAACTCACTGGCCTCACAGTACAGTGAGAGAAGCATTAAGTTGTACTGTGTTCTTTTCAAGACTGCTAAAAGGTATTTATTCTTTGCTTCCTTATCAGTCCATAAGCTTTTAAACCTTGAAGTCAGCATAGCTGTGCAGGTGAGAAATGAAAAATATCACTAACGCTGTTTTTTAAAAACGCCTTTTAGTTTCTCTGTGAAGCAAGTCACAAAAACTTATGAAGTTGTGAAGCCATATGAAAGTTTCATTAAGGTACTTCTGAGAGGATCTCATTAGTCTCCACTTTACTGCTTGCATATAACTACTTAAAACTTTTATGTCAAATCACTGCAGTAATTTGTTTCCAGCCCATAAACATATAACAGTGCTCTGTGATGGGCCTTTTTGCCATAGTTTGCCCATGCTTCATAAAAAAAAAGAACAAAATTCACAACCTTAGCCTTATGTCACAATATCATAGTGTTCACTGACATTTTGTGTACTGCAGATGAGAATGTGGTAGGCAGGCGTTGGAGTCATAATTTTTGAAAGGATGTCTCTACAGGCATAAATCCTAAGGTTCCTTGAGGCTCTGTCTTCTATAAGCTGCTGAAGCTAGTTTAATGAGGTAGATTTTTTCCTTCCCTCACAACCACCTCTGTGGTAGCAAACAGTCCAAAGAATATCTGAGTGAATAAGCAGTTTGGTTTTTTTTTTCCCCTACACAAGAATCAACCATCTGCAGAGTTCTACTAAGAACTACTTTCGCTGTCCTGGGACTAATCATCTCTGATAACAGAGATCTAGCAGAAGGGGTCTTGAGGACAAGTAGAGGCAAAGGGGAAAAGAATGTACCAAAGCAGGGTCTTAGAAAATACTGGTAAATGTTGCTTCAGAAAAGGAAGCTAAACCAGTCCTGTTATTAAAATACCTAGAAGATGAACCTATTCCCAGACTGAACTTTCTCATTTAAATAGCAGCTGCTTCTTTTCTTTCAGTAATATATAAGTTTATTCAGATTCTTCCTGAAAAAAATTTATGACTCTTCAAAGAAAAATGTCACAGGACAATAGTCTGCTGCTAGGGAAAAAATGTCAAGGTGAAGTCCGGCCATGTATCATCTAAATGCTGAGGCACAAGGATTTCAAGGGGGAAAGTATTTATCATGTGATATTGTTCTATTACAATG
Source organism: Heliangelus exortis (assembly GCF_036169615.1). Lineage (NCBI taxonomy): Eukaryota > Metazoa > Chordata > Aves > Apodiformes > Trochilidae > Heliangelus > Heliangelus exortis. Next base: position 5,747,298 of record NC_092434.1, read on the forward strand.
AGACTGTATTTCTATTTTGCCAAGTGATTGATGCATGCTGAGTGTAATAATTCTTTTAGTGCACTTGTATGTCAGTTGTTCACTGTAGCGTTGTTAAACAGCTACCTTCAGATTGACTGCAATAAAAGGCTATTGTTGGTTTCAGCCAATCTGAAGACTGTACATCATCGAAATGCCAGAACATAGGTGCAATATTTATTCATCAACAGACAATACAAAGCTGGTAGATTATCCATCACACTTCTGAGCAGCTTTCCTAAAAGCTCGTAGTAAAGATTACGGTAAAAAATATTAAACATGGATGGGCAGCTTTTGTGAAAGATGGGAAACAATGTACATGGAGTACATGCAACATACATGTAGCTTGGGCTTCCTTTGACCAAATATATGGACTGTTTGAGTGTATTATCTGCCCAGAGCACTATAAATAGTTCTATTGCAGCTCTACCTCTTCTCTAGGAGAACACAGGGCAGATCTGATACAAAGTCACATCAGTAGGGCAGTATGACCACATGTGATGGATGTTTCACATCACTGTCATGTGTTTCAGCAGTGGGTTTTGTGGGTTTTTTTGAGGGGAACAGTCTTAAATCCTGCTAGTCAGAAACAAAGGTGAAGCGAGCACTGAACTACCTACATTTTACAGGTGCATCTAATAGCTAGAGGGTATTATGGTGAACTCCTGGTCACTCTATATAAATTCTTAGTGATATCAATAGTAATGATCATGTAAATAATGCAGGAAGCTATTTATATAAAATATAAAGTATAAAATGTTTAGCAAATGAGAAGAACTTGTATAAATCTCTTTTTTTTTAAAAAAAAGGCAGGGTATTAATGAACAAAAATGTATTTTAATGAATATGTGAGTACAGTTATGAATATTTTTTAGTCTGTGGAAATGTTTACTAGTCAAAGATTTATTTGCAAACTAGAGTTTTTCATGTTTTTGCTAGTTCCCATAACTTTGCAAACTAAGTATATTTATTTCAGATACTTACTGATATTAACAATTTAACATTAATGTTACATAATGCCAAAATTTCATAATGTGCAGGTGTTTTCATGAATATATGATACACTATGTAAATATAACTAAGATCCTTCCAGTTGGATTGAAATCGACTATATACAGTTGTAGAATTACCTACACTTTGTTAGCTTTAGTCACTAAGCTATAACTACCAGATACTGTGGAACATTTTTTTTTTTTTTACAGCTTTGAGTACATTGCTATGGAAAATCTCAATTTCTTTTTTTTACTTTCCATAGGTATGGTTGGTTGAGATTTGGGACTCTAGATAAAAATGCTGTCAGCACACTTTAAGTGGGTGGTGGAAGAATCACTGAACAAAAATTTTATATGTAATAGAGAGTACAACTGAAAATTAATCTGAAGGAAAGTGAAGCAGTTTTATTCCCTCCTTCTTGCATGAGCTTTGCTGAGTTTTACTTTGAGCCATATTGTAATTGCTAATTGTTACCTCATAGCACAGACTTCACTGCTCCACTGAGCAGGAGACATTGCTCTGAAGGCATTGCCTGAACGAACAATCTGGCATGCAATAGGAATACATGCATTGCATCCTTCTTTAAAAAAAGGAAGAATGCCTTCCTTTCGTTAAGTTACTGCCTCTTTTTTGCTGGTCCTACATGTTAGGAGGGTAGTTTAGCTGCCACATACTTTTCTGCTAGCAGTCAACAAAAAAAGATGCTACAGAGCAAGGCTTTTTTGGGAAATACCCTGTGGTTTCTGAAAACCATCTTAGCAGGGTGTAAAAGATAGGCTGAAATGTCTCTTCGCCTTTATTGCTTCCACTGTTGTTCAAGTAAGGACCAGCTACTTTTTTGCCCTGTGTAAAAACAAACGCTGACTACCAGAAAACTGATACAGGTCTATTTCATTTTATTATTCCATTTAGAAGTTACCTTGTTGGAGATGGCTTGAAATCTTTCCAAAATATGCATTTCTATCATTAAGAGTAATTTGCTTGTAATTAAGATTATAATAGGAAAATTATTTGACTATTTGCTTCTGCAGAAGTATGTTTGACTGTTCTTCTGCCTTTCTTTATCACAAACTCATTCAGAAGTAATATGTAGAATGGTTTGTTCCATAAACAAGGTCAGCTTTTTCAATTTCAACAACATAAACAGCTAAGTTGGTGCAGCTTCTGTGATAGTGCTCCTTCTGTCCCATTACAACATAGAAGATAGTGAATTTAGGTTAAGGTGTTGGGGTTTTTTTAATATATAGTGGCTTTTTTTAAATCTCATGGACTTCATTCCTTTATAAAGTTTTGAAAACATTTGTAAGCAATCTACCTTCGAATTGTATAAATTAATTAGATACATTATAAAAGATACAGTAAAAATGCAGTTTGGACTTTCAGCCTACATGGAAAATGCCAAGACTCTAAAACTCAAAATTAAGATCCTATGTATACTCAGTTGGAACTCAGATTTATTGTACAAATTTTTACAAGTTAACTTTCTTCACAAAGAAGAATTGTCTGTGACAGTTGTCTTTTAGACTAAATGTCTTTCAGTTTGTGTCTGTTGCCTTTTGTCCTGTCACTGAGCACCACTGGGAACAGCCTAGCCCCAACTATTTTTATACCTTCCCTTTAGGGATTTATGTACATTGAAGAGATCCCCTCCTAAGCTTTTTCTATGGAATGCACAGTCCCAGGTCTTTCTTTTCCTCATAGGAGAGATGCTACAGTCCTTCAGACACCTTAGTGGCTCTCCGCTAGACTCTATCCAGTAGCTCTCCGTCTCTCTCCTACAGGGGTTCTCAGTATTGGATACTGGATTCACCTGTGTAATTCCCATCTTTGTGACTGTTGTTTGAATATATGTTACAAACATACAATTTTTTTTTCTGAAGTAGACAGACACACACACATTGTTTTCAGGAAAAAAATCTAAATATCCCCATGGAAAATGGCCAGAAAGCCCACAGTTTCCAAGAAGAACATACAGTGTTTGTTAAGGGGATTTGTAAACAGATAACCCGAACTAGCTCTAGCTTGAGCACTGAACCTTTGTAAATAAAAACTGGTTTATATAAAGGCAAAGATCCCCATTTTTATAAAACCTGTACCCCTACTAGAAGGGAACTCTGTACAATTTGATAAGCATTTGATGTTATAAAGGATAAGTTTCAATCAATGAAAAAAGTTTTAGCACTTTTCTAGGCATATAGAATGAGCAGAGCTATTAATCTCTGCCTTTTTTGGTCTCTGAGTACAGTCATGCCTTTTCCATTTGATAGGAACTCTTTGAACAGTTGTTCTGACTTTGGGGAAAAAATCCTCTTCAGACTCTCCAGTGGTATCTTCAACAGCCATTAATTTAATATTTGAGTGAAAATCATTGTAATGGAATTGACCTTTCCCTGTAGCAATACATTCAATCACTTCCATCTGTCCAAATTTCTTTGCAAGATTTTAATTAATGGTGAAATTTGTTTGCTCTCCACGTCAATGAGTTGTTGAGAATCCCAAATACCTGAGTGCTTCATAACATTCTGGCAATACAAAAAAAGCTCCAAGATGAGGATAGATTTCCTGGGGCAAAATCTGGAAAGCAGTTGAATCTCTAGTTTTATCTTAAAGCCAGGAAATTAAGTGGAAATCAGTCTTCCTCAGCCGTCTAGGAATTGATCACTCCAGCATTCCAAAGAGAAGGTTTGCAGCAACATAGCCACATTGTTTCAGAGAGCTGTGTGAATTAGATCTAGAAGAAAATGGCTAGTGTTTTAGCAGTCCAGTTACTGGGCTGCTGCCACAGGATTGTAGTCAGTTCTGTCTCCAATAATCAGCTGCCCAGATCCTCCATAGATCTTGTTGCCTTTTAGGCAGTGTACGTTTTCTCTGGAGGGAAGGCATAAATTCAAGGTAACTCATACCTTCCTCTTCAGCAGCCAGCTGGCTGAGCGTTATCTTGGACACAGAGAGTGAGCATTAAAATCATTGCTTACACAGCACACCTCTGGAGCCAGATGGGCACCATAGAGATGAATATGCAGTGTACTGAGGACTGCATGTCTCCTCAAGAGCTCCCAAGCAAGAAAATTTCTTCCTGAGGCTTTTGAATATGGCATGGCACTACCATAGATGGTGTAAATTCCAGAGATCTGCCTTCACTATACTGCTTTTGTGTATCAACATTAAATTGTAAAGGCAGTTTCTCTGTTGATTACATTTGTGTTCCTGCAGAGCAGATAATATGACTTACTGCTACTTTAATACCAGATCCTGCTACCAAACTTTCTGGTGTTTCATTAGCCTTGTATTTAGTGTGAGACTACAGACTTTCAGAGTTGCTAACAAATATTAGTCCAATAAGGGTTCTTGCAGATGTCATCTATGTAAGTAGAAATATATTTCCAAATTCTAGTGCTGGAATGAGTCTGAACCCCCACAGTGTCTCAGCAATACTCAGGCAGCTACCACCACATGTACTGAATGTGCTCACCATGTGAAAGCACAATAGTTATAATGCACTCTGCTTTCAGGTGTGGTTGGTGGTTTCACTTCTTTCTCATTATCCCTGCTAATACCCTCTGTTCTCAACTGCAGGTACATTACAGCAGGCTCAGCCATTGCTATTAAAAGGTTGCTGTGCATTGCATTTGTATCTCAGTTCACAAAAGTCAAGTTGGTAGTGTAACAAGACAGTGACGAGGGTTTAGTTCAGACCCAATTTTAGTTATTGAGCAAATAGCAGCAATGCTGCCAGCCTTCATTACACTGCAGAGACAGATGGTCTGGACTGAGAGACCAGCAATTAATGTACAATGTGTTCTTTGTTGGCACTTACCACAAAGGGGTGTTTTGTGTGTATAAACTGTCCTATTCTGAAAGCTTATTTTGTTTTGTGACTCCAATGTCTTTATGAAACTGAAAGGGAAATAATCCCAGGTATGCAGTAAGTGGAAGAGTCATTCTCTTTCAGCTTTCATTTGACATTGTAATGACTAACCATAATTTTTAAATTTTCAAAACCTCTTTTCTTATCAATTTTTTCAAATTTTTTTAGCTCTACCTTTGACTTATTTAGGAATTTACTTGATCAGGATGGTGAGCCTCAGATACTGAGGAGATAAATAAATGATCATGAAATCATGGTCTGCATGATGAGCAAGAGGTGAGATCGTGTTCTAGGATTAATTTTCTGACATCTTTCCCTCAAACTTTATTTTTTTTTTTCTTTTAAAATTGAATTTTGTATATGCAGGAGAGTAGGATAGGCAGATAAAACATGGGACCATAATTATAAGCTATTATGGATAAAAGTCCAGTTTTCCATTCAATAAGGCAAATTTCCTTGGGCAAATTCTTCAACAAAGCAGATAAATGTCTCTTTTTTTATACCAGACTTATTTCTGTTGACCTTTGTATGAAAATCACTGTTAATACAAGTAGGATTTACTTTTGTGTGTAAGTCATTGTGCAGTCCTCAGATTACATCCTATGGTGTTGCACTGATTCCTGACTCTGTCTGTGGCTATCCTTACAGACTGCAATGATTGCTCTATGGTAAACAGAGGAAGTGCTCCTTGGCAGGTGCTGCTGATATGGTGGCTTTTTCTGACATTGCTTGTATCTTACAAGATTTCTGTGTGAGAGTTTTGGTTCTTCTTGGTTTTGTTTGTTTTTTAAACTAACAGCTCCAGAAATTCTCAGCTTTTTTCTTTTATTTTCTATGGAAAAAGAAATGTGCCTGAGTGCCAGGCATATGTTACTATAGTGGTGTTCTTCAGCAAATATCACTTTGTTCATTGTTTCACAGAAGAGATGCATTTTGTGTCTTGAAACTGTTTCTTGTATTTTTTCCCCTCTAGCCTTTTCCCCAGAATTGTTTCATACAGAACTCCAACTCTTAGACTTCTAAGAAAGCATTTAAATGTTTTTGAGTAATACAATTTTCTACTCACTTCTTCACTTGCTGTCCTGTTCTGTAATAGCCTGAAATAAGAAATAAGCCCAGCAGCATGATACACCTGGGTCAAGATGCTCTGTTTCAACCAGCAGCATATTCCCTTCATCCTTCCCCCATACACACAATAAATAAGAACTACAGAGGGATAGCTGCTCTTGGAATACTTCTATTGCTCAGAATACAGTCTCTGTGTACACTAATGAATTAATCAGTCCTGTGATACTCATATATCATACGAAATATTTTTTCCACATTTTATGCATGAGGAAAAGGAAGGTAAAAGACATTGACTCATAAATCAGTTCTGGCTAAGCTATCCTCACACATAGCTCATTGAAAGTAAATATTTGTCTCCTTTTCTAATTATGGAAGTATCTGTGGTTCTGTGCAGCCCCTGGCTTAAAACAGAACTTCAGGACTGTGGTAATTTATGGTTCTGTGCAGTGAAGCCCTCCAGGGCTGAGATTTTCTACAAGGTCTCAAAGACATCTTCAGTGTCTGCTTCCTACATATGGAACAGAAAATACTGGGTCTGGCACTAAACTACTGGGGAGACATCCATATTTATGAGCAGTAGCTTTATTTAGAAATATTTCCCTCCATTTCAGATTCCAAAGCCAATGGAAGTAATTCAATAATTAATCTGTACAATCCTCTTAAAACATTTGCTAAATTAAAAGTTTTCTTTTCTATGCAGAATGAACCCTTAGCCACCTTTATTGGGACTAAATCCTTTGCACTTGAATGTTCAACAGAGCACAAGTCAGGGAGAAATTGAGTACTGTGTGCCTTTTCCTCTCTGATGACACTTGAGACATTAAGCTGTTTTTAACCTTTTGATCTTCATCCCACACTACTTGGTGATTTTGATACTGAATCACAGATTGATTCCAGTGTTTATAACCTATGGATTTACTTTGCATAAAGAAGTTTGATATTTTCATTGGAGTGGTTTATTCACAAAACCAAAGCAAGATGCCTAATGTAAAGAATTGCCTCTTTATTCTCATGATAAAACAGGGCTATTCATCACATCACAGACCTCTTTCATATCAGCAGGAACATGAGAATTCTGATTTGAGTGCATGTGATGGGAGAAACCAAACTGTTAGTAAGCACCTAGTGGCCTGGTTAACATGAAGACAGTAAAGACTTGCATGTTGAATCCACTTTTCCCTCAGGGTTAGTGAGTTTTCTGTGTGCTTTCAGTGAACAATAAACTTAAAATGTGTGGATTCTACTCTATGGTACATTCTTGTCTGTTTCCCATTCTTTGTAGTTTATTTGCAGTTACTGTTCATTATTACTCATATTAATTACAGGTATGTCCAGTTACCTGTTGTGGTCTGACAGCACTATCTGACAAAAATCAAACCCAAACTTGCTTAATGATTTCATATTAGGATTCAAACTCTGTCTTTGTGCCTAGGGCACTCAGCAAAGAACAAGATATCTCTGGATTATCTGGATGACTGAGAATCACTTTCTCATTACAGACTAATTTACTATTCTGGAATCTCAGACATACTCTGGTTTACTGCCTTATGTGATAGTTGGCAGGAGCATTAACTCTGCTGTTGACACTTGGGGTGCTTGACTCATTGATAAAGGCAGTAATTCAGTGCAAGGAGCAGAGCAGTAGTTTGGACTGTGAGGAATTTTCTGTATGTTTGTACCTAATAGAGAAGAGGTCTGATGAAGATTGTCCATAGAAGACAGGAGGGACAAAGAGCTGGATCTTACAATTTCTTACAGCACTCATGAACCATCCCTTAAAAAGACTTATTTTAAAATTCCCAATATTTAGCATTAGATTTCTGTTTAGTTCAGCGTTTTTTTAGTTAGCATTTTTTATAATGTTAGGAATTTCACCTGACTTTTAACATACGGGCTATTGTCAAAATTGCATTCCACCTTTGTAGGTTTTTGTGTTTTTTCAGGCAAAAAATTTAAGGCCACTGTTTTCAACTCTGTTCTTTCAATATCCATAGCCTTAATGTGAGACCTAAACTTGGACATCTTTAAGTTTGGAAAGAAAATAGTGAACGAAAAGAGTACTGATTCTTCCATCAAACATGGAAAGTCCACTTAAATACTGATTTTGAGCCCACTGCATAAATAAAATTGACTTTTAAAAATATTTTTAGACCATCATAGTAATATCAGACAATGGTTGTTCACATGAAATGTTTTTTTCTTCACCTTTTGCCAACAGAGATGTAGTAACTTTTAGGTTGCTGTATTTCTACTTATTTGAAAAAAACTGTAGTCTCTATAAATGTAGTGTAAAACAAAGGTAATTCTTCCCTACCACAACTTAGCTCTGTCTCATTTTGTATCAAAAATGTGGTGAGGTTGCCTTAGCCTACATGGAAGTAAGTGCTTTGAACATGCTTTGAAGCTGCTGCTACACTATAGCTTTGTTTTCCCAGCATGGGCAATGAGGAAGGCTTCCCCCATCTCTTCTGTGTGATGCTAACATACCCAGTAGAAAGCAAAATTCCCATAATTCAGTAACGAAGTAGTTGCTTTGGTCTTGGCTAGTTTAGATGTATGGGGAGTACAAAGATTGCTATATCCTTCCCTTTCGTGTTTGGATAAAGCATAGAATTTCTGAGATATGATCTATTTTAATTCCAACCTGAATCTGTCTGAAAAATACAATCTTTCAAAGGCTGCTTTTGCTGTGTCTTTCTTGCAGTTTGGCTTTGCTAGGTTCCCTTCTTAAATAGCAAAGTTGTGGCAGACAGAAAAGAAGGAAAAAGGAGGATCACAGTAAATCCCTGTGCCGGATGGGACAGGGTGGCCACAAGTATGACAGCAACCATGAGAGTCCTCATCTGAGGGACAGGAGCTATTTGGTCAGCTATGATACCTGCTTCTCTAAAGAAGTATCTGCTGAGGAGGAAATTTTGAGTGTGACTCCCACTTGTCTTAATATCTATCAGTGAGACACAGAAACTACTGTATTTTCAGATAGCTTTTTAAATTCTCACTATATGCAATAACTGTATAGATGTTTTGGAAAGCTGCTAGATACAACAGCAGCAAAAGCCATCTCTTAAAATTGTCTATAGTAATTTGTACTGGTTTGACTGCTAATTACTTCAAATGATGAGTTGGATGTGGGGTTTTTTTGTTGTTGTTCTATTTTTATGTATTTTAAGAGGGAAGTAATTCACATTTTTAGGAACAGTATACTGATGAATTCTGTGGGGTTACCAGCATTAGCAAATATCCTCAAACCACAAAGATTATTACAAGCTTGGCCACTTAAGCAGTTGAAATTTTTAACTTCTTAAAATGCATGGTCATCAACAAGGTAGAGGGTGTATCAGATATGATTTAATGCTTCCGAAATGTCAGATAACGCTCATGCCTTTTAACAATATGAGTGTTTTAATTTCTGTGGCATTTTAAAGAAGGTAACTTTGCAATTTTATTGCAAGATGTAATGTGCAATTGTTAAAACATCATCAAACTGATTGCTTTATTTGATTTGAAATGTCATATTCAGTATGATGATTTTCACTCATTAGCATTAAACTCAGGGAACCATATGTTAAAACAATCTTGTCTATTGAATGAGTACATTCAGCTAAATAATATGAGCAGAAAAAATATGAGAGTTTCTTCTATGCATTTTTATCTCCATTTTAAAAATCCTCTGAAATTCATTAGGACGAACCTAATCCTGCAAATGGTAAATCATTCTATTTATAGATTGCATGACATTTTGATATTAAAATGCATAAAATCTGCCAATAGTTTAGAAATGAGGCATCAGCAAAGAGGATTATTGGTCTACCTAAATAATAATGCAACCATTAAGAGGATAACAATTTCCAATTGCAATTACATGCCTTAATTTTAAAGAAGCTATCATTTACAATAATTTGGCAGATTCAGTCCATATTTCTTTCACAAATTTATTTCTTCATTATGCCTCAAAACAAATTTATGGTGCATTTATGTTTGTGAAGATAATTTGCTTAGTTTATTGTGAATGAAAATCAGTAATTACATACAATCTCATTTTCTATAGACATAAAGTTAATTCATGGTAGTAATTTTACACAGAATATTAGCCTGTGTTAGTTATGATGAAAATGTTACTGTGGCAAATGCTCTATTACAGAATAATTTCCTTGGACTTGGTGAAAAGGAAATACTGACTTAGTAAATAACACTTAAAGTCATTGATTTTGTCATAATTTCAAGTGATTCTAAAGATTTATTAATGATTATAGGGAAGATCTTCATCTGGCCTAAAATCAGAACCTCTTATGTAAGTGGAAAATGGAAACTTAGTAAAGAAAACTAAACACTTCAAGATGTCTAGCAGTATATATGCCCAACCAGACGCTGAAATTAAGTCTTTGATGCTAGTGATGAAAGCAATAGATCCAGTTCTCTAAGGAATTTGAATGGAATCCCTTGCTTTAGAGATCTGAAAATGGACAAAGCTAGATAAGATGTCTAGAGGCAACAATTCTAAATTAGCATTCGAGACCATTTTTTGTTATAGTCAGTCTTTTCATTCTCATGTGGTCTGAGTCTAAGCCTTTTGTGGCAGATATTAAATGAACATATATTAAAAGAAAAAAGAAAAAAAAAAGAAGAAGAAAAAGAGTTGTCATATTTCATATTTTGCTTATATATTGCTGATGGATATTTGCCTAGAAGTGTGCATAGCAGTTCAACCCACTCCCCTACATGTTTTTCTCTGTGCATTTGGGTTTACAATGTATTCCTGTAGTTTCTTGATGGAGAATTGCACTTGAGAAGCTTGACAGAAAAACAAAAAAACCCTTTAACTCATGTACAAATACTCATATCACCTAGCACAAAGAGGTTAAATTCTTCTTTAGCAGCAGAAATAAACAGTACCAGTATGTTTTAGAACCTTGCATTTGGGCACAGCATAAAACTGAGTAAGAAATTACACCTTTGGATCAATTGTAGAATTAGTCTGTAGAATAATGAATTATCATCAGTAGCAAGTTTTCAGTGTGTTGTATTGTCTGTCATCTTCAGAGTGTTCCCTTTAGAACAGTGCTTAGAATTTGAGACTTCATAGAGGTGGCTTGAATGCTTAAGGGAAATATCTTTAAATTAATTGTGCCCTGGACCAGTTACTGTGGAAGGATTAAACCTGATAGTTAAAATAGTGAGTATCTAGTTTGGTGGAATGAAGCAGAAATCTTTAAAAAACAAAACCAAAATAAAATAATCAAAAAATCCAGCAATCCTATGTTAGTAAATTTGGAAATTATTTGAAGTGAGTAAATCACTGTTTAGCTAGAAATCTAAATCAGTGTAAAAATGTTCTTATGTCCCTTTTGCTACTCTTGCTGTAAAAACAGCTGTTCCCTTCTGATACCACCCTAACTTCTCCAAACTAGAAAGAACTGGAAATACTGCACTGAGCCGTTTCTGGGTTGATTCCAAAGTTATTGAACTTGCTGGAGTTTTCTCATCTATTTCATTTCTGTGTTGTCTGTTGAGGTTAGTCTCATTTGTTAGCAAGCTGTGCTGTATTGCTGTAGAACCCAGTAGCATTAGTCGTGGATCAATGTGCTGAACAATGAGCAATCAGGAACAAATAGATGGGCTGTGCCTGGAGAGTTTCAAATCCAAGTGCTTAAAATGCATAACTTAACTGGTGTTAAATGTGTCCTACAGAAAATGCTGCATGGCAGAGCTGGACAGATTAATGACAGATTACTAAGTACACAGGAGCCACAGAGTCCCATAAACTGCACAAATGGTTGCAGCCTGAAAGTCTTAGGAAGGCACCACGTATATCCCTCTTACCCTTTTTTGAGAGGTTCCAACCTAACTGGTTCTTTCATTTGACCTGATACAGCTGTGTTCCCGTGTTGTTCTCCTTGAAAGATATTCTGTAATGAAGTCATTCACAAAGGCAATGTTTTTTGATGTATTGAATCAGAGAAGTGCAGAAAAAGACAAAATCATTTGTGTTAGTTCAAAGCGTAGTTTTGTGCCAAAAGAACAGCTTCAGCTCCAGGTACGCAGAAGTCTTGCTGCCTCACAGCCACTTCAACTTTCATTAGTTTATTGATTGCTTCCAACTGTTGCAGAAACCATTTTCAACTGAAGGTTCAGACACTGTGAAATGGTTGTTTGATTACTAACAATTTAGGAATTCTGGTGGCTAGCACCAGAACATGGAGACTTTGCTGTGTTTTTCAGGGAGAAAGGGTATCTAAGAAGAATATGTATAGACTTGGGCCACAAACACATTCAGTCTAAAACTAGTGTAATGAAACAGTGTGACTGTTTTTATTAGAGCCACTTACCTGCTCTGATGTACAATTATTTAAACCAAAGTAGAAGACTGGCAGCAGGGGAGAACTTGGCTCCCATATGCTTCATTAAGACTTAAAATATTTTTAAGGGAAGTTGGAAATTATCAGTTCACCTGTTCAGGTGGTGGATGTACACATGGATCTTCTGTAGCTAACATTTTAGCTATTGTACCACTGCTTTTAGTAGGCTTTATTAGCCTTCTTCAGTAAGCACTCAGCTTACCATCTGCTTGAAACCCATAGTTGACAAGGTTTAGTATATGTAGTGCTGGAAGGTCCTAGCAGCTGGACAGTGCCAGAATTTAGCTTGTTATTCCTTTGTCTGTCAATGAAAACATTTTAGTTTTCATCAGCAGTAAAGCAGCTGAGGCACCTGAGCCAATATATCTGCAGTGGTAAAGGGTTTTTTCTAGGAAAAATTGAGCAATTAAACCAGTAGGCTCATGTGACTGTGTCAACAAACTCTGGGGAACTTTATTACTGTCAGGATTAGAAAAGAAACTGGCAAATGATAGATGGATATAAATGTTGAGGTTTGGAACTTAGGCACCCAAATGCTGTCTTCTCATTGCAGAGAATGCAAGCTTGAGTGGCAGCTTCAGAACTACTGTTACAAGCCTGTAATTGGTGTTCCTTCTCTTCTGGTGCCTGCAGACTTTCCCTAAACTTGGACATGTTTCCTACAAGTCTCAGGCAGATTTCGAAATGAGTAAAATCAATTTTTTTTTTTTTTTTCCTTTGTTGCTTGCTTAGCTATTTGTTTGGGGATTTGTTTTTCATTTTCTAGACCAAAAATTTTCCTAAAGGTGGTAGACTTGAAAATTTCAGGCTAGACATTAGTTGAGAGTAAGCTTTTACTGCCCATATAACAAGCAGGTAAAAAACTATGTCCTACTCTGTGCCAGGATTTGCTTTAGGAATTTGTGAGGTACCTGAACTATAATCCTACTCTAAATTGGGAGAGTTTCTAAATACTGTTGTAATAAAAATACCCATGAACTGATTAGGGCTACTAGTTTCTAAAACTGGTAGACTATAATCCATACTTCTGTATTTTCCTGCCCCCTGTTAATGTTTACTTAGGTTCGTTAAGCGTTATTCATGGATTTCTTCCTTTTCACATGCTTCCAGTTCCTTTGTGTATCCATATTCAGGAGCTTGTGTTGTAGGTGAGGGATATTCCCTTCCCACATCATGCAAATGATGTGTTAAATCTTGTGCCAACCTGAGAATCACTGTCAGCCTTGTCATAAATAGTTTAAACTTTGTTACACTAGTTAGGTGTTTCAGTGATGAGACTGAAGTGAGTCTCTGATGGCTGATACAACTCTTACTGTGTTATTCTCATTTCTCCACAGAATTTAAACAAGTTTCCTAATTATGACAATGACTGTGAATATTCCATTATCCTTCAGGTTTTCACCAGTTTATTCTGCTGGAGAATAACAAAGGTGTACTGGAAAGCAAGTATCAACACATAAATACAGAGCAGTTTATAAAATACCTCAGCGACCTGAAGCTAAGCATTCTGATAGCATCAGTATGTGAAGTGTTTGATGCTCTCCTCATGTTTTTAATTATTTCTATGTTTCTAAATACTTAAATGCTCAAAAAATAAAAAAAAACAAGGCAATATCATTTAGCTTCTTACAACTTACCCTTTGCTCTCTCTGGATATGAAGAAACAGTATATTAGGTGTGTCAGTTTTATGTAGTGCAAAGTGTGAATACTTGTCTCATTTTTATGCTGCTGGAAACTTTTTGAAGACTATCCCTCAATGCTTCACATGTACAGAGACATATCTTTGCCTGGCAGCCTCTGTTTTGGCACAGAGTTTATAAACCTTCTGCCTGAGGATTGGAAGCCTTCAATCTCCAGCATGCTGCACTAATGTCACTGTTTACTGTAATACATTCAGAGCCAAAGGACTCCTGTTTCATAATAGTAAAATGTACTGTCTCTGTAACACAGAGTATTGATACAAAATATTCAGTGGATATCTTCATCCTCTCTTCTCCATTTTTAATAAGTCTCTCTAGAAAAGAATAAGGTGGGGTTTTCAATATTTTCCCCTCTTGTTTGGATTTGTATAATTGATGCTAAGATCTTTCTGTAGTATCAGAGACTTGTTTGTGTTTAGTGGGGATGGAATAAGGACAAATGGACAGAGGAATCCACACTCATGTTTCATCACTCAAGCACTCATGCCTCTCTGGTCTTTTGACGGAGTTTGGTCCACTTAGATATTGGCAACAGGAATGTTAATAAAGCTCTGAAGATTTTAAAATTTATTTGTTATCCATCTTTATTATAGCTTTTTTCTTAGCAGATATATGTTTTTATAAGGGAATATCCTCCTTGTCAATCTTTCAGAACAACCTGTAAATATTTTTCTTTAGAGAAGAGCAGGAGAATAGCATAGCGTTGAGATTTTGGCATGTAAATTTCATGCTACCTATTTAAAGGCAAATCAGGATAAATAAAGATAAATTATTTAGGCAAAAGCTACCCTACCTACCAAGAACAAGAGGAAATTCTTTCAAGAGGAAATGAGAAATTGGACTGGAAGTTGACTATTATACATGAATTCAAAATTCTTTTTTTAATTTCTCTGCCAGTATATGAAGTTAACATACATACAGTATTTTTTGAGAACCGCAAGCATAAATTTAAGCTTATGCAATGGTACTTCATATACTGACAACCTTCACAGGTAATGTGAATGAAAAGCTCTAGTCTCTTTTCCTCCAGGGGAGAAATTTCAGTGCTATCTTATCCCCTAATTGAAGTGAGTTTTGCTGATCTCAGCTCACCTCCTAGTAACTCTATTCCATATTAGATGTTATTATATTAAAAAAGGGGGACAAATTGACAGCATTTGATAGTGAGAGTCCTTGGAATTGAATTAATTCCTCAGTCAGGACTGAGGTCATTGCTGGGACAATGTAGCAAAATCATTTTATTTGGTGGCCTTTCACAGCAGCTGTATCTGAAAGCCAAAAAGTCTCTGCTTCTTGAACAGCGATGTCAGAGAATGTCAGAGCAAAGATACACAATACATAGGAGTGAAGGGAAACTACTCAGAATGAGTAGTAACTATAGTAATGTTTGTTTGTGGAATAGTAGAGGTTTGACATAATCTAGATGAGGATGTTTTTTCTATTTTGCAATTTTGTAATTAAAAATGAGAGACCGATAACATCAGAATTCCTCTGATTTATTCTTCACTTACATAAATTATGCTCGGACTTACTTCTGTCACTCTGCCTTCTGTTTTCCAATGGCTTTAGAGTGAGAATTAAGAAGATACTCTTATAGTTATATACCTTGCCAGACAAGGCAGCTAATTTCTCTGCTTTAAGAATTAGTTGAAATGGACAAGCACACTTCCATAGGTTAACCAGCCAGCTCTGATTCTCACAGGAGGTCCTCATTCCCCTTTAATCTTGTTGGGGTTCTTTGTTGTCTTTTTAAGGCTTTAAACCTGGTCACATTTGTTAACAGCAGAATGGACTCTTATTTTGCACAGGACTCTACAAGTTGCTCTACCTAGTTCCCAGTGATCTGTAGCTGAAGAGGGTTTTTTCTCTTTCAGCACTCTCAATTTAAGCCTTCCTGCCTCATTTGCTCATCCACAGTCTGAAGATACAATTCAGGATTTTAAAAAAGACTAGATGTTATTTGCCTTAATTCTTCATCTGTTTTGGGAAACAAACATAAAACCCCCAAACATGCAAAATGGCACTAACCTGCTCTGCTTAGGTGACGTAGACATGTTACTTACAGTTATTAAACTCTTCTTTCCCTAGATAATGATTTACTATTCATAACTATTTTATCCACTTGATATCCTTGGAATAAAAGCTTATGTGATACTATTTATATGGCAGAAATATTGACATATTTTTTGCATACTAAGAGTGAAATAGATCTAGTTTAAAGTGTACCAAAGAACTAAATTGGCAAGTAACCTGTTGAAATTTTAAAATTGGGTTTTTCTTTGAGCCTGATAAGAAACAGACAATTACTAGTGTGAGGGTCATAACATAAAATTGAATGTTTTCTGATCTGTGGTATGCTATCAAAATGAGAGATCTCATGAAATATTTGCCTTGCTAAGAAAATACTCTTCTGGGAGATCCCTTAATTTAGAAAAAGCTTGCTGGTGGTGAAACACAAACCAGGCAGTACTCATCTAGCATTTCAGTCACTCAGCTGCTACAGTGAAAGTGCTCTGATGTCATTACCTGCTCAATTAATTTCAGACAAGTATTTTTGATGCAAACCTAAAAATTCTTTCAAATGCTCTCAAAACATGCAAAATCCGTCTTCACTGATACTCTAATTCCCTTCTGTACATTTATAATTTACATCAAGGCAATGGTGCAGTCTTGGATTTAGTTCCAAACCTGTTCTTCTAATCTTCTTTCCAAGTGTTTTGAGAAAAAAGCAATAGCCAGTGTTTAATTATCTTCTGCACCAGTAGTTCTGCCCCTGGCGAGTCGAGGATTATTTGCCTCGTGTCAGCAATCCAGTGGATTCTCACAGTGTTCTCTGACCCACTTGCTGAGAATCTGCTGTGACAACACGAGCAGAGGACCAGGGAAGTACTCTGCAAAAGAAAAGTCACAGCAGCCCTGGCACAAGTGTGAAAAGAGGGAGTACTGCTTTTTCACCTTTTTTTTTCGTTTGTTGTGCAGTGGAGGCCTTCACAATTATAAGGACTATGGGAAAAGCATCCTGGTATCCATACAGTTTCACTGAAACTCTCTGACCTGGAAGGCTTTTCATTTGTCTGACCTTTGGTAAACAGGTTTCATCTAATCTCTTTGGGTGTCAAGCAAAGTGTTCATGCTGCACTTTATATTCTTAGTGTTTGAAAGTAAGTACTTTTGCAGTGAAAAACACTACCTGTTACTGTGCTAGTAGTGTTATTAATTTAATTCAAGACAAAATGTCTGCTGTTAATTTGTTCAGTGTTAGCCTTCTCCCAGCTGGCTTTCTCTCAACTTCTGTATGTTTCAAAAGGCAAAAGAAAGCTAGCTGTTTGTGGAAGTGAAAAAAATTCCAGAAAACTTTAATAATCATAATGAAAGAGGTGAGGGAGCCGAGATTCTCATTTTGGCATTAAAGTTAAAGTTATAATGCAGAGGTTGAAATGCTAAGAATAAGTTTCAGATGAGAAGAATAGTTTTGAACTTCATGAATTAATTGGGGTCAAAAATTAAAATATGACTGTGATGCTGTACCTCTGAGTCATTTGAATGTACTTGGAATTGCAGTGAATAAAGATGCTCAGGCTTATCCAAGCTAAAAATGGCATAATTTTTGGCTGACACAGTGAATATAACTTAAAATGTCCATGTCATTTAAATGCTAGAAATGTCTGATAATTCACAGGAAAATTAAGGCACTTAAAATGACAGAGCTGTTTTACCAGTGTGATGATGAGAACTGAACCCAAGCCCAGGCATCAAAGCAATTCAGCCGGCTCACAGCTTCATTTGTACTTGTTGTTCCAGTTTTCCTGATCATAGTCTCTCAGGGACTCCAGTATGGGACACATCATTGTCACTTTTACAGTAAATCCAGACATTCTGTAGCAGCTTCTCCGTAGGTAAGAGTTGTACTGTGTTGTTTTGGTTTTTTCTTCCCTTGTCAGATACATGTGACAGGTTAGCACAGATTTTTGACTACATGCTCTATTTTCACTGCGTGCTGAGGCAATTTGCTATCAGTGCACTTTGTTACTTTCTCTGCTTTGTCTTTCTGACCTGAAAGGTGCTTCTCGGCAGTAACGGTTCTTTGAATACCAACATTCTGAAAGCTCTCCAGGCTGCATGCTGTCGCTGTGAGTTTGTAGGAGAGTTTTAATCTGCAAGAAGTAGATTTCTGTTTAAGTACCCTTTTTTGGCTGCGGGCCAAGTTTTTGTTAAACAGTCAGGTTCCACTGAATGGCTAATATCTCTGCCTAGCCTCCAAATGATGAGGAGTGGATGAGCTCAAGAGATGCTGTGCATTTCATAGAATCATAGAATGGTTTGGGTTGGAAGGGACCTTGAAGTTCATATAGTTCCAATCCCCCTGACATGGACACTAAACCAAGTTACTCAAGGTCCCAACCTGGCCTTGAACATTGACAGGAAAGGGACAGGGAGGGTTTCTACAACTTAAGGTTCCTCCTGCAGCCTTACAGACTCTGGCTTTACAGACAGAGACTCATATAAAAATGAAAAATAGTTAAAACCAAGATTTTATACATCTAGAAATTGAAGTCTGATTATTTTAATTTCCTATGTTATACGTACATCCTTGTAGTGTATTTAAATGCAAGTAATTAAAGTAGCTAGTACATTAGAATGGTGGCATTCCTAGTAAGACCTGACTTACCTGTGAAACTTTAGAGCCTTGACACTATGTTCTATATTAAATTCTCATTTATTTGGTACTGTAATTTCTTAAGTAATGAACTTACTATACTGAGCCAGTAGCAGAGCTGGTATCTAAACCTACACATCCTGATTTCATAATCCCTGTTCCAGACAGTAGATCTCATTGCTTTCTTCTGGTTTTAGTAGTCAATAATTCTTTTCTCTAAAATATGTACATATTTCAATAAATGTTTGCATATTAAAAACCAAATGTATAGACATCTACAGGCACACAATAAAATACAGACTAAGGAATGCAAATCTGCAGTCTAATAGAGTAGAGCTGTTTAACAATATTCTGACTTGCTAAGCCATGCTGAGGCTGAACAGTATTGTTAGATTCAGCAGCTGCTCTTTTGTTCAGCCACAGGCTAAAATACAGAAAGTAAACAAAAACCAAGCTAAAAAAAACACGGCAACAAAGGCTTGAAAAGCTTGATGAGGGCTTTATTTTGCCTCTGAACCTACATCTACTCCACCTGTCAAGCCTTTATTGCTTTGGTGTCTGTTAAGACAATAGCCACATGCTTTTGTTGAGTAGTCAGGATGGATCTGCTTTTTAACCTTATGATGAGTCATTTGTGGAGTGAATATTTCCAAAAGCTTTTTGCTTACTGTATTTCTGTTCATCAGGTACACAGACATTGAGTATGGAAAGGGTCAAACCAGTTGCCTAGTCCTAGGCTGTATTAGACCTGCTTCTTTGACTTTGTCCTTGTGGCACATTTCAGTGTGCAGTGAAGAAAACCAGATTAACTCAGGGTGAGTCAGCTTGCAGGACCTGGGCTCTGTAGCACAGGGATGGAGAGCAAATGCATCAGTGCTGCTTGTTACACTCATGCTAGCTTCAGCAGGGCATTTGCATTGCATTGCACTGTGTTCTGTAGAACAAATACAGCCTTCTTTTGGTATATTTATTTAACTGTTCCTTTCTCAATTTTAGCCTTTGTTATACAGTAATGGGGACTAAAAGTAATATTCATACTTTGTGATAGCTGGGAGTTACCTGTTCTCTGGTAAGATAAGGCATAACATCAGCTTCATTTGGAGCAAAAAGTCCTATCAGCTGACTACCTAAGGAACAAAGCTCTCAGGAAAAAAAAGAGGATGGGAGTGAAACCAGATGTATTTTAAATTGCATCCATAATTGAAAGTTTGATTGGTTTGTTTATGTTAAGCGTGTTCTGCCCAGAACTTAAATGTTGTATAGAAAGCTGCAAATTCAGGTACAGACAAATAATTTTTTCCACTAAATGGTATTATTTAAATAAAATCTCAGTGATAATGAGAGAATTGCCCAGCTAAAACATTTTTTGGGATCCATTACCTAAGCCAATTCAATAATTTGCTAGAGGGCTCATGTTCGTAATGTAATGCCTGTGGCCACATAGATTTATTATTGACTTAGTTTTTGTTGAAAACAACCAAGGAATGTATCAGTCACTTGGTTGCTGTTAGCCAGTTATTTAAGGAAGGCATCCAACCCTTACATAAAGAAGGGCATTAATTCTGGACGTGAAATTTGATTGTTTCTTAAATTAAATACTTCAAATATTTCACAGGAGGGATTTTTTCCTAGCAAAGTAGAACATGCCACACTGACTCTCTCCTAGGCATAAAGCAAACTTGTTTTTTAAAACTTGCTTGTGGCTTGTGGTTTGTTTTTCGGTTTTTTTTTCTTGGATTCGAACTATTTCTTCTATGGCTTTTACTTGTAGTAGACCTGTATTTTATCTGCACACAACATCTCCATAGAAGAAAGTGGTACGGCACTAGAGTAACATTTTTTATTTCACATTTTGCTACTGATTTCCAAGAATAGCTACCTGTGCAGCTGTTGAAGGTCTTATGAAAGGTTTGAAAATAACATACGTTTTAATTTAGAATAATAAAACTGAAAATAGAAAAAAACCCAACCAACAAATTATCTCATTGTAATAACATGAAAGCTAGGTAGGACATACTCAACTGAATATTGTGTATTGCAGAAATTAGGTTGCTGTTGTAAGTGAAATTCTTTTAGTCCATACTAGCAGCTCCTCTTCAGACTTGTTTCCAGAATTGTCTGTAAACGTATATTACAAGTATATACTGCCAGTCTTACTCACACTTCCATCACTCTTCCTCATACTTTCAGTTGTGGGAAGCTCTAGTGTGTGATGCTCTAGTAATTTCATAGGCTTAACAGGAATATAAGCACATTAAAAAAAAGGACCTTGAATAGGATAAAAAAACTTTCTGCACAGAGTCGATAATCCAGTGGCTGTAAATGTGGTTGCAGTAGACTTTTACAGTCTGTTACAGACCCACAGGAGTCTATGGCTCTTTTTGTTCTGATTTAAGAAGCTAAAATTTCCTCAAACACTCCCCATTCCCAAAGTTTATAGAGCTTCTCCAGACAGTGGGAGTATATCCTGCTAGAAACTAATTGTTTTAGATTAAAGGAACAAGTGTGCAGCCTCCACATATTATATCAGCACTCAGAACAGACACAAAAGTTTTTTATGAGAAGGAAATTGCATTTGAAGTACTCTCAATATTCATAATCTCTTAGGCTCTCTCAAAACCTGGGTGCAGTGTTATTTTAATGGTACTCAGTGATTGGTTGTGTGGAGGAGGTAAAATTGGTTTGTCAGAGATCCAGAAGTGATAAAGCTGATTTTGAAATGGAGATTAAGGCCTTGTGGGGGTAAAGTGACAGTTTTCTTTAATAGAAGAAATATTTAATGCAGTAATGCTCATTCGTTTTCCTTTTTTTATGGGCTTGTTCTCTTTCAGCCAGGTACATCAGAGGTCAAATACTCTTGAGACATGGTTTCTGAAGGATTTTCTTTCATGCTTAAGTTATCTCAGAACAGAAATTCCCTCTGTTAAGTATGAACAAAATTCACAGATTCATGGATCTTTGTAGCTTCAAACATCCAATAACCTATTATCTTGAACTGCTTGCAAAGTGTGAATGATTAGCCTCAAACCTGGGGAAGGAAGAGGAACAGATGTGAACTTAATGGTTTCTGTAAATAATAGTCTAAAACGGAGTTGGCCCTGTGCATATAAATATATAATTCCTTTTTGGTTTGTTTTTAACTCACTCCCAAAGAAAATGTGTATCTGCTGAGGACATTTGGACATTGCTGACCATTTATAGTCTGTAGGAAAATTCTCAGTTCAGTTAAAAGGAGGTATGTTGGCTGTTAGCTAAGAAAAATTAATCCACTAATTTCATATTGTATTTAAGATTAAGCATGAAAATTCACTAGGTTTAGGAAAAAACAGGCAAATATTTTCCCAATGGAGCAAGACCAGAGAAAAGTTACTAGAACTTTTTTTCACCATTTCATCCGGTGATTAAAAAAAATACAGAATAGGCAATCCCACAGTATGAAAAGGAGACTTTCTCTGAAGGCATACACATGCACAGACAGAGGAAACGGAACTTCAGCTTTATCAGCCATATCAATATTTTACTGCAGTTAGAAATTAACACAGATGCCAAGATATTTTATGTTGCCAAATGGTGCTTTTATTTTGCAGCACATGTTGCGCATTCTTTTTTAGAAGTGAACACATCTGCTATGACTTCTTCCAATATCCATTTTTCCTTCCCTGCAATTTGGGCTATGAAGATTACAAAGCCATAAATCAGTATCATAGCAAATGCAAGAGATCTGATTTACAAATGCAGTTAATCTTCACGTTTGCAAATGATACAAGGGGTGCAAGGAAGATAGGGAATGAATTTCTTAAGCTTTGCAGGAAGGGCTTCTGCAGAGAGAAGTGGGGAGGATCTAAGCCTCTTTCTCAAATGTTTCTGGCAGTTAAATGACTATAAAATAAAGAGCAACTGCTGAACTCTAAATCAGGTTTATGAGAGAGACTAACAAGTGATCTGATGGGTGTGTGTTTTGCTAGTACACACTTGGTCTCCATCTTTGTTTCTCATGGAAGCTAATTCCTAACATGTCACTTTTAGAATGTGAACAGAACAACTTTGTGTAGAACTCACTATATTGCAAAACACACAAGCATTACTTGATTCAAAATACCTTCTGTTACTTTTTTTCCTGTACCTTCAGCCAAAGTTTATTTCATACTGTTGAATCTTTGCTCCAGTAGCTCTTTTGAGGGCCACAGACAGAAGATCTCTCTTGAAGGAGTGTGAGAGTGGTGGTGAAAAGGTGCAAGAAATAGGCTGTAGCTTTTAGGGGTTTGCAGATAACTATTGGAAAAATTTAGAACTTTTATTTTTTTCACTGAGTTACTATGTAAGACAATTTGGGGTACTTGGTGACTTCAGGATGTTTAAAGACCCATCATGGTTCCTTCTAGCAGCTTACTACCCTTCCTGCACTTACTCCTTGTTTCCAGGAGAGGGGGAGTTGTGGCTTTCAGGATTTAGATTAAATAGGAAGGGCAAATAGTTTTTTTTAGCTTTTTGTTGTCATTGTCAGTCTTCCTCCCCAATACTTATATTCAAACAAAAAAAAAAAAAAGTTTTTCTTTTCCCATGGTCTAGAAAGCTATTTAAGCTGCATTGCTTCCTTCTGTCTGCTGTGTTGAAAATTTTCAAAAAAGGGGCATGCTTTGGTCTAGGTAGTCCAAATGTAGAGGTAAAGCAGCTAAGAAAAGTGAAATATTAACATCGAGTCTTTACATTTTCAGTAAAATATATAAAGGGCTAGAGTAGCTACTCACTGCTAAATACTAATGACCAGTAGCCATTGGCTATTTTATTTTAGCTAATGTTTTCATTTGGCTCTTTACTTGTGAAATGCATTAGAAAATGTAGGGCTTTTTCCCCATGGTGCCTCAAGCTAGAATTAACGTTGCTGCAGTATGAGGAGGAGTTAATTCATTCTGCTATTAAGCCTTCAGTTACACTGAGGCTTTATCATTCACTGCTAATAAATGGTATTTATAGTTGGTATATACCTCCTGTAGCAACAATAACAAATGTGTTGCCTGAGATAACCTACTTTATATAGCTGCTAAAAGGCACTTTTCGTTCAAGTTTCTCAATTTTAAAAATTCATTATAAACCTCTTGAATCCTCCAAGGACTGAAACAATGTGTGAAGCTGGATGTTTAGAGTGCAGACCACATTTTGAAAAGGGCTGAGAAGAGCCCACAATAGAGATGTGGTACTTAAGTATGCTAAGCACACAGCAGCTCCTAATGCGATACTTAGATCTAGATTCTCAAAAGAGTTCAGAAGAACCTTGTGTGCTGAGAGCTTCTGAAACACTGGCCATGTCTCAACAAGCACTGCTGGGGACTTTACACTCCTCAAGATCTGCTAAGTCTGACTTTGATTTCTACGGCTCTTACACACTTCTGAATGTCTGGACCTGAACAAGGATCTATGCTTTATGTGGGATTATTTCCTTTTATCTAAGAATATCATTATTCCATCCTTTCTTATAATTAAAAAAAAAAAAAAATCAAAACTGGGGCAAGATGTAAGATGCCTATAAGCTTGTGAGAACTCAGTAATATTCTTCTGACTGCTGTGCATCCTCACTTGTCTCAGAAGCCAGCCAGAACAGGATTATCAATTTTGACAGCATGGCTGAGAATCCTTTGTGCAAAATACAAGTTAATAAATCCTGCCTTCCTTCTGGAAGCTTCAGTTTATGTTGTACTCAGTGCTACTCAGGATAAAAATAAGCATGTGGTATGGTTTGGCAATGAGGTGGGCAAGTTTCTACTCCAGAGGTGTCTTACACACTGTGAGTAGTTCTCACACCCCTCCACATTGCCAGATCTTGAGTCAGCTGTTTGGGCATGATCCAAACGAGAAGACAAAGAACTCCTGGGCCAGTCAGAGAAGTGAGCATATTATATGGAAATTTCTGAAAACACACAAAAAATGCAGAAAACTCATAAAAAAATCAAATCCCTGATGAGTCTTTGGAACCAAAACTTGATTAGTTAGCTACAGTTTTTACAACTCTAGGCCAGAAGGGCAGCAAGTGTGGGTAGCTGGGCATTACATGTTGTGTGTCTATAGAATCGTACTGTACATGTCAGATAAATAGCAAAGACTGAAGTGTGGTGAAGAGAAAGAGCTCGAGGCCTTGTCTTTGCTTTTCCTGAGAGTGAAAATTTAATTTGGATGATTCAGTTTACCACTTCCTACATTATGCTGTGAGTCAGTATTGAAGTGTCATGTTGTAGGAGCTGCCTATTGATGGAAACTTAAATTAGCATTAAGGAGCAGCCACATACTTTGCAAGATAATCTGGCTTTACTTGCACCTTCCCTGCCTGGCTTCTGTGTGTATGTATCTTATTACTAGGGAAAATTACTTTTCTTTGTGCTGCCCTTTAGAATTGTGAACGTATTACACCAGCTCATTGAATGAGCAGTAGAACAGAGATTAAATATGGGAGGTGCTAAACTGCTAAAAGTTAGCATGCTTTAAGAAAAAAAAAAACAAACAAAAAAACAAAAAAAATAGAAAAAAGCTTTGAAAGGGATGGTAGGGAAGAAGATACTGAATTAATCTTAGTATTGTATGACAGTGCAGGGACTTTAATTTGAGGGATATGGGTACTGACAGACTGGTTTTCCACCCTCTGTATGTGGTGCTAGAGAGTCACCAGTGTGCAGGAGACAACTCTTGATGGTGGTGTTGATTCCAAAATCAAAGAAGCAGAACAAATACCTTGGAAGGAGTGTGAAAGGATATGTGGGAGTATGAATGACCAAGCTATAAAAATCCTATTAGATTAAATGGAAAAAATAGTGATGCCAAGGATGCAATCCATATTTGCAGATGTAGAATCATGGCTTGCTTGTTATCTTTTTGTTTTTTCAAATCTCTTCAATGTCTCTTCAACATTGGTTAGCCTATGGTGTAAACTGGGAAATTGCATTTCAGTTGAGAGCTACCTTGCAGTAGGGTGAGATAAGGGTCTCATCTCAGAGTCATTTTCAGCTGAAACACTAAGATGGCTTATGGATGGATGGATGGATGGATGGATGGATGGATGGATGGATGGATGGATGTATTTTTGCCCTTGCATTGACTGGCGGCACTTTTGGAAAATGAAATCTTTTGTCTTTTGTTCCTACATGCTTCTGGACCCTGTGGGGTTTGGGAGTGAAGTGCTAGTAGTATGTGGTTCCCTTTATACAACAGTCCTTTTTTTACAGGAGCTGCAGCTGATGCTTTATGACTGCTGTGCTTGTAATTAGCAAAGCACCACAGAGGCTTTATACCAGTGTCCTGTAAGCAGATGCGTTGTCACAACTGGTATGCATTTGCAACTGGCTCAACACAGTGACTGGTATTTGGCTTCAAACTCTGCATTTCAAGCTTTGATATATGAGACAAAGCATTAGGGAAGTTTGATTGACTTGCTAGTCATTACTGAGATCAAAGGGTTTGTTTGTTTGTTTGATTGATTTTTGCATCAGACTTCTTCCTTCTGCCACCTGGACTGGGTTATTTATTGAAAGAGCCGCATGCAGAGATGTTAAATTCCAGGGAATATTCAGTGATCCAACATCAGGCTCTATTAGGTTACAGTTGAATGCACTGCCATTATAGGAACTTAAGCACAAGTTTATCTGTTTTTCCTGGGGAAAAGATTCGGCTTTCTGGGTTGTTTTTGTATGCAGGCATATAGTTTCTCTCTCCTGCAGTGAAACAGTAGAGCTTTCTGAGGTGTGGATGCAAAGTTACAGCAGTTTTAATAACATTGTTCCAATCATGATTCAGAGTGAATAGACAGTACCTTAATACTGTAATACTTGTCAGTGTTTCGGGTGCTGATGAGTCCTTCAGGGTCCTGATGAACATATATGTATTTTTAACACACAAAAAATAAAAGCCTTCATTTTTTCAGAGGCTTACACCTCAATCAGTCCACTGAGCTGGAATAGATTTTTTTGCTTTTAGAAATATTTTGAATTTATAAGACAAAAAGACAATCTGTTACCTTATATTTGCTGAAGATACTCTGGCTGGTGCCTCTCCAAAGTACATGACTGCTTATGGAGCATCTAATAATATGTTGTGGAAGTGGTAATAATAATTCATATTTAACTAGGCAGTATCTGTCAGACAGCTGCTTTTCTCAAACTGTGAGGATACTTCAGCTTTTCAGCATATTACAAAATGGTCTGGGATCCTGTGTGACTAGCAGGTCTCATAATCTGAGAACTCCAGTGCTTGCATTTGGTTATGCTAATAATAATTGTTCCCATACGATAAACCCCGAGTAATTCTTACTCAGCATACAGATATTTCCATCATTCCCTGAAATCAGTAACATATTTGTTGTGCAGATTGTTTGCGTTAGTACTGGAGCTGGGAAACCATTTAGAGTTTTTAAAATGAAACGTGGTCCTTTGGAAAAGCAAAATCCCTGTTTACTGATGATGCACATTGTTTCAATTGGTCTGTAACTTCTTTAAAAAATAAATACTTCTGAACTAAATTTAGCCAAAGTTTGTTATTGCAAATATGCAAGCTAATATGAATTAGGTGAATTTCAAGCATTTCGGATTTCTGAAATTTACTTCAGATAAAATATTGAGTTCAAAAGCTATTTCTGCTTTTTTTTTTTTTTTTTAATTAACAAGTGTAATGGGATTTTACGTGAGTTGGCTTCTGGGGAAGCATTTTCTCACCTATCCAAAATAAACTATAATAAGACAGATAATATCCTCAATGTATTGTTGTGGCTTCAGATACAAAAAATGATTCAAGATATGCCCGTTCAGAGCATATGCATGAATTCAGAAACCTTTAGATGAGGTTGTAATACAGAGTATATTACATATCCAAGCATTTAGCTCTTGTTAAGTGATTTTCAAAGTGTTGTTTGAAATGTAATAATAAAAAGTCCCAAATCCTTTAGATTATGAATAAGGAATAGTGAACTTTAGTATTTGGGGTTTTTTTTCTGTGCATTTGCACCACGGTGTACTGGTAATGCACTTTCTGTTGGCTGAAAGATTGAATCTTTGTTCTGAGAGAGGTAGAAGAAAGTCAGGCTGCAGTTTTGGGTTTTTAAATTGCTAAAGTTAAAGGTAATGGGTCCAAGTTGCTTTAGGGGAGATCCCAATTGGAATGATCTCCACAGAGAAGTGGTGGATTCCCCAGCACTGGACAGTTTTAAAGTTCATCTGGACCATCACATTTAAACTGGATTCCTACCTAGAAAGTTTGGACAGGATGGTTCTTGAGGTCCCTTCTAGCCTGTTGGCATTCTATAAGCCCTTAATTTACTTTTCCTTTCTCCTGATTTTATGGTATGTTACTGGGACCTTTATTATCATCATGATTAATTTTTATCCAGAATCTAAAGCTATTACTTTTGCAATTATGAGGGCTTGTGTATCTTAATTAGACCAAAAATAAAGCAGTTTTATTTTTAAAATCACAAAACACAGGCTATCAGAGTTAAATAGACAAAACCTGAGAAGGCCTATTAAGGCCAAAATTATGCCTAACACAACATGATTGTAGGTAGACAGATGTTAGCAGCAAGGTGGCAGATGTCCTACTAGACAGCAATAAACACTGGAGGCAAGTACACGTTTTATAACATGGGACTAGAAAATAAACTGAAGATGCAAAAGATACTCTGCTTTGCTTCAGCAAAAAAAGGACCTTTATCCCTTGTGCGAGGATGTCGTAAGGTGCAGATTTTCTAATCCTACTCTGAAAATTGGGACTGAAACATTTTCTTCAGATGTGAATTTTTTATTTTATGATTTCTTTTTTTAATAATGCCTCCATTGCACATCCAGTCCCACTTTGCTATAGGACTGACAAACAAAAAAAGTGAATATGGCTATAAAGCCAGCAAGGTTTTCATAGTAGGTGATTATTATACTGAGACTCCTCCTTTCATTACTCAAGAGATACTTCAACTTGATGGATGCTGTTCCTTCCTCTAGGAGAAGGGAACAAGGAGAGACACCAATTTCAGTAGGTTTGGGATTTGGCCTGGTGAAATTAAGAACACTAAAATATTAAGGAGAAGGAAAGATAGGAGAAATAATTTGAAAGACTGTGAAATGACTATTTGATAACTACACTATAATCAGTATCCAAGAAGAGGAAACCTTTCTTTGGTATCATACTGCTAACCAATAATTTTGAGCGAAGTAGTGAAAACATTATTTAAGTTTCAAGTGATTAATTACCGGAGTTTTTTTAGGCCTACATGGTAGATCTGAATTAAAAACTCATCAGCTTTCTTCTTGAGCAAAATCAACAGAATTCTGGTACTGCAGATCAGCACATCTGAAATCCTGTTTTGTTACAGCCCAGAGCAGGCGAGCAGACTGTCCAAAATCTGCCTGAGTAACATATATGTCTCACAGGCACCATTATATCAAACAAACATCAGTTGTCACTTGTTAGGACCATTAACTAGACAAGTCCAAAATAAAACACAGACCAGAAAGATACATCTTACATTCTCTAAATTGTGTGGTCTGAGAATCTATTAAATCTGACAGAAAAGAGGACTCTGAATTGGTGAGCAGGCTGATTACACCTCGTTCTTTATTCCCCATTGACTTTGGGTACGCCATACCTTTCCATTTCCTAGAGAAATAAATTAAAAGTCAGAAGTAATTTGTCTGATGGAGGGTGCAGGTGGAATTTTGTTCAGACTAGCATTTGCACATTGTGAAATCCAATTTAACCCCTTGATGGGGTATAGCTTATTTTCTTTTGTTGACAGCTTTGTGGCAGCTAAAATAGGAACCTGATTAAATAGAGACAGTGAGAGATTGAGGTCTTGTTCTAACAGCAGGAGGATCAAGGCCTCTAATCTTATCTCTCCGAACACTGAGATGAGCTGAGGATGCTGGCAGGGAGATAAGCTTGGCTATTTTGAGCTATAAAAAGACCCTAAGAAAAGACAAGAGGTGTGAGGTGGGGGAAGAGATTTTTCACATACGAAAATAATACTGTGTTGTTTAAATACATTTGGGTCAAGTGCTGGGAATGTATAGGGTATTATAAAAGCAGTGATTTCATTTTACTGTATGGGCGTACATGAAAGTACCTATAATAAGGGCTTGCTTCATCTTTGCAAAGAAAATACATGTCTGCAAACTTCTACGTAAAAGTCATGATTTATAATCTACCAGGAGCACAGTAATAACAGTAGAGGCCAAGTGGGAGGAGACCACGTCTGTCAGAATTGGAATAGTTTCTTCTTGCAGTCAAACTTTAAAAACCAATTTGTGTAGAGCAATAGCATCGAAGGAAAGCCTTTCATCAGGTTTAATGTAGGCTTGTAAGGAGGGTAGAGGATGTTTTATTTTTTGTTCATTTGTCTGGAAGCAACTAACTAAAGAAATAATACAAAGTCTGTGCCCCCTCTTGTTCTGCATATGGTGTGAGGTTTTTACAGTTCTTTGTAGTACTTTGTCCCATATCAGATTTCAGGATGTTAAGTAAATAAGGCAAGAATGAAGAAAGGAAAGGAATGGGACAACATTGAGCTTATAAATAATTAGTTCTTTTTTTACTAGAAGAATAAAATGGAGAGGAAAGGCTAGACACAAATATTAAAATACTTAAGATATTAAAGCTACTTCTTAAAAAAAGGAAGTCTAGTGCTTCCACTTTTGCAATTGTCTTTAATTGGCAAAAGTTTAAAATGATGGTTAAGTCGATTCAACTCAGCCATGGCCCAGTTTGCTTCTCTGTGGAACTACAGAGATTCATGCTAACTGAAGGTCTGCTGGGTCTCTTAACATCCAGGTTTGGATTGTGTCTTTTCCTGAGCACATTTATGCCTGAGTGGTTGAGGGGGAGTCTCCAGAGTGAGCTGGATAAATGGGCAAAAGAAAGTCAGCCAGCACATTGTGTTCTAATTGGTAGGACCATTCTTTGATCAAAATACCACTGATTCAGTTTCACTCTCAACTAGAACAGATTTTGAACTTCAGTTTTTCTTTCTTTCCTTTTTTTTGTGTGTTTATATAATATACTTTTTTACAACATTACATAGCCAAAACTCTCCGTTACAATGTGCATTTTTATTCCTAGCAGGTATTGGCACAGGAGTTTGGTATATTCAAAGAGATCTGTTATAAATACTTCATAAATACTTTTTAAAGGTGTTTAAACCATTGATTATTGACAAACTCTGCTCTCGTATCATTGCTATGAATGTTAACATTGATTTACACTTTTAGTATATCTTGATCCTGGTCATACAGACTCAGGCAGTGTGTCATTGCAGTTAAACCAGGCTGCTTGCAATGGTGCACTGATATCCAAAGCTTATAATTTTTTAATGGGGATTGCAACATTGTAATAGAATATCATATGCAATAACCACTATATTCACATTCGGTTAGAATTTTTCCTGGGTTCTTACCCTTCTTTGAAGAAATATTGTCAGAAATCACTTGCAAAATACCTGTTTTCATACTTGCCTTTTGGAAAAAAGGAGAAAAAATGTCTAGCATTAGTAACAGTGTCATGAGTCTTAAACTTTTGCTGCTTTTTGTGATAACTTTGGAATAGTGCAGTAATAAATTACTAGTAGTGGCTTGACTAGATATGTACTAGTAGCTAAGTGTTTACTGTGTATTAAAATTCAGCTTCTCACTTAATTCAGTATTACTGCACTTACATTTGAAAGTTTATACTTAAAGTTACATTACTTTTAATTGTGCAATATTGAGATTGAGAGACATCTATTGATTTGTTTTTTTTTAAAAAAGTCAAAACAGTTTGCAGGAAAAAAAGATATTTCGAAGCAGAAACTGGTATCATTCCCAGGATGGCATACAGCAGAAGGGAGTTCATTGAAATATGTTGTAAAGATCTATTGGCTCCAGCAGATTCACTCTTTGGCCATTGACATTTTCCCCATTTCTCTCCAAATGCCTTGCTTCGGATGAGTTTCAATCTAAAGTGCAACAAAAACTGAGGCAGATGTAATTTAACATGGCTTAAATGCATATATTTTGCTTTGCTTCTGGATTTTCACGGGTGATTCTGAGGCTTAATTTATGCTGCACACTGGAGCTCAGATTCAGTGGGGCTGCTGGAACCCAGGCTGAGCTGAATGGTAAAATGGAAGTCAGGAGTGACTCTACCCAAGCTATTCTTCCCAGAAGCAATCTATCAAGATACCACACTGTAGAAAACTGTGCATGCCTGCTGGTTAGCAATTTAGATGTAAGAGCAGATGCAGAAAAAGAAGAGGATCTGGAACTTCCATTTTCAGTAAATCAATTTTCTTGAGGTTAGAGGTTGTTCTGGTTCTCACCCTGATGATACATTTTGTTTACAGGAATTGAATGGCTTTGGTTGCATTTTTATAGGGATAAATAGACAGAAAACACCCCTTTCTCCCTTTTAAGTATTTTTGACATACACTGACATTAATTTGACCCTTAATTTGAAAGGCCAGGTATTAGGAAAGGTTAGGGTTTAATACATGATTTGATAAATGCCATTTAGTTTTAATTGCTAGTGGAATTACTACATAGTTATCATATGACAGTTAAATATTATTAAGCATTTGCTCATTATTATTGGAGTTTTGCCATAAGCTCTAATGGAAAAAGGGCAAAATCTATTATTTCTGTAAGAAAATTTATGCATCACACACTTGTTATTAATTCTGTGCTAGGTCTGGAAAGAGTTTGCACCATTTGAGCGATAATAATGGGGACGTGGATTAGTAAATCATCTCAAAGACTGAAGTTCCAATATTGCAGTGTCTTTGAAAATTTTTAATTTCTAACATTTTCTTTGCACAACCACTACTGACCACATAAGGTTGTTTTTTGATTTTTGTTATTAAATTGTCCTTGATACACAACTGCTTTTTACAGAGCACAGAAGTTCCACTGTTATCAAAATCAGAAGTGTATTATTACTTAGGAGGATCAACACTTTTCTAACAGACTTTACTCTTCATTCACATGGAAATGGCATTATGGAAACGGCAGCTGTAATAGAGGATGATAACATCTATGCAACATCCATTCAAATCATAATTACTTATATAATGCAAACCTGCTTACAGGTGCTGTGAGAAACTGCATTGCTCTGTTTCATGCTTTAATCTGAACAGTCTGTGAAGTTAATAATTTCCCCTAAAAGGGAAGAGAGAGTTTAAAGCAGGTGTGATTATGCCAGCTGATTAACATTCATTTCTCATTGCCACATCCAAAGAGAGAGGAATTTTTTCCACTCCCTTTTTTCCCAACTTTTGATTCATACGGCAATGGTAGCAACACACTTGCAGTAGCATCTCTTTTTCTGTTGCTCATTTTGGAATGAAAATATGGCCATTATATATATCAAAGCATATTCCATGAGATTTTTTTTTGTTCTATTTATTTAGCCCACAGCCAAATACTCACATGTATACACACATCAAATATGGAGGTGGGATTGTCCTTAGAAGTATTTCAAGGAGGCTCTGAAGTGGCACCTAACCCATCTGAAATAACCAGTGACTGTTGGCTGATGCAGAGCATCCAAAGAAGTTAATAAAATGAAAGGAAGAACAAACTAGTTAGAGGTGTGATCTCTTACTGTGTGATAGATGTAGGAGATCTGTGGAAGATGATCCACACTGGCCTTACTGCTTCTCTTTGCACTTATGTGTTCCCTCCCATGAGTGTGAAGGACACACTGATGGTTGCCAGCATTTCTATATTCATCCATCAGTAAGTGTTTAAATAATTCTTCCTTAATTATGAAACCACAGATCAGCCTGTTCATAGTGATACTTTGCAAAGAATACCATCTTTATTCATATTAAATTTTAATCTATACCATACATACAGAAGGACATCTTCCCCTTGCAAATAAACAAATATGTTACTTTGGAGAGATCCTAAACCCTGAGTGCACAGGTCAGTTTTAGAAGCAGATTTGTAGCATAATAACAGATTGCCATTGTTTGTATTATAGCATCTTTTACCCATAGTGTCCTACAAAATTAAGTGTTCACTTGATAACAATAAAACTTCAACAAATGAGTTACTAGATGCCTTTAAAAGATAAAGAATATATAAACGGTGGCAGATGACTCTTTATCCCTCTTTTTAATTTGTTTTGGGCATTGATTATAATGTTTGTGATCAGTGGAAACACTGTTGAGAGTTGAATGGGCTGTGGGCAGGCACTGTGGTAGAATGGTTTAACTGAATTCTATTGTGCAGGAGCCCAGATAGCTTGGTGTTTTATGAAAATAATTGAAACCTTGGAACAGTTCATTTCATAATGTGGTTTTGAAATTAATTTGCCTCAATGTTGAGTTGACCTGAGCCCCATGCCCTCATTTCCAGATGCAGTTTGTGCTACGTTTAAACTGGGATCTCTCCAACTACAATTGCTGTGCTGCAGTAAACATCACTACAAACTGTGCATTTTTTCCAGACTGAACCATTGGTTGAGTATATAATAGTTTGACAATTAAATAGGAATTCCTGAATATATGGCCAGCTAACAAGATTGAAGAAAATGAACAGAACTCTAGAGCTTGACTCTATTTGCACACCACAGACATTTATTTTGAAATTGCTTTCATTTGCTCTCAGTGTTCATTGTTAAGGAATGGAGGATGCTCTTTACATACTCCTTATCAAAACAATGAAACTACTGGAGTCAAGGATGACAAATGCAGTTGGAGATGTACGAGTGAAGCTTTAGGAGTGTGATGATAAAGGCCAGCCTGGGAATAAAAGGAACCTTCCTTTTGCATAATTCTCAGCACCATTCAGCACATGAGCTGACCTGTTGCTTCTGCTATTGGCTTCATGAGGGGGCATGAACTTGTAGCTTGCAAACTTGTTTGCAAAAAATTATCTTGTAAATTTATAGGGTTTTTTTCTCTTTTCAAGCAGCCTGGACCCTTTTTGTAAATGTGACAATTATGATCAGATGGAGCACACTGAAATATCAGACCTGTACTAGGATTTAATGATCTGCAGTTTCAAATCAAAGGACAGTTAAAAGATGTTCCATGAGAGTTTTAGCCATACAGGAAAAAACAGTTATAAGTTCACTCATTTAGTTTTAGTAATGGAGGTTAAAGCTGTAATATATATGGTGTTTGTGCTTAGCTTGCTGTTTAACCACTGGGGTGGTTTCAGGCAGCTCCTCTGCCCTTCTAACTGAGCCATGATACCCAGTGGCCTGTCTTAAGTATGGGCACCAGTGATTGTGCTATCTGATTCCTGCCATATGTTCCTGAAATGCCTATCTTGATACACAAGCTCTCGAGGTAAAAAACAGCTCACAGACTTGACTTAAAACATATGTGAATAGCTACAGTTCAAGCAGGAGCTGTTCTGGAGTCAAGACTCCTCAAGCTATGGAGTTATTATGGAACTTTCCAAATGGATTTAAACTGTCTAGTAAGGCAGTTGCAACTGAGGAATTCCTTACTACTAAGCTGAATTTTCCCAGAGCCCTAGAAGTACACATTTTGGCTTCTACTTTACTTGTTTGGGGGGTTGTTTTGTTTTCTTTTTTAACTTAACAATTTGGAAATGCATAAAATCTGTAGTGAAAAAGTTTGGACATGCTGAAAAAGATGAGTGAATAAGATGGGCATGTTCCCAAAACAACATTGGTCATTTGGCAGTGTAGGTAAAAACAGTTTGTTTTTCACTTCTGAGCAGAGGAGTTTCAATATGCTTTCACTATGAGAGACTTCCAGCTCAGAAAAACAGGCTCAGAAAATCTTAAAAGATCATACCACAAAATCAGTGCAACACAGACTTCCATGCAACAGGGAGGTAAAACGACCAAGGTATTCTGGATCAGGATAAACAGTTCTGTAGGTTTGTCAGACAACACTGAAATACAAAACATGAGAGAACGTATCTTCTTAGCACCTCATTTTCTTTTCAGAATCTTTTGTTCTAAGCTCAATGCTTATTTCTCCCAGCGTGAAAGTGGGTTGCTCTTTCAGAAAGAGACTGACAGCATCCAAGCACTAAGTGGAGAGCTGGCTGATCTAGTCACCAGGAAATAGTAAGGATGAAGGAGGATTTACAACTTTTTTATTGCTGGTAAGATCTAAGTTTAATCTTGGTGTGTGTATTTTGTAGAAGGTGAAAATGTGGTTTTGAAATCACTGAGGCAGACAAAGGGAACCTCAATCTGCTGCTTGTTGGGTGTGTGTTCAGAAAAATGAAGGAGAAACAGGAGCCACTCTCCCATCCTTTCTCTGCTCTACCTGTTATTTTAAAAGAATGGCAGCTGTCACTGTGTTCTCTGTGGGATTTATCCTGGTTTTTTGGGGG
Source organism: Heliangelus exortis (assembly GCF_036169615.1). Lineage (NCBI taxonomy): Eukaryota > Metazoa > Chordata > Aves > Apodiformes > Trochilidae > Heliangelus > Heliangelus exortis. The sequence goes on from NC_092434.1 coordinate 5,783,277, forward strand.
AGGAAGGAATGATTTATGAACCCTTCCAAAGCAAGGCCCACTGGCAGTCTAGGTGAAGGAAAGCCTTGCTTTTGTGTCCAGATCAGGTTTACGAGTTACCTAGGAATCAAATTGCTTAATTTTAGAAATACACTAAGGGCATAAGTGAAAGTAAATAGTTCAGGTTTCTGTGGAGTAGATTTCTGTATTGCCAGTAAGACGTTTCCAGTAATTAAGTTCCTAAATTTTATTTCATTCCTGCTTTAGCAACTAAATCCTTTCAAATTTTCATCCTCTATTATTTCTGTCATTGGCTGTACATTACTGGAATCACTTGTTCTCTGAGGTCTGAATTCTTTTTATTTAACTAAATCAAGATACTCAAGGTCTTGCTCAGAGTGTAAGTATCTAAAAGTGGTATTGGCTCAGTAGTCTAGGAGGCAAAAGATACAGTGGCTGTATCTTGAAACTTGGCAAGTTTAATAGAGAAACAAGATGTTTTTTCAGTGAAGGTAACTGTTGCATTCTCTGTTGCTTGGATATTTGTTAGCTCAGATTGAATTTGTTAAAAGAATTTAGAAAATCCAGATTTAAGCAGGATTTAATTGAAGGAATCCTGGGGTCTGTCAATCAGATGTTGGGCTGGGCTTTCTCATTCCTGAATTAAGTGCCATTCATATTTATGGCTGATGAACTGAGTTGTAAAGTTGCAGCCTTTTAAAGTACACAGGTATGTGAACTGAGAGCAACCTCAGATCCTGGGATTAAGTTGTTTAGCTGAATGTGCTTGTAAAATTACTGTTGAGATGAAAGTTGGTGTGTGGTAAGAGAGTGTCAGTATCAAGTGAGTGTAAATTAGCTTGCAGGTGTTTATTAAAATGTTCTCCCTGAAGCATTGGATTGGTTGGAGGTAGAAGTCTGGACCAGATGGACTTTGGTCAGAGTAGGACAGTAGAACATTCAGTTAAGCTTTGCAGCATTTTGTCTTTCACATCTGTCAGGGAGCAGTGTCAGAAGAGGGCTTCCATTATATGGTTCATTTTTTTTATTCTATATAAAACTATATAAAACAGTTTGCAAGTTAGTTCCTACCTGACTGAATCAAATTACTGGACATCCCTCTTTACCCACCCCATCAAGACTTGTGCCAGAAGGGCAGCCTCTGCAGGAAGAACAGCACTGCAAGCTTCATATTAACACTGCCACTACAGAGTCCCAAGTGACCATTCAGCTGGATGGAGGTTGATAACTAAGCTGGCAAGAAACTCAGTTGTTGGAATAAAAACAGCATCAGCTTTTCACATCATACCCTTCTCTAATGTAATTAAATTCTGAGTCATAGACCTGGAGTAAGGCATGCTTCCAACTGATGCTGCATTTCCTGAAGGTCAGGTGGAGAGCAGTGTATTTCATCAAGTGCAATCTATAGAGTTGCAAGTTTCCTGATTAGGTTTGCATTTGAAGAGCTTTCCAAGGCCTAACTTAGTTGGGAAATTGTCCATTTAAGCAATAAAATGTAATAACATATGACATTGCTGCTTAATGCTATCACATATAGGAGAGAGCATGTGAAACAGACTTTTTTGGTTTTAGTATTGTTGTTGTTGCTGGTTGGTTGTTATTCATTGTTTGGGGGTTTTTTAGACCTCCTGAATATCATATTCCTGGTTTTGTTATGTTTTATCCCTTATTCTTGTCTGGTGCAGATGAGGCAAGTTTGAAAAAAGATGACAGGAGAGAAAATTAAGATTACATAAGTTTGTAGTTATCTGATCTTCTAACCAGTTCAAATTGCTTCCTTTTACTGAGTATTTCAGAGATTTTCCATCTAAAAGATAAATCTATAGAAAAATGCAAGAAAGTCATCCTTGTCACTTTCCTTATACTTGAGTACCAGAGAAAGGACTACACTTAAACTTAACCTTGTACCTCAGTAGTATTAATAGAAATGTTGTGTGAAAAAAGCCCCCACCATGGTAGAAACTCCTTCCTCTAAGTAATTCTTACAATTGAGTACTGATAATGTCTGTCCTTTTTTTTTTTTCTTTTTTTTTTTTTTTTTTTTTTTTTGTCCTAGTTTTGTTTTGTTTGTTGTAACTCACTAACCCCTGATTCTGTCTCTAATTTCTCTTCTTGAAATGCAGTCAACTTCTTTTTCTTCCTTTTACAGAGAAAGCTCCCTAAAATTCTCCATCCAGCTGAATGGAGAACTTTGTCATTATCATTGTAAAGACAGAAACCCTGAAGCATAGTGCACCGTCAGTAGGAAAAACTCTTCTATCGGTCATGATACATTGCATCTTCATACAACATCTTACTCTTTTCCATAAATAGCAGGTCCTTCAAAATAGGTTTATCCCTGCAAGGTAAAGGACATTTCTCCATGCCAAGAGAAACAGATGTTGAACAATAGAGGTTACTAGATAGACAGGCAGGCAGGAAGGGGGCAAGGGGCAGAAGGAGAAGCTTCTCAGTTGCAACAACAGTTTGATTTGGGGTAGTAAGTAGTTAAAAGATGATACAGCTGGGTATGTGGTGAAGAAAGATACCAGTTTGTTGTTTGGGCATAAGTAGTCCATGTAGTTAGCTGTTTTCCTTTTCTGTAATAAAGGATGGAAACCCTTCTGCTAATATTATTACACACAGATCTCAGAACTGCCACTTTGGGCCCCTTGATACAGGTTCCCTAAAACCTAATAGTTAAGAATTAGATCTTAGAGCAAGTCAGAAGTAATCAATGTTTGGCTTTGTCCTAAAATAGAAAAAGAAATGGATATATTCTCAGGTAGAAATATTCTGAAAGATACAGTAATAAATGTTATTTTTATAATTTTATTTAAAATGAAACATTCTAGAATCCTGAAGTAGGAAAAATTTCTTTTTACTGAAACAGAACATATTTTTAAAAATCAGATCAGTATTATACTGATATCCTGAAGTGAAAAAATGGAGCCTATCTAAAAAGCTGATTTCAGTATAGTTGTTAAGTACAAGGCATATCAATGTATCTGTTTTAGAGTTAATATATGAATCAAATTAGAAAAAAAATATTTCAAAAGCATATAAATAAGTGGAGATATTTTCAACATATTAGTGAATGTATTTTAGGTGTCCAGGTCCTATTGAACTTTACTTATAATTTCAGAATCATTTGACATTTATAAAAACCTTATTTGGTTTCTAAGTAAATGTTCTGAGTTTTTCTCATTAATGTTAAGTAATTGATAGCTCTTCAGTTAAGTCCTTAACCATATGTATCATAACTCGACTATCATAAAAGTACTAACTTCAGTATATGGATCCTGGGGATTTTTCTGAAGTTACAAAGTCTGTGGCAACGTTCATGAACAGCCTTAGCAAATGTATCTTGGATATAACTGTCTCTGAGTGACAGATAAGGTTGATATTTGTGCCATTTGCAGGATATGACCTATGGATTGAACAGAAAAGAGTTTGTAATGATGTTTAAAGAAGTTGCAGTCCACCATTAAGAGCTATTTAGAAACACGATGGTGAAGACTTACTGTAATTTTTCAAAACTGCTAACTCCCATAAAAATAATCTGGTAACCTCTAACAATTGCCTATTGTATCATTTAAATTAAATTCGTCTTACATCCTCATATAATTATCTGTTTTGTAAGTTCACCTCAGCTTCCATGGATGTTGGGCCTCTATAGATGTTGTATGCCATGAAAATACAATTTTTCATGCATAGCACCAATGCAAACCTTTGGAAATCTCTGCCAGAAGTTCTAATGTGCTTGCAGTCATTCTGTAGTACCTTTGTTCATGATAAGGTGAAGGGGGTTTTCTCACAATTAACATCTCTAAGGAAGAATTCACCAAATAACTTGTTCAGTCATTGGTTCAGACTAAGCAGCAGGGTAGAAATCTGCAGAGTATTTTAATTGATGTCCATTAGAAGTGCAAAGCTGTTCTGCTATGATCAGACACCCTGAGATGCCTCTACAAAGGACCCTGATTCCATTAATTCAGTGGATGCTGCTTCATAGGTAATGAAAAATTAAGAAAGCTTTGACCAAATCCCGGGAATCTAACTCAGCAGTTGGCAATGGAAACCCAATTAAAATACTTACCATGTACTTGTTTTTAAATATTCATGCTATTGAACCATTCCCGCTTAATGCATAAATGACACATAATATCCAACTGTAACAGTTGGTGGAAGCCATTTTAAGTAGCAGTTTAACAAACAGAGATGGATTTTAATTTGCAGTGCCAGTTGAGCTGTAATAAAAACTAGTATTCCAGCTGTGAAAAAAAAACCACAAACCAAAACCAAAACAAAACACAGCTTGGTTTAAAGTTATTTACAGATGTATAGGGATTTTTTTTTTTTTTTCCTAAGCCATGGAACCATTTTGCCATTATACCTTCCCAGAAACATTTCTATTGGATGCACTTCCTATCCCTAATTTCTGGAATCAGACTCCTGAGAAAATCCACATTTAACTATACTGGCAATTCTTAGGTGTTCATTGATTACAGAATTCAATTTCCTGTCGCAAGTGTTACTCTTCTCTGTTAATATAGCTGTTTACTTGTTTTTATGGACTGTTATGAGCTTCTGTTGACTTTGAGATAAATCCTGTACTGTTGTCTTTGAATGATTTCCACATGTTGGCATTGTTGCTGTTTCCTGGAGCGTTACTAGGATTCTTGCAACTTTGATTTCTGTTTGTTTATCCTTCCCAAAATATCAGCTGCTGGAATCATGGCATTTTGTGAAAAATTTATCTAACTTTAATAATGAAATTCTCAATTGCCTGTGCAAAAAGTCTGCGAACAGGTGCCAGGCACACCCTTGAATATCTTCAGAAAATCTAAAACAAAAAAAACAAAGCTTTTTTTAGCATTAGGTTCAGTCAAGAAGATAGGATCACACATTCTAAAGCAAGCCTTGAGGAACAGGTCTTGGTTCTTGGTATGGTACATTCCACTGAATGGAAGACATTGTCACTAAGTAGCACAGTGACCTTTCTGCCCTACTTTATGGGGTTTTTTGATACATGGCATTATAATCCCTAAATATTCATTTGTAGCTAAACATGAACAAAATGTTCATTGCTCTGGGAAGGCTAAGAGAAAATATTTTTATTATTTGGATCAAGGAATTTGACCAGTGAAGAGTTTTGACCAGTGAAAGTTTTCTTGCTTTTTCTGTTGGTTTGTTTTGTTAATTTTATTTTTCTTCTTTGTATCAGTATAATTCTACTAGAGACCAAACAATGCTAAAATGGACTGGATTGTAAGCTAAACACTCAGCATGAAAGCATGCAAGCAATATACATTGCAAAGTTCCTGGAGAAAACAATTTGTAGAACTCATATGCCTGAAGTGCTTTAACTGAAGCCATAAGGTTCAGAAAAGACAAAGGGACAACTTCAAAGACACCAAGAAGTTGTGATTTCAATACACAGAAAAACAATGGAGAGGAAGAAATGGGTATGGTGCTCTCATCCAGCAGGGATGGAAATAAGGCTTTATTATTTTAGGAATGATGTATGTTAAGGAGAGGAAATAGCTCTTCTGACCTTGTGTGGGTAATCATGTTAATTGCGTCTACCTGAGGTTCAAGTTTTCTTATTTTAAGTTCGGTTTCTGGAACAGTCACAGTCTCCATTCTAAATAGCTCAAGTAACATGCAGGACTGTGTAAGATATTTTGGTGACAAATGGAGATGCTGCAAGTAAATGTCTGAATTACAGCCTCCTTAATTGGTAATGACATCAAGAGAGTGTAACATGCGCTGCTGTCATCTGACCTGCGTGTGTGTTAAACAGATGAAGAGTACAACAGTAACTTGGCATACTCAGAGTTGTTTGGGAGGAATGAGGGGTGTGGGGAAAGGTTGAATCGCAGTACAGTTTATGTAAGAAACAGAAATATTCCAGAATACTTCCAGCCTACTGCAGTCAAATTGATAGTGTATCTTGTAGTGGAGAAAAAGGTTAAAAAAAACAATCTCCTGAGAAAACCGTTTTGAAGAATGCAAAACGTTTTTACAAAGTGTAAGGGATTTCAGTTCCATCCCATAAGCAACTGTAAAAAGTCATTTGTTTTCTCAAGGTTATTCTCTTGTATTTCAGTTTCATTGTTTTAATTTAAAAAAACATGGGTAGCAAAGCATTTTGCAATAGTGCTCATCACATAAGCAGACTTCTAAAATGCACCAGAACATGTCAGAGTATGTTCTGGTATGGCATCAGTGTCTGAAACCCATGTGACTTTATCAGACAAGTAGGAAGCAGGGTCAGCTGGTCCTTTCAGTCTCCTGACCCCGAACTGGTGGGTGAGTCCTAGACTGGCACTGGATGTGAGGGCTGATCAGAAGGTGGGTCATTCTTTTTGTGTAAACTGAAAGGTCTGCTCTCCTGACATTCTGCTTGAAGTGCACCTCAAGAGTGATTCAGCAGCTACTTTGCCTCAGTTGCCTTTTCTTTCAAAGCAATAGATGCCAGTGATGAGTGACACATTTGGGAAGAGGCTGAGAGCAACACCTGAACAATAGAAAGAACTAATATGAGAATATAACATTTAATCTTGACTTGCATGCCAAGAGAGAGATAGGAAAGGTGAAGAAAATATGAGGCCTAATTCCTTTCCATCTTTCTGCAGTATTGCAACATTAAATAGTAAGTATTTGCTCATATACATTCACTGAAAATGCTAACTTAACATCCATCATTATCACCTCTCTCATTTCTGGTGTAAACCTTTTGAGATTCCAGGAGAAACTTTTTAGAATTTAAGCTGTTCCCTTTGCTGCCTCAGGGCTGGATTTCTGTCATTCTTAGTTAAAAGGTGGTGGCATGGCATTTTTGAGGGCAGCAGTATTACTGCTGTGCAGCTTTATGTGGCTCTCTTAATTATTCCAAGTGTTATGAGTACAAGTCTCTGAAGATGACCATATAATGTAGGGAAAGTTGAAATGAGAAGTAATGAAAGGTAATGAAAAAGTCAGAGGTAGACAAGATGATCCTGTGATGTGAGGCCAAACAAAACAAAACACTTAATAAAGGACTGTGGAGCTGGAATTAGCCAGTATTGCTGAATGGGCCACCGGTGTCACAAAAGCAATATACTCACTGGGACTGGGGAAATGTAAAATGTCAATGCAGTACAGAGCTAACTCCTTGCACTCCCTGGAGGCTGCTTAAAAGCTAGCATTGCACCTACTGAAAAAGATTTATCCTGTATTCAGCTGCTATGTGTAAAAGAAAAGAAACTTCTTGATGGAAATGGCAAAGGAAGCAAACACAAAATTACTGTCACACCCCAAGAAGAGCTGTCTCAAAATTACAGCTTTCCTAAATAAAGAATGCACCAGAGGCATGATCATGTCCAGGACATTTTTTGCCCCTAATGAAAATGGTAGTAGAATTAGGAAAAAACTTTTAAAAGAAAATAATTAAAATTTAAGTAATCATTTGGAGTCAGGACAAAGCTATTCATTAACAAAATTTCATTTAATGCTTGGGACCAGAATGTTGAGTTTAAAGGGAAGGGTCTATAGGAGACTTTAGCACACTGCCTTCAATCTGCACCTCCCCACCAGGGAATTTGTTGGTGTAGATGACTGTATTTATAATTTTGAGTTGAGAAGAAACTGCACTGTCTTTGTGGCTTAGACCATGAACTTCTTGGGCTATGTATTTTGCAAACACAACAAGACACCCCCTGTCCTGAATCACTCTTAATCTAAAACAGATAACAGATGGATACAGGCAGATGGCAGAGAAAAAAAATTGTTACTTGGTCTGATCAAGAACGTTTTCTCATCAAAAACATAGTGATTGATAAGCTCGCTTTAAAAAAAAAATAAAAAAATTGAGTTTGTACAGTCTTGAAAAACTTTTGTTGAAAAGTAAAGATGAGAATTTCCAGTCAAGGTAAGGAGACCAGCAGAGAATAATAATGAAATGGTCGCTTCTGTGGACTTTAGCAGATCAACGTTCAAGTGTTTTTTCTGAGTTAGGTTTGATTTAAATCAAGTTTTCCTACTTTCTATATGAATACTACACCTCAACTTCAGTTGGAAGAAGGCCTTGCTTATTTTAATACACATATATATTCATATATATTCGTATGTATATATACTCACACATGCACACACATGTATGATGATGAAAATGTCTCACATTTGTGTAAGTGTTGAACAAGGCTCAGGTTTTCTTAAGAAAATCACTTCTCTTTTTTTATCTGACCAAAGTTAGTACATGGAGAAGAAAGATGCAGACAGGGAAAGTATAGGGAAAAAAAATCATTGTGAAAGGCAAGTATTTAAGTTTCAATCACTGATTCAGCTTCAGCACTAGTCTCAAAATGGTGTAAATTGTAGCTTATCCAGCTACAATGGACATGTGCCAACTTAAATCCTTGAGCTTGTACTCTTGGGGTCCTCACTTAAACCTCTTTAAAACACTGGACAAGAAAGTAGACTTCTAGTGAACCCTGACAGAGGAGTGAACTGTGGACTGTGAGGGTCTTTCTTATGGATCACTGTAATCAGAAGAGCAGAACACTTACGTTTCCTCTTCTGTAAAGGGATCTTCAGCAGTTTTCAACAGTGCCTCCTGAGTGTCCTCCGTTCACAGAATTGCAGTGGAAATATGCTGAGGAGTTTAAACTGAGAGAATGGCTTATAAATAGGAAAAATATTTTGTACCATAGAATAAATCTCTATCTGAAATTGTGTAAAAAAGCAGTTTCTATAACCTTCAGAGGGTGAAATCTATGATGGACACCCAGTAAAAATGTTTAGTTTAATATGAAATAATATAATAGTAGCAGTGAAACATATTTTTTAGAGTATGTGTCATACCCTGCGCAACACGGGGAAAATAAATAGATCTCCCTGTTGCATCCCATGCAATTATCCATAAGTAGGATTATCTTAAATTTTAAGAAGGAAATGTCATTGACAGATAAATGTACATCTTACCCAGCACTAAACTCTCAATATCACAACTACTTGAGGGTAAGTTCCAATTGGAACCTGGAAGTCTGATCTGCATAGTGTAGCAGTTGATATATGTTGAGATGCAAAATATAAATCTTAATTCCATACTAGTACTTCTTTCACTGATATATGGTTGAAATTAGTGAGTTGATTGGTGTTGCTCTGTTTCATGTAAAATTAATTTTAATACATCTGTAAGAGTTTAATTGCTACTCATTGTGATTTTTTTGAAAGAATTCAAACATTTCATGATGTAGATTAGCTATTTTTCTTACATATTTACAACATTCAAAATTTTATCAACTTGAAAATGTTGCTTGGATTTAGTTTGTGACCTTATGATGAATCATTTCACTAGGAAGATTCATGCACAAGCTTATGGAAGTTAAATCTAAGCCTTCAATGACATTGTTTTGAACAAGAGCATTTTGCAAACCAGATATTCCTCTGTAAGGCGTAAGAGGGAGAGAAACAAGATTGAATCTTTCCACTTGTTTTGGTTTAGTTTTGGAACAATGGAACAATCAGTGGAAGACAGTGAAGGTTTCTGCCTTCCTTCACAGAGTGCAAATTGTTCATTAAGATGTCATAGCTGGGTTTTTTTAAGCTATCAATTTTTTGTGTTTTTCAGACTAAACATAGATCAGAAAGTGAAATTTGCCTCATTCTAGCTCTGATTTTATTCAGTGTTTAAGCTGTTGTGTTTTGAAAAGAAAGGGGGTTTTTAAGTTCTTAAAGAGGTATGATTCTGTTTAAAAATTTAAAAAAAATAAAAAATCATAATTTGTAGCAATTTAAAATAAAACCCATTCAGTCTTTATCTGAATTTAATTATCCCAGTAAGAAAAGCTTTAATTCTAATATTTCCTTTTAAGGATGGAAGTCTGTTTCTGTAATTTTGAAGTATGTCATTTGAAGCAAACTAAAAACGACATAATTGTACAGAGGCAAATAATGGGGAATGTAGACATTTTCCTCATAAATTTATTCTCTGAATTTTGGATTTCCTTCCTGTAAGATTGGAAATGGGAATAATATAATATTGTATTTTCTCCAGGGCAGCCATTTAGATGTTGTTAGTAGGCAGTTATGTCTAAATACATAAAAGAAAGAAGATGGAAAACATCGTGCTGACTAGAAGTTAATATATTTAGTAATAGCATGAGAAAACACTTTGGAAAAAAAAACAACCACAAAACAAAAAACACAAGAACATTTAATTCATGAAAAATAGAGGCTTTGGATTTTTGGAAGGAGGTAATAATGGAAACTTAAATAAAAAATGACTTGAGCTTATAAAGGAAATCTTGACTGATCCGCTCCCTCTCCAGTTGTGGAGTCTGTCTTGCGTTCCCTCTTCGTCCATTCAGTTTTCTTCATGTATCCTGACTATATTTTTTTTGAGATTTGATATCCCTTTTTGTTATCCCAGACAACATTTTAACTTAGAGATAATGGTCAAAATCAGGCAGTATTAATAAAATTAATTCTTACTTGATTCTGCATCTGGAGAAACTTACTCATAAGCTCTCCTTAAAGACATATTGGGCTGGAGTGGTTTCTTTGATGTTCAGCCAGATTATTTTTGCCCCTAATATTATCATCACTGAGAGGGAGCCATGAAGTTTAATAACCTCTATTGTCTTTCATCCAGATCTTATACAGAGTCAGTTCTACCTATGGTGGCACATTTTGTCATACAGCAGTTTATGACTTGTACATAAGAACATTCTCTGAACTGTCACAGAAGCAATCCCTTTTCTATCATGGTTAAAAAGAAAAATAATAAAAATGCATTTCTATTGAAGGTGAAGGCTTAGCTCATATACTGGGAATAAAAACAAAATTGCTATGATAGTTTTCCTTTGACTTTATAACTATAAGAAGGATTAGTACACTGCATGAGCACACTGGATGATAATAAAATAGAAGAATTAAAATCACTTCAACACATTGTAGATAAACCTTTGAAAATAAGTAAAAAATCATCTCAAGTATCAGAATAATTGGAATGTATGAGTAACTTTTTTCCTAAGAAAAGCTACTTTTTCAAATGCTCATTATCAGGGTGTAACAGGAGCAAGTATTGCATTCCTAGAGATAACATGTACAGAGGGACAAGAAATTGAAAAGGTGGAGGAAGTCTACAGAAGGTTAAATGTGTGGGGGGAGGAAGATGATCCATCTATCATTTCTGCTACAATAAATCTTCCTTTTTTGAAAGAATAGTGTGACCCTAAAACAATGAGAAGAAAATTGCTCATCCACGCTATTACCAGTGTCTTACCATTACTATGGAGTCTTACTGATCATGAACAGACAATGTTTTCTAAGTGTTTATTGTCACAGGAAACATGATTTCTGTGTTTTAATAGAAGGTGCTGAACATTTCTATTTCTGACAAGCAGGAAATGTTTTAAAAAAAGAAAAAGGATTGCATTTAATAGAAGGTTACGGAACAAAAATAAATTTTAAACCCCCAAACATAAAATGAAAAATGCAGGGTATTCTCTTTAGGCAGTAGGCTTCTATTACTCATCAAATTGGAAGATAAGTCTTCTGTGTCAGTTTTTGGAACAGCAACAACAGAAGCTAACAATAAAGAAAGACCCAGGCACTTCAGCTGATGTAAGCCATGAAGATGGTGGTGCACTTCAAAAAATAATATTCCATCTTAGTCTGGAGGTGACAGACTCTGAATGTGGAATGTATGAAACAAAATGTCTTATGATGATAGTATAGATGTCAGTAAATGGCATATATGGCTTTGTGTTTCCTCAAAGAAGAGTAGAGAAATTAAAGCCCAATTTCTTTTTAAAAAATTGTTTTGATAGAAATTGTAAGAAACTGAGCAGCATCTTCTTTTGATAATGAAACTATGTATATATGGCACATAGTATGTCAAAAACCATAAATACCATCACTGCTGATTACAATTAATATTAAAAGACAAACAAATCTAAGAACTTCCATTAATCTCCTTTTCTAAACGCTGAAAGTTGCTCACTCTGTGCTTAATTAGGGGGCAGGATAATCATGTCTTTATGGCTAGGCTGGAACTGTGTAGGTATTTGAGTCCTGATTCTGCCACATGCTTCCTTTATAATGTTAATCAGAAAGCTTTTATCTCTATTTTTTATTTGAAAATTGGTTCCTTTCCTCTCAAGAGCAAATATCATATCTTACTCTAATTTTTTTAGTGAACAATTATAGAGTAATTTTATTTCCACTGAATGTGGAACTGTGAAGACAATGATTTTTCAGTATTAGCCCATCTGAAGGAAAAAAAAAAAAAAAAGGAAGGTTGGAAAGATGAAATAAAAAAGTGTAAAAGCTCAGCAAACAGTTGAAAGAGAAACCTGTTCAGAAATTTGATAAAAAGATCATAGCAGGGAAGGCAGGAAAAAGCCAAATTGTTTAACTTCTGAAAAAAGGAGCCTAAGTTTTACCTTGTCTTGATGTTCAAGGTATTTCTGCTCTTTAATTTGTAAAAAAAGGATAAGCAGATACAGTGAGTGAAATCCAAAAATAGACCAATTCAGAGTGGAAATAAAGGGAATATTTTTAAAAGGGCAGAAAGGTAATCATTATGGACAGATCAGAATTTTTATAAAGTGTAATCTTTTAATGAAGCTTAAACAATTTCCTGAAAGTTATTTTGGAGCTCAGCAGAAGTGGTAGACTTGATGCAAAAATCAGTGGTCTGCATCATGAGGACAGTCAGTCTAGACTGTCCCAATAGTTCATTCTAGCCTTAAAATCCATAACTATGAGTTAACACCTTTGAGTCATGCCAGTACCACAATGATGGAGGCCACAGAGACATCTAACTTATGCACCTTACTACATACAGGTCTTAGAAACAGAAAGGAGGAGCCACTGCTCCTGAAAAGCTACTTATGAACATATCATTGTAGTATTTTTCACAATTTAATTCTGTGAAGGGCATCTTAAGTTCTGTAATGACAAGTTCTCCTGCATGACTGTGAATCCATCTGCTTTCTTCTATGGGTTAGCTGAGGAGAGAAAATTGGATTTGTTGGTACACAGGGCTACGTCTTACACGCGTCACACGCAAGTAGGTCACAAAACTAAGAACTAAGCTAGTTGGCTGGGGTTGTTTTATCCCTCTGATTATTTATTTGCAAGGAATGAACTACATAGGTTGCCAGAATGAACTACATAGGTTGCCTCCTCACAAATTTGGCCAAGTTTACTAAATAATTTCAAGGCAAAGGAAGAATTTTAGTCTGCCCTAGATGTCATGGATGGACATGTGTGTGAATAGCCTTTTTCTTAGAGTTTCCCTGTTACAGGACTCACCTGCAATATGGCAAGTTTGAGATCATCCTACCTGGAAGTACTTCAGTTCAAATTTCTGACCTTCTAGGGAAATGACCTAACCACCAGGTACCAGGATATTCTTACACTGTAGAGATTAAATGAGCTCCAGGCTCATTAGGAGGTAGGAGAAATTACTGCTATTTTCTGGTAGCAGTAGAGATAGCTATGGGTTTCCTGTGCTGCTGTTTGCTTTAGCCATGCAGTAATATATATACATATATATATATAAGTATATAATTGGATAAGTAACTTGCCTGGAAATACTTCGGGTCTTTAGCCTCCTTTTTTTTTTTTTTTTTTTTTTTTTTTTTTTTTTTTTTCTTTAAGCTTTTTTTAAGCTATTACTTGACCACTTTGTTTTAGGAATGGAATGCTGTATGTAGGGTGAAAAGTATTTGTTGCATTATTTTGCTGTCTTAATGAGAAAAAACCCAAATTATTTAAGATCCAGTTGATCCAAAAGAATATCTTGTTTCTTTTTTTTCAGATCAGCAAATGAAGCAAAAAGTGAAATTTTTTTTATAATTGTGTGGGTATTTTGCACAGTGAATGTGGAAATAGTCAAATGGTTGCTGTTAAAATTCAAGAATATGACTAGTTCTTATGTCTATACAGACACTGACTTTACTGGGTTTATTGACAAGCTCAAGTATCTCACTAAATCAGAACAGAATAGGCTGGAGTAGATTTTGGTATTGTATTATGCTGAGATAACCACTGATTTGGGTGAAAATAGCATATGCTTGTTATGAGTCATATCCATGGATATCGATTTAAATAGGTATTTTAAAAAAAATTAAAAGTCCATGGCAGAACTGGACTTTTTTTTTTCAGAAAAATGGGTCTTCATCTTGCCTCTGTGAAAAGCAACAGTTTAGCATGCAAATGAGGGGGGGGGGGAGTCAATGTTTTTTTCTGAGTTTCTCCCTGTTTCAAGCCCTTGAACAATGAAGGTCACATGCACCTTCATTCATCGCTTATCTTCTGACATTTTTCAAGACATACCTTGTGTTCAGTGATAGTGCCTGGAGCATTATATGTCCTTAGCACGTCCTTCAGGATAATATACAGCTTGCTTATCTTCTTCAGTTCAGAGACATGCACTGCAGTTTGAGAGGAGGCTGAAATCTCAGTGAAACAAACAGTCATACAAGATTAGACACCTTTCACATTGGTCTTCTTTTCTCTTGACCTGGCTTGCCCATTTTATTTCTTATTTGCATGTTACAAGATTGAGATTATTTTAAATCTTACTGTGTCTGGAAGTGAAAAGCGCAGAACATAAACATGTAAGCTAGAATTCACTTTGGAAAAACTTTGGATGATTAATATTCATTCATAGAGCAGTACAATATCCAACTGCTCTTTTCAGTCTAAAAAGGAAAAAAAAAACAGCTCTAACACAGTATGTGTTCCACTCTGAGTACTTAGTAACATTGACATTATTATTGAACACAACACCTGATTTAAAACAAAACATTAAATAGGTGAACTTGTCTGGCTTTGATGTGAGTGGCAGGAAGATTGCATGTATGCGTTGCAGCACATCAGCAGCAGGACCTGAAGATGTCAAATATATTGATACCAAAAGTCATTTTGATTACTTTAAGCAACATGAAAAATAGGAGACCCTACTATTTTTAGGAAAACGTCCCTAATATGTTCTTCAGTTATATTTTCTAACATACTCATAACACTCACACAAAATTTGTTAATGTCCTCTGTACTTCAGAATGCATTACTTTAAGCAGCTTATAACAGATGTAAAATCTAGGCAAGATACAGCATTGTTCATTCCGGTCAATTTGAGTTATTGATTATGGCATTTTAAGGTGTATTTTTTTTCTTCTCTGTACTAGACTGATAATCTAGAAAATTAAAATGAACAGAGAAAAATAAGAGCATAGTCTTGGTTCTATTTTCATTTCTTTCTTTAAATTCAGTGGTACATCAATGAGGCCTCTGCTTTTTTTCATAGCATCACCATTTCCATATTTTGTACATGGTCATCCCTCAGAGAAGCATTGCTGCATGGATTGTGTCAGCCCTTGGCTTGATATGAAAGTGCAGAATTTTCATTTATACAGGCACAGCATTTTTTCCTTTATAAATGCCAAGCAGAATGAAAAATACTCCTTAGAGAATTAGAAAATAATGAATGATTGGCATTTGGTGTACAATTTCTTATTCTAGTGAGATTTTGGCATGCCGTTCACTGGGAAGATTCAGAGTATTGAATGACATCCACATTTACCAGATGGGCTGTCAAGGCATACTGTGTGTCAACACCTTTGCAGAATATCACTTGAAGCCTAATTCGTCTTTATGGACATTTGATTTGATGTTTTGTATATTTTCTTTTCCCACTTCAAAGCTGTTCATCTTACTAAAGCTATGGTCTAGTCCCTTTACCCACAAAGGGTGTGTTTGTGTGGGGACAAGGCTTAGGGAAAGCAGCTGGGAGCACACACAGGGCTGAGTAAGTGACAGTGAATGCCTAATTCCATGAGGTTTCTTTGCAGTCTCTCTGGTGTTGGTATCTTAAGAAAATATGGATACTATGGCACCCAGTAACATTACAGGAACTGGTTCAAAATCCAGTTGGTGGCCAGTTCAAAGTTATGCTTCTCAGGAGTCAATACTAACAGAGGTCTGCTGTAGTTCAAGCATTCAGTAATGACCTGTTTGTTGGGATGAAATCCTCAGCAAGTTGGATGACAGCATGTGGGGTGGAACAGTTGATCACCATCATAGCAGAACAGGGCTGTGACTCAAAAATAAATGAGCAGGATGAAGACATGAGCTGACAGAAACCTCCATGAGGTTCAGTAAAGACAAAAGCACATAATCCTGAGGCATGGTACAGGAAGGCTGTATGAACAGCTCTCCATGGGTGCTTTGATAACATGGTCTGTAGTGTATGTGTGAGAGTGATGGGTACCAGCTTTCTAGTACTTCTTTCTTTGTGACTATCAGTGGTTACTAATCTGATTCTTAATACAGATTTGTTTGAAGTCCCTAAATGGTGAATAAAGTTTCATGAGATTAATAATTTCTAGCACACTGCAGTTCTGGAAAGAACCATAAGATCAAGTGCAGCTATTTTATTTCAGATATGCAGTGTCTTCTGTGTTCATTGTAACGGGATAGATCATAAATTAACTAGTTTCAGCCCTCTACTGTTGTGCTTTCTGTAAGGTTTCTTTGCTGTGTCAGCATTATTTTACTTGTTGCAGTGTACTCCTTCTGTTTGTTGCTCTACTCACCACAGCCTGGGTAGCAGATTGAATTCTTCATTTGTAATTTTTTTTCTTGTTGTCAATCATATTTCTCAGTCTCTGATCAATTTTTTTCTCCGTTCTGGATTCTCTCAAATTGCTTCATGTCTCCAAGTTTTTTGCACAAAAGTGGACTAAAATAAGCTGAGGACCTGTGAATGCTGAGCAGAGAGTTTTCTTTTTGTATTGGTCAAGCCATAGTTTTGTTTATAATCCCAGTATAGTGTTTCCCTTTGTGCAACACCTAACTGGTGATTCATGTTCAGCGTGCAATCCACTGTAACTCCTAAATCACTTCATATGAAACTGCTGTCCAACAAATTCATTATTCAGTGATTTATCTACATTTCTGAATAACATAGTGTGTGAAGTGGTGAACACAGCTGCCTGGAACAGGTTTCATTCTTGGCCACTGACCATCTAAATAAATATCTTTAGAAGGTTGTACCAGCTGCTTGTTAGAGCAAACAGCCAAAAGCCTGGAAAATTCTGAGATCAGATCCTAATTAAACTGCTGATTTTCTGCATGACCTTAGGTGACTACACTAAGAATGCTACATAAGCCCCAAGTCAAAACCTCTCAGATGAACTTCCCTGTGAAGACAATTTTAAAAAAAGGTACACAGCAGAACCTTTGTACATCACCAACAGTAACAGTATGTTTCTATTGAACTTCTCACCTGACCCCTAACACTTAATGCAAAATACATCTGGGCCTTCATATACTCTTCTTGTTCTTATTTGTCTATATGGGTTTGTAGCTACATTATTATTAACACAGATACATCCACACAGGATTATTGAAAGCAAGTTTGTGTAGATCTGATTACCTGTTCTATCATACAGAAATGTGTAAAATCTTTCGTGCAGCTTGCATGATATGATGCAGTTTTGTCAGAAAGTGCATTGGCTATGGTGCTCCGTGTATGAGCTTCAACACTGAAGTTTAATTCTAGGCACTACACTAATAAACACTAAGTTGTTATCTTAAGTCATGCTGGACTTGGGATTTATGGAAGAAGCTAATGAGTTCAGGGACAGCAGGGAAGAAAATGGGGGGGAATGACCAACATACAAACTGCCTGTGAAACTTGAGCTGTAGTGGAAAAGCAAGGGGGAGGATATGCCATTAGAAAGGTTAAAAATCAAAGCACAAATCACTGAATGTAGTTTGCCAGGGACCTTGTCTGGAATAAGTTTTAAATGCTAACCATTCATCCAAACAAAACTGAAATGCACAAGCACTAGTGGATATATTTGGCAGCTGAACAGATAGGAAATCTCTGTGAAGTTTGCAGGATTCCCAATCTGAAGGGAGTACCAAATGGAGGAACATCTGCTTTAGTATAACTTCGTCCAGCTGAAGTCCTGCACTGTGACCCAGCTAATTAATGTAGCTGGCTTGATAGCACTGAACTTCCCAAGTTTGAAGGAGATGTTTGCTGTCCTGTGAGTGGAGAGCTCCCAGAGATGCTCCAAATGGTAACCATCTAATGTAGTTTCAAAGGTCAGACCATTCTCAAGAGCCAAATCCCACCATGCTGGCTTCACAGCATTGTTGTGTGAGCGGTACTTTGTCATGGAGTGTAATCTAGATAACTTTGGAAATAGGTGTGGACCACTGAAAGAGCACAAATTCAACTTAGAAGTGCTAATAGAAGTCCTAACTTAACGAGATTTCTCAAATGAAACAGGAATACAAAGACGAGAAATGAGAAAACCTGAGGAGGGAGATGGGTGGGAATGTGTGCCTTGTTTTTCAGTTAGATTTACAATTGCCTGAGGTGGCTGTTTGACTGGTCAGTTTTTTTCAGGAGGAGCATTTTTATTTTCATGTGTTGAATGGTACCTAGCAGTTATTGTGATGATGCTGATAAAAGCTATAGGGAATTCAAGTAATGTTTGATGCATCTTAACTACAAAGAGCAAAGAAAACAGTCTACATTTAACTCAAGTATTTATGATCTGGTTTTTTTTAATGATGACCAACATTCCACTAGGTTAATTTGTTCTTCAGTTTAAATATATTTAGAGATGCTTGGGGAGGCCTGTATACTGGGGGATTCTGTGCTTTATAGCTATTACCCAGACCAAATGGTTCAACAGCAGAGTCTTAAGGGGACTCTTGAGTGACAAATGTAAAAAGGAATCTGCACACTGTCTTGGTAATTCTTCCATGGATATAATGTTGTTATGATCATTTCTTCTAAGGTAGAAAGGAAGAACTACACCTGTGTATCCTGCTCATCAAGAGCTAGGAAAGCAGAAGCAAAGTTTGTGCAAAGTTCAGTTCCAAACAAGATCACAAGTTGTATACTATGTAGAGAGTAGCATGTGCAAGTTAAGTATTTGAAGATAAGGTTTTCAAAACCAGAAGAAATTAAAGTGTAAGTGGTTATATTATTTAAAACTAGGTGTGGTGGCATATGATCTGATTTCTCAGTTTGTGGATCCTTAGAACTGCAAATGAGTTTCTCATCACATGACCTTCACTACCCTTTTTGTCTCTGGTGCCTGGAACTCTGCTACTAAAATGTTATCACAACTGTGATCTAATGATTATTTCTCTTCCTATTTCCCTACAGCTGTAAGAAGTTCTCTTGTGTGCTGGAGAAATGTGCCCCAGTCTGAGGATGCACAGCCAACCTTCTCTGCAGGAGGTACTACTGAGAGTGGAAGTAGCTCTTTCAGCAGCAAGGTTTGTGTAACACTAAGTGTTCCTTTGTACTCTGGTTGTGTTTCATAGTTCAGTAACTGACTAGAAAACTATTAATGGCCCCTGATGCTGAGTCTTCCATGCTATTTAGACAGAAGCACTTACTTATCCAAGTGTTGCTGTCATTGAATTTAATACTCAATTTAATTTATGGTGTTAAAATCTGAGACAGTTGCTAACGTTTCTGCCATCCTTAGAGAATATTATTCTGCCTCTTAAAAAAACTACAGCATATCTCATGAGTTGGTAGTGGCATTATTTATAACTATAATTCTTTTCAGTATGCATCATTGTACAGTTTTCACTGATAGAGTCAGTTCCTCTGCCAAGGCATGATTAAAGCCTCAGGGAGCCTGTTGGCAAAACCACAACTTCTAAGGATAAATATGAGTCAAGATAAGAGCATGTGATAATACAAGTCTAAGAGCAGGTATCATGCAAAATACTTTAATAGCTGAAGAGTGCAGAGATACCATGCAAATAATGCTGATATTCTAGATGGATGCATGGGTATGAAATTTTCCATGCTAAACCCTCAAAGACAGACTGCCTGCAAATAATAGGAAATTTCTGGGCAAAATATGAACAAGACAGTGTTCTCCCTCACTACTTCTCACGGTATAAACCAGAATGGAAAAATACTGAGGATTAAGCCCTTTTTATCAGGAAAGCTGACTCAAAAAAGAAGTTGGTAAAGTACACCCGTGTATAGATTTCACTCTTTTTACACAGTTTACTTGCTGCTCTGTCCAACTATTTATGTCACTAGTTAAATCAAATAAATCAAAATAAGAGTATAGAATGCAGAGTCAGCTTACATAGATACAATCATCTAAACTAACTGAAGGACATGAAATGTCATGAAGTTGTAGTTTAGCATTCTATATTTTATGCTTTCTAAATCCCAAGTTTCATTAATACCTTACAGGCAATTCCAGAATCTCATAGTTATTCCAAATCCAGGAATAACTGCGACTCCTGGCTTTTACCCCTGTCTTGTGCTTTACTCAGTAATTTTTTAGAACAGACGTCCTAGATTGTTAGCCCTGTCTGAGAAAGATCGAATGGTCCTTGAGTCTGTTTTCTGCACTAGATTTACAAGGCTTAGTAGGTAAAATAACTGACTATAGACAAATCCTTTTGCAGCATAAAGGAAGAAGAATGCTTTCCAACTTATGTACACAGTAGGAAATGATATGTTATTCAAGGAAATTGCTTTCCCCATGTCAAAAAAAACTGGCAGTGAGGTTGATGTAAACACTGTGTAAAAACAACTGAATCTTAATGGAGGGAGGTTGTCTGGAATGCCTATTTAACCCTGTATGCATAGCAATCACTCATCTTCTCAGGATTTTACCCCCCCCCCTATGAACTGTAAAACCATAAGATGCACAATGAACACACAAAAAAGAGAAAACTGCAGGCCCCATACTATGCAGAAAAAGAACTGCACTTTGCTAATAAGGATGAAGAATGTGCTTTCACTCTATCCTATATCTCTTAAATAGCAGTATATCCAATGTTTTCACTGATTCATCTGAATAATACTGAATTCTGAACTTCAGTGAATGCTCATTGCACACTGTTTTCCCAAATAGCCACATACCATTCTGTTCCATCCAGCCCAAGTGATCACAGATGTATTTTAGTTGAGATTTTCAAAACTGTTTATGTTAGCAGCAGCTGATAACTGAATAAAATGTGTCAAATTGCTTTCAGGACCAACCACTTCACTCAGACACAAAGGCAAACATTTGAGTCTATTTACAGCTTGAAAATTTCCCCACAGAGCACAGCTGTCTTAAGTGCAATTATTTGTATGTAGACTTAGTGGCACTGAGGAATACCCCACTTTCCCTACCCTCAAAAGGCTTGTAAGCTGATGACCTAATTTTCTAATCTTTACCCAGGTACTTTATTTGCATCAGTCTAAATTCTGGCCCATTAAAGTAAACAGCACTTTGCCCTTAAATAGAATCAAGATTACTTGAAAATCCTGTTGAAAACCATTGAGAGTAGCAGTTACTGACCATCTCTCAGCTTTTGAATGAATAAGAATTGAAAGAATATTGAACAGGTTTATTTAGAGAGTAAGTAAAGACTAAAGCCCCACTGAAATGTGATTCTATCTCTAGTCCAGGATATGTAAATAGGGCTTCTGTCCCTTGAATTCAGAATTCCTTCTTTGAGACATCTTTTGAAGTAGGCTTTGTGCTGCCTTGAGAGGTTAGTCCAGTGAGGTTAAAGTGGGAATGGAGCTAAGATGGAAATGTCTCTTTAAACAAGGTCAAAAGTGTAGACAGAAATTTTATTTCCTTCTTCTGGAGGGAGCTGGGCTCAGCTTGGAGATACTTAGATAGATGTGGCAAATGTTTGGGTTTGGTTTGGGGGGGGGATTTTGTGTTCTAAAGGAAACTCAACTGAAGCCAGGGTGGTTTTTTGTTTTGTTTTGGTTTGATTTTTTATAATTAAAATTGTATTGAGTTTTTTAACAATACAAGTCTTGACGCTTTGTTTCTTGCCTAGAAGATGTTAAGAGTGTGCTTTCTTGGATCTTTCAAACAAAAATGGTTTATTTGCACATGTTCAGAGTGTATGACCTGCTATTCTGTCTCTGAGTCTCAGCCAAAACAGCAAGAACAGCAGATCAGGAGAGAAAATGTGTATATACAACAACTTTTGCTTACATTCAGCTGTGGTGACACTCTGGAGACTTAGCTGAAAGCAAAAGTGCAAGACAGAAAGTTACCTTTATCCTGGCCCAAACCAGGACATATTATAATCTTTTTCTGTCCTGCTGTTCTGATGGGTGCTGAGTATTTGCTAAATGATGTTGAGTGTTTTCAGATCAAAGGGAATGGAAAGTAATAATTTTGGGCAAAGACTGTAGTGCATTTCAGACCAAATCCAGAGCATCTTACTTGTCTTTTCCCGAAGGGTGGGATTTTTTGTGTATTCCTGTTTAATGTATATGCATCTTAAATACATATTTGCACAAACGCCTGGAACCATTCCAGGAAGAACCAATACCACTTTGGTTGTCTTCAATGTGTATTTCAAAGCATCTATAAATAGGTATTTAGCTATCAGACTCTAACAGTTCCCTCAAAGACCGTCTGCACATAATACACATTGTAGAACTCCTATTTAAATATGTTACTTACCAGGGCAAGGCAAGAAATTGTTTCTTCATAGAAATTCCTGTCTCTCTGGCAGATATTACACACTCTGAAAACTATACAAACATATAATTTTCCTGAAAATGACCACTAAAATATTACTCAATGTGCCACAGCCATTTTACTCCTGCAATTAAACTGCAGTCGGGTGGATTAGTTCCTGTGTTGAAATCTAGGTGTGGCATCAACTTCATCATTGTATTTTCTTTGAAAGAGAATGGAGGACATATGAAAGATGCAATAATTAAAACTAATTAACTAAATGCTCAAAAATTAGCAGTTACCCATGGCTAGGTTTTCCTTAGATCTAAATTTCTAGCCAAATATGACAGCAGATTCTTCAGCAATGTTAGTATAGCTCAGCATTTTACAATCAACACTTTAAAACATTTCACGTGTTTTGCTGTGACTGTTGGTATATACACATTGAGTCTTTGTGAATTGCTGAGCCCAGGCCTTCTGTAACAAGCAGGAAATTTGATAACATTTTTTGTACAATTAAGACTCTCTCTTTTAAAACCACTGAGGATTAGGAGCTGGGAACAGTTTACCATTACTGTAACATTGTGTGTTGTCTGTGAGTGACTGGTTCTTGAATGTATCTTGTATGCAGAAATATTCTGTGTCAGAAATTTGTGACACATGCTTTTTCATCAGAAAATGCAAGCCTGTCAAAAGCAGAGCTTTGCTGAAACACAAAATTTGAAAGAAGCTTTTTTCAGTTGGAAAAGAACTTTCCGAATTTGAGTTGCTGTGTGAAAATCAGAGGAGGAGTTGAACCCATCTCTTTCACACTTTAGAGCAGCACTGTGATAAGCAGACTGCAAGTGGACAGTTTTCATGAGGTTTCCCAGTTTATTTCCTTTTTTAATCATTTCCTGCTCTTGGTTTCTCAAGATTTCTGTTTCAGGACAGAATGGGAGGGATTGAAATCTCAGTGCTCTGTGGGACACTAATACATATTTTCCCATCAGATCTGTTTCTAGTAATATTTCTTCACTTGAATCACCCTCTGAAATGCCTCAGATATAAAACATTACTGTTCAATTGAACCGAGAATGTGGCTCACATCTTCTGTGGGATTTTTAAAAGGTACCCCATGGTTGGTGATAGGTAAACACCTTGGGATGTAGATAAAAAGAAAGCAAGCTTTTTGACTTGTGGAATTATCCCTATTGCCTAGTAAAAACCTAGCACATTACTTTCACCCAATTTGTACTAATTAGCACTTAATTATCTTCCTATGTGCAGCATCTCTTACTTCAGTTTGCATTTGTGTAGCTCCTCAGTTCGCTACTGTTCCGCATTCAGAGTAAAATTTAGAAGTGTCCAATAAGAGTATCACATATCTTGCAGACTACTGAATTTTCCTTCTCCTTTGCCTGGTGGCACTACAGAAACCGAATTACTGAACTGGGAAATTTGTTTACTAAAAATAACCAGTTTTTTAGTTATTGCATGAGGTACCCACAGTGGTTTCCTTTAGGTAGCTCACTTTGGTCCCAGTATAGTCTGGGATGGTGGCTGCAACCCTAGCACTCAAGTTCTTGTCTTCAAAGGCAAGAGCTGGTGGTTTCACTGTAAACACTGACTCCCATTAAAATCACTGCCAAATGTACACCTATTGCATAAAAGTTTTATATAACATCTAGTTCCTGCATATTCTTTTTGCCACTTCCACCTTGCTCTCTGTCATTAAACTGCTTTCCAGTCCAGTTATATTTCAACTCCCCTACCTTGCTCTTTTGCTAGATCTTTGTTAAAATGGACCATAGCCTACTGTACTCTATGTAATTGGCCTCTTAACCAGTTTTCAGCTTTCTTCAACTTATTCTCTTCTGCCTGGTCTTTGTTCTTTTCTTACCTGCTCTTTTTTATCTGTTATTCCCATCCACATCTTTATCTCTTTTCTTCACTTCACCTATTGCTGTATGTCTGTCTGTTCTTGAACCAGTTCTCCTCCTCCTTTCTGTTTAGACAACATACAGCAATTCCTAGAAAGGTAAACTCGGTCTCATTGTAGTTGCTATCTAGAAAAAGAAATGCATCAAATTCTAAAAACAGGTGTACAGTTTGTTTTGACAGTAGTAATTAACTGTAGTATCAATGTATAGTAATTATTTGGTATTGCTGAAATTAGAAATAAAAACAGCTGATACAAACATGTAAAAACAGTTGTACAAACATGAATGTTTTGTAAAAGTACTGCTGTTAAATAGGTCTTTTATATATTGCAAGAAAAAAGAGGGAGCTTGGCATTTTATTTCATACTAATAATTCCGTGTTTTTCAATGACAGTTAAATTGTCTGCAGATTCTCTTTTATTCCTGGATTATTTGGGATTATAAGACTTTGAGAAATGACAGGAATATTTATTCTCTGAGATAACTGAATAGAGTGTATTTCAGCAGAATTTTATAGTATATGGACAATAATTATATATAATCCATTTGCTGATAAGGAGAACACCCCATCAGGAGACAGAAGTGTGACTAACACACTGGGATGTTTGAAAGCATGTGAAGCAACACACTATCTTTAGATAAGGTTCACCCAGCCAAGACAGATTTCAGTATATTCATTAGCTTTAATCTTTGCCCAAATCTCCTTTCTTTGCAATTTAAATTTGGCATCTTAGAAAGATTCATGTTTCATGAGCACCTGAAGTTGCACTACCAGTATGAAAAAGTGGTCCATACATTAATAAAGGATTGTTTTACAACTCCTTTTTATAGTAGGGGTATTACATAGTGTGAGTGCACCATCAAGAAACTTTTTAATGTATTCCTATTAATATAGCTGTTTTTTTCACCTAACAATCTATCAAGAAGAGAAAATCCTATCATCATCACTAAATCCTTCTTTAAGGTTTCATTGATCTTAGCCTTAGAACAAGATTATAAAAACAGTCCTACACAGAGATAATCTCCAGAGGATTTTGGCTAATCTCAGCACTCATTTTAGATTAGATCTAGTCATATTCAGACATATAGCTCTTCTTGTAGATAACGTATGCCTACCAGTGTTTACCCTTAATTAAGATGCAGTAATTGCTTTTGTTTCTAATGTCTAATATATTCATAGACTTCTGAGGATAAATGTCTTATACACAATGTGTAGCATTTCAGTCCCAGGAACAATTTTCCCTCATGAAGAAGTCTTTCTAATGGTGGAAACTTGTGCAGTGAATAACATAATCTTTAAGCATCCTTAGGTTTCAGACTGCACTTAGGTATTCAGCTTGCTTCTTTATTCTTGAGTTTCCATTCTGCAGAAACTTGTATATATAAAGATTATTCAAATGGCTTTTTTGTCAGTGAGTGCATTATTTTGGGAAGGATAGCATGTAAGAAAAAAGCAGAAATTACCATAAAAGTTGAAGAAAAGTTTTCATTTTCACTGTATCAGTTTTCAGATGTGTCAGGCTGTAAATAGTGTCTAACATAGACTAAGATAACAACATAAATAAGCCAGAATTTAAACTCAGGTGTTAAAATAATAATGTGGATAATATCCTGTACCTCAGACCTGTCATTTGGTTCCCTAACTCTTAATGGATTTTCATATTCAGCATCTCATCGGTTTTCAGGGTACCATTTTTGTCACACCTGTATGCACATTCTCAGATCATCTGAATTTCCCTTAAATAAAGTCAAATGCAGTGATATTTTAGGGTGCCTTTTTTTTCAAATATATAACATCATGCGACTCATTGCTTTTTATACAGGAAAGCATAAGCCTCCAAGGGTGTAACATTTGTTTACAGCAGGCGCTTTTTCTCTGTGAGAGCATTTTGCTTTGCATTATTAGTTAATAGCAAGGGAAAAAGAGCAAAATTACTGCTGCATAAACAAACCTGTTATACAAATGCCTTTCATATTCCAAATGATGATGCTAGAGATCTTGTGATTTATTTTTTTGCAAAGTTGTTTTTTAATAACACAACAGTTGAGCTTACACAGTTAACCAGCCATAGTAATGGCAGAATTATTTAGGGCTGAGTTCTTAAACACATTAAAGTTGATGATTAAAATCCCTTTGGCTTAGGCATTTGCACAATAAGTCCTAGACTGTCAAAGAGATTTGTGTTGTGTAGCTAAAAAGCTACTTTTTTTTCAGCAACCAAAGAACTGGTCTTTCAGGAACAATTTCTCATAGGAACCTGACAAAATCGCTTTCTGAAAATGTTCTCAACAACACATTCCTAGTATTTCCTGACTTGCAGAAGGGCTCAAGGACATTCTTCACATCTTTCTTACACAGATAACATGTTAGAATTAACATGATATGAATGAAAGCTGCAGTGGTCACTGAAGTAGATACTCTCTTTCCATGTAAATGTCAAAATTAAGCCTTGTTCTGATGAACCAGCTGAAGTCATGTCATATATTTCTGCTTAAATTACACAAACTTCAGGATAGGGGTTGTTATTATTCTATATAATTACATTATGTCTCAGAAGTCATTAATGCCCTATTTTAAAGCACCTAAGTACTGATACGTTATGTTAGAGGACAGGAGACAAAGGATGGGTTTTCTTCTGCTAATTTTACACTATTAATATACTGACAATAGAGCTGAGCCCAATAAATATTTCTATGATGCCATACTTAAACCTCAAATCACTGGTGTTTTCTCACCTTTGCTTTATACCTTAGCTGCTTTCTTCCTGTTTATTCTTACCAAGTGTAGCACGTGGATGTCTTTAACTTCTTGCATCTGCATTAGACTCAGTGCCCAAGGATATAATTATAATTAAGCATGCACTATATACCTGTTTTGCATAAGCATGGATATGCATCAGTGGGTTTTCTCGTTTTGTTTTTTTTTGGTTTTTTTTTTTTCTTAATCTGATACTATGTTTGGTACTGTTGCCAGGGAAGTTATTTCTTGCAAAAGATTGCTCATCTTCAGTTAAGTTCTTCCGTTCCTCTACTGTTAAATGTCAAAACTCCTAGTGACTTTAGACAGTTTAATACCTCCATACCAGTATTTTTTCCATGTCACATCCCTACCCATTTATTTAAGATATTTAAGGATCATATTATCCTTTGGTGGGAATTGCTATACTTCATTCATGGTTTATCCGAGAAATATGATATCAAATAATCTGCTGTGTTTAGCAGATTATAAATTTTATAGTCAGCATGTTTCTTACTTAGCTCTGAAATATCCAATGTGTATTCTAATCAGGTTTGTTATACTCACAGTATTGTAGGGCAAGTTTGCAATGTACTTGGAACATAGTGGTTATTGATTTTTAAAAGTTTGAGCCAAAGCAGCTTTCTGGCTCTGCCATAAGCTTGCACAAGTCATATAACCAGCACTGAAACTAAAAATAAAGTCAGGAACCTGAGTAAATGTTCTTGGTATTGTGAGGGATCCAAGTACCCAGCAGCCAGAGCTAGTCAAGCCATCAAGTTTTCTGGCTCTATTCCCTCCTCGCTTAATTCCATGGAACAATCAGTAGTTAAGCCTGAACACATTGGCACAAACTTCAGTTTCTCCATTCCCATCTCTGGAATGAGGACAATAGCTGCATCTAACACTTGCCTGTAAAATGGGGGGGGGAAATAATAATCAAAAAAAAAAAAAAAAAAAAAAAAAGTCATTATGTGATGAGTATCTGGATTTTGATTTGATTTGTGATGCATTTTTCTAAAAAGATTCTTTTAAATATAGTTTGTAAAACTGTGGCATATCTACAGGGCACTAATGATGTTTCCAGCTCTGGAAGATGTGTTGTATATTACACATGCAGTAAGACCAAAGCTTTTGAGAAGTGTGTGACTTGTGTGGATCCTGATCTACCTGCACGGACTGATGCTTTTAGGATACAGTGGATTCATTACACACTCCAGAAGGACGCACTGCAGCTCCTGTGCTGTTTCAGCCTCTTGGAATTACTCTCATAACTGTTCTTATTGAAGCCAGCCTGAAGCACTAGACCTACATTACAGACATACATCAGCTATGTAAGATATGCACAGTTTCCTCCGTAAAGTGAAGGGGGGTCACTGAAATACTTGATATTTAGAAATTCACTACAGTCATAGAATCATAGAATGGTTTGGATTGAAAGCATGTTAAAGATGTAATTCCAACTCCCCTGTCATGGGCAGGGGCACCTTCCATGCTTGTTTTCACGTTGTTTCTGGCATCTCTGAATAAAGCACATCAGGTCAAAGACATTAATCTTTTAGGACTGTAATAAATTTGAAAATAGTAGTAAGGTTTTTGAAATATAAAAAGTCCAAATTTCCAAGAAAGCGTATGAATGCATAGGAGCCCTCTTCAGAGTGCAGATGTAGCATGTGCCTTGTAATTTCTCTTGTAGCCTGAAAAATATGAAATAAAATTTGACACAGGAATGGCTAGAAAATTGCATTTGTGGATGAAACTAAAAAATCTAGGCTTTTCTACGTTCCTAAGTCAAGTTTAGATACAGAAACTTTTCAGTTGCATAATTATGAAGTACCAAATCCTGGGCTGGTTGACATACTTCATTTTTTCATTCGAAGATTTCTTTGCTTACCCATTTATGCATGCATTGGGATGCACAAACACCTTCATACACAGGCTACACAATATTGGCACACAGCTTCTCCTCCCTGGTGGCTTTTCATCTGACTCTCTGCTCTGTCTATCTGTGAGATGGTATATTCATGCCAGGCACCACACAAAGGGGATGGAAATCAGGACACAAGTGTTAGCTTTATTGTTTCCAGCAATACAGCCCAGCTACTGAAATCACCATCTGGAGTGGCTCTTCAGGAAAAGGTACCCAGGCCCTACCAGTGCTCATAATGTTTGGAAAAGTTCAGAGGCCTTGAGTAGAATAATGCTTGCTGGCTGATGTCTGCCACACTCTAAACATTTTACGTTTTCAGTGCAACCTTAATTTATTGTTGACAGTGACAGTCTCTGTTTATTTCACTGTGTAATCTTTGTCTGATTTCAAGTACGTCTGTAAATACTAATGCCATTTTGGCAAACAAGTTATTAGCACTTTCAAATGTAAAGACATGAGAGCTCTTTGAAAGGTTAAGTCTTCTGGAGAGCAAAGTGCCTCTTGAAGGCAGAGGCTGCTTTTCCTTTCCTTTGAGGAGAATCAAAATATGGAGAGTAGCTGGTCATGAACAAAATGATCAGGGTGGCATAACTAAAGCTTATTGAATTTGTGCTGAGAGTTCCAAAAATGGCAGTTCCATTTGTTCCACACAGTTTTATCCTCTAATTCCTAATCACAATGCTGTCTTATTGTGCACAATGAAAAGACTAATTTGACTAAATCCATTCATAAATGACAAAATCAATAGTTCTTCTTTTGAAAGTCATTCAGCATATAGAATATGAGAATTTATGGTTAGTTTACTGCTGTCATGGATGGGTCTCTCTCTCTCTGGTAGTAACTGATAAAGCAGCTTTTGAAGTCAGACTGTCTCAATAAAGTACTTAAATCCATCTTAATGTACCCCAGGGAAGCAAGTCTGAATTAACCTAGTACCTTAGTTTTGCAACAATAATAAGGTGAAAGGGAGTACGCAGCAGAAACTGATTATAATAAGTGATACAAAAAGAGACAGCAACAATGAGGCAGAAGTAGAATAGGAACTGGGATTAAGGGATCTCTCACCCAGCCATGTGCAAAAATGTTGAAAATTAATGTTGTATTGTTTAGCTAACAGCTGTCAAGTCATTCAAGTCATTGTAATGTGTGGTATGCTTGCTTTCCTCTTCATCTCACCAAGAGCATATTAGAAACTTTATTCTCTTTCTTCTGAAGAATGACAAAATTAATCCTTCCTGGCATTGATTTCAAGACAAACTCACAGTAAAGACTTTCTCTTAAATTTGTTAGATAGGATATTAATGTAGCATAAAACTTTGATGTTAAACTGGCGTTTCATGAATGGGGTTAAAAGTCACTCAGGGCCATATTCTTCCTAGCTGTTGTATTTGTGCATAGTAGGAGATACAAAGGATACAAATACACCCTCATAGGTTTGTGATGCTGCTGAAATCAGAGAGAACCCTGTATTCTGGGCAGCAGGTAAATACTAAGATACATTCTTCAGAGAACATAACACATCCAAACGAGTTCAAGGAACAATGAATCCTAAGGTCTTTCTGTTTCATTAAAATAACATTGCCCTAGTAGAGATGAAGAACTAATAAGAAAAGTGTCTTTATTAAACAAACTTGTAAAGCAATGTTACCAGAGAATCTCAAAATCTAGTATCAGGCAATGCCAACATCACTCTATTCTATTGTCTGTTATTATTTCTCCAATTCTATTCCATTGCTCTCTTTTTATACACAAGATGTAGTAATAAGTTAGAGCTGGGATTGAAATAATATAGTAAATGTAGTAAAAAGCAAGGTTTTAAACTAATTTAAAAAATAAAATTAATCTTTTTTGTGACAACACAATATTTCTGATATTATGTCCTCAGTAGAAGAGAATCAGAAATGAAAAACATTGGTTGGGACATTTTTATCCCTTGCAGATTTGAACTTTGTCCTCAATAAACAGAAGTTATTTATGTCTTTTAGCCTTTGGTGTTCCATGAAAGGTGAAGATAGTGATAGATGTTTGTAATGTTTGCTTAACACTATGGAGCAATTGGTTTCATTTGACGGGTTGCTTTTGCTCTGATCCTCCTGTTTGTGAGATGGGGTAGCTGACCCAAATACCATGTGAACAAAAGGCACTTTTTAAGGACATAAAAAGAACAAAGCTTTGCGTACGTTTCTTTGATGTTTATCATCTCTTAGAGAGTGCTAAGGGTTTCTTTATGGTTTTAGATGTCAGTTTATTCTTAGGAAGAAGCAAAGTGAATATATTCTTTCAACTGTTGTTTTCTGGTGCTGATTAGCCAGCAAAACCACAGTGTTGGAACCACTTCGGGGAAGGGATTTCATCCTTTACCAACAACATCCATTAAAAAAAAATCAAAATACGTCCATTATTAGATTGTGGTAGTTCTAATGTAAATGAAAAAAGAATAACTGCATCCATATCAGAGTAATCTTAATTTTATGCCAGAAGAAAGAAGCACACGGAGCTTGCAACAAGTGAGGATGCATTCGTGCGTAACAGTTTTGACAATTGTTAGCAAATATATTTCTTAGTCACTGCAAATAGATGCACTGTTGTCCCAGAGAAACTTGTTTTTTACTGAGAACACTGTGCAGCAATACATGCATAATGAAATACTACCCTGCATCAGTACTTTATTTTAGAAGCACGCTGTCTTCATTTTGAGTAATTTCACTGAAAAAATGCTGTAAATGCATTAACTGTTTGGAGTCTTTACCATTGCAGACTTCAAGCAATTAGGGAACTGCACAGTAACCTGTTTTAAAAATACTGATGAAAAAAATTGCGAAGAATTTTTTTAGTAATTTGTTTTTACTCTGGCTGTAAGTATGATCCAAGATGGTACTTTGGAGAGATCAGGTTGACTGTTTTGTTTCTGAAGTGAATCAAATAACATCCCCTTGCAACTTTAAGCAGCCTTTGAATCATGTGGTAGCTTATTCCCAGCAGTTGCTTCTTGGTGACCTAAGGATGTTTCCATGGTGATTTGCATTTGCTGTTTACCCCAATGCTCAGCATGGTATGACTAGCAATACTTGAGTGCTCTGATATTAACCTCTTCAAAATTGAGATACTTATATTTTCTAATCTCTTAATATTCTCGCTACTACCACTCTTCTCTGCCCTGTCATTTTAGATCCTCTGTGCTCTATGCAATATTATTCTAAAAATTTCTTTTTATGATTCACCCTACAAAAGAGCACTACATTGTTACACATCACTTAGTTACCCTCTCCTTGCACTCATTATGTCACCCCTTGTGGATAGAATAGCAAAATGTGCAAGATACTTAAAACAAGACACTGGGGAACTTAAATATTTGATGAAAAAAGTAAAATGAAGTGAAAGAAAATGTTTTCATACCGAAGTATGATTGGCTTTTTATTGATATTTTTCCATCGAGGAAATTATTTTTAAAGCCCCCTGGTTGTCAGCATTTATCAGTTCAGTTTAAAAACTACCAAGCTGTTTTATACCACATGAAGAGTCACTGCTGTGGGGATACTGCCTCTGAGCAGCAGGAGCCATTTCATCACTTCATGCTGTGAGCTCTGTCTATTGAGCCTCTGCAGTGCTGCTGCTGGAGGCTCACTACTCGCTGTAGTTTTGCTTTTCTTGGGAGCCTTGTTACTATGGGTTGTACTCACTTCTCAATCCTAGCAGAAAGAACACAGAACTGTCCAGTTACTCCTTTTGTTTTCATACTTTTCTAAATTAGAAAAAGTTCCTAGATCTTTATACTCCACAAAACAAAACACCAGTACAGGATGGGGTTGAACAAGCAATCATTCATAGCTGAGCCATGAATATTCACCTGCACTGATACTGGTTGCAGTCTTCATATCAGCTGCCAGCTGGTCAGAGGCTAATCTACTGCAGTCTAGCTTTGATCCATTAAAATAGTCTTTCTTCAGCCAAACTGTCTTAGCACTAGAACAGCTTATTTTGGGCTGTTTCCATTAGTATATAAATTGAAACCAACCTTGACCCTTGCTTTCTACTCCTTCCACAACCCTTCATTTCCATGCTTTTGGCCTTCTAAAAAAGTGTTTTCCTAATGATTACAAGGGAAAGATCAACAACCAGCAAATTGAAACAGTACATAAGGTTCAGATTCTGTAAACAAATCCTAGTTTTCTATAACAAGTGATTTACTCATCAATCTGTATTTTGTTCTTTCTTTTGGCTGAACCGGGGTCACTCCTGTTGTATTGCTAGCTGCGATTTTTAAAGATTGGTATCATTATATAGGAATAATCTCTGCAACACTTTTTTCTCCAGGGTCCTTTCAGCTTTATCAGATACAATTTGCTTTCCTTAACAATTTCTTCCAAATAATATGCTTAAGACTGTATTTTGGTGCAACTGCAGCTGTTTTGTGCAAAGTTGGTAGCTGAATAGCCAGATACTGAAGTTTGGACACTCCATTCATTTTTACGGTAGCAAAAGTCCAACTCTTCATTTTCTGGATACAAATTCTGACCATTGTTTATTTTGTGATTATAAACTGTGACCTTTCTGGGTCTGATTTTGTTTTCCTCCCAAAAGCTTCCACAGCCCAACACTTCAGCTGGCAGTTTAGGTTGACAGATTTGTTAGCAGAAGGCAGAACAGAAGAAATCCAGGCTGATGGTGGGCCTGGAAGGTGAGCACAAAAAGCCTAAAAAGCTGGTACAGCAAGTAAATGAGAAGTGAATGCCAGGGATACCATTACCATAAAAAGGCAATTTTTTTTTTTTTTTCCTCCCAGAAACCGTCCATTTTGGTATTTTAAAGGAATCGTGGTATACCATAAAGTTTTAATATTCAAGACAAAGGTGCAGAATGTAGCTATTTAGACAATGACCTGGATACAGAAAGAAACTCTGAGAAGGAAGGTAAATAGCACAGAGACTGCAAATGGAAGCACTGAAGGTACTCAGGATTTCCCAGTCATGGTAGAAGGGAAAAAGCTTTAACAGTGTTGCTGCAAGAGCTCAGTTTTTATTATTTTTCATTATTTTTTTTTAATGAGTAAACTTTTTCTCATGCCTACAATGACTTCTCAAATAGATTTTTTTATTTGACAGCCTGTTAAATAAATGCCTTTCAAAATGCAGATACTCTTTCCAAAACTTTCAGCAAATGCTGATTTTATGCCACCATCTCTATGAAAGCTAAATTAGTAGAGTAGTGCATCTTGGCAGCTCAGAATCAGGACCTGTGTTTACATATGCAGAAACAACAAAAACACTTAGTACTTAAGAGCATGGAATAAATATGAGATATATTAATATGAAGGCTAACTGGGCCAGCTTAGATAAGATAGCTGTAAGGAGGTTTCTGTTCTCAGAATAGAAAATAAATATATACTTGTATATAATCTGTGGAATTTCATAGTCTGAAATAGACATATGTACCAAGCATTATCTCCTTTGCCTTCTACAGCTTCAGCTAATGGGCATCAACCTCCACCCACAACACAGGATGTGTCCTGTTTCTAAGGCCAGATTAATTCAATTTCCAGATCTTCACTTGTGTGTAAAATTTAACTTTATATACATATATGGCTTTGTGAAAAATAGCATCAGTATAAAAGCTAGCTCAACCAAAAAGTAAATACTAATATATTTTCCTTAGAGTTTTCATCATAAGACAATGTTTAAATAGCAGAGACAGTAATTTTTAAAGCTTTCTGGTGTTATTTTTTGAAAGGCACACTGTTTTAATCTATTCCTTTAGATGTGTTGATAATAAGCACATTTTAAAACCTTATGGAACAATGCATCAGGTTACCTAATATTAATTTACTTTTAATAGTTTATTTAATAATAGTATTGATTACATTAGCATTTGGATTAATGACCTTTTAAATGCTCAAAAAGTAAAGCAGATGTCTAGTAAGATGAGAAGACAGTCACGAGGCTGAAATACCTGGCCAATCAGCTTTTAAGAAATAAATTAAAGATTGTGTAAACCAAAGCTATGTTGAGAATTAGGGCTTTCTAATGAGATCATCAGTTCTAAATCAATACCAACAGGCTACACACTTCTGTGATGTTCAGTGGGTACTTGAGAGAATTTCAGTAATCAATCACTGGAATTCTGATTTGCAGATGCAAAGAAGTCCAACTCAGTGAAATGTATGAGACTGCAAAGCAGAACTATGTGCAGATACGAGGAATGTAAATTGGACTGTTTCCAAAATGGAATAGCTGAACTTTCATAATCATATGTTAAAGTCACTCAAAATCATATAGTGGAATGAATTTGAAGCTGATCTTCTGTAAAAATACGAGGATGAATAATTTGCCTAATTTAAACCTACTCATGAGTAGAATCTCAGCTGCCATTTTGTCTGCTGAGCTCTATGTAATTTAAGTGATGAAAAATGCACTCATGATGATGGCAGAAGAAAATAACCAGTAAAACCTTTTCCACTGCAAGCATGGCATCAGTACTAACATCTTCAATTGCTTTTGCCATATCTGCATATCCATTTCTTTTCATGGTGATTTCTCTGCTTATGTTTTCTTTGCCTTTCTCTCCCTATCACTATGAAGTCTTGCATGTACTAACTTAGAGAAACCTCTGAGCAGTTAAGAATATAAAATCAAAACAGGGATAACCACTGCCTGTATTATTTCACTGTTTATTTTCCAGTATGTTGAGTAATTGTTTGCATCTGTGCACCTTGTAAGTACATTTTTTTTAATAGATTTTGTTTTCAAACATACACCAGTTAAAGCACACAGTGAATCTCTTAAATACTTTTTAACATCATCAGTGAGGTGGTCCTGTTGTGACTGGTTTCTCTGACTGTAGCAGGCTGATGGATTTGCAGTCCATATATAAAAGAGAAACAGTGAGGTATCAGGCTGTTGTGGCTCTGTGCCTCATGTAAATCCAGTTACTACAATATATGGGGTTTTCCCTTTGTTTTCTTGAAACAAGACTCATTATTCTTCTGTTCTCTGGTAGATATCCCCAGTAGCTTTTTTAGTGGAATTTACTGTTTTTATCCAGACAAAACTGCAAACCTTAATTTATCCAAAGAAGATGAATTTGTAGAGAGTTATTTCCTCCTCTCATAAGCACTGTGAGTGGCGGGAAAATTGTGCTGTTCCTCCAGCAGGCAGCACACTGCCCAAAGGGCAAAGTAGCCCTAAGCCACCCCTTACCCTGTCTGGTCTGTGTGTGCAATCCTGTATTGATGAAGCAACTATAAGATTTTTTTCCAAATGCACAAAATGTATGAAGAACACAGACAAATGATATCTTCAGCTAATTAACTATTCCTTTATGAAGTTTCTGCTGTGTTTGTGAAGTTATGGGTAACAGCCTTTGCTAAAACACCATTAATTTTTAAGCATGGTTTCTTATATGAAGTATTTTTATTTTAGCTATTCATTTTTAATGACTGCATAATGCAACTCAGCAAAAGCATACAAAGCAAACCAAGAAAAAAATGAAGCTATTGATATCAAATATTTGGATAAAAGTCACAAAATACTGAAGCAAAGACTGTGAGTAACTGGCAGGTCATGCAATCCAGACAAAATGTACAGAAACTGCTATTAAAAATGTCAATTTATCAGAGCAAACTTAGGATGCTTCACTTACTGCATATCAAAAAAAGTTATTCTTACTTTTACTTTGGGGATATAATAATAGAATTACTAATTTACTGTCTCTTGGAGGTGTGTTTGTCAGTGTCCCTGTTGCAAATCCAGTAGATGATCGTACCTGGTATCTTACAGCACACTTTTGCCTGTAGCTATGGATGGTAAATAGCATACAGTGTGTGGTGGTTGTCCTACCAAGACCATCAGCCTAAAGTTGCTGAAAGCAAATCTCATGCATTCTTTATATTAGCCAGGAAATCTCTGCCTTCTAAACACAAATTTGTACTTTTGCCTATTCATAAAGCACACAGATGACCAATGTCACTTTATGACTTCTACGTTATCAGTTAGTAAGCACCATGAA
This sequence comes from Heliangelus exortis, assembly GCF_036169615.1. Taxonomy (NCBI): domain Eukaryota; kingdom Metazoa; phylum Chordata; class Aves; order Apodiformes; family Trochilidae; genus Heliangelus; species Heliangelus exortis. Next base: position 5,820,330 of record NC_092434.1, read on the forward strand.
AATCTCAAATAAGGTGGTTTATTTGTACTGTACACCTGGGAGTGTTTGTTGAAGCAGATGAATTATGGGCCAGCAGTGTGCACAGGTGGACAAGAAGGTCAACAGCATCCTGGCTTGCATCAGAAATAGTGTGGCAAGCAGGACTAGGGAAGTGACTGTCCCTCTACTTGGCACTGGTGAGGCCACACCTCAAATACTTGTTCAATTTGGGCCCATCACTACAAGGACATTGAGGTGCTAGAGTGTAGACAAAGGACAACAAAGCTGGTGGAGGGTTTGGAGCACAAGTCTTAAGAGAAGTGTCTGAGGGAACTGGGGTTGGGTTTTTTAGCCTGGAGAAAAGGAGGTTTGTGGGAGACCTTATAATATTCTACCTGAAAGGAGGTTGTAGTGAGGTGGGGTCTGGTACTTTTCCCAAATAACAAGCAGTAGAATGAGAGGAAATGGCCTCAAGTTGTGCCAGGGGAGATTTAGATGGGCTATTAGGAAAAAATATCTTTACTGAAAAGCTTGTCAGGCACTGAACAGGCTGATCAGGGAAGTGGTAGAGCCACCATCCATGATATTTAAAAGACATGCAGATGCAATGCTGAGGGATGTGGTTTGGAGGTGCAGTTAGCAGTGCTAGGTCAACAGTTGGACTTCATGAGCTTAAGGGTGTTTTTCACCCAAAATGATTCTGTGATTCTATGATCTGTTTTTTCTCTCATTAACACCAAGTGCACAGCCCTCGTCGCCTTCAGGGGGACCTGTGATACAGGAATCCTAAAGGCTTGTGAAATACAGGCTTCCTAATGGTTCAGCTGGGACTCTGCACTAATTAACATTTTATTTTATGTCAGTCCTTTCTTCTGTCCTATGCCTGTATGCTCCCTTAGTGTAGTGAACAGATGTAGTCACATACCTCTTATGCTTGGCAGAAGATGGATGTCACTCTTTAGAATAAATGTACTTTGTCAACATCAACATCTGTCTGTATGGCTGCTTTCCATGGTGTGGTTCCATGGTTAATGCTGTCTGGAGAGATTTCTGAATTAGTTGTTGCAGGACTTCACTTACTTCTCTAATGAACAGGCAACAACTTTTCCTACCTGTTCTTTGATCTTCATATTCTTTATTTAAGTTTGAAATGTGTAAAATATTTCAGCTTCTAGCTGCTAAAACATAATTTTCAGAAAGTATAATGCAGGATCATTCTGTGATGGAATAGTACCAGAAGCTAAAATTTGTCCTATTATATCAACTGAATTTTCTGATTTATAAAACTCAATTACTGGAAGAAAGACTCAGTATTTTGCCTTCAACATCTCAACCTTTGATGATGTTATCTTCTTTAATTATAGTACACTAGGGGCACTAAATTCACTTTTAAGTGACCTGAGAAGGTGCTTTACACTTTTCATAATTAATTGGCAAGTTTTGTCACTCTGGATGCATATTCATGAAAATAATGGGGGGAGGAGATTGTATGACTCAAGGACTTGTCTCCCATTTCTGTTTAAATGCTTCAGATAGATGTACTGAAGCTTTAGCATGTTTATTTCAAAGTATTATCACATGTTAATAACAGGTCTATGACATTACCAGACTTTCTCTTTTGTCTAACATGTAAAAAAGGGATAGACATTGGAGGAAACCCTTCTTCTGGCGACGTGCCCCATAGTGTTGCAGACACCCCTCTCAATTTTGTGTTGGGTTTTTTTTTTTATTTCTTTCAGCAGTTTTCTGCACACTCAAACATCTAATCTGTGCTGTGTTCTGCCAACGTTCTCTTTTGTTACGTGTTATGCACACACATATATTGCATGCCAGCACATCTCTCTCCTCTCAGACAACCACACCCCCACACTTCTAATTCTCATCTTAACCTTTCCAGAGAAGAAAGGTTTGATTTTTTTTCTCTGAAAACTTTGCAGAATACTTGTGTAATAAATAGGGAGAAAATAACAAGAAAGGAGATCATCTGGTTTCTCCACTGAACAAGTCCATTAGATGTTATTGCAAATTAAAGTCTTCACGCAGTGCTCCCTGTGTGTGCTTCAGGGAGTGCTCCCCATAGGGTCAAGAGCTGCATTCAGCTTCAGTGCCCATTAAAACTTCGTTATCTGATAAACCTGTCAACATTTATGTCAGAGACTGACAGCGCTGACAGTAACCTTGTGATGTAGGCACCTGAGTACTGGTTTCATGTAGGCCACAAAGTAACTTTCAGAATAAGAGAATTTTAACTAACAGTCATTCAAAAGAAAGACAGTAATGAGATTTCACCTGAGATCAGGGTCTATACCTGCCTACATTAGATCATTAAACTGCCTTTTCTACCTGCTTTTTGGAAAGAAACTAATTAATGCTCTTTTCTTACCTGACTTCAGTCTGATATTAAGAAGCTCAACATTTCCATTATGACTAAAGTTAAATAATCAGTCCCTCATAAAAAAAAGGATGTGATTAATTAATAAACTCTGAAAAAATAATTCATTTTCGCTTTCAGAAAGCATTTTACTGATAGATATTATGAAGGCAAAGGACATAATGATATGTGCAATAAAATGCTGTTAAATTCCACTTCCTCATTTATCTTTTTCCCTCTCTTTTGTTCTCTTTATACTCAATTCCTCAAAGATCATTTAATTTAATTAAAGTACCTAATTCAAATAGGTAGGCTAGAGGTGCCTTCTCCTCCACTGTGAAACAGCAGCGTGAAACCCGTGTCAGTTACCACCTTTCACTTTCAGAAAAAGTAGGAATGGCTTCTACCTGTAAGTTGGGAACCCTGCATTTATATTTCTGCATCACCAGGGCTTATGTGCTGTGCTTCACACAAATGTGTGTGGATGTACACAGAGATGTATAGTTTGTGTAGATCATTTGCATCCTATATGGTCCTTTCCTTTTTTTAAAAATAGACCCGTGGTGTTTGACCTCTTAATGCTATGCTTGTTAGCAAATGTAGTAAAAGAAATTGGCTTGTCTCTCTTAGGAGAAAAAAAAAATCTTATTTTCTCCCACACTAGAAGCTCCCTTGACTTCAAAATTGATGCAGTGTATTTTGTACCAGTTCTGTCGCTCAGTAACATTTAGGCCTGTCAGTTGAGTAACGTGTCCAAATGCTAAATATGATAGATTTGTTTTGGAAATGTTTTTAAAAATAGGGGTAAGATGAAAGGTGCTTGTCACTGAAGCTTCCCTGTCAATTTTAACACACTATAATGTAATAATATAATAAGCTTCTATGCCAAGAGGCTAAGTAGAGATTGATGTCCTCAATATAGATTATTTGCACTAAATTGTCAACTTTTAAAATTCACTAAAACTGCAAAGATAAATGGAAAAATGTCAATTATGTGTGTGTGTTTAATATATTTTACTATTTAACTTAGAGCTTAGGAATCCCTACAGGAATTCTTTTCAGTTGATATGTTTCCACATGAGATCAGTAGGTCCAGTACTGAAGTTTTTATCAGATACATTTCTCACAGCATCTCTAACATTGGAAATAATTAAGGTTTTGTGATCTAGACTGTTACCTAAATCATATGACCACTTCAGTCACAACTTTAAGGATAGAAAATCACTGGCTAAGTTTCAGAAAGATATTAGCAGATGCAAAGCATTGTAACACATTGGAATTGCTGCCTATAATGTTTGCAGTTTCTAGAACTGCTCTGATGTTCAGTGTATATGCAATTATTTCTGACACTGAAGGGAGAAACTACCCTTCGTGAATTTTAATGCAATAGCCTTTTGGATTGTCCTCACCAGCTTTTTCCTGTCTCTTGCTGTTAAAGCAATGCAGACAGATATGAGAAGTAGTTTTCACAACACATTTGGAAAGAATGCACTGCTTGAAAAGTTTACTGGAAATTTTCATTTACATTTTGAAAGATAAACAAAGAACAGTTGAAAAATCACTCTTTATAACATCATATATGACATAAAAATCTCACTCCTGGTGGTAAGACCCATTGATTCCCCATTCACAGAATCACCAAATGGTTTGGGTTGGAAGGGACCCTGAAGATCATCCAGTTCCAACCCCACTCTCATGGACAAGGTCAGCTCCCACTAGACCAGCTTGCTTTTGTGTATTGCTTTTAAATTTTTTTGCCGCATCACAGTGGAGCTTACCATGTAAAATAAAAACTTTTGATTCATTTGTTAATGTAGAGGTGACGGTGGGTAGTTTAGTGAGCTTACAATTCTGTTCCTTACCATCTCATCAGAAAATATTTTTTGGGATTAGCATTGTCGTTTTTATTTTCTGCAAAATACATCATAGTGCTGTTTCTTGTCTCTGCAGGCAAGAATACACAGGCTGTGGCTGCTCTCACAACTTCTCCCCTACCTCATCCTGCCAAAGAGGTATGTGTCTTATTGCTGGAAATTTATAGTGATTTCTCTTAGGCTTACTGTAATCCCTCCATTTCTCCTTAGTAGGTACTTGCAGAGAATGCTATAAAGTTGTATCCAACCCAAGTGTAACAGGCCTGTCTCCCATTGTTTCAGCACAGGATTTAAATGACACTTTTTGGAAAACTCTTACATCTTTATAGTCTACATCTGTATTTCATCAACTGTTTTCTGAGAACACAGATACTGTGAGGCTGTCGTATCATATGTAAATGTATTTAAAATGCTGTGAGACACCCAGCCACTGCCATCTTGACTTTGGCAAACCTCAAAAAATGTCAGGGTTTTTTTATGCAAATCTTGGAGCCATTAGTTTGAAACTCATACTAAAAAGATTTTATGGTCAGTCTACCAAAAGCTGAAGCTTCATCAAGAAGATTCCTGTTCCTTTTTTCCCTAGATCTTTTTCCCCCCTTTGGCAGTAGTTGTCAGTTGAGTAGATTATTATAATTCCAAATCATAAATAAGACTGTTGAAGTCACTTAATGTCTGGTGCATTGTTTGAAGATACAGCGTGGATGTCATCACATGTCACATAATCAGACACTAGTTTGATTTCCCATGTAACAAAAGCTGAAGGTTAAATACCATAAAGTTTATTAAACCAGTCTATAACAAGTTTAGCATCTGTAATCTTCTTTTGCAAGTTTTAACAAGGATGTTTTTCCTGCACACATTCAGGAACAAGCATCTAACTCCCACTGATTTCAAAGCCATGGGAATTAAGCAGGTGCTTAAAGTTAATGAGGTACTTAATTGCTTTGTAGAACCAAGATGGACCATTGCATTGCAGGTACAACAAGAAATTGTCACCAATTTCCTTTCTGAGTGAGGAGATTTTTAAGGATGAAGATCTCAGTTGCAGTCCATCTTTTTACCACTTATGCATAATTTGATGTTTGAAAATTGTAATGTTCTGTTGCAATCTGGGAGGATTCAGTTATAGCATCATTAAAACCATTCAAACTTGATCAGAAGATATTATAAATTTTCTGAACAGTATGACTGAAACCGTGGAGCACTGAGCAATGCCTGAGTAAAGCCTTTTATACCACCACTGTTTCAGCAAATTGTATTCCATGCTAAATCATACAAACCAAAAAGGTCTGCAGCAGTGAGGTGAATGGGTTGTAAGAACAGACTTTCGTCTTGACTGATGGGGCATATTGTCTCCAGGGAAGAGGAAAGAACACTGATGGCTGGAAATATATTTTTATTGGAAGGAGACATATTTATCACAGAAGGTAACTTTACATCTGGTGATATTTAGCTCATTTTAGCTCTCACTTGCATTGGTGAAAATCCAGTGTATCTCTTGGTACCCTGTGGCATATGGAGCCATATATACTGGCTGTCCACTCTCATTCTGGGTGACAGACGATTCAAGCAACCTTACCAGCTCTTTTGTTAGAGCCAGTATGGTCAGACACAAAGCAGGGGACACGTTTCTTTCTTTCAAAAAACAGTATGGCTGCTGCTGTGGTCAGTCACCGTAAACAGCATAGCACTGAAAAGTATCAAGAAAATTCACCTTGAATCTTTGATATTGCATTTATGTACTAAATATTACCCAATTGGAAATCATTTACTATACACATATGCTCTTTAATTAGCATGGCCAACATCTGTTACGTTTCAACCATCTTTAAAGCACAAAGTAATAACTGGCTCTTGCATGCTAATGTTTGTTACAGCAGCAAAAAAACACTTCAAGAGGAAAGGCAATTTTTACATTTGTGTCTCAGAGTAACTTTAAACAGTTGATGGTATTTCTATTTAGAATAATTCCAGAGGTGTGTCTATTTATCTTCTGCATTAAAATTCAAGAAAAAGGTTTAGCTTTTGGCTTGCCTTCGGGGCTAAGCTGTGCAGCAGACATGCTTCTCAGAGATAATTTGTTTTCTAATTGCCATTCGTTTGCTGAAATACAATTAAAGTTATTGCTCTAATATTAACATCAACATCTTGATTGCCTTATCAGAATATGAATATGTATTTTTCTCACTCTGCTTAGAGACATCTTTCACTAACTTTCTCTGAACATGTAGCTCTTAATTAAAAAGAGTATTTTAAATTCATCTGTAACGGCACTTTTATAGCAACTGTTGCCAGTTTGTTTGAGGGTCATACCTTACACTTGTGTCCAGGCTGACATCACAAACCATCGCTATTTCAGGGCATGTGTTAACCTTGAATACCTTTGAATGAGGTCATATAAATCACTTGATCCTTTTGCAGTTGCCAAAATTAAGTTTGAAAGCAGACAAATCTAAATCATTCACAGATTTCCTTAAGAATTGGACTATGGCAAGCAGCTGTATGAGAGCACTGACCATCCAGTTTTATCTGAAGTGCACCAAATGAAAAGGGGCACTACTCAGCCTTCAAGGTGACAAAGATATTAGTTTAGTTAAAATAATGAGGGGGTGTTACTTACCAGTGCAGCTGTGTGCTCCCCTTATTTCGTTTGTGGTTTAGAATACCATTTATTTACTACAGTCAAAAAATAAATGAGCAGTTTCATTTTTAAGATGGTCTTTATGAACTTCTTCATCTTTCTTTTTAACACTACTTTACAAAGATGTTTAATGAACAGGATTCTTTCAATCAGTAAAAGCAGAAGAATGTTCTAAAATAGTTACAGAAATGAACAGGCCACTTGGGATGGTAAAGTACAGAGATACAGTGAAGAAGCAGTCCCATTTGGTGATGAAATTGTTCTTTTTACTCTAAGAGATCCTTTTAAAATCTTTTTTCTCATTTAGTAATTTTCCTTTTATGATAGTGTGTCTATTTCCCATACCTCATTAGTTTCTGAGCACATATGAATATCCCACTGAGTTACATAGAAAATTATTTTTTTTAATATGATAGAAATGCAAAATTGAATCCTAGTTTTAGAAAAATAATAATGAAATTGACATTTATGCTCCAGTGAGTTGTTCTCTAAAATGAATTCAGTGTATAATAATCAGCAAAAATTAATTTGTATTTTATATCATGTAGGGGGTAATTGTTCCATGTTACAGAACTTTGTCTTTCAAAACTGAAATAACAGCCTTTACTGACCTTTCAACAGACCTCAGGTAGCAGGGATCAAATTTGTGTTTGTTTTCCCTGGCTGAAAACATTTTTGCAGATTATTACAGGGTAGGAAAAATGCTGAGATCCTTGATTTCCAATCCTTTTGTTATCTCAGGTAAAATCCATGGGTGTTCTGCATTGCCTCCTTTATGTCATGGTGGAGGGACATCTGGCTTTCTAGCCCTGATCATTCAGAATTTCTTCTGTCTCTGAGCACATGGCTGTGAAATACCCAGTAGCTATTATCTGGATAGTGATTCATGTCAGAACTGAAGATGATGATAAGGTTGTGGTTGAACAATGCGTAATAAATGCAAATATGAGAAGCCTGTCATGGACTTGGGGGGCAGCAGGAGTCTCTAATATTTGAGGGTCTCTAAATATTTGAGGAAAAGAAAAAATAAAGAAAAAAGGAGATTGCTGGAATTCATTATACTAAATGCCTGCCATCAAAGGAGGACCAGGAGTTCACTAGAACTACATATTGATTTTTCCCCAGACAGGAATTTCCATGTTGATTTCAAGCTACAGGCAGGTTTGAATTTAGTATCACACTTATATACATTCATTCAGACCAGACCAGATATGCTTGGCAGATCAGAAATTCTTAATCTATCCATTAAACACACTAGCACACTTTTATATAGTATTTTATTCCATGAATAGTTAATCATTAGAATTCAAGTTCAGTAATTGTCTCAGTGATTTTGCTTTTTGGTGTAGCACTCTAGTTTCAAGTGACAGAGCAGAATCAACTTACAGATAATATGTATAAAAGATGTTCTTCCAGACCACACATTAATAGTGTGGTTTGGATTTGGATTTCTAAGATTGGAAGTTTGAGAGTTAAGCTTAGTAATGTTAGACTATAGTAATATTAGACTATCATAGCAGGCTTCACCTGTGCTTTTCTGAAGACAAGTCTGTTTAAAAGTTGCTGGCTTAAAAAACCTCTATGCTGATAGTCATTGGAGAGTTTTTAAACTAAAAAAAAATACCAAAACTGCTCAAAATACTCTGCTGTGATGAAACTCACAGGATCACAACATCTTGTTAGTGTAGCAGTTATGGAAACTTTCTATATGGGTGTCATTGTGACAAAATGTATATATTTAGAAGTTGACATAAAAGTAACTATGAGCCTTGTAGAGCATTCGAGCTTTTTCATGTTTCAAGAAACCAGTGTTTCCTGTTGCTGTGCTTTATCATGTTTGGAATTGCCTGAAGTGCCTTTTTAGTACAGAGATGCTGCATAAAAACCAGCTTGCCTCATTGATTTCACTGAGTAGTTCCAAGGTCAAACGTTATTCAGCTGTAAAATGATCTATTAATTTTTTTTTTACTAAAGGAAACCATCTGAGTATTGAAGGACAAGATAATAATCCATTTACAGAATGCAAAAGAATGCATTTTGTTTGTTCAGCACATCATAACAATAGGGATGTGCTTTGCTTCTTAACTTTTATTCATAGCCTTACAAACTTTAGGCTGATCACCAATTGTGAAGAGAATACAGTTAGAAACAGAGGACTGTAGAAATGTAGTTCTAGATACATCTCAACTATATGCATAATAATTAGACCTGGGAAAAGGGAGGAAGCTTAAGATTTCTTGAAAATTGCCTAAGACAAGAAATAAAATCAACCAAAGAAAAAAAAAAGGGTGCTTTTTGGAGCATTGCATGTGCAAGCAGGGGAAGAGTAAACTCCTTTGATTCCACATAGATATAACTGACATTTTCCAACATATCCTCATTTTCAGGGAGATGTCTGTTGCATGTATGTTTCTGAAAATGTTTTTCAAAAGAGCTTTGCTGTTTTGCTTGGGAGGAAAAAAACCATAATTCTATTCTTGGTTTTTTGTTTTGGGGTGTTTTTTTTCCAAAAGTTTTAGCAAAAAGCCATTTTTGTTTTAATATTTTCATTTTACTTCTGTATTCAAATTTTTCTGCTAAGAAAATCCAGTCAGTCCTACATTTAAATAAAGCTGTGATCAGTGTATATGAGTTCAGGCAGTAAAACCTTAGGTAGAGCATGCTACCTCTTGAAGCCAAGCACTAACAGCCTGTAAGCATGTTATGTTAACATGTAAGAAAAGAGTAAGTTAAGTCCTTCTCCTACTTCCTAGCTGGAAGCCTTAAGAAGACTTTGCAGTTCAGAGTGAGACTGAGAGAGCAAAACCCTCCCAGGCAGATCAGCAGGGGGTAGAGAAAGCTGCTCAAAGTATTCGCCTGTATTGTACTATCCACTTTTTCCAAAATCATGAGTGATATATTGCTTTCAACAAGAAAAACTCTTCTCCAGGTTCCTGTACACTTGCCTTCTCTCATTAAGGGACACTTGGCTTCCCTCAGTCTCTCATTACATCTCAGTCATCCTCAGAGGATTATGGTGATTTAGATCATAACCTTGACAAGTCTTAAATTTGAGGAGTCCTGATTCTGCAGTCAGGGTAGTCAGGCTCTAGCAGAGTCCAGCTGATACAAGGTTAAGTATAAATGGCTTCTGCCTCCTCTGTGTACAAAGCCCTGGTTAATTTAGGGTAGGGTAATTTAACTAAGTATCTCAGAATCAGCTGCTCACAGTGCCATTCCTACTGAAAATTTACCAGCTTACCTTAAATATGAACACTCCCATTTCCATCCCTTATTTCATGTAGCTAGTTATTTAGCTAGATTGGCCAAAGAAATTTGATAGCAGTTACTGATACTCAGTGCACACACTGTAATCTGCATCTTTGAGATAATGCATTGAGATAACCATTTTTATGTGAGCAATTACTTGCTCACCTGGCAATTGTAAAAATGTTTCCAAACAAATTGTAACATATTCCCTTTTACTAACTAAGTATTTCCTGGGGGACCCTGCCAATAACACAGATGTGTCAGGGTAACTGGCATTCTTTTATAATGTAGTAAAATAAATTGTGTTTTTATAGGATGGTCTTAATGTACAGTAATACAAAACACTTTAGAGAGGCATCAGTAGTAAACTGAAGCTAAAAGAAAAATTTAACACGAGTTGCAAGCAGGTTGCTGAGATTCTAAGGAGCAATGAGGTGTGTGACTGAACTTCTAATACCAACTACCAATCCTAACAATGGACAAAAGCAAGAGAAACTGTAATTATGAAGCATCTTACCAAAACCGAATGATTTTCATGTGCAAGATTCTGTGGTTAAGATTTTAGACATTAGCATACAGTCTGTCAGCCTAGGCAGGCATAATAATACAAAGTTACAGCTTTGTATGTTCAGTAAAATCTGGAGAATGGACTTATCATTTACCTAGTTCTTTCTTGACAACAGCTTAAAATTTATTGCAGTGGTGTGCACTCCAGTATTTCTATCTGACATTGCAATTATTACTTCTGTAATTTTATCATAATTGTTCTTAACTCATTCTCTGAGAAATAATCAGCAATATCCAATCAAAGCAGAAGTGTGGTAGGGACAGAGAATTTTTTTTATTATCTTACTAATAGTAATAGGAAGCTATCACTTTTTACCTACGACTTTATCATGTTTCTGTCCTCTGCACAGCATGGCTACAACTAATGGCAATTAGTACAGAAGATTCTAGGACAGATAGACAGATAAATAGCCAGTCTGAATGCCTGTCCTCAGTATTTCCCTATTAGGTAGTTTTAATCAGTTATGTACTTTTGTCAGGGTGCTGGCTGAGTGTCATTATAACACTATCTGGAAATTGGAATTTTAAAATAACATCATCTAATATGTGTTCCCTGTAGCTGCTGCAGAGCATTGTTGCTCTGTCTATATAGTCTCAGGTTTTTATGCATGCAAAATCTTCAGTAATTAAAAAGCAAAGTTATTTACAGAATTCTGGCGTAATGAAGAGCTTAAGTAGGCTTTTAATTTAGCTGTTTTATATACTGCATTTTGTGCAATTTGTCACCTTAGCCAGAGGAAGACCTTCTCACACAGTCTGCTTACTGAAAAGCTGATCAGTAATTTTGCTCAGACTGCTGACCCAAAAGCACACTGAATTTTAATTTCACAAAGGAAGCACTTCGTAGGCTTCAGTGGAATCTTGGATATTCTGCTGTGTTTAGTTACATATTTTACTTACCTGTTTCTAGTAGTGCCTCCTTTGTGACTAGAGCTCTGGAGTTCCCCATTTGTCTACAAGATCATCACACTAACTATCAATGCCATTACCGGGGCTGTTCGTATCATTCATAGGAGACGTGATAGCAGCCTCCCAGTAGCTGAAGGGGCTACAAGAAAGCTGGAGAGGGACTTCTGCCACTGCATGTAGTGATGGGATGAAGGGCAACAGTTTCAAGATGAAAGAGGCTGGACTTAGATAAACATTAGGCAGAAATTCTTTTCTGTTAGGGTGGTGAGACAGTGGCCCTGGTTGCCCAGGGAAGTTGTGGCTGCCGCATCCCTGGAAGTGTTCAAGGCCAGGTTGGATGGGGTCTTGAGCAACCTGGTCTGGTGGGAGCTGTCCCTGTCCATGGCAGGAAGGCTGGAAGTAGATGATCTTTAAGGCCCCTTCCAACCCAAACCATTCTATTATTCTGTGATTTCCTCAACTCAAAAGTTGCATACCATAATAACAAATAGATAATAAGTTCCCAAGTAGGTAATGCCCATTCTGAAACTCTGACTTCTAGGAGAGAGAATGTGATTTACATAGTTGCTTACAATTGCCAAAATAGGAAAATAGGAAATAGGAAATAGTCTCAGCACTTAATAGGACCTTTTTAAGGCCAAGGTAAGCATAGAGAGCAACACATTAGCCACAGAAGCTTGTGGGGAGTGACCTGAGTACAGTGGTAAAAAGGGCAACTTCAGGGCCTCAGATGTAGGCATATGCTGGGGTGGCTTCTTCTCTTGTTCCAGTTTGAGGAGATAATTGTCAATGAAGACATTCAATTAAGATGAATGGGGGTGGGGTGGGTATGGGGGAGCAGTCCAGAACTTGGAGCCATAGATGATGATTTCCTTCTGTCTTGGTTTTTGCTCCTGGCAAGTTTTGCACAGCCAGGTATCCTGTGTAGATTCCAGATTCCAGCCAGAGAACAGAATTACCGGAAATAATTTTTTCTACATTTCATCAGCAAGTGTAGAACTCATGTTTTTATGACTCTTTCTTCAGAGACCTTCTGGTTTTTCTTTGTTTTCTCTTTTCCTTTTTTGAAACCCTTGCAAGTAGTTTAGGCCTTGAGATGAAGAGCTGTCCTTCATAACTTTCAGTTAGTATCTTTACTATTATTATTTGAAGAAAGAAATGTTTTTACAGTTAAATCAATATGCCAGTAAGATCAGAACATAGTAAAGACTCTAATAGCTGCAAAGATTTGGAAGTGGTTTTAATGAATACTCAGCAGGCAAGAAAATATGCTTTTATGTTCACTCCAAACAAAAATACACAAGCTGGGGAGAAGAAAGACAGGCTGTAGCCAACCTTATTAAATGAGAAGTGGCTGTAAAATTATTTATTTCATCTAAACTAAATAAGGCCAATTATTGGCTCTCTGTATGAAACACAGGAGAAGTTTTCAGTGTGCTTATGAAGCAAGGACCTAGTTTGATAAAGAATTACATAAAGCCAGCTTACAATAAAGTCATGCTTCCAAAAAAAAAAAAAGCTATTATTTTCCTCATAGGTAAATTAATTGCAAGCCATACCCATAACCTGAGGGGCTGTGATCCTGTTTAATTTGTATATTAGTTTATGTAATTCTATAATGTTATAGAATATATATTGTTTATAATATAATACCTTATCGATTACATCATAAGTACCTTTACACTAAAAAAAAAAACTTCTCCAGCTTGCCTAGTGAATCAGGTCTCTCGGTTCCAGGAGACACAGCTGATAGCATCCACCATATGCCCAGAGCACACTGTTTAGCTCTGTGAATAAGCCAGAAAGAGTGGAAAAATGTATTTGTGACAGTTCCAGTTTCTTCTTTGTGAACTCACTTCCCATGGACCCTCTGAGAGGCTGAGTCTCACACAGATTGGTATGTGGAATGTCAGGAATAGTTTATGCATAATGTGCCTTCTTACACTTAACTTTCTGAGAAGTCCCATGTGATTTAAATGATTTAGTTGGCCTTATGCCCAGAAGGAAATGGGATGGAGTACATGATGGAGCAGAGTCTTGTAGCAGGCAGGTGGCTGTGGAAAGGGGGCTCAGGGATGGCTGGCGAAGAGAAAGGACTGCAGTACCTCAAGCAGAAGTTCAAGCCCTGTAATTTCTAAGGTGATTTCAAGTCCCTGGTCTGCTGTACACTGTGTGTGAACTTCAACAAATCACTTAGTCCCCGTGTGCTTCATCTCTCTGTCTGTAAAATGGATATAATAGCATTTACCTACCCACGGGGTTACTGTGAGGACAGCTTCATTAAAAGGTGTGAGCAACTCTCAAACTATTACAATAGATGCACATAAGAACAACAGCACAAAGCCAGGGTCACCTCTGGAGTCATCGAAACAAGTACACATGCATTTTAGGTGTGGTGGGTTTAGTTTGTTTTCTTCCCCTAGGAGAAAAAAGTGTCACTTTTGAAAAAATAAACACATGAACATGGAAAACAAGTCCTTAAGCCACAGTCAGAAAAGTAATTTCCAGATCAGTTTGGAAATCCTAAACAAACACTGCAACATCTGTTTCCTGAGTTATTGATGGAATCTGTCAGGCTCGTGTCTTCCAAGACTTTATATCATTCTGGGTGGTTTCAGCATAAAAAAACCCCAAAACCAAAAAAAAAACCCAAACAACTTGCTGGTTGTAATTCTGGAAGAAAGTGTACCTTTTAACATAAAGCTTGTTTGTGGTGTAATTATAAACCAAAATTTTTACTATACTGTTCAAATGCTGCTAATGAATTAGTAAAATACTTGCCTTATTACCACCAAAAATAGCCTTCCCATATATGCTCCATTTCCTGTAGCAGAAACAAAAATTCAAATTACTCCTTTTAAATTACAATGCAGAAATGTTAATTGCTGTCAGTATTATTGTCTGTATGTAAGAAGGCACCAAGAATTACTGCTAGTGGTCTGGTGTAAAAATATTAACTAATCTGTGCTTCTCACTAAGATTTATTTCATTTATGGTGATCTTTATTATATCTGCCTATCACTTCCCAAAGCATGACAAATTCTATAGAGTTTGTCTGCAACATCGTAACTGCTAACTTCTTACTCACAGTATTAATTATCTGGTAATATCACTGCTCAATTTCTGAAGCCAGACACAGAGTTCTTTGAAGAGCAGAAGGAGAAACTTAACCTTCACCTTTATTTCTGTCCGTAATCGGAGGAATGTGGGGTAGGGGAAGGGAATCAACTACTACTTTCTCCTCTGAAAACAGAGACTGATACTAGAGTTACTTTAACTGGCCAGTTCTGATAAAAATTTATTTGAACTCCGTGGTAAAATCAAACTGATGGCTGGAAAAAGAAGCTGGAGCTTGGAGAGATGTGGGTTCAAAGTCTCAGTTCAGCCTTTCTTTAGGAATGCAGACAAATGAGCTAGGACTAAATCCAAATGCAGACTTTATATACTAAAAATTCGTAGTTAAAGACTAAGTCTGGAAGATTGTTGAAATTGTTAAATGTTAAAGTTTTTAGCAGTGAGGTTCTCTAGGAACCTTTAGATTTTTAAAATGCTCAGTAGGCAGGGCCCAATTGTTACATTCTCTTGGTATTCACAAACAGGTCACTTTGTAAAGTGAAAGCCTAAGATCAGACTCTTCTACCAGATTAGGTCTGGCAACATACTCCAGGAGGGGGAATAGAAGGGGTTTTTTTGTTTGGTTGGTGGTTGGTTTTGTTTGTTTTGTTCTTTGTTTTTTTTAATAGGGCTTATACCTAGCACTATAGAGGTTAATGCAACAGATCTAGAAAAAAATTTCTTCTCTGCTTAAGCAGGTTTGCCTCTCTTCCATCCCTTATGCTCTCTTTAGGAGAAATCTTTCTGGTTTCTCTTTAGTGAAGCTTCTCTACTTCATATTCCTAATCAAATACTTCTGCATGGGCAGGGGTGCTCCAGATTCATTGCTCATACAAACACAGGAACTGAATCTATTGAAACCTGCTTTAATTTTTTAATAAGCACAGTTTCAAAAGGTTAATTTTGATATGGTCAAGTCCTGAAAAGACTATGAAGCATTGCCTTTTACCCCCAATAAGGGGTTTAATTTTAAAATATGTTCTCATATTTCCACATCTCAAAGTGGTTCCTTCTGTTAGATACACAACCCAATCTGATTGTATTGAATACTACTAATGTTAGATGTCAGCTACTTTATACATTCTGAGTGCACCAAGCTTAGTGACAGGATAAAAGGATTTTCCTTTAATGCAAAAGAGAGAATTGCAGTCGTTCAGAAACTGCAGACTGTTCCTTCAGCAAAAGACTGGATGCTCAATTTAATTGGTTGTGCTGCTTCACCAAAAAAAAAAGTGTTCTTATTAAAACATCAGAACTCCAAGTTCCAAGTTATCCACTACTTTTTTTGAATTACAACATGTGTAGAATATGAGATTTGATGGTATTTCACCCTGATTATACTTCTGTAACCACCACTTAAAATCTGCAGACTACCTGTGGGGGAATGGGATGCTCTGGCTATTATTGATTTACACAGTTGAGATCAATGTTATAAGCAGATTCAGATTTGTAAAATAGATGGTAAAATACTGTAAATTAGCTTTACTTTTCTCCCTGAAGTCCTAAATCAATGTTTTCTTGTGTCTAAATGTTTGTTTTCTTCTTTGCTTTTATTTTACTCTTTATTACAAAAATGGAAAAACACAAAATAAGATATTTAGATTTGTGTAGAGCCTAATCTGCCACCACTCAAAGTGTACTGTGAGCAAAGAACACTATGCAGGTATTTCATTTCAGTACTATCTTTATAATCACATCCTCTGTAGGAAAATATCCCTGAGTGCTATATGACAAATCATAAAATATTACTAAGAATGCAGTGGAAGAGGGACAATTATTTAAATGTAATTTTGTTTTCCAAAGCATTCTGTTGTGCAGTACATTAAACATCAAATGCAATAATTTGATATGGCAGTTGCAGTGCCCTCCAGTGCCCTCACACACCACAGAAGGTGAAGACAAGTGCTTATATCTCATGGAGACAATCCAAGGAGCCATCACTGTAATAAGCATATAAAGCTTTTTTACCATTAATTTTTTCTTTCTAAAATACAATAGTTTTTATAATATGGATACCTTTGGTTTGTTCTTCCTTTAACAACAGCAGGCATTGCTTGTGTGCAGAACTGTGTTCAGATTAAACAAAGAGCTTTGTTTTGTCTTTAAAGGGCCCCACTCTGGCAACTGTGAGGGTACAGATGTTTACACCCAAGCTGCCTTTGGATAATCATGTTGCCAGTAGATTCTGATGATGAAAACTTTTCCCATGTCGGATTTGTTGGTTCACAAGTACCATACCTTCCAATAGGTTTTTGACTTTTAGTTTTAAGTTCTACTGTGTAATTACAGGCCTGGTTTCATGGTGGAGCAGTCTAGGACTTACTGTGTCCTCACTGCTTTTTATGCTTCTTATGATTTAGTTCTTCACATTGGAGGAACTTTCCTTTTCTCCATCATCTTCTCCTCTTTTTCCTTACTTTCTAGCATGCAGCTAGATACAAAGTTGATCTGACCATATCATATTAGTCTCATTACTAAATAATTTTGTAAGAAAAACTGGCAATTATCAGAAGTAGCCCCAGACACACCTAACTATATATATTTACAACTCTTTGGTCTCTCTTAATGTGCAGCAATTTGAAGAGAATGTAGGATTGTTTATCGCTCTCCTCTTTACTAAATTTCCATTGGAGAGTCAAAAAATGTATGAGATTCTTTTCCCCCTTTATTATAAGTTCATTTAAACTTAGTGATTAATAACAGATGCTCAAATAATACTTTCAAATACTCTGTCACTGAACTTTGTCTTGTTTGATGTGACTTCATTCATAATCGTTCTCCTTGAAATTCTCATCTTGTACATCCTAAGCAATTGTGATCTCTGCAAATTTTATCTTCTCACTGCTCATCTGATTTACAATTTGCTCTATTACAAGAGTTTAGAAACTAATTTTTAAACTTGAAATCTGAAATACTGCAAAGAGCTTTCAAAGATCCTCTATATAGGACTGAATTTGACCAAGTTCTCCCTTAGAAAACAGATGCTGGGTTCCTTACAATTATTTCCTAAAGCAGTTTTATCTGTGCATCTCTCTGAGAGGCTTACCTGACCGACTGTCATTTTATTTGGAATTCTGGGACAGCTCTCAGCTCACTCTAAAGCTGTGTCAATCTTCAGGTACTGTTATATCTTGATCCTCTTTTATATGAAACTGATTCCCTTTGATACCTATCTGGCATTTTTTTTTATATAGTTTTATTTTCTGTTGGTGTCATTCCCTGGAAAAAATGTTTACGTTCTATATCTCTTTTCCCCACTATAGTATTCCTTTCAGCCCTTACAAACCTTTTTTACTTTCTTATGCATATAACAAAAACAATCCCGTATACAATTTCAGCAGATCCCTTTTTCTGTTACCATTGTTACAGTTTTTTAACTTCATTATTCCTATGTATTCATGTGCTTATGGTTTTGCTCCTTAACCTTTGATTACTTTTTGTAGTCAGACATTTTATTATGGTATTGGCTGCCGAATGCTATGCTGTGTACTACCCTCTAGGTCATAATGTTACTTTCCAGAAATTATTTTTCTTCTATATCTTATTTCTTCATTTTTCTATCCCATTTCCTTTTATCCAGCACTCACATGTCTTTTCTGAAGCTCCAGTTCAATATCCTTCTTCCACTTTTAAGTTAAAAAATGAATATATAATGGGACTGTGAAGACTAGTGACTTCATCATGACTGGCCTTCTGCCAAATTTCATTGATTCTCTTTTAGGTTTTCATTTTTATTACATTGTGTGCAAATCCTACTAATAAAACTACGCCATACATGAATTATTCCTTCCTCTTCAGACTTTTTATCAAATGGACTGAAAACTGTGATCAGTAACAGTACTTTCACATCTCCATTACTTGATTTTGATTAATGTTTGGTCAGATGTGTTCAAATTATTGGCCCTTCCTGTCAGATTTTTCCTTTGTTACCTTTAATTCAAGCTGGATCTCCATAATACACATAATGCTAGACATTACCTGGTATAGATTTCAAACTTAAATTTTTTCTTTTGCATCTTACAGTGTTCTCATTTAACATATTAAGATCTGTACAACACTCTGCTATCTTCAGAACATAGCTCCCATGTCTTTTTTTCTAGGTATGAAATCAGTACTATATCAGGTACATTTTTGGCTGAATCACAATAAGTATTAAGATTTTTTAAGGTCAATAAATAAAATGAATTGCTGTAAACATTTTGCCTGGCATCTGGAAAACTTAATGATAGAAGTCTATAAGTATCATTCAGCTAATACACATGCAAGGTCATTTAGGGTTGAAATCATGAATGTTAATTCTATGATCTTTTTTTTTCGTTAATGTGAAACTTTTAAACGGTGACGTCCAGAATAAACTCCATTTCTTCTGCATTACATTAAAAATGTTATATCAGCTCTGACTGCAGAATCTTGCATTAAGGTCTTTGATCAACATGGATTAAAAAATCTAGGAATGTTTTTTTTTTTTTTTAAAAAATAAATAGCAAATTTGTAGATGTGTTAACAGTCTTCAAATGTAGGTCATCAATCTGAAGGTTTCTTTCTAATAACCACTTCTAAGTAACCACCATATTTTGCATTTGCTAAAGAACTGGCTGATATCTCTTCTTGCATACTGTTGCTTCTTCGAGTAGGTTTTCCCCATAACTTTAAAATACAAGCAGGCCCAGGGCATAAGCAATGTTTGCACAGAGTTTTAAGAGATTATGGAAAGTATAGGTATGTATCTGCATGTTCTGCACACTGACCCCTAGGGAACCTGAGATTTACTTAACCTCTTGCTTCATGTGAAGCTTTCCAAACACAGCTAAAAAAACCAGCAGGTTACTGTGAGAAAGATACTTATTCTTCATTATTATAAAGTCTGTTCAGGAGATTACAGATTCTGAAGCAAAACCTCTTAAATTAAAAAATTCTCTGTGGGAAACTAATAGGAAATAAAGAACACTTTGTGAGAAAGGAAAATAAAGGCAAATTTAAATTTGTCATCCTAATTAAAAGTGGGTTGTGAAACAATCTATAAATGAATTATCATTAAAAATAAAATATGCTTGAAAGAGTAAAATTATCTTAACAGGCTGCTGGTAAATTAAAAAAAATAATATTATACATCTACCTGCATTTTGTGTTTAGGTGAAATGATGTCCCATTAATACCACAAGCAAAGCATGCTTTCTTTTCAGATTCCCAAGGTTAATACATTTTTTTTACCAGTGTAATGTTTCTACTGACTTGGAACATCAAAATTTACCCTTTATTACATTAACTACATTAACTACTCTCAATTTCATTGACAAATTGATGTAACTTTTCAATGCAGTCATAGTTACAGGAATTAAGATTTGAAAAGTCACCACTTCAAGGTATGGCAGTCAGTTAATAGTTAAATCCTATATTTAAATACAGTAAAGAAACACCTGCCTTGTTTCTTAGACTCGGAAGCTTTGGACTAATTGCTACTGGAACATGAGCATTTTAGGGGATGAAAAGTGCTACCAGATACAGAAGACATCTTCCAGTAACCTGCATGTTGTGGAAGACTGCAAGAAATCATAATTGGCCTGTCACTGATTCATGCAAGGGAAGTAAGATGAGCTGCTGCCTGGGGGAATCATCTTTTTCAGATGATCACTCACGTAAAGACAAATTACTGCAGAATCCACCATTCTGAGTCCTGCACTGAGCCCATGTTCTTATCCTTGAGAAAGCTTTTACTAAGGTAGGAATGGAAGGATTCCTGTAAATGTTAAAAGGATCAGTCAAAAGCGCTTTTTGGGTTTTGGTGGTTTTCTTGTTTGCTTTTTTCTTTAAGATCCCTTGGTAGGACCCAATTCAGGTCCCATTCAGGGATGAAAACTGTCACTGAAGAGAGACCACATAATCACTCTTGTGACACTTGTATTGTCCCAAAGAGGTCTGATTTTGCAGCTATGATGATTTTTGCTCCTAATCCAAGGCTCTTCACAGCATGCCTGACGTGCAAACCTTACTTTCATGGTAGTGTTTGGGTATTTTATCCTGTCCTAACCTCACACAGTTAGCAACTGTTATCAGTTTCAGATGATAATCTGGGTTTACCAGTTGAGAGGCAGCTTCTTAAAACTGCCAGTGTGTTCATCCTTAGGAGAGGCCTTGTGTGGGCAAATCCTTAGAGCCTCACTAGGGTCATGCACAGTCAAAGTCGTGGTCTTGTGCTTCCCCCCAGTTTCCTGCTTTTTGCCAGTTGGGTTTCAAACAAGATGTGCTTAGAATGATTTCCATATGGAAGTCACATCTGTCAGAAGACACCAAACCATCTATGCATGCTGTCTTCACTCTGAACTCAAAACCAGCAAGTGCTTTGGCTTTTTTATCAGACTGAGTGCTGATGACAGGGTGCCAGCAAATGGAGAGGGGGCAAACCCCTGTCCACAGTCTCATGGTAGTGGACTCTACTCCCTCCCTATCTGTTTAGCTCATTACCAAATATACCAGAAAAGGAAGATCTGGTTAATCAAAGCAGAAATAGTTGCTCAGGCTACAGCAGTCCATCTGGAGTGATTTATCCAGGGTTATTTACAGCATGGGGAGTCCCTGCTTGTCCTGCACATGCTCTCATTTCATTTGAAAAGGTTTTCAAGCAGCCACTGAAACTATCAGGGTATAAACAGAGGGGGAGAGAGGAAAAAAAAAAGTGGAGCACTTAACAGTGACAGATGAGGTTGAGGAACAGAGAGATAGTAGGTTCTAAGGACCTAACCATTCATGTTGAAGAAGCTAAAGGAGAAAGAGGATCGTGGGCCTTGCAGGGAAGCTAGCACAGTGCTGGGACATTGTTTTGGCTTGCTCTTGAAAACAGGAAAAGCAGAAGCCCGAGTGATGTCAAGTACCAGTGATTCAAGAGTTGTTGCTGTAGTATGGTGCTGAAGGAAGCAAATATACATATTTGAGATTGCTGTAGGGTACTTTTTATGTTGACCCATGGAAACAAAGAGTCTTGCCTATATCTTTGAATCCACATGCAACTGTTCTTGTCTGATCGTGTACAGCTGCCATTTATCCATCTTATCAGAGGAGAGGTTAAGAAAGTAGGAGGGACACAGATATGGGCCTTGGAGAAACTCACTCCTCTTATGTTTGCAGCACCAGTAACAAACATTTTTCTCACCTTGTTCCTCTTTTGTCCTCCTCTCCATTGTGCATTCTCACTGCTACCAGCACATTATTCTCCAACCTAACTTCTAACTCTCTGGTTCATTGGCTGTGTCTCTTTTTGCTATGGAACCATTTTTATCACACCTTCCATTTTTATCAAATCTTCCATTTTCCATTCTTTTCACATTTTCTAATTTCATTTTTCTTACTGATTGATTCCCTCTTTCCCCTCCAACTAATCTTGTTTCATTTTTTTCCTTTACTGTGAAGAAGATATTGCCAAAACGTCACCTCTAATCTTGTTTCCCATTTCTAGCATGTAATTTATTAATCCTCTCTTTCCCTTTTTTCCCTTTTATAGAGCAGCCTACATGCTAATACAGCTCAGGTTTTATTTTCAGATTGTCAAATAAATAATTTCACAAGTCTTAAGAGTAGGAGGAAAATAAAAGAGAGCTTTGAAATAATGATCACCCCTGTCTTTCTGCTGAGGCATTTGCTTTTAGATCTACACAAATCACTTTATTCAGGGATGGAATAGCTGTCCCCATATCAATTAAATTAATTATTGGATAGGGTATTTAAGGAGCTAAGGTGAAAATCCAGCCTTTATATGATTGATAAAGAGCCACTACCTAATGCGTTCATCTTAATTTAACTCTGGTTTCTTAAAAATAATATTCTTCCCCCTTTACCCCTCGAATGTGTGCTATTGGGTGGGGTTTGGGGGTAGTTTCTTCCCCAGCCCCCCACCACTTAGGTTTCTTAAGAGGTTTGATTGGCATCTTGTACTGTAAAGCTGATAGTCTTGTTGTAGCTTTTGTCAACACTTTCACTGGATCTCTTGAGCCAAAAGAGAAAACTATCACGTTTTTTTGAGCAGATATGAATGACCATAAAATACAAACATAGTTTGGTCTTGGTGCCAGCTTTAAAGTGTATTTATTTGCCTGCTTTAAAGTACAATATTATTTTTACTGATAGATTTTGTTACCGTTGCTGTGTTCAATGGGAAAAGAACCATTACACCCCAGTTTAACCACCACACTGTCCTCACAGAGCCTAAGACACTGCATATGCCCTTCTCATTTTCTGTTATGTTTCTTGTGACTTTCAGTCTTTTTATCTGAGGTGCTAACTTTTCAATAGGAGATTAAGAAGTGCATGGAAAAGATGCACCGTGACCTTTTTCAAATAATGTATCTTGTGTATCCTTCTGTGACTGCAGGGTAGTTCTGGTATTATATGCAGCAGTCTGGTAGCATAAATGCAAATGTTAAGTCAAGTATTTAATGCCAGTTTCAATAATGAATGTAAGTCCAGCCTAAGCTCTTCTAACCATTACCCATCTCTCAACCTGGCTCCTTGCCAGAGAGAAACTTTCATCTCCCAAGATAGGTAGCTATGTTCCCAGAAAATGTATGGACTAAAATGCACAGACTGAACAGATTGTAAAGTAATCCCTCCTGGAGTCTGACTGATCACATGGGACTGGGAAATAACTGCAGACCACGTGATGTATTTAAATATGAGCAATTAGAAATTCATGGACACTGCTATGGATATTCTGCTTTTGGGAACAACAGCATTTAAGCAAGACTGTTACTTGAAGGAATTGC
Source organism: Heliangelus exortis (assembly GCF_036169615.1). Classification (NCBI taxonomy): domain Eukaryota; kingdom Metazoa; phylum Chordata; class Aves; order Apodiformes; family Trochilidae; genus Heliangelus; species Heliangelus exortis. Next base: position 5,843,790 of record NC_092434.1, read on the forward strand.
AAGTGTTCTCCAGTGCCAGAAAAGTAAAACCAAACATCACAACCAGGTATATCTGCTGAATTTCTGACATACAAATAAGGAAATGCTCACTACCAGAATCTGTTACCTCCTTGCAAATGTGAGAGGTTTCTCTTCCAGTGTTTGTCAAGCTACCATGAGTTGCATTCCTATTCCGTATGGGAATGTGTTTTTTCTTTGTTTTCCTTTGACATTAATGCTCTGGCAGAGCTTTCTAAGTAGTAAAGCTAGGAAATTAACTTATGTTTGCTGGCTTGCTAAAGTAAATTAGCTACACTTTTGACTTTCTGTGGTTTTACTCTGAATGGGAGAAGCCATAAAAATGAAATAAGGCTAATCACTGTTGTTCCATGGTTTTCTCTGTGGTGTGTTAAGAGGAGAAGAACCCATAATGAAAACCCATGAGTTCATATCTGCTTAAAACAGGTCTCTAATTAGCTTCTGTAATTGATCTCCCTGTTCTAGCAGGTGAACCAGGTAATTATCCTGTTTATACTGTAGGTGAGTCACAAAATGCTAGATAGCTTTCTCTGTATCTTTAACAGATAATGCATTATAACAAGTGTTCCCAATATGAATGAGCCACTGTCATAACCCATACCATCTGTTTCACACACAGCGATGTGAGATCTCATTTTATTCTTTGTTACAAAGAGCTCCAGACATCAAAGGACTGTCCCTTTGACCACTGTCTCAATCAAAGGGTTTTACCTAGACAAATCTTTACTTCCCATTATGACTGCAGTGCTGCAGAATCTCAGGTGTTTCCTGTATGGAGAGGAGGAGCTTTTTTTAAGGGCCAAATCCTGTCACTGTTCACTTCCTATGGGCCTTTTGAGTAGCACAGAAACTCCAAACTCAGCAGTTAATTAAAGGGCAGTTACTTAGGGCCTGAGGCTTTGCAGACAGACTGTGGTGCACTATACAATACATGTCTTTTATTCAATATGATGTGTCTATCTGTTACCTTCCAGAAGGTAAAGCAGAGATACGTTGGCTAAATGCATGGTTAGGATTAAGTTGATGTAAAACAAACAGAGCACTATCTCAGTATGTTTAATTGCTCATAGAAAAATCCCTAAATCTGACATATTTTTCAGTCTTCTCATGTTATTCAATCTGTGCTTTATTTACATAACAGAGATATTTCTCTTTCTCACAGGTCCTCTCATAGTAAGCTCTACAAAGGAATAATCCCATTTGACAGCCTTTAAATGTTCACAGCTGTATCTGAAGCCTATGACCAGCAGCAGTAATAATGGTGTATTTGCAAAGAGAGGACATACAGAGCAGTACTTCCTTGTATAATGTAAAGTGTTTCATCTCTTTTGTACTAGAGAAGAAGCTTCTTGCTTGTGGTTGAATGGCTGAAATATGAGACATGTTTTCTGTAATCATTAAAACAATAGTGTACCAGCTTCTCCCCAAGATAAAAATAATCCTGTCAAAGGCATGCCCCTTTTCCTCTTTTCCTTGATAACTGAATTCAAAATTCCCATAAATAAGGCCTTTTTTTTTTTGCATCTTTTTTAAAATTTTTTTTTCATAGACTTGTCCCTAGCAAATTTAGTTTCAAGGTCTTTTATTTCTGTTTCTAAAGTAATTATCCTCTGGGCCTCTTCCTTTCTTCCTGGTATGATGCTAGACTAATTATTCTTCTCCTAATGAATGCCTGAAATGGATCCCATATGGTGGCATATGTGCCTTCAGATGGAAGCTTCCTTTGAATAAAATAAGAAAATTCTTCTCTTGGGGCTTTCTTAAATTTTTCATTCTGTAACAATGATGAGTGAAATCTCTGTCTTGGGTACAGATGCAGCCAACTTGCTTTCTGTTAAACTTCAAGCTTAACCGGAGATTTCCATGTCTGTCTCTCTTGCTATGGCCATCCACAGCTCTTACTCCACACTGTCACAAAGACTACTTGAGGGAGTCAAAGCATCATTACCTTTAATCTGAAAGACATTTGTATTTTCTTTAAAAATACTATGACTACTATTATGTCTCTTACAGCTGTCGCTTCTCTTTAGACCTACCCTACAGCATGCAATGCCCTTTTTTATTGATTTTAGGGTCCAGTCAACAGTGGCCTTTTTTTTTTTACAATTACCTAAGAAACAACAGACTAATCCCAGTTTATTTCTTTGCATGTGGGTCTTGAACCCACGGTTCTCTACTGAGTACTCTATGGAGCTTCTCAGTCTTTGTATCTGTATGATAAGAGGAACATTAAATGCATAAATGTAAAATTAAGTTTTGGCTGCTCCCTGGTTTTGGAAATGCAACACAAATTTACACTGCTTTGGCTCCAAATCACCTTTAGGGGGAGTATTGGTAAAATATCCAATGAAACATTGTGCTACCTCTTTACCTTCACCTCTTTACCTTTCTCTAATACCATAGAAAAATTACAATTAAAACACAGTATTACTGCTTAAGATCCATAATTTCTCTATGGATTTCAGTTTAATTCTGTTGTGTTTTCTGTATGACTCAGTATTTTATTTGTGGACATCTTTGATATGTCATTTTGTTCTTAAATACAAAAAAATTTCTGCATACTAATGACTGAATTAGACATGGGGAAATTTGTGCTTTGAACTTCCAGCTACCACAACAGATTGTGCTTGAGTCTACCAAGCAATATTGCACTGCATGAGTAAGATTGCATCTTCTGTAAAAAACAAAGGTATTTTTCGACAAATGAAAGAGAAAGTTAAATGCTCTTTTAAAAAACACTGATTCTAAGTTATTTTAATAGTGTATCACTTGAATCATACTAATGGCTTGTGACATTGTCACTTTATCTGATGCATTTATTTGCTCTTGCTTTCAGAGACACAGTGGGAAAATACTGCATTGGTTTTCATTGGAGTATTTGATCCCAAGTTGATAAAGAGAAGGCACAGTAACTGTGCCACTGTTAATATTGAGCTCTACTTGGATTTTAAAAAGATCTTCAATGATTGTGTGAATCTACGTTTAGGGAGAATGTTAGAATAGGAAAAATATCTGAGCTTAAGAAATGCTATGAAGCTTTATTTTCTGTTTAAATGGAAAGCCTCTGGGTGGTCTCAGTCTAAGAATATTAAGTCAACAGCAATGCAGAATACATACTGTACTTTGTACTTTTTTGAGTAAGCTTATTTTTAACTTGTTGGCAGCTTTTTGTTTTGTTTTCTATGAATGAGTAACTTCTAGCATTCCAATAACCCAGCTCTGGCTTTAAAATAACAAATCACACAGAATTTAGCTCCTTTAAGAATCTTTAAGCTTGCACACTCTTACAAGGTATAATCCTTGATTTGGATTTTTTCTATTTTGCTCCATTTTGTCCTATTCTGTACAGAATTTTCTGATATACTCATGAAGACTTTTAACAGACCAAACCTGAAAGAGTCCCCAGTGATCTGTTCAATAGCTTCTGTCCTCTACCTGACTTTCAATCACTTGCTACAAATAACCAAGGGAACATAAACCATTTCAAGGGATAATAATTTATCTTTTGCAGAACATTTGGTTTCTTTTCTTTCACTGACTCAATGCAGTGACCATACAGAATGCTTAATTCATAGTTCAGACAGCAGTTTCTGTTCAGTTTTCTTATTAAAAGTCACAATGTCATTTTCTTACAAGGCAGCATTTGCATATATAAGCTTGATGAAAGACCAGTAACCAACAGGGCTAGGGGAAGGGGTCATGTCTCATCCACATCTCAATGCTAAAGGCTTTTCCTGCTGGAATTCAGTTCTGAACACTTTCCTTAGGAAGATTTGCCACTGAAGGTAATAAATGAGAATCTGAGCAGCAGTAGCTCTTCATAGAAGACCAAAGCTTTCAGTGTTGGCTGCTTAAAAGTTAGGCCCCTAAATTCATTTCTAAGTACCCAAAACAAATTGCTAGGATGATGAAAAATTCCACTTAGCCACAAATCTGATTCTGAAAATGTGAGCTGTAGGCACTCAGAGCTTTGTAGAAGCAGACCACTTTGATCTACGTAATCAGATTTGGCATTTTGTCTCTACTTAGATCTGTCTAGCAGCAATGTTTCAGGAATATTGTTCGGGCAATATCAAGTGCAGGAAACTGTCATTTACTTGACGAGGTTACAAACTTTCTGTTCTCTTCCCAAGTCTTTGGGTTTTCTTCTCATTGAGCCCTAGAGCCTGGAATTTCAGTTGTTCACTGTATCGAGCGGACAGGTCCAAACTCAGCAATTCTGCTGTGCTTTGTGGTACCAGATCTGACCCAACATTCTGAGGCCAGAACTGGGGAATTATTGATGGCATTCAAAGTGCCTGTAAGTCTGGTGTGATCTAAAGAACTATTGGAGTAGAATATAAACTGGGTAGTGGGATTCTGTTGCCTTTCATCAGGAGTTTATTTTGCCTATCTCTGTCCATTTTGAAAATGCCCTGGGGGCAAGAATCAGAAGAGAATCTGGTATTTTTACCTTTGATAGATAAGATCTATCTGCAAAGCCATGAGATCTTTTACAGCTCTGTAGCTACAATATAATCTTCTAAGTTTTACTGTTTCTTCCCTGTAACTGGTCATCTGCCCTGTGTTGTCACTGGTAAGGAGCATAACAAGACAATAAATACAAAGAAGCAAAGAAATTTTTAAAGCTCCACAGATACTCTCAAGTACCCTTTCACATATTCTTTGTCTAACACTTTGCATTTAAAAATTAATCCAGAGCAACCCCACAAAAAATCTCTTATTTGTGTAACAAAATTAATATTGATTTGCCAAAGTCTAAACAAAGCAGCCTACATGATTCATTGATCAAGAATTTGGGCTCAGTCCATGTGATCATTAACTTCTTTGTCAGATACATTCCTTTATTCATAAGCTTTGTTTATTGCAGGCCTTTTCAGTGGCTCATTTTAAAAAAATACACCACAAAAACCCAAACACCTTCTCTACCTTCCAGCTCACTGAATACAGAAGACAAAACAGAAGGTGCTATCAACTTCAAATATTGTATGAGCCTTTTGAGGAATCCAGAAACTCAGAAGGCTTTCATACAAGTCCAGGCTTCAGTATTATTTTGGAATGGTACATAATAAGTATTCAGTTCTCCAAAGAAAGCAACCCCTTGTGCTGCCATGTGGGGATTATAACCAAATTTGAGAAAGTCAGTAGTTACACTGCTGTGACCTCCACCTTCACAGCATTGTTCAGGAAACCCTGAGTGTGTGACGTAAAGCCACTCTTTTGATGGACTGGTGTTGGAATGAAATACATTTGTTGGAAACTTCTGATACACAGATTAAAGGATTATAAAACAGGATCTGGTTAAAACCCATGGCTTAATCATAAGACAAAACCTTTTCACTTTTTCTCAGTACATTCTCTGTGGTTTAAAGTAAGCAAAGCAACAGGAAACAAGACTGTTCTGAATTCTTGTTTTTTAACATGGTGCTGTTCTGAATTCCAGACCTTAGAGTGCTGCATAGGTTAACAGTAGGCAGAAGATGCTAACAATGGAAAACGAGTCCTTATAATCAATATCAAAGTATTTGCTGCACTCCATTATCCTGTATGAAAAAATAATATCACAATTAGGAAGAAGTTATTATAAAGTAGGGTATGATCTTAGATTTAGTTAAATAGCCTGTGATAACAGAGTTCAGCATCTTCCCTTAAATGCAGGTGCATTGGGTAACCCCACAGCAGAGGCTGGCTAAGCTCTGCTGCCTTTCCCTTGAGGTGCTGGGGAGTAAAGGCACACACACACACAGAGCTGCCTCAAAAGAGCTGGCATGTTCACTCACTTACCTTGCTGTAATTCCACTGTAAGCCTGTCTCCTTAGTGTGCAGCTGTCAGCATCAAAAATGAAAATAGTTGGAAAAGAAGATGAAACAGTTTGTGATTTTTGGGGGGTCTTGTTTAAAGAAAGAATGAAGTCTCACTCTTGGTAATTTATACAACTGTAGTTTCAATTTGCATGCTGGATGGGCTACAATGCAAACCACAGAATATCTCAATCCAACTTGGGGAGCCTATGTATCTCTGAGGATGTAGAACTGCACCTTCCTGTGTTCCTGCTTATTCTTGCAAAGATGGTAATGAATCTGCATGAATCAGAACATTACCAAATAAATAGCATAACTACAGCAGTAGGAATATAGGCATCCTCCAAAACTCTGAGGAAAATGGAAGTTTTGCCTCAGTTTTATGTATTTTGGACTAGACACTAAGTCTGCGATTCATACATAGTTGAGGGGTTACTGATAGACAATATAGTAGCTCAGTTTGGGTATATTTGGGTGAGAGAACTGAACTTTATCTTCACCAAATTTAGTTAGAAAACTTGGTCAAAACTCCTGAAAAAATAAAAAAGAGTATAGCTTCATGCTGGGTAGCCATTTGAAATCTCAGTGATACATTCTCTATTCATAAAATTTTGGGGGCCACTTCTTATACACATGGTGAATTTATAGATGTCTCATGCTGAAGTCAAGTTTTTTTAATCAGGCATAGGCTGATTTTAGACTTTACTCTGTGGTAACTGCTGATTTTGTGCCAACAATAGAACAGAAAACAGACTCGTATTTTGCCTGAGGCAAAATTCTTTCCCAGTCTGTTCTATTATCAATACAAGTCATAAACCTTTTCTGTAGTGAGATCTCACTACAAATATTTTTATGCTCTGAAAAATTAATTTAACTTTTCTTGTTAAATTTGAACTATTTGCACAGAGGCAGTCTAGTATTGTAAGCAATAGAAAATAAGACATCGATATGTATATTGTGTTCTCTGCAGATGCATAATGTACACAGACACATAAATGCATTAAGTGCTCAAGCAAGCTCAGAGAACAGAAGAAATTAAAACATTTGCCTAATAGCTATACCATATATGTATATATACGCTTTCATTTAGAAGCATATTTGCACCATGCTTTCTTTCAGTTAAAGATTGAACATGTGTGCCAAAAAAGAGGATTTAAATGGATGCGTAATAGCTGGCTACAGCGGGTGATTTGATTTAGGCACTGAGTTACAAAGTAGCCATTTTTAACTTCAACTAGATTACACAGTTACTAAACCTTCCATAAATTCATCATTTGGCTGAGTCACATTGTGAATTGTTTTAAATAAATCTATGTGAAAATTAAATTTAAGTTGAAAAGCAGCAGGAAAAAGATGTATAGTAAGTACTTCGTTTGTTGTAATAGGACTGTTTGGAAGGAATACAAATGCACTTCAAATTGTAAAGAGAATAATTATTTTTCTCCAGAAGCTGAATGAAATAGAGCAGCTTCTGCCTATATAATATTTGATATGAATTATCCTCATAAAATTCAAGTTCTCTTTTTAAAATTAATGTTTTCTTGGCATATAGGAAAGTTCCCAGTGAGTTCTCCATTTCTTTGTTTTATTCAAATGACCAAAAAGAACATAGGAATTACCTTAGCTGGTTGGACCTGCAGTTCAGCTTCTGCATTATATTACCTTTGGCAATGGAAACTAACCGGTGCTTCACAGAAATTTTAAAAACCTGTTTCTTACAGAAACCAGGGCAAGGATGGGAGGGTCTGGCATGGGCAGAACCCTAAACCTGAAAACGACTTTAAAGAGGTCACGTAGCCCATCACCCAGCCCCAATAATCCACTGGTAAGGGAAATTTTATTCTAACCCCTATCAGCGAATCTTGGTTTCAGAGTCTCTTTCCCTGTTGTATCTGACAAAAGTAGAAAATGTGCATATTATCTATACAATGTATAATCTAAATTCTATCTGTGGTTAAGTGTGTTGCAGAGGACTGCAAAAGATTTGGAGTGCTGTGTAATAATTTATTGCTAATAGATGATTGCTGGGATTCTGAGACACTTTGTATTACTTGGGTTTGGTTGGAAATTTCAGCAGGAAGGAGGATATAGTTCCAGACAGCCATCCATCAAGTGACACTTAGGAGCTGTTAAGAAGCAACCTCAGAACTGTTAGATTTAATGCTTCTACCTCTTTTTCCAGACATCCTAAGAAACTTGGTCTGACAAGAAATGATTAAGCACTCTGTTCTAAAAACAAACACCACAAACACACCACCACCACCCAAAAAAAAAAAGTGGCAAGTTTAAAGAGGAGGTTTTTATTGAGACAGAGGGCCAAGTCTTAGCTGCACAGTGGAGCACAAAGCAACTATGCAGGAGCTGCTTAAAAGCAGAACTGAAAGCAGTGTGTTAACATCAACATGGTGCTGAGCTGCCTAATGGGTGCTGCTGAGAGGCAGATGGTCTCAGCTCTGAGCTAGCTCTGTGCTACCACAGCAGTAAAGCTGTTTGAACTAAGTGTCCTCCATAGGGCAACACGAAGGGCTGTCTGAAAGAACCAGCTCAGGTTAACATTTCTTCATTTGCCTGTTGGCTCTCCTCATCAAGTCTGCTGCAGGGGAACCAGAATAATGAACTTAGGGTATCTGAAAAAGCTACCCCTACTTAGTCACCTGCTCCATACCACTGCTTTAACCAGGGTGTAAAAATCTCCCTTCCGATTCTGTCCTTGTTTTTTTCTTTTCATTTTTACCCTTAAAGATTTAAGCCCACAGCCAAATGCCAAATAAAAATACTTTTTTTCTAGAAATGTTACTCTGGCACTGACCTCCATGCAGAGACTTTGTGGAGTTCAACCTCCAGGGTAAGAAAGATTGATATCCTGCATATTTTACCTGGACTAAAACTAAAACAATAGTAAATTCCCCTTGTAGGAGTGCTATGAGCCAGGGATATGCACTGGACAAGAGAGATGCAGTTGTAGCTGTTGAACCAACACACTGTATTTGGAATGACAATGGATAGGTACACTGTGTGTTGATAAAGTGTTAGCTTTTGTGGGTTTGAAGTGCACTGCCTTTGTCACTATTAGAAAATTAGAATTTTTCAGAAGAATTTTAGTTTTACCCCATCACCCATAATTTTGTATACTTCCATTATCTTCATTCTCCTCTATCACAATTACGTTACTTACCCTTTTTTGATCTCCTCTACTGTCTGTGTGTGGCTGATGACATTTCTGTAGTTTGATACAGTATTAATTAAATACCATTTGGTTTCTTCTCTTAAGAGAGACAATACTAAACTCTGTAGAGACTTCAGCTTAAAAATAAAATCATGCCAAAGAAACTGCATGCATTAAATGCCTACTTTATAAAATAAGTAACTGCCTTTGGAAAAGAAACAAATGCAAATTCTAGTTACCATGCTTGAAAGAGGTGACAAGAATAAGTGCCAGCATCTTGGCTCCTGTTGTTGCTTTAATGTCACAAATTGTTAGTTACATGCAAAAATTATGGATCTCTTTCATTGTGAAAGTTGTGTCTGCCAGTTGGTGCCTGTACACTAGAGTGGGTTTACCCAATTAGCAGAATTTCCCATGCAGGACCCAGAATAGCTGTGCATGCATCCTTACTGCCACAGCTGAGGCTCTTCCTGGGAACTGGTGGTCTGAAACTCAAACTGATTCACCAGGTGAGCTCAGTGCAGAAGCAGCTCAGTACCAGTCAGCCTTGGCACATGAGATCCAGCTCTGTTTGTTTGTCTGTAGCTCTGTGACACACGTGTTCTGCCCCAATCACAGACCTGTGCAGCAGACAGAACAGGGGGGTTTAACCTCAGTGCATTCATGTACTGAAACAGGTCATGGAAACAATGGCATTTAAGGGCTCTCTGTAATCATCCTGGGCCATCTTAAGCATCTCTCCTCTGGCACTCAAACTAAGTAAAACTCACCCTTGGAGGAACTGTGTGCTATTCAGACCACCTCCAGGGCTCATAATAAGATGATGGAAGTGCCATCAGGTAACTGCTTTATGAGAAAAATACCTGAGGCACTTAAGAGACTGATTTCATGCAAGAGTTCAAAGTAAAAACAGAGGTGTGAGTTGAGAAATAGCAGTCCTGAGAAACCAGGAGCTTAACTGCAGCTCTTCATCTGCCAGTGGACTGAAATACATGTTCTCTATTTTGGGCTTCATTAAACAGTGGAGATCTAGCACTACACAGTAACCCATCAATAATGCAGGGCCATGGACCTCTCCCCATCATTTTCCCTTCTTGCTGTGTATAGATTTCTGCACTTTTCTAGTGCAGGTAAGTAGACACGCCATGCTGCCAATTGAGTCACAACCTAGAGATTTCTCTTATCTTCAGCTAGAAGCTATTATGATAGAATATATTATGGAATAATATGTAAGGATGGTCTACAATCTTTATAAGTAGATGAAAAGAATGAAGTAGTTAAAAAAAAATCAAAAAAAATCCAACCTGCCCCCAGAGTTTGCATCCCTTCCTTTAAATAGTAGGTAGGGTTTGTAAGTAAACTTTTGTTTCTCTAGTAGGCAGTGGAAATGATCACTTCTTTATACAGAGAGAAAAGTGGCAACAGCCCTCTGAATCAATGTTTTGATGATCTACAGATCATTGCAGGCACTGCTATATTACTTGGTCCCAAATTAACAAAGCCAGCTTTGTTCAGAGAGACATTCCAATAATAAGTTACCTGGGAAACTGCTAAACTCTTATCAATAGCCATTACTTATTTTAATGGCTTGAGCATCCAAATACACCTAGATTACTTTGGAAAAATGTTTTTAATTTTATTTTAGTTAATTCTAACCACTGTAAGGCAGTAATTTTCTCAACACTTAATAACTCTGTTTTTTCATAATCTTTCACTAAAATTATTTCCAGTTTATCAGTGCATACAGTATGATGTAAGTCTTGTCCTGTTATTATCATGTTAGTGGTAAGCAGGTAAGTATAAAATGTTAACACAGTCTACTTCGAAATAATGTATTTTGTATTGTGCATGTCTCTTCAAAGTTTTTTCTTTCTAAAAAATGTATCTGTTTATTCTGATACTTGAGTTGCTAAAAACTTCTAAGTAGGTTTTCCTTTAAAAATAGGCACAATAGAAAATGCTTTAATGGGCATAAATAGCAAAAAGGATAGAAAACATTTAGATTAATCAGTATGACCTAGAATGTAATTACTGTGTAATTTATTAAAGGTATTCTGGGAGGAACAGAAATGTTTTGCTGCTCAAGACATTTTCCTTTCATATTTCCTAAAACGTGTTTTTTGTTTTTTTTTTCTTTAATGTTTTTGTGGTGAAGATACCAAGCCAAGCCATTCATTATTGATCCACACGCAGCTATGGATGCTCTGTATGCAAGCTGGGACTTCCAGTTTAAACAGATCTTAACTGTTCTGTACTTCTGTTGTGTTTCAAAGAGTCACTGTTAACTTTTACATGCCCCACATCTCATTTTATCTTCTAAATGTGGGCTCCAAATGAGCACTTCCATTTGTGGCATCTGTTGTGTTTGCCTCTCCATCCACCCTGTATGTCCCTCCTGCTGGGAGAACCTGAGCTGACACAGTTGCTGTTGGCAGTGTCACTGTCTGCTTTTCATCCAGAAAAATGAGTTCTGTGTCTTAAACGCCCTAAAGGAGGCTGAATTGGATGGTTTATGTCATTCTGCATTTTACTCAAGCAGCAGAGGTTACTCCTCTATTCCCTTCATACTAGCAAGCACGTTACTCACTAGCAGTATTTCAGAGGCTCTCAGGGGAAACAGAGTGAAAGAGATCAATGCAGAATTGCAAAACCTTGGGATCCAGCATTCTAGAGGCATTGATTTTAACTACTTAAAGAAAAAAAAAAAAAGAAAAAAAAAAAAGAAAAAAAAAAAAAGAAAAAAAAAAAAGAAAGAAAGAAAAAAAAAAAAAAAAGTCCTGTAAGTTGAGTTACATGTAATTTTCAGCATCAGGGATCCTCTTTCCTGATTCAAAGGTCCTCATTTTCAAGGATGTAAGCATTTCATTTGGATATATAAGAAAACAAGGCATATTTAAGCTTGAATCTCAGCAAAGCTTAATAAATTACTTCCATCAGCTGAGCTGCCTTAACAGGACAGTTGATGTGTGTGTGCTCCAGCCTGTCCCCATGTCCCAGTAAAATGCAACAGTCTGGTACTCTGAGCTTTCCCCTGAACTGCAGAGGCTCACGAGCAGGGAAGGCACAGGAGATTCAGCTGCTGCACAGGAACTTCATAGACCTGTGCAGTCCAGATAAATGGCTGAGCCTCAGGTCTCATTTTGGAAATCTATCTCTTACATATTTTGTAAACTGCTCTCCCCTCAAGAACAACAACAACAAAAAAAACCCTAAAACCCAAAAGACATTAAAGAAAGTTTCAGGTTCCTGAGACAGTAAATACTGCTGTTCTCAGTTTATTCAAATTAATGTGAGGCAGGTTGGCTCATTTAAAGGGAACAGAATTAGGTTGGAGGTTTGAGCTCTGATACACTTGACATATTTTGCTATGATGGGGAGGTTTTGCTTCACAGAAGTTTAATTGCCCCTCATGCAACAGTAAGGATAAATTTTCTAGGTCAAGGTCATAGGTGGCAAATAAAAGAGCCTTTCTCTCAATTAGTTCTTGCCCTAAAGACAATAAGATATATTTCTGGAGCCACCATGGGAGTGCTAATTGCAAAGACTAGATTCTTGATTTTCCTCCCTTCCAGGAAAGCTTCCTAATCATAGGACTAGACTGTAAAGAAGTGTATCAGCCCCCTAATTAGAATGCAATGCAAAATAAACCATTTCCCTAAAAAAACTGGGACAAATGATCTCTCACATGCTTACAGATACACCCGTGGTGCTTCCTGCAGAGGTGAGGAAGCACTGTCTGCAAAGGCAGAAAAGGAATTAAATTTAAATTTGAATGTCAATTCCCTGGCTAGAAGAAGCTGTGAGCTGAAGTACCCTACCTCTTCAGGGAGTAGTTTAGCTACTCACCTAGATGAAGGTAAAAGAAGAAACACCTACTTTTTAGCCATCTGTATAAAAAAAATACCATTTTTTTTTGCAAAGAAATCCTGAATTAAGGCTAGTATATCACTGTACCTTAAGTCCATCCACAGAGGGAGGTGTTATTCTTTAGAAAACATACCTGATCTTTCAAGTTTCCAGACAAGAACTTTAAATGGTCCTATGTCAATGCTTGCATTAGGATTCCAGGTGTTTACTAAGATCTCTTTATTCAGAATTCTTCATGAAAAAAATTGGGTTTGACCAGTACTCATACAGAACATGGTTATGTGTCTGCAAAAAGGCAGCTACTGGAATACTCAGGTTAGACCAGATGCCATAATGCCAAACTCTCATCCCAGCAGAGCACAACATTAAAAAACCTGTTACTTCTGGTTTTAATTTACTACTCTATGTATGTGAGAAGTCCCATCTGCTTACTTTATTTTTAAATGAAAACATAAATGTCCTGTACTGACATTAGGCTAGATACTACATAGAGACAGAGACCCCAAGCAGCTAAAATTTACATCTAGCAAATATGTTTTCTTAGATAAAACCATCTGCATAATAAAAGCCATGACTAAGTTGGTGAAGCTAGTGTAAACTGCCATTTTTGTTCCACTATGGGAATAAGACCTGCAGAATTTTAGGAAAGCTGGAACAATAATTTCTCCTATGGGAGAAGTCTGGCCATAAGATAAAGAGAAAATCAGCTGCTGGAAAGATTAGATCTGAAGACAGCAGCAATTCAGCATGGCTCAAAGCATTCAGCTTTTCAATGATTTCTCAGGACTTCAGAACCACCTCTAAAATCTTGCACCCCTCTCTGATCCTACATCAGTGGGAGTTCTGGTTTCACAACCCACTGCTCTAAAAGAGTCGCTTAACACAGAAATGAAGGGATCTACTCTTTTGAAAGGAAAGGGGAAAAGTTGATGGTAATGTTTGAATGTTCTTTCTCTCACAATCACAGTTCTTTAATTGGCACTGAAAGAAAATAAAAATGACAATGTCACAATGGTTTTCTGGGTTTACTATTAATGAAAGCATCTGTGTTCTTTCTCTGAAGAGGCAATCCAGGTAGACAGGTGTGGCAGGCTGCTAACCACTTGTTTAATTTTTCATAAGAACATGTTCAGGACTCAAAGAATTAAACTTCAGACAACAATTTGATTTTAGTTTTGTTTTTTTTTCCCCCACTGGTGTTGCCTTTCTAATAATGAACTGTATGGCTTCAGGACTCCAGCTTCCTTCAAAGCAAGCCTGATGAGATCTGGTATAAGAACTGGCATTAGTGGCAAATTGTTGCAGAGTAGGGGGCTTCAGGAGTTGAATCACTCAACAATTGAAAAATGTAGTGTTACAGTGGTTTATAGGCCAGTGATACTTGATACACTTGCCAGGATGAACACTGAACTATTCTGTAAAGCCTAGTGTGTAATATGGGAAGTAGCAGACACGGACAAGATCAACAACCACATCTCAGCAAGATCAGGATGACCTGAAAGCAGAGGTTTCTAGCTATATTCTACTATATTCAGGCATTGTAGCCAAGCTGGAACAAGCCCTATAGGACAACTTGGGAATTCAGAAGACTTAGTGCAGTTCCACAGCATTCAAATTATTCTCTCACTAAGGAAAAAAGACCAAAAAAAGTCAGTTCTTCAACCTCCATCAGGATTTTACAACCTTCCCCACATTTATAAAATAGCAACTTACAGAAAGAAGCACAGAATAGCAGAAAACATCACTAATGAACTTCAACAGTATGGAGGGAAGAAAAAAAGGATTATTATCTTTCTTCACACAGTTAAGTAAAAGGAATGGGTTGATGCCTTTGCAAGATAAAGATATTTATCATTTAAAAGAGAAAGCACTTCATGGGTCCTAGCTTTCAGTTCTCAGTGAGTGACTGTACTCTTGAAGTACTTCCAAAATGCAGGTTTTATGTTTGAAAAGGTTCTTCAAGGGTCCTACTATAGATAAAAATAAGAAAAGATAATTATTTAGTTCTGAATTATTTTTAAAGCATTCTGACTGTGAGAGCACAGCTGCCAGTCACTGTTTTTATCAGACCCAAGCTGAACAGAAGCCTTTTTGTCTTTACTGAGCTTTTAACAGATGCCCAGAGATTAGGAATCAGGAATTTTCAATTTATAATCTGGCTGTGACTAGTTCCAGCTGGAGATTTAGCAGGTCTTCTCTGCTTTCTGATTCAGTTAAAATATAGGGATTCTGCTATTTACCTTCTGGGCATATTGTAAAAAGTAATTCTTTGATGCCTCCTGTAGATTGGCAGACCTGTAACTGCCACTTATTAATATCCTTACATTCAGCAAATATTCGAAGACAGACTACCCCATTCATGGAGCTACAGGTTTAAGGACCAGTAGGACCTTGATCTTGTCCCTTATAAGCACGATTAGACTGTTTCCTCTTATATAATTTTCAGATCTTTTAATTTCGGTTATCAATTACTGTGAACTACAACAGTTACAGATGTTTATTTTAAATAATGTACATTGGCTGTACAGTGCATGTGTATTTTCATAAATACTTGTATCTATGGGTAAATGACTGAAATCACTAGGTTAGTGATGTATCAATCAATAAGCTAAATCACTAGTATTTTTTTGTGATAGGTAGTCAGCATTGCAAAACAGATTTAAGGACTTGGCAAAGGTCTTGCTCTCTCATACCCTTTCAACTTTCCATTTCCTTTGTCCTTGAAGATTGTCATAATGGAGCTTTGTGCATTTTCAGCTCCACTTTACCAGATGTCTGCTTCTTGCATATATTTGGAAGAAGTTAAGCTTAATTTAATTGTGCCCCAATTCAAGAGAGTATCCCTATACTGGCAAGTTGATTAAGCATGGTGGTAATTTTAATTATCTTCTTATCTCTCACTGGAGTGCAGTTAGTGGAGCTGATGAAGCTATCCCCATAGATAAATGCCCTTTTTAAGCTGGGGATTCAGAGAAGAAGGATAAAGCTTTCTTTTCAACATCAAACATTAGCCTTCACCTGTCTGAAGGCACTGCTTCTCCACTTCTCTATCCATCTGCAGATCACTTCATTGAGTGAGCCTGACATTACAGCTGAATCACCTTTATTACTGGCTTTTTTTCCCCTGATAGTTTTGCACTTACCTATGATTCATTCCTGTCTTTTACCTGTGACAATAGTAAGTTGGCTGCTCGTGTCTTTCTTTTTGTTTGGTTGTTGTTTTGGTTTTTTTTTTGCCAGCTGTTCTCCTACCCAGATGACTAATTCTGTTGTGTGGGTTCAACAGAAATGGCACAAGGTCAGCACTTACAGGATCCATGTTAGTTCATTGAAGATTTGAGGAGATGTAGTGTCAGTTTTACATGTCACATTTGTGGTAAAATCACAGGAATAATATTTCACTTAAGAAACAAACACATTAAGATACCATTTTCAAGTGTTGCATTTAAGTGCCCTGTAATTAATTTAATTTTCTTTGTGAAAATACCCTGTCACCAGCCTGCAGGAGAAACAGTGGCATAATTTAAATGTCACTTTGCTTCCCAATAATGAATTTCATATTCAGTCATTCTACTCCAGTGTCAGGGCTCACATCTCTGCTAGCATGTTTCTGGACATTTGGCCCTGTTTTCAGCTGGGTGTGCATAGAATCTTGAGTGTGCTTTGTGTACTTAATTGTCTGGGTTTTAATTAGCACAAAAGAACAATAGCTTGGAGAGAAGAACAAAGAGGGACTCTATAAATGAGAAGGTCACTCACAAAACAAAGGCAAAAGGTCCTTACTGTAACAGAATCGTAACATCCCAGTATGCAGCACCTGAACTTTTCTTACATTTCATTAATATTAAGCTGTTTGCAGATTTTCTGTGCATCTCAGATTATTAATAAATACAAGAGGATTCCTGCTTGCCTCATAAATACACTCACTATTCAGCTGCAAAGGCATTGAGCTTGCCCTGGATCTTCAACCTGGCAAAACATCTGAGAATGGTTCAATTTAAGGTGATACAAAAAAAGCCCAAGATTTATACATATATATACACAAACATATATAATAAATGCATATATCTACATAGTTCCTCATGCCCTAACAGACAGAAAACTGGCTGTGATGGTGCAACAGCATAATCCTGATTCATTTTCTTATATAGCTGACAAATGGGCACAAAAAGCTCAGCTTGTTCATATCTAAGAACAGTGCAAGAGAGAGCAAAATACTCAGCATTCACTTGTAGGATTGCAAACTGCTCATTTCACCCCAAAACACTGTATAAAATTGATTACTTTAATCTCACCTGTAATTCAGGCATACCTAGGGTGACACATAGCCTCTACTTAAACAGTAAACCAGAAATCATGTATACCAGCTGAGAGGGGTAAAAAAGCAGAGTATTTCCTCCAATGGCACTGTAGGCAGGAAGAGTATCATTACTGACAGCCCAGTCTCACCTCTGGGATCACACACTTACAGTCCTCCCCAGCTCTGAAACTGCCAAATGAATTTCCTGAATTCCTCCATTTTGCATCTTATTTGCAGACAGCCACCTCCAGTCATACAAAGAAACAAAACATACTCTGAGAGGCTGCATAAGCCCTGTGAGAGATTCATTCTAGTTATTGATTCCTCATTACAATTTCTGAAGCCCCTGAGCTATCCTTTGAGATCTAACATTACAGTACTGGCCAGGCCAAATCCTGCTTCACTTGTAAGAGCTGATGCGTTTACATCTTAAGGGACTATTGATCTACTGCAGATAATCTTTTTTTGTTTCAACCAAGCTGAAACTCCAGAGGAGAGAGACAGGACAGCAAAACCCCTTTTCAGTGCTTATGAAAAACATCAGAACAGAGTAATACTGCTTTGAGAACTTGCAAAGTGAATCCAAAACTTGACAGCAAATGAAATACAGAGGGGATGCTCACACATGAAGGATGCAGTTTTAAATGGCACCTCTTCCTAAGTCTGAGCAGTGCCTGGCACAACTAACCCCTTAAAATATCATTGTCATTTACTTGTTTACAAAGGACTTAAGCTAGAAAAGAAAGGGAAGATGCTAGGAGATAAAGCCACAGAAAAGCATCTTCCCCTCTTGCTGTTAAGGATTTCAGAACAGGTGTTGTCAGCCTGTCACTGTCGTTATCAGCCAGTATCAAAAGCAGCTGGCAGTGCTCTCATCATGCAAAAATTCCAATCAGATTTCTTGGTGTATTCTAATTACTGTACTGACACTTGTTATGGGCCTAAATGACTTACCTTATCACAGCAGACAGGTCTGCCTTCTATTTAGGGGTTTATTGGCTCTTAAATTTCTGCTTACTCTAGCTGCACATCTTATCTTGCCAAACAAATTTGGAAGTCCAAGTTTTTTCTCTGCGACCTCATGATTTAATACTCTGCACATTAAAGGCTATGCTGTCATTTCTCACCTATGTTGTGATTACAGCCACCCCATCTTCACCCCAAAAAAGAAACTTTCTTTTCCTTTCTGCCCCCATTATCACTTTGCCAAGGGATTCATCCAAATAATAGCTTCTTTTGCTGGCTATGATGATGGTATAGCAGTTACTATATTAAATTTATCAAGAGTGCTAGCATAGAAATGTCACTAAAGCCCTGTTTCTTTGCTATTGTGCCTCATATGAAAAAAAAAAAAAAAGTTCTTTTTTTTCATAAAAAACCCCAAAGACTGTACATGCTTTTTTGCCCTGAAGGTCTTAATTTCATTCATACCTGACAAAAGCAGCTGGCAATCACCTTGCAGAGATGCTCCCAAGAACTAACTGGCACAGTTAATTGATGTGTGTCACTTTGCTCAGGAAGTATCACTTATTCCCCTGGTCTGGGCCTGACTCAAACAACCTGAGAGCAATACAAACTTCTCTTTTGATTTCAGCACATATTGGATCATCTACCTAAAATGAGTATTACTGCTGCTGAGAAACAAGCACTTATACACAGCAAAGTGTGTATAAATCAAACCGCTTTCAGAAGCACAGGGGTCAAGAGGAGTAAATGAATAAATTTAGGAAACTATGAAAAATAGAAGAAATTTCCATTCCTCGTTTTGCTTTACCTGGTTGAGTTTTATTCTTGCATATTTCCATCCTTTGCTGATCAGAGTATGGATTACTTTTCCAAATTAAACCCCCTGTACCACACATGGTCCAATCAGTGCAGAACTGCTCTCTACAACAGTAAATAACTTAATACAAACATCCTTTTCACACTATGAACCTGAAATCTGGAAGGCTTTTCCACTGCATGCTCACAATAGAAACTGATGCCCTGGTAGGCATTCTATCTCAAGCTTTGGCTCATCTCATTCTCATGAAGTTAACCATGTATATTGGTTTGGGAAGTACAAATTCAGTTAAATTCTCTTAGTGTGAAACTGAATTTCTGGATGCTTTGAAAGTTACCATGAAGACACTATGAAATTATAGGGGTTCCAGAACTGCAGTTGTGCATCAAGGAAAAACAGACACTCACACAAAAGAAACCTTTCAAAAAAACCTAAAAGCAACAGGATCATTGATTTTTATCCTCCATAAATAGAACACTCTCTCAGAGTATGAAACCTCAGGTTGCAAATTCCAGTAACTTAAACATAGGACTGACTATAAGCAAACAAAAAGGTTGAATCTTTGTTATCATCCAAGCTGAGAAAATGGCAGAAAGTGAGTGAACAGAATGAGGAGTTTGTAAATTTATCTCACAAATATCCATATTATTATTATAAGGGGAAAATAATTTCTCCCCATCTGATTTTAGAGTTTTCCTTACTGCTTCAGTCAATTTTCTCTACATAACTAAACATTAAAAAAAAAAAAAAACAAAAAACAAACAAACAAAAAAAACCAAGAAACTGGCAAGCTGCACATTCTGCCTTGTTCCTAGAGATAAAAGTAAATCTGCAATCATAATGCATGATCACTTCTGAAGGAGGAGAACTTATGTTTTGGACCACAGGTGGAGTAAACATTAACTGCATAAAGATAATTTACAGTTAGAACATTGTATCCCTTTTTTCTCTCTATTCTCAAAACAAACTGCTCTGTGAACATTTATTTGAAATATTTTCCATTTATGGTATCCATTTGTGCCATTGACTCTCTGAATGAATGCTCTTCTTAATGTTCTGCTACTCTATGTCATCTCATGTTGACTTAATGACAGCCCCAACACTAATATTACAACTGAGCTCCTTCACCAATGATTTTACTATGAATTATAAGTTGAAACAAGCAGATGATGCAGGCCACATCCCACGTACCACTAGATCTGCACAATAAAATGATACAGAAATACATAAGGCATCATGGAGCTTCTGTGCTCTGGGATCATACAACCATGAGTTCAGAAGGAAGTACTAATTCAGATAATTACTACTACTATTTGAGATAGGCAGAACAAAAAAGGAAAGAAGAGGAAAAGAAACTGCAAATTCTCCAAAATACATATTGCAATTTGTGGTTGAGCCACAAAATTTAGGCTTCATACTTCTTGGTTGGAAATAATATCAGTGCTGATCGTGACTCAAGTTGCTGTTTCATTTTGGATTGTTACAGAATTCCTCCCATGACAATTTTTTAATTTATTTGTTGTAATGGCCAAGCACTACAGTTCTTGTTGTGGAAAGTGCCATGAATACACTTAAATCCAGGGGACCCAAGACTGCTTTGCAGAACAAAGTTAACCTGCCCTGGCTGCATGGATGCCTTGAAATCACACCCAGGCACATCAGTGGCACATTCACTGGCAGGAATGCCTCAGGCAGATGAGGAGCAGCTCCAGCAGATCCCTTGGTTCAGATGACTGGTAGCCAGAACCATGACACACAGTTAGGAACATGCTGTCCTGCAATTTAGCACAAACACTAAGTCCCAAGTAGAATTTAACATCAATCCTCTGCCAATTAAGTTTAAAAATGAGCGTGATCAAACATATTACTGTTTGAAATAAAGACACAACAGAAGTAAGTAACTTCTGTCTGTTATTTATTTTTATATTTATTTTTAGATATCCAGACTGAATTTAATTGAAGCCATCTAAGCCCTCAAAGTAAAGAATTCAGAGGAGGCTTTTTATAGATTCATACACAAAAGTACAATTACTACCCTGAAGCAGGATTTTTTTTTTCAAAAAATTTATATATATTTAGTCTTACCCAACTCTTTAAATCATTCCAGGCTGGTTTCTTTTCTATTGTTACTCATCTTGACGTTACCTGTGAATTGAACACTGGATTCTGGTGATCATCAGCATGGAGTGCTATTGTTATACATAGGGACAGAGACTGGACTTCCTGCTGGAAGGATGGCCATGGCAGCTACACATGCTGATCTGAAGCATTTTCACATGCACATGTAACACACAATAGCCCAAGAAAAAAAGGAAGGGGAAAAAAAAAAAAAAAAGAAAAAAAAAAAAAAAAAAAAAGACCTCTTCAGGCAGATAAAAAAAGGTTGTCTATAAAATTACCACATTACAGAAGAGGCCAGCTGTTTTAAATGATTGCATTATACAGGGAACAAAAAGGGGCTTCCTGTCTGCATACAAGTGCTTTTCATTTGCAGCTTTGGTATTTTATTGTTTTTTTTTAAATGTATTTTTGGCCAGGTAAAGAGCTGCTTTATTTTTCCTTTTTGGTTTTTAAAGTTGACTATGTTTGATACGTACCACAGCTTTTATATGATTTTATAATACTTCTTCTTTCTCATTTATTTTGTTATTTTGTTGAGTAAAATTAATAGTGTATGCTAACTTATTTCATACTTTATTAAGCCTTTGGGGCAACTTCAGTGTGCTCATATGGAGAGGAAATATAGAATGCATCCACTGTATCATGACACAGAAATTACAGTTCTAAGCTAGAAATAAATGACATTCCAGGAAAAGCAGAAGGAACAAAATTTAGGGAGTTAATAACGAAACACTTGTCTTCATTTTCAGATCCTTTAATCCTGCTATTGTGCAGTTTTCACACAGTGCTAAATTGAATTAGTGCATCATTTTTTACAATTTCTTTGTACAGATGACCCAGTTTATAGCAGGTTTGAAAGCATTATGATTGCTTAAGGTTCAGAGATGCTGCAGTGTATTGCTTTACAAGTCAGTGCAGAAGTATTATGATGTAATTTTGCTTTTGGATATGGAAGAGCATATCCAAATGAAGGATGGCATTTCATTTTGTCATAACAGTGTCACATAATACAGCGTGCCTTTTTTATACAATATGTATGGTCTCATTTTTATTGCATTTCTTTCTCTGGTTTTGGTCCTAATAAAGTGAATCATCAGTACATGCTTTCCAATGCCTTTACTCACTTGTGCAAGAAGGAAATTGAGAGAAGTCCTAAAGTATAGCTTTTTAATATTGAGTATCAGATACAGTTAGCTGAATAATACTAAAAAAAACCCTAAAATTTAATGCAGTGCTTCTAAACATTTTGTCACTTCTGAACTGCTCCAAGTGAGGAATTCTTTATATGAAGTTCTGTTTTGAAGGGCAGTGCTTTCTACAGCTTTTTTACCACATAAAACATGGTGCTCAGCTTAAATACGTGATAAGCAGTGTGGTTTAGGTAAAGCATTTCATTCTCTCAAGGTCATTCTTTATACTTCAGGTGTTAATTTGTGTTGTTCTTGAAAAAATTCATATTATTGATAGTTGAGTCCTTGGTATATGTTATATTGAAATATTGCTAATGTATGAACTGTAACATTAAATTTTTAATCTAATCAATCAAATGGCATGCATATGCAGTAGATGCTTGGCTTTTACTAAGATTAATTACCATGTTCTGTGAAAACGAACTCTTTAAGGTGAAATATTGCATGGACACAGACACACACTATGAGAAGAGAAGAAAGCAAACTGTGCAAAGGGATGAGCACTGTAATAAGTTAATGACCACTTCAGTCATTCAAAACATATGCATAGCCTATAAGACGACACAAAACAAAGATTAAACGCATGTTAAATCAACTATCTATTAAAGCATTTAGAGCTTTTCTCCAGATTCTACATGAAAATTATGCAATCTGTTGCAAAACTGAACACTTGTCTCCCAGATGGTGCTCAGAGTCTGTCTGAGCAAACACCCCTTCCATGCTCTGTGTAACAAATTGTGCATATTTGTTGTTCGGTGTGCTTCATTTTATGCATTTGAGGACATTTACACTGAACACGCTGTGTAGAGATGACTGCATTTGCATTGCAAAACCCACTGATGTTGTATTTATGTACCTGATTGCAGTCATGAAGTGGAAGATACTTCATCACAGAAAGCATCAGTATCTCCCTTCTTACTGGCTGGAAGTTACAGACTTATGCTTACTGCTGATACTGATGAAGGCTGTAATTCTCACAGGTCACTGATAGTCATCCATTAAATAATAAGTAGCTAATTGCTTTTTTCCAACTTTAAGCAACTCTAAGCTTCTATGACAGTGATTTGAGGGAATTCTTTACCATGGCAAAAAAAATAGTTATGATTGAAATGGGAGTAAGATTAAAGCTCCACTGATACTTTTATAATTATATTAAAAGGTACATCATTGATGCACTAGAAGCACAGGGATTACCCTTCTTGTTGAGACAATGGTCCAGTGTAAAATCTATGAGAAGACACTAAAGCATGAGAGTCATCTGCAATCAGTGAGGCTGCTGTTCCTCTGCCTTGGTTTCTACTCCTAAAATGGAGATAATAGTAGTTCCCTGTTTCACAAGAGTGAAGATTAATACACTGCTGTTAGTGAATTACCCAGATACACGTTAGGGACTATGCACCTGAGATTAGAAGACATTACTTTTGCAGTGAACCCCAGCCTGATTATAATTTCCAAGCAGTTTCTCCAACCCTGCCCTGCACACACAAAGCAGTTCTCCTTTTGAGATTTAGTCAGCTATGTGGTTTACATAAAAACAAAAATACAGGAGTATTCATTTTGTATTGGTATCATTCAGTGTCGAGTAAGTCTCCATGTTTGAAAATGCAAAGGTACTCACATGCATAAACTCAATGTAAAGCTTAAGCAGTGAGGGAATTTGAAACATATTCTCTGTTAAAGTACCCTGCAATATGTCTTTCTTTTGTCTTGTTCATTGTACTAGCTCCTGTCATAGAAGAAGCACAGGTATTAAGTGAAAGGAGAACTAAAAATTAAAGTAAAATAATCTCATTTTAGTTCATTTCTCTAGCTCTTTAACAGAGAAGTAATTCTCTCCATTAATCAGTGTGACTTTTGCTAAATCCATGGGGCTTTACTGACACTAATATAACTTTCATATTTTAGAACGATGAAAATAATAAAGTTCAGAAGTTGGATACATGAAAATTAAGAGATATGCAATGCAGCAAAACTGCAGGGGAAGAATGTACATAGCTGACAAGTCCTCCAAAGCATATTTTTTGACATCTTCAAAATGCCAAGGGAGACAAGCAGCACACCAGAGAGGAAAAGTCCCTACGATGCATCAGAGCAGTGTCAATTTGAATGTTAGGTCAGGGCTTTGTCTGGTTACATCCAACTTTCATCAAGGACAGTGATTCTGCAATCTCTAATGTCAATCTGGTCTATAGGTTTAACCACCCATTCCATGGGGAATCTTATCTATGGAATTTCTCTTGCTCCATCTGGTATATCTTGCTTTTTGAACTTTTGCTGTATGTTTTGAGAAGAATATGGATCCTTCTTCTCTGTAGTTTCCCTTTAGGAAGTTAAAGACAGCAGTTAAATCACCCTTAGCCATCTCTTCTCCACAATGAACAAATTGATTCCCTTAAGCCTGTCCTTAAATGTTAGGTGCCTCAGTTCCCAAACCATATTTTATATTTCTCCTTGGCTTATTGTGGTGTTCTCTTTCACTCGTGGGGTGCAAGAGTGGACACTGGGCAGCTGAGAACTGAGACGAGAAGCATAACCCCTTCCCAGGCTGTGTTCGTAGCAGCAACACTGTGCTCTATGTGCAGCCCCACAGTCACCTGGTTTTGCCCCAGCAATGCAGGGCTGACTCCTGGGCACCTTTTTGTCACCAGGACTGCAACTCCTTTTCTGCAGAGATGCCTTCTAGCTAATCAGACCCTTGCCTTTAGCACTGATTCTTTTATTTCAAGCTCAGAATTATACTTTTGCTCCCCTGGGTTTTTTTTGTCAATTGTTAGTCCCTGACTTTCTATTAAATCTACAATGCACTTGCGTAAGTAAATTTGGTATTGCAAAGGAAATTGTCCAGTTTCTTTAACACAGCAGTCTAGCACTGCATAACCCCTGCAATATGATATGCCTGTTTTAAATTTATGAAACTGTAAACCAATTTCCTGTACTAACAAACACCTCGGGTTCTATTTCTGTTTATTTTCCTTTCAAAATCACTGTACTGTCTCACTCTTTCTTTTGTAAGAAGGAAAAAGAGGGTGTGGGTTTGTGGGGTTGAGTGTGTAGAAGGAAAACCAAAAACCAACACAAAACCACAAACTAAAATAAAAAAACCACAGAGAAATAAATGTTAGTTGGGGAGAATCCAAGATCAACACACCAGCAAGCCTACTCATTGTTCTTCATTATCTTGGCTCTCTTCCAGTCCCTCTAGGTCTCTCTCTTTCCAAACTGCTTTCTGCATTCTCACATATGTTATAGAAAGTACTATGATTTCAGAGAAGTGCTTTAATTTTGTAACAGCTTGATCTGCAAAAGATGTTGTCCAGTTTTTTTAAGGAGGAAATGAGCTCATTGCTCTGTCTCTACTTAATCAATGTGTGTAAACTTGGTTATTCTTAGCATAAGATCCGTATGTGTATAGTATCACTGAAGGAGAAATGGATACCTTTTGCATATTTTGCAATTAGTGGGCATAGTTTTCTGTAAAACTGGCTTTGGATTGCTCTGGCAGCACAATAAATATTTCAAATCCAGCACACATCAGACCTGCCAACAGCTTTACAGTGAAAAACACAATAGTTCAGCTTTGCATTTTGTCACAAAAAGGATCCATTTTTCTGATACAGAAGAAAGGCAGTAGGGTGCTGGCATAAAAAAGGCATTGATGAGAATGATCTTATCTGTATTTCTAATAGATTCTCTCCAAATGTAATAATTTTTGAAGGGGACTGACAGGACCTGTACAGTTACTACAGTACTTCAGCCCTTCTGATCTGTGAGGCTACAGCCTTGCACTGGAGAGTCTCTGATCTGAGAACTGTAAGCAACCAATGAATGCAGGACAGAACCTCCCTGTGAACTGGGCACCATTTCATACTTGATTTTTTTCTTATAAAATGTGAGAATGACAGCAAATGTGGTGGTGATTGTACTGTAGCAACTTTGCAGTAATGTTGCCTTGGAAAGATTGTTGCATTTGGATTATTCAGGGACATTCATTGAATTTTCAGGCTGGGATCAGGCTCTCAGCAAGCACAGACAAATACTGTGGCATGAATACTTACAGCCATGGATTTATCGAGATTAACTGTTCTTTTTCTTTCTGATCTCATAGTTAATCTGAAGGAAACTGGTCCTTCAAATGAAAACTGCATAGTCCAAAAGATCACTAAAATGTTTAAAGCTAGATGGAAATGTGTGCATTCAAAAATATTTGAAAAATGTGCATCCTTAAGCTTCTCTGGATATCGTACTCCAAAATTATTAATAATTTTTTTCCTAATTATTGATAACATTGTTCACACATAAAAACGTGAGTTATAAACCCTGGTTATACTTGAATGTGTTGCAATAGAGGCATCTGCCAGTGAAGATGGCTGGTTAGCAATCCCTGACTGTGGTCTGGAAATCCAGCACTGTATTCCAGAGACTATGAATAGGGGAAAATCCATTAACACTAAGATTAAGGCTGATTTAAACCAGCTCCAAACAGAGATAAAAGAAGTCAGCTGAGTGTATCACTATGACAGCTAAATAAATAAGCAATGGCTACAGCTACTGTATGGCCCAGCTACCTCCATGCTTACTCTTCTAGGAGTTTTCTCTCTATATATGCAAGAAGCTTTCATAGAGACATATATTTAAATTCTCTGTTTGACTCTACTTTTCTCTGCTTTTACTGCATCCCTAATAACAACAACAATCAGATAAAGTTGCTCATTTGACTTTCAGAGTCAGTGCTCAGCAGGGCTGGAAGTGTGCAGGGTTTGGATGCAGTCTGCTTTTCAATGCCAGAAAGTGCCTGTCACCATTATTAATTATGTATGACATTTACTTACTTCATTGGTTTTAACCATGCCCACCATGATCTCTGTGGCATATAAATAACATAATGGTGAAGGACAGTTTTACAGTTTTAAGATTTATGTCTGTTGCCATTGCCCAGCAAAAATTCTAGTTTTTGGGCGTTCATTTTGGAGTTCTTATTTGTTCCAGGAAAAAGAAAATCTTCCTCTTGACCAGTTCTGATCTAGAGTTACAGAAGAGCTGTGCAAGAAGAAACTTCTAGCAGAAATGAGATCAGAAATGACCTGGCACATTCTACAAGCTCTGGTCAGGTGTTCCTGTGGCAGGTGGCTTAAAGAAAGTTTCCTTTGTTATGAGCCTTTGTGTTCTAGTAATGCTGTAAGGATTTGGTTACACAAATCTATAAACTTATATTGCTGTAAAATACAGTGGAAGGAAAAGATACTTGCAAAGTAAACCAACAATATGTTGTCTTGCTCCTTAGCCAAATGGTTCATAATTTCCTCAAATGGTGTGAATTACAAAGAGGCCACAGTGTGCTTGGAATTCTGCTGGCAGTTTGGTAGCTGAAGTCAAAGAGAAACTAAAACATGAAGCCAGCAACTCAAGAGACTTCCAAAAGGGAGGGATTTGTAAAGCTTGTTTGCTAGTACAGATAGCTACGGGTGATAAGCCTAGTTTTATGTCTCTATTTACATACTAATTGTAATTTAATCTATGGCATAATTAAAGAGACTCTATACAGGGTTTTATCCAAACATCAGCTGCATCAACAATAAGCTGAAGACTTTTGAGGATTGACTGTGGGTTCACTTCAGATGCTGTGATGGCACTGATTGCTGTGGGCTTGTGACAGGTAACTTCCTTGTTTAAGGAGTTTAAGGACTCTTGCTACAGCTTTTCAGATTCATGTACAGAGATTAATTAAATAGAAATTCCAATTTAAATGAGCATAAAATGAACAACCTAGAATACCACAATATTATTACTTCTCTTATTGCTTCTGCAATTACTATCAAGCATATGTAATTCCAGAATTATATCTCCTAAAGAGCTAGCTGTATAAAAAAAGACAAGCATATAATGAAAAGAAAGGGTGGCAAAGAGAAACCAACTGCCACTCATAAAAGCTCTTTGGTATATGTTGTATTTCAGACAAGTAAGTAATTTCATTGGCTTCAGTCAGATTCTTGGAGTAGATCCACAGAGAAAAATCATACAAATACTATTTCTTACTCAGTCGTTAATAGTCACAGAAGAAACTGCTAAGATTTGAAGGAGAAAAAAAATGTCATTACACAAGCAGGACATCAAAGAAGGCAAAAAAGGCATTTATGGGAGAGGCAAATGGTATGGCAGACAAGGTGGTATGGGTCAGGAAGAAAGCACATAGTAAGGTACCAAAGAGGACAAAGAGTGACTTCTGTAGCATCATACAAATCACAAATGATAGCTTCCTGGTCTGTGGTACAAGGAACCTGTCACACCAGAAGGTGCTGAAACCACACGCATTTACACATTCCCATGCCTACATGGGAATTACATTTCCTATGGAATCTGGCTGTTTCGTATTTGAACATTTTAAAAATTATGGGTCTGTTCTTAACCAGATGTCTAACCTTCTGCTGTTCTCCATTGGCTTCAGATATTTATGAAGAAGAGAGGGAGAGGAGAATAATCACACTGTGATCTATGATCTATTTATATGAGCATTACCTGAAAATGTTTCTTCTTTCCATTAATTTAAGAGACTACTATGGTTTATGATAGTCTGTATGAACTCCTTTAATTAGTGTTCCAAAAATAATTTTAGGATGAGTTCAACATGCAAAATCAAACCTGAATGCACTGGGAAAAGTAAGGTTAGCAGAACTAGAGTATCCATGAGCTACAATGTACTCCATGTTTCAAGAGTATTATCTGGGATACTACACTTCAGACTTTTTCTTTCTCCTGTTCTTGTTATCTTTCTTGAGATGTACCATGTCTTGGTCTCTTTTTTGGGCTGTTAGTCAAGGAGACATTAGGTGTTTCTAAACATTAGTCTGTTTCTCATGCTTACACACCTTCACACACTAATCATCCAAATTCTGCTGTCAGTTCCTGGTTCAGCAGTAATAAATATAAATTAGAAATTTAGTTACTATTTACAAAATCAAAAGCAATATGTATAGAAGATTCTGTGTGTATGAACAGATGAATGCATGTTATACCAGAGGTGGAATAAATTCAAAGCTTCCTTTTCTGGGGGTTGGGTTTTGGTGGGCTTTTTTAGCAAAAAAGATTGAACCACATGTAATAAAGTACTGGTACAGTAACAAAGGTTCAATGATTAATTTAAAAATCTATTCAGAAGCACACAATGATTTACAGTCAAACCTTGAATATTTAAAAACAGAAAGTATTAGCATGTTAATAACTGAAATCACAAGAATGTATCATGAGAATGTACTTAGTACAATATAATAACCACTACCTGCAGTTTGACAGGAAAATGTTTAACCTCAGAATAAATAGGATGTACATTCTATAAGCCCCTAAGGCTTTGTTGCTATTAAGCCAATGTGATCTTTGGAAACACGTACATATGTACATCTTGTGGAATCAGAAGTACAACATGTACTCTCACAGCATTTTTCTTTGTCTGAGAAAAGTCCTTTTATCCGTAAATCTGGGAGGGAAAAATGAAAGCACTGAAGAGTGACTTCACTACAAAAGAATGCAAGAAAATTAGCACTACATGAAATGTCGTCTTTATGAATTTTTCACTGTTTGACATACAGTTTCCTTTATCTTTCAAGAAATCTTGGTACATCAGCTTAGAAAGCTGGCAGCAGAAAAAACAATTTTTTTTTTTTTTTTTTTTTTTTTTTTTTTTTTTGGTCAAATGGTTTATGACTTTACACCTTTACTGGGAGTTTTAACCTCCATCCACATTTATATTTGTCTTCTATTTCTTCAATTCAAATATCCTTTCAGAGAAGATTGGTTTCATGCAGAGAGAAGATAAAAATCAGAATCCTTTCCTCACATTAAATGAATTCATCATATTTATTCATTCCCAATACTGGTGAGTTAAGAGAACAAAAAAATCTCAGGTTCTAGTACCTAACATTTAAGTCTAAGATTTTAACTGGGGGTGAGGGGGGAAGGGGATGCATTTTTTTTTTCCAGTCTGTATGTTATTCAGAGCTACAAACATTAAAATATTCATATTAGAAAGGTTCCTAAACTGCTGTGGCCAAGTATCATGAGCAAATGTCTGACAGCATGATTATAAAGGGACTGCTGCAACTGTAAAAGCAGAGAAGAGGCTCCATTATTGTTTAAACAGGGAATCTAAAAAAAATTTAAAAATTAAGTAACCCACATTCTGATTTGTAGACACTGTCCAGCCATGAACATGATGGTTATGGAGCTTCTGACCTTGTTTATTACTGCAAACTGAAATGAGTTGAGGTGGACTGTAGCAAAGCCTCCTGAGCAACTGGTAAAGATGCATATATTACTGTGAAATGCAAGTCAAAAGAAACTGGCATTCAGGAAGGCCAGACAGCACAGACAGTCCATTATCCCTTTAACCACATAACTGACTCAAACACAACTGCTTGATCAATCTGGAGGCAGATGCTGTAGCTAGAAAGCTATTTTAAAAGCTTGGCATCTGGGTGCTGTGATTGCTCAAAGAAAGTGGATGGGTGCAATCCGATGAGGTGAGCTGCAGCCTGCTGGGGACTTCAGATGATAATTAAATATGCTTTCTTCATAGGAAAAAGCAGGTAAAGGAACAAATGTGATTAGAAAATGCAACTGTATGTTTTTCAATTAAAAATAAGGTGTGTGGCACAGAAAGCTAATAGTGCAGTGAGTTTTCCCTATTAACCCCTAGCAGAAATTTCAATTGAAAGGCTGCACTAATAGTAGTTTATAAAGGTGCTAGCACTAAACCCTGATTCAGCCAAGAATTTCTCAAGCATGTGAGCTCAAAGTCCAGAAGTCCTATGCCCAAAGGCAGCACTCCCATGCCTTGCTGAATCACTGTACAGACTAACTGCACCTCACATTAAGGGTATTAATTAACATTAATGTTATCTGTCTTATTTTAATAATTTCTTCTCATCCTTTACATGAACAGCAATGTTGCCACGTGTTTTTCAAGTGAGAAAAATTTCATATGGGAAATAAGGCACAAAACTGATCTACAGACCACAACAAGTGATATAAATCCTTTATGGGTTCAGTATGGATTTATTCTAGTTGAAGGTATGACCCTGCTATGAAAAATTTAGATGGAGAAACAGGTCAAGTATAATAATTTTCAATTTTCCAAAATTACACAGCCTATGTAAAATACTTGTTCATTGCTTTCCTGATGTTTATGTGAGCAAATAATAGATTTTTCTTGAAATATTAATGTGGAACAACAGAAAGGGGCGAAACCAGACCTGTTTCATGCTGTTTTATGTTAAAATTAAATGCTGCATAAAATGCCAGTGACTTTTGTCAGTGCTGGAAACAAAATACCTCTGCCTTTTTATTCCCACACCCCTCCCTCCTCCCCAGCACTGCAACAGCACTGTGAGTTCTGGCACAATACAAGGTGACTGCTGTATGCAGCTCAGGATCTTGGCTACTGGAAGACAAAAGAGTGAGGAATTCTTGGTATTGCAGAAAATCTGATTCCACCTATTTGTGAATCCTTAATTTGTGATAAACATTGCTAAAATTAACATACTCTTGTAAATTATGTAGACTGCTATATTTCCCTGTTGTGCCAAAGCAATTTTTCTGCTTTTAGATGAAAGCAAACTAGATTTTGCTGTCATTAGACAGGGGTGGCATAACTTAAGACTCACAGACTTCTCTTTCATTGTGTTACACCTCACATGCTGTATGTGACCAGAGGAGAAACAGAAGCTGAAGCTGTCTAGAGAACCCACCAGTGTAAGAAAGAGGGGGACTGATGTTCTCTGATCCTTGCACTTCAACTTCAGTGAAAGTGTAATACTGTTCAATCATAAAATGGCTGATCCAGTTTACTAAAAGATGCATATTCTCTTTTCCATTTCCTCTTACAATTGACTAAAGCTACCTATTTACTAGTTGTAAGAGCTTTTCCTCTTACTAACCCCTGGACTTCTGCTTTTCAATGTTTTTTATTTGTTGAGGTTGTTTTCCTGAAAGTCAGAAAGGATAAGGAGTCATGCTTTCCTCTCATTTGCATCCTCCACCATCTGAGGATATAGATTTCCTTATATATATCACTCCTATTCCATCCAAAAAAGAAAATATTAGCTTAAAAATAAAAGGGCAAAATTAAACCTCTTAAGAGGTCAATACAGAAGGCAAAAAATATAGAGAGGAAATGTACAATATCCCCTGCACCTACATGAAGGACTGAAAGGTCACACAAGGTGGCTGGAAAAACCCCGAAAGGATGTGGGGAACAGGGAGATGGGAATACTTAGGGTGGTTGAATGTGGAAGGAGGCTGCTGCATGGGTAGCTGAGGACAGGCACTAAGGTTCTCTGTACTCAGCTATATGCTAAGCAAAGTGAGGACTGAGGATAACTGGATGTGTATGACCAGTCAGTCTGATACAGTCAGATCTGACACAGGTCTGAAGCATTTTCAAATGGCACAGCGTAAGCACAAGGACATGAGATTCTTAAAAAAACAGCATTCATGGAATTAGAACTTAAAGACAATTGACTGGAATCAACTTTTATGCAGGGAAACTATGGTGGAGAAATAAGTGATATTTAAAGAGCAGGCGGTAAAGAAATCTCACTAAAGTGAAACCTGAATTCCAGTAATAAACCTGAAAATTGCGTCATTATTAATAATCTGGGGGGGAGGGGCGGGAAGGAAAAAGAGATGTATGAACAGCTGGAAAGATGGACTGGTGGCTTTGTGATTTTTTTATAAGTTAAATCATGTGGAAAAAATCATTAGGAAGAATAGAATCAAATAGCCAAGCTGCATCATACATCCATAGCAAGAGTGAAAGAGTTGTATAAAACATTTGCACACAGTGGGACAACATGATGGGAAAAAAAGGTCAAGGCTAACTGGTCATGATTCTGTAATACAAGGTCCAAGTTTTATTTTAAGAGCTGGTCTGAAAGCTGAAATCTAGATTATGTCACTTCCTGAACTTTAAAGCAAAAATGGTTGTTCAGTTTTTTACAACAGGAACTTCTATTACATATGGGCACAATAATGATGCTTTTCAATAATTCTTTTACTGAATACAGAAGGTTCAATAAATTAAATGCCAACTTGGATCTAATTCTGAATTTTGCAAGAAAGCAAAAATGAGGGATGTAATGACCCACGTGGTGGTGCTCGAAACTGGGGTCCAAATGCCAGCTGCATTTATTTACTGGTAAGTTAACAGAAGAGGGGGTTTTACATTTATAATTATATTAAAATTTTATATTTATAATTTTTATATAAACTTGTATTTTCAAAACCACTAAAGTAGCCTACTCATGTGATTGCACTGTTTTAATTAAAATCAGCATATAAACATGTACTTCTGTGCAAATCCCTATAAAAACACCCTCAGATTTAATTGCTTATCTTGTAGCAGATTATTGGCAGGTTTTGCTAAGTTGGTATAAATGGATCTAGCAGCATTTACAGAGAGATTATAGTGAGTCACTTAATGCAGTCAAGCCACTGTATGCTTAAATACCTACATGTGTATTTATTAATGTATGTGTGTATACATTAATGTGTAGTGACCTTACTGAGACACTTCATAGTGTTAGTTATGATTTTACTCTGAAATACTCCGTGTCATATTTTTTCAGTGCTTATAAAATTTTTGTTTGCTAAAAATAGACAAAAAGGAAACATTTTTGTCAAAAATTCACTGTGGCCTTCTGTTAGCTATCAAGTAATTTTTATCTTCAACCTTTTCATTACAACAACAAACATTAAAATATTCCTTAGCATTTTCCCGATTTTATTTCTTTCAAGCAGAACTTAATTCCAGGTTTTCAAGGCAAAGATAGCTCACATTTATAAGTATTACTATCCCAGATATATTAGATAGGAACATGGCAGCCTTTCACTCTTGGGATTCAGTATCTCTATTTTATTCTAATCTTGTTGTTCCAGTTGTATGGAATTATGGACCTAATGTCCTTAATGAAGATATTCTCCAAGTATCTTGATCCTCCACCCCTTCTCATCTAGACAACCAGTAATTATAAGAAGCTACGGGCTTAGTTTTAGTCTCTTACGTAGATCAATGAAGACTAATTCCAAACCTCAGTGCTCCAAAAATTAACTTTTGTTCAAGTGCCTGTATCAAAATTACAGAAACGGAAGCATCCGTGACACTGAGTTACTTTAGAAATGGCAGCCTTCCTCCAGTGTCTGAAAAAGCTGTATTTCTGCTGATACTCACAGGCATTACCCACCCAGCACATGTGCCAGCAATAACAGTTCAGTACTAATGAAGTGTCTCTTTTTCTGCTGCTAATGAAGTTCATTCTTGGCATTAGAACTCTGCCTTATACTGTGAAAGTAAATAGAAGATGAACAGAAATGGCACTTATTCATTAAAATTGCAAAATAGCAATTAAATCCTCTCCTCCTCTCTTTCTGAAAATCTGTTCCAAAGTATCTAAAAAGGTAGGGAAACAGTTGTGGGTAAGGCTGATCAGATGGTAACAACTCCATTTTGTGTCAGCCTCTGACTTTTTGAAACTGTTTTATATTTGAGCGTGTTCCTATTCAAAAAACAAAACACTTCAAACAAATCCATACTGAAGAGTAATCTGGAGAAGGCAGCAAGTCACACCATGCATAGATGAAGCCTCTGCATCTCAGCAGCCAAATTGAGGTCCCACAACGTTGGACACGTTTAAATGGCTGTTCTGTCTGAGGAATGGGCTTTTCATCTCAGTCATTACAAATCAAGACAAAAATCTGAGCTAGTGATCTATCTACCTGGACAATGGATTTCTGTTCCAAACCCAAGCTATTCCTCTGTAGGAATCTTAAGAAAATCAGGAGGCCTCCAGGAAACATTACAATCACTCACAAGTCAGCACGTGATCTGAGCAACCATGGGCTGATAAAGTACAACAGTTTGCCAAGAGTCCTCATCCACCTAATACTCAATTTACTCCAACACTTCATCTAAAAGTGCTGTTCAGTGGGAGTTAAGTATCATCCTTGTAACACAATACATGACACAAGTGCAAAAAAGTAAAGGCAGCTCTGAGATGACTCAGCCCCTGGAAAGCTCTGCCAGGACACAGACTCATTGGAGTGAATGTTTCACTAGCAACATCTCTTCTTTTTGAAATACTATTTTCTACACTTCCACTTTTCTCACAGTGACATGCATCTGGCAGGGCCACTTTGGTCTGCATTTTAAACCCTGCCTGCACTCAGGAATGTCTTTTTTATTCCCTAATAGACACTTAGGTGGTAAAAGGGGCATACAGGACAACCACAACAAATTGGTTCCCATAAGTAACTGCTGGTATCCTGCAGAGATTCTGTCTGAGCTGGATGAATTAAAAAGCCCAAGGTGATATTCCTCCCCCACCATCATTTGCTATCATTCCATATGTTCCATCCTCTTCAGAAAAGGTAAATGTCAGCCTAAAATAATTAAGAATTTATTTCCTTTCTGGGAAAGACAAACACACCTGAAAAAGATGAGGAGCTCGTAATGTGACAAGGATTATTTATCTCATTACTCATGTATCAGTCATACAACAGGTTAAAGCAAAGGCGTAAATGACAGATCACAGGTGAGAAGCTAAGCATGAGACTAACAGAATTCCCTATAATTACAAAGCCAGGTTCCAGGCAACAAGCTTAAAAAAACCCAAATAAACAGCAGATTTGAATGGTACAGCTGTTGCCCCAGTAAATAATTATAAGCTACACTACCCATAACATCCTGAAGTCTTTCTGCCATTTGACATTTTACCTGAGTTATAACTCTGAGATTGGTTTAATAGTTTATTTGTGGAACATTAATTTAATTAAATATTCTGAGAGCAGTAATGCAGTGTAGGTTTATATCTACATTCTGCCTGGGGTCTCAGTGAAATTGCATCAGACTTACCATGTGTGTAGCAATCTACATCTACAAATTTAAATGCTGAACCTACTTGCCTCACCCATTTTTCATCACATCAGTCAAAATACATCACAATGGCATCAGCCGTTTGAAATGGGAGATTTGAAAACTTCAATTTTCTTTTTAAACAAGTATTTTTTTAAGAGCCACTGCTTCTCAGATAATGCTTTGGTTTTGGTTTCTTTTTTCCTCTCTTTATCTAGTTAAATAAATTTTACTGAGAAATTCCCAATCAGGGACAGACCAATGTTTGCTGCCTCTAATGTCCTTTTGCTGGGTCGGAAGCATACAGAAAAGCACTGCAGATGTGTATTGAAGGAATATGAAGTCAGGGAATCTGCACTTTCACTGAGAAGTGTGGCAAAATCAGAGAAAGCCATTGTAATGCTTCAGTGGGAGCTGGGGCACTGTTTTCTAAAGACACAGATGCATGCTGGACCGAGAATTCATAAGACAATCCTATGAGCAGTTACCTGAAAACCTTGCTTTTCTGTCATATTTATTAGTGGGTGTTAATTGATGACAGGCAAGGAAGAGCTATCTTGCCTTCTTGGCTCCCATAGAGGCTCAGCAGCAGCACTCATCTGTATTAGTGGCCAATTCAAATCCACTGAATTACCCAGAGGCTTTGGATCAGGCCCCGGGATTAAAAGTGCTTTATATTTTTGAAATCGCTAGTTAATAAATAAGGGGCCAGAAGATGCTACAAGAAAACAAAGCAGCATAGTTCCTGGGATTTATTGACCAATAAAACTTGTTATTGTGAACTGCAAATGGTTTCCCTCTGTGCAGCTCTTTACATCAGTTTTTAACGGCTCCTATAGAGAAGAAATCCTTTTTCATTACATTATCAGTGAACCTGGGTCCAGATAAATGGACAGAGAAATGTGGTACAATCAGGGAACATTTAAAACAATAAACCCCAGAGAGAAAAAGAAAGAGTGCAAGAGGAAGTGCAAACAAACAAAGGACATTCAACAGTCTGAGCAGAATAGAAAATTTGGCACTTGTTACAGAAACAAACCTCAAAAGCTTTTTCAGCCTTATATTTGGCTGCTAGTGAATAAAATGAACAGGCTGGTGGGAGGTGAGCTGAGGGAATACAATGTAAATCAAAGCAGGCGGTGGTATTGCTTTGCAAGGCAATGGCTGGACTTCACGTAGAGAAGTGCATCTAGCATTTGTCATTCTTTCTTAGATAAGATATAATTTCTCTTGAAGGAATGGAAAGCTGAGTAACTTAAATGATGCCCAACTTCAAAGACTTAAAATGTGGAGTAGGATTGGGAAAAGCTAATGCATACCCAGCCTGATAAAAATAATGATGATAAATTTCTCTGCTGATTGCAAGAGATTTAGGAATTAATTTAAGTGTCTCAGTCATTTTTTCCTACTTTCCTTTTCTCATTTCTCTTATTATCACATTAAATAATGCCACAGCTTGAGAACATTGTTTTCAATATTTTCCTAAAGTAAGAAGTTCACAAATGCTGTTTTTTCCAAGCTTTTAACATTTTCCAAGGGAGAAAAAATACAATTCTCAGAAGGTCTGTTTCAAGCCAACCTATGCAGCCTGACACAGCTTGATCCAAAGGCCACTGAAGTTAATGAAATCACTTTTGTTTTTTTTTTTAATAGGCTTTGGGCCAAGCCATTTAATGACCAGAAAGGG
This sequence comes from Heliangelus exortis, assembly GCF_036169615.1. Lineage (NCBI taxonomy): Eukaryota > Metazoa > Chordata > Aves > Apodiformes > Trochilidae > Heliangelus > Heliangelus exortis. Next base: position 5,881,621 of record NC_092434.1, read on the forward strand.
ACTGGAAATCTTAATGTAATACCCTACACCAAAAAATTAGTACTAGCAAAAATGCAGTTAGAGATGCTCCATAACTCAGAACATCACTGATCTGTTAGCACAGTGAAAAGCAGGTTTGCAAAATTTAAACATGGGTGATAGGAGTTCAGCAATTGCTTCTGAGCTACATGTTCCAATCTAACAAAACCTATATAAGAAAAGAATCATTGCAGTTTCTGCGGATGTGCAGGGGCAGAGGTTCACAGCCTCCAGACAGAATATTACTGTGCTGCTGAGTGGCATCCAAGCATAAAAAGGTGGGGGCAGAAGGATGGGAGAGAAGGGGAGATGAGGGGAGAGAAAGCCTAGAGGACAAGGTTTATGATTAGAATGTATGTGAATGAGAAGACACAGAAACCTTAACTAATTAAGCACTTCCCATCTCTTGAGTGTCAATTTTAAATTATGGCATGGCCTTGTTTTGAATCAGTAACTTATTAACCCATTCTTGTTGTGACCACCCCTTCTAAAAGAAATTCCTTTTGTACAGACTGTGACAATCTGCCATCTAGGCAGTATAAACAGTAAATTTACAAAAAAAGCTGTTCTCCCTCCCTTCCTGAAGCAGCAGTCAAGGCTGCCCCTCTGAAGGCTGCAGAACATCACAAAGCAAGGGCCCTTCTCTCTCTGCTGGACTTGTCTTTCTGCTTTTGCCAAGGAGAAAATTTGTCTCCTCATACCTGTTTTAACATTCCCATGTTTTAACATAGGGAACACTCAAACTAAGTACCAGCTAAACATCTGGTTTCACATCCCTGCGTGTCCGAAGACAAAAATCACACTGGATATGCTCAGCAAACACACAACTTCCAATCAGATAGCTCTGAACTACATCCTGGTGAAAATTCACCAGTAAAAAGTCAGTAACTGATGAAAACTGCCTGGTTTCTAATTTTGTCACAAATCTCACACTTAGGTCAGACCAATCAAGTGGATCTTAGATCAGTTTTCAGCTTTCCATGGAAACCTAATAAAATCAGCAAAAATTATTATGGTGATTCTGGGGGCTTTGTATTTTTATGTATTCCATGTATTAGATTGTCAGCTTGTAAAAAACTGTGTTTCTTCACTGAGCTTGGTGAAATGATACTAATTTACACCAGGTGAAAACCAGGTTTGGAATGTGTAAGTCTACATGAGCAAAAACAAAAGGGTTTTATAATCCAGAGTTTGCAAAACAAACAGGAGACCTCCTGCCATGCACAAAGAACTTTAGACTTGAATTATCACATGCAAATTAAATATAGTTGGCTTCACAGCAACTGAAGCTTGTAATTTTAGCTTGCCAAACTTGGAAGACTTAAAGAACTGTGAAAGGAATCACTCCTAATAATTCTTAGAATAGGTCCAACTCATATTTAGAATAAAGCTAGCAGTGAGAGAAAGGCAAGCAAAAACTGGCTTTGGCTCGTTCATTACCCATATTCATACAATTATTAAAGCATAAAAAATGGAAAAACCACCCAGCCATCAGCAGACCAATGGGGAATTGTTATCATCTTCCTAGAGGCAAATAGCTCAAGAATAGCAGGATTTAGGCAATAATGAGGGCTTTTAAAATTGAAAATTGCATGTCTGGTAAGCAGACAGTTTTCAAGACAATGAATAAAGGCAGCTGGAGGATGTTACAAGACTACAATCTATGCTACAGTGCTCAGATTGAACAAAAGAAAAAATAATAAAACAGAAGACGAAAGCCAAATTAGCATATGTGAGGGGCAGTTACATGGAGCTGCTGCCTGCACACAGGGTCAGAAAGACTCACAGCCATGTTTCAGCCTTTTTATTCCCTGCATTCTCCAAATCCAATTGATTTCAGAATGCTTTACTGCCAGTGTTGCCTGATGTGCCATTTTCCAAAGAGAAAATGATCTTTCCAGCCCCAGAAAACAAAAGCCCAGCTATGTCATTCTCAGTGGGAAACTGGAATGGCCACTTTCTCCCCATATGCTCGGTAAGAGGAGACCTCCTGCCTCTCTGGGAGTATCCTCTGGCTGCTACTGTTCCAAATTGTCCCTGGCACAAACTTCACTGTTCATGGCACAATATGACTTAAACTGAGAATTTCAGAGTGTACGATGGGAATTGATTCTGCTGACTTTTAAGATTCTGTGTTAGCAAATTTCATGCATAAAACTGTTTTTTGTTAGGTTAGACCCACAGTCACAAGACTGCACAAGATGATTTTCATGCATGCGCCTGGCATGGGAAAATGCTTGTATTATGAAAATCTAAACCCCAGGTGGCAGATTCTCAAAGGCCTGTGCAATGAGTGAAATGCATAAAAAATACATGTAATAGGGACTATATTCATTGGAGTGACATGTCAAATATGTAAGCCTTTAGAAAACCTGGTTTCATGTATCAAAATTAAATTTCCTTTAATCTACCTGTGAAAAATCACTGGATTCCTAAAATTAGACTTAGAAGCCTGTGATTTCTGGCTGGAGAGGCACCAGTATTCTACCAGCAATTGAGTCAATTCTCGTTAAGAATCATGACTGTTTGCATAAACAGAAATGACAGTTTATAGGTAAATCCTACCCAGTGTGAAGTCCATTCATTTTAAATGTTATGCTCAAAAGGCCACAGCAGCATAATCATGCAAAGGCAGGCATAAAGCCTCCAATAAAACTGCACCCACTGGGTCAGTGCCAGTGCATAGCATGCTCTGGATATTTACAGGATGATTAGACACTGGGTGGTCAATCAAAGCTCAGTCTGTCTGTCAGAAATATTAGACCTAAAGGCCACAGGTGTGGATTTTAAAGAACTGTTTCTTGTCTCCACTCTCATAAGATATAATACCTAGGTACCTTTCTAAAGAATTTGCTCTCATTCATTCAAGCCTTCCTTAAAGTGACTCTTGTGCACACTGCATCTAGTCTGTTAGTTTATTAAGGATACTCCCTTGATGCTCATACCTCCTGGCAGAACTGTACTGTAATTTTTTTCATCTCTCCTGTAGTCATGCAGACAATGAATTGGAAAGTCTGTTCTTTAAATTTTTCTTATCAGTTGATGGCAGATGGCTTGGGGAAATCTTAGGGAGAAAAGAGCCACTGCTAATGTCACCACCATATCTTGAATTTTAGTCTTTCCCACTGTGTGTTATTTGTTAGCAAAACATGGACACCAGAGCAACAAAGCAGCCTTGGGAACAGTGAGAGCAGCTCTTCCCACCAGGAGAGACAAACCACGAATAACTCTGTTCTGTATATCAGATGGGAAAAAAACCACAACTATACCATAGTACTGAAAATGTCAGGTGTTAAATGCTTTGTGGTACACAAAACACAGTCACAGAATTTCAATATAAAATAATGGTTTTACAGGAAGGGGTCAAAAACGAGCAGAGAAGTTGTGAGATAAGGAAACAAGGGGAGCAGAGCACACACAGGATCTCCAGAGAACAGACAGCATTCCTCAGGGTGAAACAACACAGACACAGCTCCAACTGTGACACAGTGTGGCTGAAAAGGTGTCCCATACAGAGACCCATAAACCAGCATAAACCTCTGCTGTTTCACCTCCACAGCAGAACACTGCACAGAGTCTTATCTTCAGCCTTAGGAACCACTCAGCTGTGTTAGTGTAGAGCTCTCCCGGTCTGATTCAGAATTAACCATCAGACATACTGAACAACACAGGAATAGTATCAGATGGATGCTGAATGAGTGGTACCACCTACAAGTGTTGAAGGCCAGTGCCACAGAGACAAACCAGTTCAGCTGGAGGCAAAGCATTATGGTAAGGCAGTTTGACAGCTTATGGACCAGTTTAGGTTTTTTTCTTTGTGGAATTTTGACACACACCAATATCTTAAGCAAAACACATGGATGGCAAGGAACTGCTGGAAAGAATGTATCTCATCTATGCTGCAAAAACTTCCAAATTTAATTACAATATTTTTGTGTTCTTCTGTGACTAAATTCCATTTTAATGGTTTAAGAATTAGCTGAAAGCTTAACCTAGGGCTTTTGCATCATTCTTGAGCATATTTAGACCACATCTCTAAAGCAAACAGAGTCATCCTTAAATATGTAGTTCAACTGATCTGCAGTGGTCTCCCAGCAGGGAACTAGAAAGAGACACAAGCAACATTATGACTGAGCTACAGAACTCTGCTCTGTATTAATCCAGTTTTATAAATTCAGACTGCTCTCCTCAATAATTTTAGCTGAGACAAAATCAGCTCATGGTTTCGTATGTGCAGAGGATGCACAACTTTTGGCATTACTCTTCATAATGTATATGAATTTTATATATATAATGAAATGCATTAGCCTCTAGTATGCAGGAAGTAGTTGTGTAGGAAAATAATGAATTTTCAACTTGTACATTCTCTTGGCCCAGCCACTATAGGCAGGACCAGCTCTAGCATGGTCTGAACTCACTAAACAACCTGCCCAAAAAAACATGTCCAGGCAATCCAAACCTTTTCTAAGTATCACTGAAGGGCTGCAGGGATTGACAGTGTTGTGGCAGGACACCAGCACCAAGCCTCTATGCTCATCTTCCTGCTTGAGGACTCCAATGGAGTTTTCATTCTGACATTCAGCAAGAAAATCAAAGCCCATGTGGTCTTGAACTGGAACAAGACTGTTTTCATATAGATATAACCAACTATCAAATCTTAGCTAAAGGCTCAGAGATTTCTTATGTGAGGAGAACATTATTATTGCAGTCAATTTTTTCATGAAATTGTGAAATATGCATCATCAATATTTAATGTGACTAAAAATAGAGTCATTTTATACTAAAATTCACATATACAAATTAACACTGAAGGAGACTCTTCTGCCTCCTGAAGGATTTTAAAAACACAGTATCAGAGTACTAGTCACTTGTGCTAAGGGTTTTAAAATTGGAAGTAAATATTTATTGTGGAATACTAATAATCTGTTTACACATAGTGAACGTTTCAAAGAACTGTCAGATATTTCTTTCTTTGCAGAAAAGAAGGCACTTTACACAGAAGGTACTGCCAAAAACTGGGTGTGCAATCCTGTGACTCAAGGATCTCACAGGAGCCAATGCATGCCTGTTTACCAGATCCTAAGTATCCAGGAGACAAAAAGCATTGGGAGCAATACTGAAGCCAGCATAAGGTTACAGTACTAACAAGGCTGGAGCAGCAATTATTTTAATTTTTCTGGCACAGCCAGGACAACATGGTAAAAGCCCTATTTCAGCTGTCTAAGACAGTGTAGGATGGTACCACTGCTATTAGATCTTTGCCTCAGCAATAAGGGAACGTTCTTCATCCCTTCATCCAGCTACTACTTGACCTCACCTGACAGTGTGAATTAGAGATTTCTGGTAGAAGTTGAGAGATCCTATTATGGCCATTCTCCTAAGGAATACGCCCCAAGAAGTCCACAAATCTCTAGTTTTTACTAGAAACTTAAATGCATTGTCTTTTATGTAACAGTGAAATAATGTACATACGCAAGAAATGCTTTCTCCTTTTTCATGGTACATGTTATAACCTCTTTCAGCTGCCTCCCAAATTAAAATAGTCCCAAAATTAATACAATAGTCCACCATTTTCTACTGAAAATCAGCAGTTATTGATGCATTTGTGAAGGAAAGATTTTACCTGAAAGTGCTACCCTCTTACCTGGCTGACATCGACCATGAAACTTAAGAGCTCAGAATGGGTTTTTCTCAATGTACTTATGAACATATAAACAGGCAGAGGATCTCTCTAATGCTTTACAATGCATTCAGTTAATAGCAACTTTAGCTTTTATTAGTTACCCTTCAATTGAGTTATTCTTACAACCTATACATAAGAGCAACTTGAGAATCAGATCCTAAACATTGAACAAATACATTTAAAAATCAGACTCAGTCTTGTCTGGAAACAAAGCTCAGAATTGATGTTCTGCCAGTTGGTATTTGCCAGTTTCATAACAATAAATTACAGGTGAAAGGAGGTGATTTCTACTACTCAGCACTAGTGAGACCGCACCTGGAGTGCTGGGCTCCCTAGTAAATGTAAGACATGGACATACCAAAGCAAGTCCAGCAAAAATACACAATTAGTAAGGGGCTGAAGCATCTGACATACAAGAAGAGGCTGGGAAGGCTGGGACTGCTTATCCTAAAGAAAATAAATTTTAGGGCACTCTTATCAATGTGTATCAATACTTGATGGGAGGGAGAAGGATGGAACTAGAGACTTCCCAGTAGTGCTCAGTAGCTGGAAAAGAGGCAATGGGCAATTGGAAAATGCAATGCTGGAAATGTTCTTTAAACATATGAAAAATAAACTTTCCTGTAAGGATGGTGAAACACTGTAATGGGTTGCTCAGGGAGGTTGTAGTGTCTTCTGTTTTTGCCATAGCTCTGGGTCATTTGTGGTTTCTTGTTGGGGCTTTTTGGTGGGTTTTGTTTGGTGTTTTTTTTCTTGGAGATACATGCTTTCAAAAAAGAAAATAAAACAGAAGAAATTGCTAGCAGAAGCAAAATAAAACAGATAGCAGAGCACATAGCATAGGTCCCCCAGGTAAGTATGCTTTCTTAACTCAATCTTTTTTCGTCTGCAGCTTCCAATACCAAGGGAAAGAACCCTGGGCCAGTTTTGCAGCAGCATTATGACAGAGAGGTTTGTTGCAAGCTGCCAAATTAGGGACCATGATAATTACCCGAACCAAAGACTCTGAAGAATAGCTTCTGAGTAATGGAATTTATACATGCTGTTCCTTTCATGCTGTGTGACACAGTATTATTCTGGCACTGTTAGAACAGTAGTAACAACTCCATGAAGCCTTCCTTCCATGTGCAGATCAGCCATACTGACATACAGAGCAATGCCCATTCAGTCCATACTTTCCTTTCCTTTTCTCTTATAGAATTGCTTGCTTCAAATCACCTGCAGTAAAGCCTGGGTTTATTGTCTTTGTCAATTATCATAGACCACTGTATGCAATAACCCTTTTATGCATTCTTTTAATTAGCTTATAAAATGTGACTGGTTCCTTTCTGAAATGTGTATTTACTCCATTAAGAAAAACATAATTTCTAGTATTTATCAATAATTATTATTTCACAAATACAAGGTAGATATTTGCAGTTAATTACATGCTATCAATAAGTCAAGAAAATGCTGTCAGATTCATCTCCCTGCAATTGCTGAAGTTGCACCTAGCCTAAAATTTGACTTATGAGAGGCACCCACAGTTAAATAAATGTATGTTAAAAGATATTAGATGAACACAAATTCTTCAGCACGTTTAGACTGCCAGGACATTGTTACAGGAAAATATCACCAACTGCATCCCACATAATGTTACTGGGACACGGGTGATGACACACACCAGTGCTCATTTCCCACTTCCCTCTGTATCTGAAGTCTCATCTCCTGTTTGTAAGATCAGTTGGACTAACACCAGATACATGGTTTCCATTGACTAATGTCAGCTAGGAGTATTTCTGTAGTAGTAAAAGCCCTGGGGTAGATGCAGTCACAGTGAGAAAAAACATAGATTACTTCATTCAGGGCAGAGGCATAAGCAATTCTGACAAAAGCACTGTTACTGTTGCACCCAGACCAGGATGATTATCAAGCAGAGGAGCCTTTTCGGCAAATGTCTGAATTACGGGGACTCATTGAATTTCCTCTACTGGTTTAATCATCAATTTTCCCAGTAAAGAGCAGGTACTGACAGGAGCCATGATAAAAACACTGATTTATGGGTCCCCTTTACAGCTCCACAGGTATCTCTAGCAGCAAACCTTGCTATCAGGACTAGTTAAAGGACTGAATAAAATCAGTATTACTAAGTTAAGACTGGGTCTACACACAACAGTTAAATGTCTTTAATTATACCATAATTATACCATAAATTGCATTGATTAAAATGTTCCTTTGCTGCTATAATATACTGTCAAATATTTAATATGCTCTGCTGGTCTGAGGCACCTTCACAGTGGTGTAAGTGAAAATATACTGAATAAAAAATACACCATTACTTATATAAGGGGCTACATTCAATTAATTACAGTGAAAGTTTACCAGGTAAAACAAACAGGGAAGATAAATTCTCCTGCAGAAGACAGTACAAATAGACAAAAATTCATTTTTGATACCCAAGATGGAGAGACGGGTAGGAGTCCAGGTACTACAACACATAGAAACTAACCTGCTTTTTAATTCCTAAGCAATGGAGCACCACACACAACTTGCCTGGAAGACAGGGAAACCCACAAAAGCACTAGAGGATTTGCATCTCGGTCCTTAGCAAGCAAAGAAAGCAAGCAGCAGGATGCTTTTTAGGCTCAAATTCTAGGAAGTGACAGGGCTGTCTTAAACCCAGCTTCTTAACAGAGGTAGGTAAGAAGAGAAACAGATTTGCAGGGTAAACTATGGCTGCTTTGGGTTGTGAGATAATGTAGTAGAAGATACGCAACGTAATTCTGTTCTCCCACTGGAACTTTGCAAAGCAGGATATGCAGCTTGCATGAGAACTCAGTGAAGTGCCAGATGATAATAACAGAATTGTAACATGGTCATTTGAAATATTTTTTCTCTTTTCAAATTGTTGATGAAATAGATTTAATTTTTAAGACGTGGTTTAGCCACTACTTTCAGAAAAATACAGTAAAAACCACAGGGCAAAGAGACTGTCATAAAGCATGATGTACATGCCAGTCTGGGCACAGTCCCATTGTTAAGTCAAAGAACCCCATGATCTCCTTCCAGGACTCAGTATTTGGGATGCATGGATTCAGGGAAATCAGAATTGGGACCAAAAGCTGAGCCTTTCTCCCTACTTATGACATTTGCTGTATCATAAATCAAAATGAATTTAATAGAAACAATGTTTGATATTATAGCTATTTAGAACAAACATGAATCACATACAAGAGGGAGTGTAGGAAAACAAATCTAGTTGAAGTAAGTGCCCTGATTTCTGCTGGATAAGAGTCTATGCTTATCAGATATTTGCTCTTCCACTGGTATTAACAGTGCTATTGCAAAATAAAGCAGTACACGAGGAAGACTGCATATGATAATGTGCTCCTCAGAAATATAATGTGATAAAACTCTTGGATAGCTCCTCAGCTGGCAGAACACTATTGGATTCCTGCCATTTACACCAACTGGAGATATGGCAGATTATCAAATTTTTACCCAATAAAAAGTGTATTTTGCAATGTGTCAACTACACTTCACATGCAAGCAGAGATCCATAATTATTAATGATTGGTAGTTAATTCTTCCTGTACACACTGGCAGAAATTATTGGTGGCTAAACTAAGGACTGGAGCTTTACACCAGTACTCAGACAAGAGTGATGGGATCTCACCTTGGTAGTCAACTTCAGTGAACTTCTTACTTCCATGGAATTTTAGTAGAGCTTGTATTAGTAACAATTCCCTAAATCACAACAGAATCCCTTTTCACTAGTGAACAATATTCATAGACTATTCAATATCTTGATACTTTCAAATAAATTACTGGACATGTCAGTTTTATTATTTACCCAGTGCTAATAACATTGCCATGACGTGGCAGTAGATCTGATGTTTAACAACAGGAACCAAGTAAAATAATTGTACCCAATTTGGACTCTGAAGCTGACAGGTTAAATCAATGTAGTTCTTAGAAAATATGTCCCAATTACAATGCAATAAACATACAGAAACACTCTGGGAAGGGAAATTAATCTCAGAAGGCTTCTAAACTAACAGAAGTGAATGGCAGGATATGGTTAGAGATGAGCAATAAATACTTGAAAAATGCCTTAACTGGAGAGAAAACAAAAAAACCCCAAAAAACCTATATATATTGTTTTAAAACTTTGGAAAATGAGGTTTAGCAGCTACTGATGATAAATGCATAATACAAGAGTAAACAGGACGTTTTGTATCATGGCTTATAAGAGCAGGAGCATCAGCATTTGTAATTTACATCTAAAAGGCACTTTCCACTTAAGCCAGAGTCTCTTCTTGCTTGCCACTTTGAGCAAATTTTAGTCTCTTCACAAAAAAATGCGAAGTCTGTACTTTAGGTTAATTAAGCCTCACAAGTCTGAGGGCATATTTGGGGAAAAAAATATTTCCATAACTACACCTCCATGTACCTTCCACCTTCAATAAATGTTGAAAACAAAATACATGTCTCAGGAAATCAAAGATGATTGATCCATTCCTCTTTCCCTAAAGAGTCAGGAAGTTACTCTCCTGAGTGAGAGCATCAGCCTTTAGATGCTGTGCTTGAGGTTCAGACAACTGCTTTGATTCCTACAATGAGAAATAACCAGAATTTAGGCCTATGTTAAAAAAGCATCAGAAAGATTATCAGCAACCAGTCTAAAACACAAGTAGATAGCTCTCTGGCCCCAACATTTGAGCTGGAATATGAACTGACTGAAATATCCTGATAAGAGGAAGAGAGTACCTAACTCCACCTAAGCAACTTTGTGAATTAGACATGAGTTTCTGCCTGTGTTTTTGGAAACCTCAATTAATTGAGCATAGCATTGATATAAGGCTTAATGTAAGATAGAAGGACAAATGTAGAATGTTTGTTTAGAAAACCAGTAATTGCTTAGGGGTAGTCATAACCTTATAAGGGAAAAATATTTGCTTAGCCAATAACCACAACAACCTTGAGATAAGGAGGCAGAACATACTGGGCCTTAAAGATAAAAACTGGTCAATTCAGCTGTATCCACCTGGACTGCAGAAGAGTGCATGCCCAAGGAAGAAGAGGTGAGAAGTTCATCTTTGAGGAAGACTACTTACTTCATCTTCATCCCCACACCCTCTGTTGCGACCACCAGGAGGCAGTGCACAGGGTTGAGAGGAAGGACTTGGTTATCAAAACTAATTATAATAATCATGAGATTTCTTTAAACTCCCCACCCTGCTAATGAATGTGTGTGATTACCTGCAATAAACTGATGCCTGTGAGAAGGCAGTGGGGTGCATATTTGTGGTGGAGCAATGCCCCGTGCACCCAGCACTGCATAAACAGAGCTCTCTGTAACTGAATAAACAGAATTCTCTGTAACTTTATGAGTTGTAGTCATCATTCCCCAGGTCAGCAGATGTGCACTTAATGTGCAATGACTGTGCCTCCTGAAGAAGGGAGCCACCAAGCAGCCAGAGGTAAAAGCCCACAAGGACTCATTCCAAGCATTACTATATTGTTTACTGGCCAGGGTTCTGAGAAATAGTTATTCTGTTTTTCAGACTGTTTTATTTATTGAAAGGGATTCAAACACTCCATACCACTGACTTGCTTAATCTCCTTTGACTTCCCAGCTGCACAGCAGTCCAGTTTCAAAAAGAATATTTTAGATTGGTAGTTAGTGTCTCCTAGGTATCTGTTACTGCCTTTATTCTTTTACTCCCTCCTTCTCCCATCTCCCTGCTGCAACCTTTCCCTGGTGCTCCTAAGTGCACAACTGAGTCTCAGGACCTTAGAGCTAGATCTTCAAAGAGTAAGAGTGAAGGTTAGAAAGAGCTCAGAAGAGAAGCAAGATGTAACACCCCTCTCCTCAGCTCCTTCAGCTGATTTTCAGAGCTTTCCCTTGTCTCGGTGTGCAGCATAGCTGAAATGTATTCCCAGGCATCAAGTCTTTATCTCCTGATACAGAATTTAATCACCTGAATTTATCCATGAATTCTACTCCTAAACTGTAAGGGATCTAGACTGCATCACAGTGAAGTGGCTTTTTTAGGTCAGGCCATTGGTGCTTAAAACATAAAGTCTTACAGTGCACAGTGGCACTCTCTTTCACCAGATTCATGTAATCCTCAGGTGGTTTGGTATATTATTGATAATGTTTCTAATGTCAACAAAATAAAAAATAATTAAAAACAAGGACCTCAAAAGACTTGGACTTTGGACTAGCCAGTGATGAGTGTAGTCTCAATGCCACATTGTATCACATGGAATTCCACCTTCCTCATCAGCTATCAGACATGTGCTAAAAGAAATGCTAAAAGACAGCTAAGTGCTTGGGTACATCTCAAAACAAACTGTATGATGCCATGCTCTGTGGATACCTGGCATCACTTGTCTCATCAGGCACATTTCTGATGCAAAAATTGCTCTGTAAGCAATATACTTGCAGGGTTTTCTTTTCTCAAGTTTATCTTACGAGCACTACTGAGTATTTCACCATTTGAACTGAGTTTAATTCTATTCCACACTGAAGTACAACTTCAAGTTTTATTGCCCCATCAGTACTTTTTAGCAAGTAAAACCCTTCAAGAAGAGTGGGCAAAGCAATCAGAATCACACAGAGGAAAGCATGCTTAAACCTATCAGGAGTATTCCTGTACACAGTCATCCAAGAACGCAGGACCATGGCCCTACTTGTCAAATAAGCAACAGCTTCAGTCTGTTTGTAATTAGATAAGAAATTTCTAATATCTCTGATAGCACAATCTGAGGTTCTGAAAAGTATAATATTGGTGGGTGTTCTTCATTAGTGCTGCATATTATTGTGCATTTTATTATAACATATTCTGTTACCAAAAAATGCCTACAATTGCTAGTCTTAGTATCTGTTATTTACATTTGATAGTGGTACATGGTCAAGTGCAGCTCTCCTATGCCAAGCCAGGAACATCAGTGGAGTTTTCTGGTTCTAATCAAGATCACAAATTCTTAAATTGAAACTCAAATCTATGGTCTTTCTAATGAAGACAACGTATAAAAGAGGGAAGGGAGCACAGTCTTGCAGAGTGACCCAGAAGCTATACTGAAGGCTGTGACCCTGAGGCCCTGCTGACATGTCCCTAGTGCAACACTCCAAAATGGAAACACTTCAGAAAACCTTACCCAGGCCTTTATCCCAAGCCTATACTGGACTTGGCTACAAACAGACAGACAGAGCTTAAAGCAGGAGTTCACCAAGTGACGATACAGGAGCTGTAGGTTTATGACAAGTCATGCACATAGCACACAACTGCCCAGGAGCTCAGCACACAGGTGATGGGTGCTGGTTACAGAGGTGACACAGAGGTTATGCATACTTGTGGGCTGGCTTACAGACATCTCTAGCTAAGTACTGGAACAGCCTTATTACAGCCTAAAGACCAGCTTTATTAAACTAGCATGGAATTAGCTAACATTGGCAGGGACAACAGGCAGTGCTTGTGATGACTCCTAAAAAAATAAGTATTGTCTGATCATCTTTGAAAACTCTGATTTTAGTAATAACATCACACACTGCCTTTAAAAGCCAATGCTCAGAGTTAAGCAGAACTTACCTACTTACTGTGATTTTGCAGTGAAGATGATGGAATGGAAGAATTATTAGCTGCAGAGAGATGGGTTTTATCACTTGGGAAGCCATCAAGAAATTATTCTAGAAGAGACTATATGCAGACTAAGACAGCGTGATGTACGAGTCACATTGCTGAAACCAGCTCTTGGATTCAACAGTGTCATTTGAAAGGACAAAACCATTATTTTCTTTAGCCATTCAAGCAAGGGAAACACTAACTCAATCGCCAGCACAGCTACCAAAGGAAATTGTGTATTCCTTTTAGTATTCAAGACATTGTTTTGTTGTCTTATTCGTATCTCTTTTGAAAACAGCAAAACAATGACTTTGTCTACATTTTAATTTGGAAGGAATCCAAATTAAGCTATTATGAGAGATAAAGAGAGCTGCATGCAATTTACTGTAAAAAATGAAAAAGCAAAATGACCTCTCAAATGTTTGCATTTTTCTCTTTTGAACTTACTGAAATTTTAATGTTCTAGGTAGTGAAGTCAGGTTTCATATTCAGCTTTCCTGTTAATGTCAACATGCACATGACAGGTTCCAACTAAGCAGAAAAATAAGACATTAGGATGCCAACCTAGTGCTCCGTTATTATCAAGAATAAATGAACTCAGCTAACACAGAGGTTCTATAGTAACTGTTTCCAGAATACAGCCCTATGTACAATACTGTCTCACAGGAGTTTGTCTGACTAGCAAGAATCAGATGTTCTGGCAGTGAAAAGAACACTCTGAGTGCCTTTATTGTTTTGAGATTATATTTGTGAACAAAAATATACTGGAAGCACTGGTTAAAACACAGGTCCCAGACCCTGTGATCTACCCTTTTGAGTAATAAAGTCTATCAGTTGATAGCAAAGGTCAGCATCAGTTTTGCAGCTTCAGGCTTTTAATCCTAAGTAAGCCAACCAGATCCATATTAAGTGATGATGATATTATGTTAGTGAGCAGGATTATGCTAATGAAAATCCCTTCAAGAAATCTCTATTCTTGATTCATTAGTTGGATGTTATCATGTGAAACCAATGGAAAATGTTTTGAAAAAAAAAATTAACCCCTTTTTGGGGCAGTCACAGACCACAACAAATTTGCTTTCACTACTACCTCTCCCTATTTATTTGCAGACTTGCACCTGTCGTTATCACTGCACTGTGAGTTCTCTGCTTTTTTCAAATTCTTGATTTTCTTGCTGCCTGGGAAAAAAAAAATCCACAGAAAAAAAACTGTAGTCATGATTTATTTCTGAAGCCCTCTGTATTTCTTTGCAAGACCTATTATCTTGATTCAGTAGCAGGTGGTGTTGGTTCTGCAGACTACCCCAGCAGTATCATCTACTGCACAGGAATGGGAAAACACTAAAACAGCAGAAAAATTGTCAGTCAGTCTGCGCAATACTGAGATAGTGTGACTACCCAGAAACTAGCCTAGGACTAGCACTACACAGGCCAGTGAATCTGTTGTATTCTGCAGTAAAATGGGTACTTGCTCCAGATTAGACTTACAGTTTTCTATCACACAGCTCCTGCTTGACATTTCAGACCTGACTTACACCCCAATGCATTAAGGCACACCTAGTATCATACACACAAGTTTTTAAAGGCCAAGGAGGTTATCTGGCCAGATACAGTTGAGGCATTCAAATATTCTTCCATCCATGTTCTGGTATTTATGCCACCTATATGTATAAAATTTATATAAGTGGCTGTAAAACATCATTGCACCAGTAAATTCAAGGCTACATCATTTCAGCTCAGCAGCTGGCCCTAGAGGATTAAAAAAGGTACATTAAAAAAACAGTTTTCTAATGATGAATTACAGGAATATGTCTGTTGATGGTTCTGTGTTCTCCACAGTACGGCTCTCTGTGCTGTAAGTTTTGTTCACATACCATGATCAGCAGTGTCCCACCACTTCAATATGCTTTATAAGCTTAATATGGCCGAATGCTGCACTTGCATGTAGAAAGGCCAGGGGATGGTCAGCCCTGGATCCAGTGGGAACAGAGTTTTCCAGCCCTGAAGCCCTGACTGTGTGAGGGAATGTACACATGGCACCTGGCTGGGCTAAGGGGCCAGAGAAATTACAAGTCTTGCAACTCTTCTCTTGCCATTGTCATTACTTCATCAGACCTCAAAAATAAACCATGTGAACCACTCTGCAGTGACCTGCATAATCCCACAGAGGTCACAGCAGAGACTTGGTTTATGATGACTGACAACTGCCTATGATTATTAAAATTGGTAGGCAGCATAGCATGGTGTCTGCAGAACAGGGCATGAAGAAATCATTTTGCCTTTTAGTATTCATAAAGGTTTGCTGTTCTTAGCTTTATTCAAAGAAATTTAAGGCCCCAGGAAAATGATGCAGCATATATAAACAGGGCAAACATTATGTCAAGCTATTTTAAAAATGTCAGTCTGATAGCTGATGTAGGGTTCTGACTTAATGTGTAAAAGAAAACGAATGAGTCTGAAAATCTCTCTTTAGTAGTTTAGAAAATGGGATCTGAGATTGCTTTGAACAAGGTCATAAAGACCTCTCAACCTTTCCTTCCATTTGTTTTTTTTTTTTTTCAAATATATTTACTGGCTTGATGGCACACCACAGACAAATATCTCCATGCTTCACATAATGAAACAGTGTCATTACTTTATCTGGATAAACTCTCAGTGTAATTGCACCCAAAGAAAGCATCTCTAAGACCATGAGGAAGTGTCAAAACAAGAAATAGAAGAGCACAGACCTGAGATGTGTTCCATTTGCAGACCTTCATATAGGTGTCTTTTTTCATACTTTTAGCTATATATTGGAAAGCATAATTCGATGATAGACGTGAAACTGTGTATTAGTTTTTATTTTGACAAATTCATTAAACATCACATAGCTTGAAAAATGAACCAGGAGGCACTAAGCCAGCCTGGGAAGATTGTACTTCATAAACTGAATTGCTCACATGGGCAACATTTTGGTGGAAGTTATAGATTTTCTAGCATATCCTTGATAGATAGCACTAATATAACTTCAATAAAAACTCCGGATATGTCAATATAACATTTTTTTCTAGCATGGAAAGATGTAAGATACTTCAGCTAATAAAATGGAATACTCCGTATTCCTCACGGCACACTAACTTACACATCAGATTATAACAAGTGTTGAAACCATCTAAGGTACAGCAGGCAGCTGTAGGTTTGCTGCTTATAAAAGTTGCACTAAATTAAGTTATCAATGTAATACAGGCAGTAATTGGAATTTAAGAACTAGAACAAGCATTTCTATAAAATGTTAGCATTCTTCTATTTTTAACTGTTAGATAACGTACGATTTTTCAAAATTGACAGATGAATGAAAAAGATAAACAGTATTTGCTGCATACAATTGATGTTCTTTCTCTTTGTTCCCAACAGACAACCTTTCACTTATCTGCCTAAAATTTACTGACTTTTTTATTAAATTGCTACCACTTCCAAATTGATTTGGTACAAGGAATGCAAACAGGAATCCAGTTTTGAAATAAAACCAGATAAGAGACTTAGACACAGAACATAACAAGCTGCCAGAGCATGAGGGCAGACCAGTGTGTATATACACACACTATTATACACGTATGAGCATGGGAACAGATGTTTGAATAATGACTGGTTTTCAAGCTGAAAAAGATACCAAAGAAGTTTGAAATGTCTCAATCTAAGATACTACTTGAACTTGGCTCAGAACACCCTTCTGCTTTTGATACAAAAATTTACTGTGGACAGGATGAAATTGGTAGCATGCACCATACTCAGCAGGCTCCCTCAGGCATACCAACCATTCCATACTTTTGCAAGGTTCAAGAAAGGCCTCCTTGCCAGTGTTGCAAACAGACTGTACAGACTTTGTGATTATACAGTATTTTCAAAATAATTACTGCATTATGAACCAAAAATGTGTCTAAATTAGTTATGCTCATACTTGTAATACTGCAGACCCATTCAGAAGTCAGTGCACCTGAACAGGACATAAGTGTTGTGTGATTCTGTTTCTTACTTGGATCATTTCTTATATCATTTCAGGTTAATAAAAAGCACTTTAAAGGTCCAAAACACTGCAGTGCATTCGACTGAAAGGAAACAGTCTTTCTTCTCAGCTTTTATATTCATGGCTTGCAGATTCCTATATTTAAGTATTAGCATCTACACAAGGTTTTTTTTTTCCTATCACTTTTTTCATTCTTTTACCTGATACCTACTATTTGCAGAGTACCAAAGTGAACAATTACAAAAGCCACAGTAGCCTTCTTTAATATCTAATTCCCATTTAACTATAAAAAAAATTGAAAAATCAAGACAATAAACTTGTATGTTTATTATTATTATTACTATTGCCTTATACCTTGCCTTATACCTTCATAACTTTCAAGTAATGAGATACTGACATGACTCAAAATTCAATTTCTTCACCCTTAAAACCAACACTAGATTATTTGAAAAAACTATTTACTCTTAAAACAGATTATTTTATTCTTCCAAAAAAAAAAAAAAAAAACCCCACAAACTGCCTCTCCTTTTGCTTTCTGAGCCAAAAAAGTAACAGATGTAGAAAATCTTTTGGTTTTTCTGATAATCAAGTACAACAGAAGGGGAAGAGAGTGTTATATCAATAAGATGGCTGAATACAACACTGATAAATACTTAAGATTTTATCTTCTGTGAACAAAGGCAGTAATTTTCTTAGTTTATTCAATAAATGTAGAAATATACAGAATTCCTTCCAGTACATAAGTTCCTTCATGTTTTTTTTCTCCTGAAAATATGCAAGTGGTTAATATCCACACTACATATTCTTCCAGAATTATTATTTTACTTCTGAAAAGTGGTGAACTCAGAAGACAAAAATCAGCAGATGATACTATCACTGCAATGGTTTCCAGACAAATAACTGTGGCTAGAGCAAAATTCCCATGGTGTGGTTAAAAGCAGAATTTAAACTGAATTACTGAAGTACCTATAGAAAATTTTCTCTGTAAGCAGATGAGATTGGAGGAAATGCAAAGACAGTAATTTGCACACGAATTTAGTGCTAGAGAGTTCTCACTAGAAGCTGGAAAAACAAATCAGCTTTAATTTAATTTTAATTTAGTCCTAAAAATCTTTAGTCCATAAAACATGTTTTTACATGCTCTGTGTGTTTCCTCTTCGGTTCCAATAAAAGACTTACTTTTTAATCTAAAGTCTCTTCTGAATGTGAAGTATTTGTTAAAATCAGGGGGCTACAGTCAGGAATGTTTAGAAGGAAATTCTGGTAGCAATTTGCTAAGGACAAACTGCTTTGGAGTTTGCCTTGATTTATCTTCCTGACTGGAGAAGAAAGCCAGATCCCTCGTTTCATGTATCAGTCTTGTTTCTAATAGCAAAGCCACTTATTGATGGTCAAACCATATTGCTTGCAAGCCATAATACACTGCAATAATAAATCAGGTAATAGCAGAGGTTAATAAAATTAGAAATTCTGGAACTAGGCAGAGGAAAGCTCTTCAAGTTCATGAGCCTCCTTACATTGCTGTTACATTCCAGCAGAGCATTCCCACCTGTTAAGAGGAAGCAATTATGGTAGCTGAACAGACTGCATGGATGTTCACAACAGATGAAAAAATATGACATATTGCTCAAATCTGTGAAAGATCTTCAAAGCTGGCAGAGAGAAAACAATGGAAGTGGTGAGACTGAAGGCTGGGCTGGGAGGAGGTCTGTGAGAGCATAAAAGCACTAGGAGTAGGACTTGCTGTACAGGAATACTGGAAATGGCATTCCATATGAGCAGCAACTTAAAATAAGATACATGCTTTGAAGTAAACATATGTGTATATGTATAATACAGGTATATATCTCACATCACCAGTGATGACAGAAAAAGTAGGTACTTGTGTATGGCAGGATATGCATTCTGGCAAAGCTGTATCTGACAAAACAGGCACAAGTTTTCTGGGGTATCTTTTAGTGGGCTAAAACTTTGCCTCTTGTAATGTGAAGAAAATTTAAAATTTAATTTCAAATTGATTTAAAAATAGTCCAATTCAGACTTTAAGGGCAATACTTAGAAATTGAATTTACTGGACTGGCTGGCAATGCTATAATTGGATGTATTTTCTAGCTCTGAAGCTTACACAAATTGTTTTTGAAACCCCAAGTGTTAAAAATTTATGCAGACATAGAAAAGGAATAATGTTGCTGAATGTTTAATGCTATTCATTTCCCTGCCTAGGAGTAAACAGGAATGACATGTTCCTTTCTGATTATGGGCTGTGAGTAAGATCAGCCAGCTTCTTCATGCTGATTTCTCTGTTCTGTGAGCTTCTCTCATAAACCTTCACATCTGCCTCAGTCTTGCTGCCCGCTAGCATATGGTGCACTTGTGTGTGAGAGTACTTGCGTAGAACAAGATGAAAGTTGTTTTTTCATTTGCTACATTTCTTTTAACAGAAGTGGAAGCTATTCCTTTCATATTGTGCTAGACATACGGTGATCTCTAAAACACTGATTTCCTTAAAGCTTTCCCTTCTTGATTTTAGCTACACTGTGATTTCTTTCTTATCACATCTCCTCATAATAACAAAAATATCTAAGAACAATACACAAAAAAGGGAGATTTCATTTTTCATCTATACAGAAATGTGCTTGTTTGGGCTGTGTGAATCAGTCTGGTCAATATCATCCTTGGACTGCTTTCTCAGTCTATCTTGCAGAGTTAAGTAATTGTTATTCAGCTGTCAAAACCAATGCAAAATGGATATATATCTTAATCAATTATCTGTTTTAGATTTATAGAAAACCAAGGCTGAATATATTAATAGGGCCTTACTGATGGGTTTTATTGCCCACTGGGACATTCCTCAAAATGACGGTCAACATGTTGAATCTGACTAAATGAAGCTGAAAATCAGATTTTCTCAATATATCACATCAGCATACACATCTGCTGATCAGTGTTAATTAGTTCTGTATTTTTCCAATTTGTAATCTGTGTATGTTTTATGGGCATGTAAGTACTAGCATTAGCATATATAATTTCTCTTTGGAAAGCTTTTGCTGAGCAAGTGACCAATAAATTGCTGCTAATAAAAACAATCAAATTGAATGCCAGTATGGAAAAGTCTGAAGTTTAAAAGGAAAATTACGTTTCTCCCACGTATCTTACTGTTGAACTGTAATTAAGTAAGACCATGACCTGTTCTGAATATCCTATGATAAATGAATACATTTGGTTTAGCATCATTTCTTCCACCTATAAGAGCTAATCACCTCACCATTAACATTAATGCTTGCCAGTCAGTCTGCAACAGTGAATTAAATGTCCATCCATTGGATCAAGGAATAAAGAAGAGGGGGGGATCTGCATAAATTAGTATGACATTATTTAATCTGAGAAAGAAGAGGTCAGCATATAATGCCACAAAGTGATGAACACTTCACAAAAATGTAATGACCTATATTTCACCCAAACAAGCTACTGTGTGACCATAAATGTACCATTACTGGGAACAAATGAGGACTGCAGTTATAGTATGCAAATGGTAATAAATATATAAAATACAATCAGTTGTCATGAACAGAGAAAGCATTTAAATTACAGTGTTGCTGTGCACTGTAATATTCTTTATGCTATTCAACCTTCAAAATTTCTCTTGTTCTTACAGGACTTGTCTTTCCTGAAAAAAAAAAAAACAACTCCTGAAAGAAGTGAAGCTGAACTGGAATCTATTGGTTTCCTAAGGTATGACTACGGACATACACAAGCTGGACTGAAATTTCTATGGAAGATATATCTAGCTTTAAATTTGACCACGAAAAGGAAGAACTTGTGACAAGTTCAGAGAGACGAATTGGAACACTGCAGTTTCTCAGATTCAGTACAAATGCAGATAAAAATAGCTTATCTAAACTAAGAAAAAGCATTAAGTCAAAGAAGGCTAAAAACTCGGTTATCTATGAATCTTACATTCCCTTTTTTAAGCTATTTTTATGGCGAGGTGTATCCAGAAATCAACTAATTCAGACACATTCTCCTCCTAAAGCTAACTGAAACAGAAATACTTTCATTCACATTCTACGTAATAATTAGAGGGACCACAAAAAGAAGTTACAATGCTGAGGAAACCTCAGGGACTGTGATGATGTGCCAAAGGAGATAGGATACTAATTGATGAAATGAAGAAAGACAGGAGGGATTTCTAGAGAAGATGTGGCTGAGAGTGGGTGAGTTGTTGAGAGGACAAACCCTGGCGCTCTGCCGCTAAGTGCTGACAACCATCAAGACTCCCTCATGTCAACAGACACTGAAAAGGCTCCATGTTTCATAGCAACATGACTTTGGAGAACAAGACCGAGAAGGTAAAAAAGGCTGGAAATACTGTGTGAAATTATGCACGTTTTAAGTTGAAAGCAAAGCAGTAGAGGTGAGGTCTTAAAAAAAGATCCATTATTTGTAAAAGCTTGGATGTCTCAGCCTACCAGGACTGAGCAATCAGCCGGAGGAATGTAAAATGGGGTTTGGTTTTCTTCCTTTTCCTCATCTGTTTGCTCTCTAGATACTGGAAGCTGGGGAGACTGGATAGTGAGAATTATTCTGCAGTTTACGTTTATTTTCTTTATTAAGAAGTGCTAGTTTATACAGATCTTCCACTACAAAAAGACATAAAAAGCTTTTGTAAGGAAACAGAAAGGTAAGTGAGAGTTTTTCTCACTGCTAAGGAATGAAGGAAATACTTGATGAGGGATGAATACTAATAAAGGATAGCTGCCTTCTGTAAGAAAAGAAGTGGTTCATTTCTTGACTGGATTTTTAAGTAGGTATATCTCCTGAAGAGAAGAGTCATTTGTTCTTTATACTATCTTTTTCTATGGCCTTTACATTTCTGTAAAGTTTATTTTGACTGAAAACTGTTTAATTGCACTAATAGCCATCACAAGAAAACTGAAATACAAAGATCTTTTAAATTAGCATTTTTTTTACTGAAAAGAAAGAGGAGACATTTTTTCTCCCTGCAGTATACACAGTAAAAGCTCAAGAGGTTTTGCTACTGTTTTTAGTACACTTGCAAAGATTTCATGGGAAGGTAGCTAAAATCACCATCAAGCACAGCTCTGACCTTAACAACTACCTCAAAGGACAATTTGGTTGAGCTCTCAAGGGCTTTATCTTTAAACTTCTTGAATAAAACCACTTTCTTGCTATAGTCCAGACTTTATTATATGCCAAACATAGTATTTGTGGCTGTGATGGAGCACCAGACATTTAATGTTCTGGTTGTTACAGCATATGCATAATAATCTGCAGATCATGCAACCTTCTGAAGTTGAACCTCTGCTGACTCTCTTCTAATACATCTTTTAAGATATTTGTGGTACCACTCTTTATTTCTTTTGACCCATATAACTTTCTTCCTGAATGAAAAGGTCCAACTCTCCTTAGGCACAAAACTCAGTGGTTTCCTTATGATGTCTTTTGAGTATGTCACAGTGCAAGTCTTCATTATTACTTGTGTTCTCAATCTTGATCCATTTGGAAGTTTTTATAGATAAAGAAATTTGGGATCTGCCAAAAAATGAGAAGAATGAACCTGAAATCTCTACAGAAAGACTTTTCTCAGTGGATTTTGCAAAAAACTGTATTTTCAGGAGGGTAAAGCAGTATTTTATTAACAAAAATTCAAGGCATATAGGTATCTCAGACTCTTCTAAGTGAGTAAATAGAAGAGTGTGATTTAAGTGAGTAAATATTTCTGCAAACCAGGGCCTTAGACATAGATGAATGATCCCATAATGTGAACTGAGGTGTATATATTTCCTTATAATTTTTTTTTCCTCACTATTCCTTAGTTCTTTCCTTCCTGCACTATTTTTACAATTCCTGTGCAAATAAACAAACAGTTCACTCTTCTAAGTCCTTGGCTTCAGTGTGCTACGAATCATCCTAAGGACTATATAACTTTACAAATGAAAGAGAGAATGAATAGCAGAATATTTTGGCATAAAAAAGACAAAGCAAATACCTCCTGACTAGTTCATGGGTTCAGAATGCAATTTTCCCAGTCAACTTTGGTGAAATGGACCTCAATGGAAACTGACTCTAAGTAGGCATTTAGATATTGTGTGATCAGAGAAAACAGTAATTTTTATTGTAACAGGATATTTAGATGTCTTGTTTTAGACTTGATGGATAGGAATAATATGTATGGAAGAGATGTTATTGTCTATGGTACCTAGAAATGAAAAGGTTTTAAAAAAATCTACAAAAGTACCTCATGAAATTTAAAGTATTTCTTTTGAAAGGAATATTTTAACTTTTTAGAGAAACCACTAGTGACATCGCATCCTTTAAGGATGAGAAAAATAGTTTAAAACATTAAAAAATGAGATATTTTTTTTTATTACTCTGAATGTGGAGCATACTCAGGTGAAGCTGAAACTGAAACTGAATTCCCAGCTAGAAAACTCTGCTGCATCTTGCAAAGCTACCTAAATAGAAGTGACAGTCCAACCAAGAACTGAGAAATATGTCACAACAAATTCCTTTAGACTTAAAAAAAAAAAAAAAAAAAGAAGGATGAAGAATGCTCAAATATATTTCAGGTGTTCTTTACATTGTTCTTTACAATTCATACACACATTTTCAGTGACTGCAACTCTTCTACTATGCTTACTAAAAAGATGTTTTAGGTAGAACATCATCTAAGCCAATAATTATTCTTTACATTGTGTCATTTGCATTTTAATATTATTTTTCACTAGGAGTAACCTGTGACATTCATTCCATGAAAAGACTTTTTTTTTTTAAATAAATCAGATCTACTTCTTAGATCATTAAGAAGTTCATAATCTTTAAATGGGACATTAAAAACTGCCATCAGTGACATCACCATGACAACCTATTAAGAAATGTCTAGAGAAGCTTCTGAAAATGTAATTCTTTAACACAGTACATTTAAATTAGTTCATCAGAACAAAGCACCCTAAGTAGATTTATTGTGAACTGATTATCTAGAAATAATTTGGCTATATAGCTAATATTAAAAATCTCAGCAATGTGACTTCAGTAGTTTGGGGAGGGCATCAAATGTCTCCCTGTGACTTTGACAGATTTAGGAGGGAGTGTAAGAAAGAAAATCTGTGTTTTTTGCACTAACAGACAAACCTTCAGTTCAGTACATGAGTTACAGAGCACAGGAGGCAGATCTAATCTTTATGACAAACATCACCAAAGACATTATCTGATCCCTGTTTTAAGTATGTAAAGGTTCAAAAGCTAAATCTTCAGAACTCCTACACGGAAGCTTTTAAAGTCCTAAAGTTCCTCAGTACATCCTTAAGGACGAATGTACTTCAGTTGGAGGCATTAAACAAATTAGCCCCTTTAAACACCAGTGGGATTTACAGAACAAACCTCAGCTCATCTTTTCTAAGTCTTTTGGTCCTACTACAACACACACTGCATTTCATTACATGTTTGGGGCTTTTTTTGTGCGTGCTTCTTCCAATAGCATTCAGGAAGTCTACTAAATTGTAGCTACATATTACACCAGGTGAGGGGACCTTTCAGAATTAGACACTGCTGAAATTCCAGTTATGCTTTAGCCCCTTGTTATTAAAAGATGCTTTGCCTATTTTCCTGCCTGCTCTAATGAGTGACATTGGAAGCAGCAGAAACATTCTTGTAGCAGGTAACAGTAAAATATAAATAAAACATGCCATAAAATGCCTACCTGTAATATATAGTTACTAGGTTATATAAATTATATGCTCAGTAATTCAGGCAAAGGCACTCATGAGACTAAAAGCCAATCAAAACAAATTTAAATGTATCAACAAAGGCTTAAAAATAAAATAGTACTTCTCCAGATAATTTGTTTGAACAGCCTAGTTATCCTCCACAAGACCAAACTACCCCAAACACTTGCTGTAGAACTCCTGGCTCATCCTCAAAATCACTAAAATAACACTAGAATTTCTTTCTCACATCTTCTATTTTCCAATCTGTCCAAGTTATGGCTTGTTCTTGTCTTTTATGGTTATGTTCCTTATTCTTCTAGCTGTGTTTATTACACCCTCTTCTAGATCAGATCTTGTGTTAGTAATGCCTATTGCAAGCAGAATGCACCTTTAAAATAAAGCATTTCCTAAATACTGTATTGTAGGAAGTGTGGTTGCATGACTGGGGGTAGGGGTTGCACACCACACACAGCTTCCCCTTAGAACGGTATTTCTCTTTCCTACTTCAAGGATTTCATGGTCCAGCCACTGTCTCAACTACTATAAACTCCTACTGCTCTGTCTGCGTTGTTTGGATCTGTGATACTCTGTAGCAGCTACAAATCTGCCTCTTAAACTATGCTGCTGCCTCCTAAACTCCTGTGACTCTTGGTGTTTTTCGTCAAGAATTTTGTCTCTCTGATGAAACACTGCTGACTTTGAGCTGCTTGCCCTCAAAACGCATTAAAGCAGTTGCAGAGAAGGGTAATAAATGCCTCCCGAAAACTGAGTGTTTTGAATTGGTATCAAAACTATAGGCATTCCCAAATTGCCAATCCCTTTTGGAAACCCAGCCCATTATCCTTACAAAACACTGACTCTCTATTAAACTCCTTGTTATTCTTTTACTAATGAGACACTTTACCAGCCTGTCATCACCCGCTGTGATTAATTCTCTACTTGTAAAATTTTAGCGCTCTCTCTGCTGCTGCTTTTAATGTGCTTTGTACCAAATAAAAATGAAGTTGATGTTTACAAATCCTGTCTGGAGGTTGCTTTAAAAAAAGCTCTTCTTTGCCTTACATTAATGAGGCCAAGTGAGCTGATTTTTGTTCACAATTGTTCTGGATAATTAAACACTGTAACAGTACCACAGTGGGTATGAAACATACCATTGCTTCGAGAGCTTTATAACAAAGTATCTTTTAAAATATATCTCTGTTATTACCTGCCTATGGTTCACACACACAGGAATTTAAGAGTTGGAAGATTGTATGCATTCTTGTAATCTTAGTAACATTTCTGAATGTAGGGACAAGCCCAAGAAAACAATTCTCAAGCCAGTATCTATGTAGTCACATAGTCTACCTGAATAAAACCTGATAAGAAAAAGCTGCAGCACAGCATCTTGCACTGTGGAAGTTACACTTCACATTGCTAAGAACAGTGAAATGTATCTCAAGCAGATCAGGAAACAAGAGCTATAAGCAATAGAAACCTGCAATTTTGTGCTGTGTCACTCCCCTTTTTTTGAGCTATGCGGTTCTCCAGGAAAAGACTTTCCCTTGGCTGTTATCTGAAGATGTAGCATGCAGCTACTGACCTGTGTAATGAGGAGTATACCCCCCTTCCCAATTCTGCATATTCTGAACCCAATCCAACTCATGCTCCAACACTGTGCAATAACTTGCATAACGCATCTGAAATGAAGGAGTTGTTACTATTGTTAAGTAGATCTTAGTTGAAGATTTTTTTTACTTTCTCAGTAGATCTCTGGTCTAGCACCTAATAGACAACGTGAGAGAAAAGTGGTTCTGAATTACACTTTGCCTGTTACATAGTAATGTACTTGTGATTCAAGAATGGATGCCTGAGCATCCTCCTGTGTTCAAAAAAAAAAATTCAGAAATTATTCTGCCTCACAATTTATTAAGGAATGAAGGAAGACAATCTCTAATTCATCTAAAAAGCACAGTGGCAATGTTCAGAATGCAGGCCTCTCAGGAACTAATGTATTTAGAGAGCTTTTATGCTGGAGACAGTTAGCTTTCTTCCCTTTTCATACTAAATAAATTTCATTATATTAAACAGGATGAAGCCATTTGCTTTCTTTAAGTCTTCTAATCTTAAAATTTTCTAATGCCATGCAAGTCTCAAATGTCCAAACCATACAGTAGATGGGTCTAGCAAGAATGCAGATTCTAATCATATTCAATCTTCAATTTACTCCAAGAAATTTATTTACCAAAAGTATACACACAACTTTGTATTTCAGTGCTGTATTTTCTATGTATCTACTATTTTCCTAGAGCCAGAGAAGGATTTTTACTACCACCCTGGGAAAATGCTTCACTGTCAAAAATTTAAAATACAGTAAAAAAGAAGAGATAGATGTAACTTCATATTTATTATAAAATATAGAAAACATGGCAGAAAAAACCTGCAGCATACAATAAACAGGTGTGTATGAAAGCATTCACTCCTCTGTAAGAGAGACAGTGGAGGTCAGATTATAATGAAATCTGAACATTTAAAAATCAGAAGCCATAAGACAGAAACTGACTATTAAATCTCAAGGCCTGCATTTTAAATTTTTTTCCTAAAGCATGGAATGTAAGCCAGCAAAATTTTAAATCACCTCCATCCACTTGAAATATGAAGCAATACTCAAAACTAGAGCACAGAAAAACAGCATTTTAAGCTACATTAGAACATTTACTCATGGGAACCATAATGAGAATTAATGGAAAGATATGCATGTTTTTTTGTCTTTAAGAGAGGAAAATGATCTCTTCTGAAAACATTATGACAAGCACAACTTCAAAGTTTTAAACTCGTGAGTAATGGGATCCTTCTTTTATTTCTTTCCCGAGATCTATGGTGAAAATTAATGGTATGTCTGCATGGATGGGTACAGACAAGCCCAAGTTCACTCTGCAAGCTCCCAGTTGTATGAATTCTAATAATTTCCACTCAGAATGTCATGTAGGTTTGTTAGTGCTTAATCAAACTAATAACATCCTACCACGTGGCACAGCATAGATAAACCTTTGCAAGTGTAGACTCTTGAGTCCCACTGTGCCACTGTGCCACTTAGATTTGGCTTGGAAGTATCATTTTAGTATCATTTGGAGACATACATAGAAAGATTGGAAGAGTATCTTTATGTATTACACGTGTTACAAACTACATCCCAGATCTGAAATCAGAAAAAAGAAGCTTCATTATGCATCATCACTGAATCCAGTACTGCAAGGCTAGAATACTGCTCAGTATCAGTCCCAGTGCTACCTAAGTTATTTGCAGTTGTACAGAGTACATCCGTAGAAAGCAATTATTGGAATTAACATATTCCACATGAAGTCAGTTCAAAAGTGCCCATTTATTTCCATGAGAAAAGCCAGCCATTAAAATATGGATTGTTCAGTTCTGTTTGCTGATTTTTTGCCACTTCATTTTCATTAAAATTACTTATCTTCCCTTACTAGGAACCTACCACATTGATACTAATGAATAATTGATGTGAATACTCTAGCAGTGGCCTTTTAAAGTTGTATTTAAATAAGGAAGCCAAATGCTTCTGTTATTTTGATTCTTAACAAAACCAAAATTAGTATTAACCACAAGGACATAGCTTAAATAATTTGGTACACTCAAACTGATACAAACGTACAACAGCAAATAGTCTGAGAAAGCTCAACTAAGAGATTCTGCTCCTTCCAATGCAGTTAGAGCCATGCATTTTATGACTAAAAAAAAGAAAAAGGAGCATGGCATTCAGGTTCATAAAACAGTTATCTGTTCAGGTATGTTTGCTGTGAAGTGCTAAAAGTTAAGCTTTTTATCTGAGTCCCTATAGGATTAGTTACACTACACCTTTCCGATTCTCTCAGGCCAACCTCCAGCAGTGCAATCAGTCCCAGAGTGTCTCCCATCTGAACTTGCTGGGAGTCCACGGAGGTTTGGGGAGTCCTTCCCACTGACTGAGCTGCAGGATTAGGTCAGAGCCACTCAGAATTTTTCAAGTCTTTCTGTATTACACTGGTCCAGACAGTGATGTAGTAAACAGCATTAATGTTTTAAAAAGGTAAACAGCAAATATCAGTATCACTATAAATTAAGATGACAATTTAGGAATGGATTCTGAGTTAGGCATTGCTTTCTTAAGCTAAATCACTGCAAGTATCTCCACTGTATGACATATGAAGAGACATGTATAAATAATATTGAAGTACGTCACTACAGGATGCCATCCATTATTTCGTAGCACTTATACATTATAATGTGCATTAGCTGTTACTGTCCTACTCCACTCTGCCCTAAATAACTAAGGAAGAATATGTGTATTAATCATTTACTGATTACTAATACATAATTTATAACTTACCATAAATTAAAAGTGCAATTTTTGCAATAAAAATACTTTCCTTAAGGCACAGACACAATGAGCTTAATGTAGATTCTATATATGTTTAACAAAATCTAATATGGTTTAAGGAGAAGAATGTGAGAGAAACTTGTAAGAGTGAAAATATTACATACTAATGAAGTGCTACTGCCCTAAAAAGAACTACACAAGATATTGGGGTACACAATACAAGAGGTCAGGTTTTATTTTCTTCCCATAGTTTACTCATCTCTGAATTACAGAGCCCATTAAAGTCAATCGAAAAAAAGTTTCAAATTACTGAAGCCACAGCTGATTTGCCCATTTGATAAATCTGAAACTACATTCAGTGCAGGAATGTCTTCTCCCTTGTTGCTGAATATATATGCAGGAATAAAATATGTTAGCAAAGATATAAATGTCAGGAATGTCAATAGGATTTAGAGATGGATTATACATGCAGCAATTTTCAAGATATCCAAAATGGTTTTGGACAATCTTTAATGACAGGCAAAATGCAGAGCTTATCTGAGGAATGGCAGGGACATTGGCTCACCTGTGATTTACCTGCATGCTCTAAGATTGAAGTTTTATTTCTGCTACTGCAGACTCAAATCAAAAGCCTGGTTAAAAGATGTCCCATAGTCTCCCTGTACTCCTGGTATGGAAGCAGTAACCCAAGCACTTTACTTGGGGCCCTCTACCAATTTTAACTTTTCTTACCAATTCTCCTGCACTGAGGGGCACAGTGTGTCAGACTCATCCACTGTCTGGTGACCTGGACAGTAAAGGAAGAACGCAGGACCATCACCCCTCCTGGTAATTCCAACAGTCAGCACACAGGAAACTGAAATCTTACCTTCTGTCTATGAAACAGATCTGCAATGTGTAACAGGACATATGTACTGACATAAAATAAGCTTGAGTCCTATAGACTTGTAATTTTAAAAAAATTTTTTGCATTTCCTGTAGCAGTTTGGAGGAAGATAGTGCAAGCAGCACCAGAATACCATCAGCGGTATTTTTATCTAACAACAGACCCAAATAAATCCTCCTCATGCTTCCTGCACATCCCTTGATGCTGTGGATAGCCTGTCTGACATGCAAGTGGAGCTACTTTCTAAATAAGTGAAGCCCCAAAGTATTTCTTCTACAGCCATTTCACTCAATAGAGTTTAGGGTGTTGGTTGAGAATTTTCTTATTCTATAGATTTCACAAAATCTTTCCAGTGAAAAGACTGTGCATACCATTAACATTTAGACATGGAACTCTGGGGATGCTACGAAAAAAGTCTTCTTTTGTTTACTTCAAATACAGGTTACTTTTTCACAGGTAAGTTTTCCACAATTTTTTCATTTTCTTTTCCTTTATGCTCAAAATGATTTCTAGACAAAAGCACCCTTTGGTGAGCAGCATCTGTTCAGCATACTGGTTCAGTTAAATATTGCCTGACAACTAATGAAGCTCATATGTTTCCTACAGGATTTTTTGAAGGAAACTTTGTTATTTACTTGTATTTGAATTTTCTTATTTTTCTTCTAGGGAAGCATTCTGAAGCAAAAAAGAATGCAGCAAATTATCTAAGCCAGATCTCAGTGGCTACTGAAAAGCTCAATGGACAGCGTAGCTAGGTGGCAATAATATTTAGCATTTTATATGCCAGATAAAATACTCAAATATAAATTAATCCAGTTTTTAAATCCTATCTCACCGAGCACTGTTATCACCAGTTTCTAGTTAGGGAAACTGAGGCAAGAAGCAAGATGTCTTTGCTGAGGGCTACCCAATGACACTTTGCTCTCCTTGCTGTCCTTTACACTTTTGCAACCCCCATTGGTGAGGTGAGGAGGGTCAGAACTCAGGTAAGTGCCTGCAGCTGCCTTAACAGCTTGAACATTAACCAAAAACCTGCAGCTTTTCCATTCAAGTAAATCTTTAAGTATTCTTATTCAGATTCCCCACAGATCCTAGAAACTATTTCCTACTGATAGAAAGCTACTGAAAACAATAAAGACCTCATACATGAAAAGGAACCTATTAAAAACATGAACAAGTTTCTCAAGTAAGTGAAAGGGCTTCGTGGCTCAAGGAATGATTATTGAATTTTAGAAAGCTTTAAATCTGAGACATCTTTTGAATCCATCCCAGATTCACTGTGAATGAAAACCATTACCATCCTATATGCACTGAGGTATGTGAGATGAATTTGGTGTCTCAATCTAGTGTCTTTTGAGCAGTCATTCGGATCACGAAGTCACTGTGACATCTTTCAGTAGTAACTGGCATCTTTATTGATGGAATCAACAGGATTTAATGGCCGTGGAGACTGAACTACCTTAGCTCACACTTCAGGCATATTGATGAGGCAGAGGGGCTGTTCGTGCTGTCATTGACTACACTGTTGCAGCCTGATGATAAACAGAGGGATTTCAGTTTTCAAGGCTGTCAGTCTGGCATTTTCCACAAGAAGGCAACACAGTAAAAACGAAGGAGGAATCAGTCCAGCTCCAAATTACACAAATAATGATGATTGGTATGAAAGACCATACTTCTTATCACTCATGTTTGTTGAAAATATAAGGCACATGCCAAGATTTCAGTGTTCTGACTCTCAGTCCTTTTTAGCAGAACCAGATGTATATGGAGAGAGGAGGAAAAGGCAGCACAAGTGTATGCTGTAGCACTGTCTTGAAATGATGCTGTACTGAAATGATCAAGACTCTTTGAATAAAGCAGATGGAAACCCAAGTATTACATATTTCTGTATTTCAAGCAGCTCAGGCACAACAAGCATCTAACCAGAATGCATGCAGAGTGAAAGTACTTCCAAAGAGTGATAGCTTCAGTAAAATTAGTCATTCTGGATGGAAAACGCATTAATTTTTTTATTTTTTCTTGGCAACAAGATTCCTAGCTGTTGACAAGTTTATCAGGAAACTTGGTGAGATTTGTAATGACATTTCATAGTAACTTCACTTAATAGGGAAAATTTAAATGGTTGCCAACATTCTGTGGAGAAAAATAAAAAAAGTACTTTTATAGTAACAACTGCTGGGTGAACCTCAAAATTTGGAGATGTGTATTTTTCTATTGAGTAAGCCTGTGAAAGTGATGGAAGGATAAGCACTTTGGCAGTCTGCTTTAAGAAATTAAATAGAAATGGAAGACCATTTTTAAGTGCCTGCTTTTCAGCAAGAAAACACTTCAGATTCTTTCTTCTCTTGAAAAAGAGATTAAGGTACTGAAAGTTTTTTCTAAAACAAAAAAAATGCAAGAAAAATTTCACATACCCACTTACTGAGCTGAGATACATGCCAGTAACTTCATAGGAAGCTATGAGATGGAAGGGGAAAAAACTACCAACCACTTTATTTTTCTCACAGCTCACTGGGACAGGCAGTCTCAAAATATTTTCCTTTACAATGCTGGTACAACCATTGAAAACAACAACACAGAACTTCTTCAATGGCTTTTTTCCTTCCTATTATTACTGGCTTACTTAGAAATGAACATACCAGAAGTATCAAAGGAGGACAGTTCTAGAGGTTAATAAAACCCTATTTTTCAAGCCCAGGACATGTATATGAATTTCAAGTAGGTTATAGAACTCTGTATGTTTAACTGAATGAGCTGCCAATCCCTTTGCTAAGCTCCCAACATTTCAAAGTCCAGTAATTTCATCTCTGGGCTTGCAGTGCTACAACTAACTTTATATGGCACCTGTACCTGACAAACCCATAGCCTGGAGTAACTAAGAAGACACAGAGTTTCTATCACAACTAATATGTATTCCAGCAGTCAATCAATGTGTTACATATCTGTAAAGATAGGTAGGATAGTTTGTCAGTTAGATGACCTTTCTGTCATCCACAGGTTGAGCTGCTGAATTTATCAGGCTGGAGGCTGCAACAATGCTTTCACTGCATGGAGGTAGCCTAAGAGAAAATGATGCCTTTCATAAGGTAAGTGGTAAAAACACCATTGTAACAGCACATGTGAACACATTTGCTTGCCAGTCTCATCTTTTAAATGCTCAGCCTTTGATTCTGTTTGCTTTTCCTTGAGTTTATTTTTTGCATTTTTTTTAACTTGCAATACTAACTTCAGACACTAGCTGCAGATTACCTGTAGGAAACACTAATTAATTATAAATAATCTTCTAAAATTTATCACCTTTTAATCAAAGACTCAACACAATTAACAAAATCTAATCCCCCTCTGCATATTTGTTGGTTCCACAATAACCTGCATAATTTCTGCATGAGGAAAGGCTTACAGTTTTGCCCTTATTAAGCAGGAATTATTACCACACTTGTGTGAGTTACAGTATCAAATTTCACAGAGCCAATTTTTCATGGAGCTCTAAAGGATAAAAAAAAAGACATTAGTAGAAATCAAAGGCACCATATGATGCTTTTTTAAAAGGTCATTTTATGGTAAGGAGTAAAGCCTGCATTCCAACACGTAGCTATCCTCTGATGTATGTCCTTGTTGCAGAGAATCCAGGATGTACAGGCCCCTTTATCAGAGGAACACAAACGGAAACAAGCTCATAGTTGTCACTGACAGCAAGAAACAGCACAAGTCCAAAGTTCAGATTTTGATTCAAGTTCACTCCCTAAAGTCAAAGTGAAAATGTTCACTGTTACCATGGGCTTGGTTTTTGATCCACACTAGGGAAGATACTTTCCTCTTTGCTGGAAGTTACTTTATATAGCATTATGTATATCTGTTGTACATGTGTATGTTAGGAGTACACGTATATTTTCATTGCTCCATTGCTGCTCAGTAGTCATTGCTACAGGACAGCCTTCATCAGAAATCTGCATTTTTCAGTATTGCATGATACCAGTTTATCTTCTCTCTAATATAAACACCATCGCTCAAATGTTCCTTGAATCCAGTATACAGTTTGGAACTTGAATGATCAGTGCATTTTTGATAATGTACAACTAAGATGCTGACAAAGAAGCTTACAAGTAATCATTTTTTAATCATACCTAAAGCAATAATGCAAAACCTGTATTTCAGTTGGCTGCCTTCAGAAACTGCTACAATAATTACACATAAGTAAATTAGGGCTGCTAATGTAAACATTAGTAAAGTATACACTGTATTTGTGCTGACACTGCAGCAGAGTACAGTATCTATCTTGCAGATTGTCAATATTAAAAACTGATAAAAACACGTTTCCTTGGCTGGTTCTTCTCTAGAGATAAAATTAAGAAATTACTTTTCTAGCACTGTAGAGGGTAGAGAATATTTCTGTTTAATGATAAATATCTATACATACTGGTCTAAATACCGTAAAAAAAAAAACAAAAAAAACCCCCAAACCAGTGTACATACATGTACAACATCCATAAAAATCATGGACAGTTGTATAGTTAAACAGAAGGACCATTGTCTAGAGCACAATGAGACATTGAGGATGTCAATAAAAATTCATAAGCACTGCTAGGCATTAAATAGGTGTGTAATTAGGAAACACATTATTTAATGGGGGGCTGGCAACAGTGAAATGCACAGGAAGATCTTAAGTCTTGACCTATACTCAGAGGCAATGACAACACAGAGCAGCCTTATGTCAAATAAATAAGCCTAAATATGCACCAGTCAGCTGAAAAGCAAGTCACAGTTGGTGGGCAGAACACTGCAGGAAAACATATAGAGTTTCCTCTTACAGCATTGTATATACACTATACTGGAGAAGGGGAAGGCACTAGATCTTTTGTACCCATTTTTGTGTCTACCAGGACTGTAAACTACCATAGCACAGTAACTGAACACAACATTCCCCCACAAAACATTGCACTCAAACAAAAAAAACTCTCCAAAATGATCATATTGAGAAAAATGGTGGGCCAAAAGAAAAAGCAGGCAGACTTTCCATCCAACAAAATTTACCAGAGCTTAAAAGCTTATAACTTGCATCCCTTAATTTACCTCTTTTCCTAACTCTCATTCTTACATCAGCTCTAAAAAAATGTGTAAATTTGTGCCAAATCAAGAACAATGTGCATCTAATAATCCAGAAACATTTGCTGTGCCTTGGTGATTTCTGCTCCACATTTCCTATTAAAGGGTCATGAGATGAGGAGCTTTTATCTCAAGTTGGCTGGCTCTCTAGTTGAGCGTTTTGCCTGACTGGATTATACTTGCATAATGTCTCTACTAAGGCACTATGAGGCTATTAGATACGTGATGCCAACAAATGGAAGTCATTCTCCAACATGAAGAAACAAAACATCATTTGGATTTTCTTTTTGCCTTCTTTTAGAACACATTGTATATTAAATCTATGCTTAATATACAGAATGTCTATCTTCAGTTTCTTCTGTCACTACGCTGTGTAAACCAGTTTTCATCCCCAAAGCAATAACCAGCTCTTAATCCTGTTTTTTGTCTCTACCTTAATCCTGTCTTTTGTCTACCTTTGCCATAATTTTCAAGAAGCTGGTTCAACATCATTTGAGTGCAGTGAAAAAAAAAAATTTTTAAAAAAAAAAATTAAAAAAACACCAAAAAAACTGAAGACATACAAGCAAACCCCCAAATTGTAACATAGAGTCTCAATGATATTCTTTATTTCAGTATTTACTCTGTATCTTCCTGTAAGGATATCTGTTGATACACATTCTCTGTCTCTAGCTCTACATGCTCACTTGCAAACTGCACAGGTAAAACCAGCATTGTGCAAGGTCTGGGAGTGCTCACTTATTTTAGTGCATACAGTACTGCATTCTATGTAGCTAGGAAACTATAGGCAATGAATTGTATCCATGCTGGATTCAGTGCTGAATTCTGAATTTAAATGACCAAAACACTATAGGGTGTAGTTTCATATCTATGCTTCCTATGTGGGAATCATAAACAATATTCTACCTAAAAATATCCAACAGAGATTTTTATTGAAATAAGTGTTAACCTTACTGGTATAAGCATTCCAGCCTGGTAACTGTACTTCTTGCCCTCATACTTCAGCTCATGGATCTGATCAATTAAGCACACACCAAGGCAGAATACCATCCTAATACAGTTTATCTTTTTTTTAACACACAACCTGGTGAAATCAGAGCTGTCTGATATTAAGGAGTTTCTCAGGGACTCTGGGATTATAGATCAAGAACCAAGACCTTCAATTAACTACCTGCTTTGTCACAGACAGTATTGGATCTCTGGGAAAAGTCCACTGCAAAGCACTCAGTGCAAGCAAACATAACTCAAAGAGTGAAAGGATGACACTGCAGCTGGTTCATTACTATCCTAACTATTGCTTCAGATGTCTTCATTCACAAACTCTTTCACCTTCACTTTAAAAACAAATCAATTTCCTGAATACATAAAGGAAGTTCTTTACTCCACTGTCTGCATAATTATCTACCTGAAAGGAGAATGGAGAGTGGTGGGTGTTGGTCTCTTTTCTCAAGTAACTAATGACAGGACTACATGAAAGGGCCTGAATGATATCAAAATTATATCAATCAGCAAAATAAAAAGGAGCTTCAAAGATAGCAACATGTTTCACTGACCACAGAAGAGGCATAATGTGTAAAGGCAATGAGATACCAAGTGGAACCACTATTTGGCTTGCTGAATACATTGGTACCATCACTGCTGGATTCACAGAATGGCTTGGGTTGGAAGAAACCTTCAAAATGATCATTTTCCAACCCACCTGGCATGGGCAAGGAAGAATATAGCTCTGTTCTTAAATCAAAAAGTCAGCCTGGCAGAAGGCCTAAACCAACACAACAAGACCTTTATGGATGTGAAATAGTACGTAACACCTGAGCCCCAGTGCTGAATCTGGACTGAATTTAACCACCTGAAAGGACTTGCTGATGGCAGTGTCATGCAAAGTCAAGCCCAATGATATTTCACAATATTGCATCTGCTGCCCTGAGTTTGGTGTTAAACACACATCTCTGTAAATGCATCCGTTTTTGTTTGACTGTTTTGATGCAACAAAGCACTGAAAATTGGAATCCTGCAGAGAAGGAAAAACAATGCGAGCCTTACATTTTTATAAATTGGAAAATGATCTAAATTAAACAGACATTTTTTTCATAGTTGCTAACATTCTGCATCTGAAAACTTCATGCTTTAAGTGGTTTATCATAAACAGACATTTCTGAAGCTTCCTCAATTCAGACAAGTGCACTTCTAGAAAATTAGATGCAGCTTTATTTAACAATGTCCTAAATTTCTTTAAGTTGAGTGAGAGAAAAATGTTCAAGGAATACACAACATCAATTTTGCACCAATCATCTTGCTGGACTCAGTAATAGCCACTCTGAATAGTAACCTAATTTTATTTTCCTTTCTCTAAAACAGAATATCCATTTCAATTTTACTGCTTACAGGGATTAAAAAAAACTAGCAAAGAAAACAGGTAGCCTGTTTATCTGTAGGCAATCACATAACCCTGTAAATTCATTCTGATGTTTCTGTAGACAGCTGTCTCCAACATGAACACAAATTGCAATCTCTAAGGTTAAAGGCTACAAGTTTTCTTCATCTACAAATACATCTCCTCTGACCCAGTCCTTTACTTTTCCTGGCCAAGTGCAAATACTCCATTTAATGCCTTTTTATATTAATTACCATCACCAAAAAAAATTGATTTAAAGCTGTTAAACTATTTATGTATCTACTTGAAGGCAGCTCCCAGTGAAAGTTCTGCTCCCACACCAGTATATAATGGAGTACCTGTACTGGTATCAGTGAAGATACTCTGGCAATTCACCACTGTAATATAGGTCAGATGGTGGGGTCCCTGGGCTCTGTAAGATGTTGACCTATTCAGAGAAAGGTCAGTTCGCTGTAGAAGACAGTTTGTAAGTGGAAAAGAACCTAACATATACTGATGCTAAATGTTTTTTGACCTGACCAGGATATAGAATATTTTGCACGCACATGAACTAACAGGAACACAAGTATCTTAACAGACAAAAAAGCTGATCTTGTGTGAGATATTACAATGCCAGATACCTACCACCAAGGGAATTTAATTTATCTCTGTAGCACTCAAGCAAAAAGTATCAGCCTTTTCAAGCAAAAATGTCTAGTACCTATTGTGTATGTTCTCATATATTGACTTCAGGTGTTTACGCTGTTTAAACAAATTTTGCAAGCATGTAAATCAGGTCATAGAGACCTGGATTGCAGAAAAATCCACAACACTCAAACAAAAAAGAACAGTTATGGGAAAGAAGGAAAACTATAACGCTT
Organism: Heliangelus exortis; assembly: GCF_036169615.1. Taxonomy (NCBI): domain Eukaryota; kingdom Metazoa; phylum Chordata; class Aves; order Apodiformes; family Trochilidae; genus Heliangelus; species Heliangelus exortis. The sequence goes on from NC_092434.1 coordinate 5,920,263, forward strand.
ATTAACTTCTCTACACAAACCCCTTAGCCGTGTAGATATCCAAAGTCCTGAGCTCTGTTGTTCTCAGACTTTCATCAATTTTGTATGCAAAATTAGTCACTGAGATTCTTTCTACTTTGGATAAACCATTGTGAAATTCGGATATTTATTTCACAGTTTTATGAAGCTGAAATGAATACACTGCCACCATAACTCACACAGTATTGATTCAGTGCCAGTGCTAGTTAATGGAGAAGCCAATTCTCACTGAATGTATGACCTACTAATATCCCAAGGCAGTTTTTGTTTCAAATACCTCCAAACACACTGAATTATTTAGATTAGCAAAAATGTTACTAATGCTTGGTATATCTGCAATATCTATACCTATGTATAGGTATAAATATCTATCAAAACGTTTGTAACTATACACATGCTCTGAAATTTGGCTGATTGCACCATCACCACATTGTTTTAATAAATGTATTAACTGAAGTTAGAAATAAATAAACAAGAATGCAAAAATATTGAGATAATTTAGGTATTTAGCTATGTTCAATCTTAAAGAAAGATCACAGAAGATGCAGATATGTAAGCACATCATAAATTCCTGCTGTGAAAAGTCCATTTGATTTCACACAATACAGAACAGAACTCAGAAACTTGTCACAGAATATCAGTATTAAAATACAGACTGACCATATGTCCTTCAGTCTGTCAGAAGACATTACTTGCAGATTCACTGGGCCAAATCATCTCAAATATAATTTGATTAAGGATAATGGAGTTACACCAGTGACAAATTTGTTCACTGTTAGCCTGTTGCCCTAAGGTTGCAATTTAATGACCCTTTTTATGTCATTAACCACTATTTTTGAAGGATTATACTATGGTACTGAGTAGTTGTCTACAAATGGGAAGTCTTTTTTTTCAGTTAAGTATGAAATTTAAGTCTTAGATTTTCAAATTAAGCTTTAAAAGCACTGTCCTTTTATAAATATTTTCCAAGTGCCTTGTGGATATCAGCATGCATGTGTTCCAACATTAAGGAATGACAAGAGACTTAAGAACAGATATACTGTGGGAAGATATCTTCTTAAATTCTTTATTCAATCAGGTGTGAAACAGTATAATATCTTAAAAGGACACATTTGGTAGCATGAAAGACAAGTGCAGTGAGGCTTGAGCTTGCTAAATTCATTGCATTCTTCAACCTTAGAGCTGCAAATGGATTATTTTTTAACCTGTCAAGAGTATGGCAGGTATTCTGCAAGCAACTGGCACTGTGAAGCAATTTAAATCATCTCTACTTTTGTTAGCTGGTTTAGTGATAGCTAAACTGTATGGGTTAAGTTTCTTATAGGCTTTTTGGCTTTTTAAAATTTTGCTCAGGAACTTCTAGGCTAATAGCTAGCATTTCCAAGCATGAGACAGACAATGCATCCACTGCTCAAAATGGATTTGAAGGCACAGCTTTAGGAACGCTGGACGCTTGACTTTTGAAGCAGAGTCTGCAGGTTAAAATGTGTCTGTGGTAAAATACAGACACAGCTTTTGCTTTGTGAACTGCAGACCTGTCAAATTACTCTGAAATTACTTGCTTAGTCTCCAGCAAATTACTGCAGTTATCTAACCAAGTCCATCCTGGACTTTTATGACAACAAAATATCTATTGCCTATCACTTGTGTTTTCCTCATCTCTTTCAACAAGGAGGTCTAGAAGCATTATTCTGCCTCACAGGTCTTCATTAATGACATTTATGAAATGGATTTCATTTATTTTTAAAATGGTATGTTTGTCACTTCCATCTGGCAACACTTTACTATTAAAAAGTTATCAAAATTTCCTGCAGTTCTAAACTTTGTCTGCAATTTTACTTGATGTATATCACTTATCTTCCTTAGAAACCTGCACTTGGTACACAGATGGATGCACTGAAGCATGATATTAATCAAGAAGAAATCCAAAAATATGCTGTAGCATACAGGCATCTTAGGCCATCCACATACTTGAGTGTGCACTTCCAATATGGGCAGAGAGTTGAGAATCCCCTTGGTTTTCCAGAGAAAACTACACCAATTTTCATGCAGATAAACCACTTTACATTATATTGATCAGCAAGGAAGCATCCTTCATCTAGTCTGCTAATATAGCTTGTTCTGATGATGCACCTTCTGATGCCCAAAAGACTCTTGGCTCCATATGCTTACTTTTAACTGCCATGACAAAATCTCTGCTATAGATAGAAAGGGAGCCCAATAATCTCAATCTTCACACATGAAGAACAAAACTGTCATTGCATAAAGGATGGAAAGACTGCTAGGAATTCTAAAAATGTAAATATTATATATACTGAGACGTGTTTGGTGATATGCTATTCTATCCATAATATTTTCCAGAAATATTTGGATATCCTTTATACTGTTGAGTATAGTTCTGGTCTTCATTATATCAAGAAGAAAATACAAAGTATGCTCTGAATCTGCTTTAGGATTCACACAACTTTTATAACAGTTTAACTGCACAGATTTCTCTATGTATGTACCTATCCATATTTACAGCTAATACCAATATAGTCTACCCGGGCCAATCAATATGGTATACACCCACAATTATTAACACCATCCAGTCTTGACCACAGTGCATTGTAAATGCTACTGCCTCCTCCTCCAGGGTTCTGGGACCTAATCTATTCCTGACTGTAGTGCCCTTTTAGTGCTCCTTAGCTGGGCAGCAGACACAACCATGAACATCTTGGCTGCTAGTACTAAAGGGATTTGTTATGTGTGGTTTTCATTCCTCTGATAATTTAAGCATCATCTCTCTGACATTTTATGACATAAGAAATTCAAACAAGCTGCATTTTTAACAGGAAAATTTTACTACAAAAGAATTAATGGACAGGTGGATATAAAACTGTCCTAACAGAGACCAGCAGAATTAAGAGACATGCAGAATAAAAGGAGGCTAAGACTGCTTCTTTCCTTGTGCAATGTATTCAAAAGCTCAGTCTCATTGGAAACATGAAAAAGAAATTATACTCTCTGTGAATCAAGTGTTCCTGATCAGTTAACATTTTTCTAGGTGAGAAGCTAAAAGTGCTGTTCTTTGTTTTACTGGGACCCTTCTTACATGACTGTTCAGATTGTCTGCTTTTAGCTTGAACCCAACTTTTTTAAGCATTTCTAATTCTGTCTTTCTTTTCCCAGAGATGTTTCAGGAGGCCCTTTTTCTGACAACCCCAAAGGTACGCACAAGCAAACAACTGCATTTGAATGTATCTGTGTAAAATACCTCTCTTAACCTTAGAATTGTTTAGCTCATCTGCCTATGCATACTGGGAGATGGAGGTTCTGTGCTTTGAATGTCTGAGAAAGGGGTTATGAAGCTGATCTTATTCCAAAGCTTGTGGGAAACTACTTGATCATCACCATTCACTCTACTGAGATCTGGAACCACCTCAGGGAACAAAAAGTCTGCAGTGTGGGCAGGGACTGATAAGAGAATAGAACAGAGACAAATATAATCATAAGCCAAAACTATTATGCATCACCTTTACCCCATGGTAAGGAGCCACATTTACATTTTTTGTAAGCAGATGGTTATCCAGAGGCTTATCACAAAAAGTAAAAAAATTTCTTATTATTTTTTTCCCCTGAGACAGAATAAAGGTACTGGGATTGGTAGTGCTATACTGCAAACAGCGCTGGTATGAATTTCTTCATGCTGTACTTTTAGGATTGCCTCGCTCAGACTAAAGAGTTCTTAAAGTTTTATGTTTGAGTGTGCTATTTATGTTTCAGTCTGTTATTATACATGACCAAGGATCTTTAAATCTATTTCTCTGAAAGTATGAATTGTGATAGATTCTAGCATTCATATCCCACAGCATAGCTTCAAGCTTTTATCACACTTGATTTGTATCTTGTGTCTTAGTGAATAACAAAAAATAGCTTGTATATGAGCTGTGAATTTTATGCAGATATTTTGGACACTGAACCACATATTCAAAATCAAAATTACATATAAACAGTATTTGCTGAGCAGTCAAATCAATATCCAAATAATAACTAAGAAAAATACTTTTTCAAGAATATAAGACGAATTAATATAAAGAGCATTAAGAATCCTTTGAAGCACAACAAAAGGAGCCGTGGTTAAAATTTTAGCAACTCAGAATCATTAGCTGAACAAATTCTGACAGCCTAGCTTTGCACTTCCAATCACACATGTTCAGAACAAAGGCTTGATATGTGAGGCAACTTTAATAGGTCCCTCTGTATATGACTAATTTTTCCTCAGTCATTTTTTATTTTGTATTTTACTCTGAAGCCTGCAATGCCACATTTTATTAATCTGTGTCACTCACGGACTGTTAAAAGAACACACCAGCACTGAAGGAAGTGCATCTCATCATTACCATGGGTGTGTGGGATGACAAAGGAATGTGTAAAGTCTGGAGGAGTAACAATTACGAAAAAGTAGAACAAGGTAGAATAGAGTGTTTTTCTCCAAAATACATTTCAAACTGCACACAGACAAATAAATGGCAAAAATTCATCCACAAAATTCATATTTTCCATTTCCACCCTCAGTAAACAATAAAATGGGGACAGAGTCACCAAGGTTTACACCAGCTATTATATGGCTAAGCTGATCTGACTGAAGAACCAAAGATGATAAAACTGGGCATTTCTCTTTATTCCTCTGAGACAACCTTCTCTGTCTGTGTGGAACACTACCATTGTTCTGAAATATTTTAATATACTCAAGCAGAACTGCACAAAAGGAGAAACAACATATTTTGAACAAATTGACTCCCCCTTTGGATAATACAGACTGAGATAACCCAAAACTCAAAATACCAATGCAGAATTCAACATAACTGCACAGTATCTTGATGAAAGTGTAACATGCACTTGCGACAGAAAGGGGGTTGAGAAAGATTTTAAGGCTCATCTGAGCACGGAAGTGTGTTCTAGGGTTCATACACGTGCAACAGAATTCTTGAAGTGGTGCGTTTTAATGGCATACCTTTTCTCTTAATAACAAAATATAATTTTAAATAATTTCTATTAACACACATGAAAGAAGTAGAATGAAGAAGCAGTAGAAAAATACAGAAAATGCGGAAAAAAAATACAATATCTTAATATAATGTTGTCTAGAAGACAGCATTTCCAATACCTAAATATTCAGTTACACAGACTATCCCAAGGAGGAAATAAAACTAAACAAACTACAGAAGTAATTATCACAGCTCAGTTGTTTACCAACCCATGGGTTGCAGGGGGAGGGTATCTGAGGTAACAGAAAAATACGTAATGTTTGCATCTACTAGATACACAAACAATTACATATATATCATTTGATACTGTGAAAGAGCTTACTGGGTAATGATCTCAGCTAACAATGGATATTCATACTGCACCTTGCCTGTCTGTGCTTTACAGAATTATCTATTCCTAGTTTCCAGCTTTACTACCTGAATTATGAGGACCAGTTTACAGTGTACGGAGTAGCTGGATTAAGAGAAATCCTCTTCCTTTCACATGGTACAAGATGAGGACAAGATGAAGTGCAGATGAGGATTGAAAATGCAGCTGATAACTTTCCTTCTGATTGATTTAAATTAGGAGTCTCTCCAACTTTCAAACTATTTCCTAATGAAGTGCTCCGCAAATGATGGCCCTGAATGTAGATGTTCAAAAGCTGAGCATTTTAAAACAGTAATGTAGCAGAAAATTATCTGATTTTAAGATAGGGAAATAGCGATGGGATGAAAATCCAGAGGTCAAAGACACACTTGTAATGAAAAACTAAGCCTAACTCATGCTGTGTGATAATGAGTGGTTGTCTTTTATACTGCTGTCACTTCCAATGACGCTTCTTTTGAGCTTATGTTTAAGTGGCTGCAGTGGAGATAAGCTGCAGGATTTTGAGGTTCCCCAGCTACTCCATTATCCAGAGACCTCATACTAATGCAGTATTATTTTTCCCCACCTTCCAACACCCCACTTACTCTGTCGGATCTGAGGTCAAGAAAAGCCTACCTTGTTACCCATGGACTACCACAGAACCAGAAAAAAATGAGACCATCTGTTATTTTTCCTTGTCTAAAGAAACAGATCTAACAGCCACTGAAAGAATCCATTGGAGGCTACCCTACCTTTAAGAAAGGTGACATCAGGCAGTGCAAGCTTTTCTGCCTAACACACAACCACAACTCATTAAGAGTTCTTCACTCCTCCATCTTTAAAATAGTACTATAGAGACTTGTACAGCAAATGGATAGCAAAGACTGCTAAATATTGCAACACAGAATGTAAAATAAAATGGCATTTGACCCTAACTCCATTATTTTTGCTCCCCAGACTACTGGTTTGGGCATCTGCTTAAGAAGAAAATACAACAGATGGATATAGACAGAGATGGATTCCATTTATTAAGAAACAGATATTTTTTAGTTACATTTTTGAGAAACAGTTAGATTTTAAATTAAAGAACAGTCTTCTTGCCCTCACCATGGAGACTCTATATAACCCTGCTCCTCCTTTCTCATTTGATTTAGTCTCTTCTTTCATCAGCCTTCATCTGCATCACTCCAAAAGCAATCTAATGTAACCAAGTGCCCACCTCTCCCAAGGCCATTTGCACATTCTTACCACTCCCTTCTTCAAAGGAATACATTTAATGAGGTAGTTTACTAGTGCTATTGTCCCCTCCACATTCAACCCAAAAGCCCAGTAGTTTGCATTCATGCTCAGAGTTACCATAAAATTTGTTTGTAATCCTCCATTTCATCTATTTATCTCATTTATTTTGAATTTCATTAAGCTAGGCATTGTTTTCACTCATGCACAGTCAGGTTGCTTTTATCGCAGTGAGATTTCCTCAGGGAAGCAATTCCTATTTTCACTTAATATTATATCGTACCCTTAAAAACAACTAAAATGTAGACTGGGGCTTAAGATAAATGATGGAGTTCCTTGTATATTATAAAAGTTGGGTGAAGAGGTGAAGTTAGTGAAGAGGTGTTGACGATTTGGGCAACATTTATGAGAGTAAGAGTGGAATGAAATCACTATGATTTATTCTAGTGCTGTTCTGTGTCTATATTTCTGGAAGTTACAGGTAAGATGTCTGTACCAGAAGTAGAGAAACTACAACCTGAATTTGTTAGCATTTCCAGGACTAAAATACTGTTTGCAGATATACTGTTGCTTGGAGATAATGGCATACTACTGTGACTGAAAGAGAATATTACAGATACTGCTAAATGTAGGTTGGCATAGCTTGACTATCTGAAATAACTTCATCTAGACAGGAGCACTTGAAATACCTCTAGTTGGAGTCTCTTTAAGGAACTCCATAGTATAGATTCCAGGTGTTTTAATAAAAATCTAATGTTCACCATTTCACTTCAAAAGAACCACTGCTTCTACAATGTCTGATTAAAAATCTTTTCAAGTTGTTGCACCAAATACCTGACAGTAATTACATTTAAACCATTTTCTGTACCCCATTTTCTCACTATAGGCATCTGTGCACCATGCAGCTTCCAGAGGCAAACAGAAAAAAGCTCTGCAACCTCTTGAACAAAGAATACTTTTGCAAACACACTCTACTAACATGAAGTGTCAGGATATCAAAGACTCCCTGAGGAGTTCAGCACACAGAACTTAAGAAATCCAAAGGAATGATTATGAGTCCTTTTCAAGGCTGCTAGACCCTTCTTCAAAAAACTGCAGTTTGAATAAAGAGTCAGGTGCTTATCCTGAATGACCTTCCTGATAAGTTAACAAAGGGCAATGAGGAATAAAAGATGCTGAAGTTAAAAACAATTCTGCTTAATCTGTGATACAAATACATATATGTGTATTTGTATGTTGATATATACTATCCCTGTGTAATTGGCATTTAAATATATAGTAGTCTGTTAAGATACTTTGCTATTTCATATCTACATTTAAGAAATATAAATGCTCCATCACACAGGCATATGTGTAGTAGTGAAATGTAAATCAAGTTATTATCTTGATACTAATCTACTATTATTTCATATCTACATTTAAGAAATATAAATGCTCCATCACACAGGCATATGTGTAGTAGTGAAATGTAAATCAAGTTATTATCTTGATACTAAATTTCTCTAAGAAGATAAAACTGAATGTTTTCAAATTCATATAATTCTATCAAATTCCTAAACCATCACTAATCTGACTACCTCTAAGAGATATGGATAATCTATAAAAACCTGTCTGATTCTGCCTTACGTTAAGTAGCACCTGAACTATTTTTGCTTTAGTATTAATTAGCACAACATGAAGATACACCCAAAAAAATTTTTTTATTTATACTGAGTGCTATCATCTGATACTTTTTTCACAGAATCACAGAATGGTAAGAGGCTGGAAGGGACCTCTGAGAATCATCTAGTCCAACCCCCTACTAGAGCAGGATCCCCTTGAGCTGGTTTGAGAGGAATACATCCTGGAGAGTCTTGAATGTCTCCAGGGATGGAGACTCCACAACCTCCCCGGGCAATCCATTCCAGTGTTGTGTTACCCTCAGAGTGAAGAAGTATTTTCTCATATTTAATTTGTGTCTTGTGTCCCAATTTGTGTCCATTACCCCTTGTTCTGTTACAAGACACCACAGAGAAGAGTGCAGACCCATCCTCCTGACACCCACTCCTTAGATATTTATAAACACTGATGAGATTCTCCCTCAGCCTCCTTTTTTCTAAGCTAAACAACCCAAGCTCTCTTACCCTTCCCTCACAGGGCAGTCCCTTAATCATCTTAGTAGACTTGATGCTTTCTACTCTAAAAATGAAAGTGTGTTACCACTACACCATCAGCAGTTTGTGTGCTGGGAAGCCTGGCTACATGCTGAATGAAAACTACTCTGTTCCACTGGGCAGTTACTGCACAACAAAGTGAACAAAGTCTGCTGATACTGGTGAGTATCCTGACTACTGCCTCCACAATCAGCATGCCCTCCTTTCTGCAAACATATTCAGCTCAGTAACCTCTCCTCGCTGCCAAAATCATACAGTTTGCAAGTTTTTGTGGCACCATTTTTACATTTCATTCCATATGATGGTTATTTCCCATCTGATAGGAGACATTTCTCAAAAAGCTTAACAGCTTTTAAGACCTTGAAAAAAAAAAGGCTAATTTTAGGAAAGGGTGTCAATCCAAATTCACATTTTATATCTACAATGAACATAACTTCAGGAAGCAAAATTGTATCATTCACTCCACTCTGATGCAGCTGTTAGAACTTTTTGTGGAAAAGTATTTCTGAAGCTTTAAGTGCTTTGCAAGGCTGGAGAGTGCAAGCCAGTCACACGTATGATGTAACCTTACGAGGAATGACAACTTGGACACAAGGAAAATCGTTCACAATGAGAAAAAACAGCCATGGTAATAACCTCTCCAGAAAAGCAGTGGATTCCCCAACACTGGATACTTTCAAGATTCAGCTGGATATGGTCCTGGGTGATGTTTTCTAGACAGTGCTTTTGCCAAGAAAGGTTGGACCAGATGATCCTTGAGGTCCCTTAATACCTGGTATTATATGATTCTATTATACTTTTTCACATGAGCTGAGAAATCCATTTTCTTCAGCTATTGAATAACTAAAACTGCAACTGAACAGCTATAATATATAAATTAAGCCCATCCACTTTGCAAACACTGGAACAGTACAAGAGATTCAGAAAAGTAAAATGACTAAAATAAGGAAAAAAACTTCCTTGAAATTTGATCAATTGCCAGTGATAAGGAAAAAACCTCCAAGTTTTTTTAACTATTAAATAATGTTCCAACTAAATATACACAAAATAGCTCATCAGTATATTCAGAGGAAAAGAACTGCTACCATCTCATTTAGCAAGCACAAGGGAACATCCTCAGCTTTATATAATTACACGTCACTCAGTGAGACTGCACATCCCAGCTTGTTCTTCTGTGACAGCAGTAAACATGGTTTAATGAAAACTGCTAATTTAGAAATTAGGCACCAAAAATAGAATCTTAATCTGCCACTCCAGCAAGTATGACAACATAAGGGATAGATTAATCTGAACTTTCCTACAGCAGACAATCTGGCCTGAACAAGGGGTGTGTGACAGGCAGGTTATGGATGATGATTTAATGAACCACTTCCTCACCATCTTGTTCTAGTAACATCCTTCTTCTTTTTTTTATGAAATTAAGCAAAAAATACTCAATTCAATCTGATGCATTTAAGATTAGTATTTCTTCTCTTTTAGTGTGAATCTGTCTTCTGTTTGTCCCATACATCAGTACTTCCAGCATCAGAAGTAGAAATGCAGCTTTGTATGGCACTTTGCACAGCTCCATTTCAGCAAGAGAAAAACCAAAAAATAAACACTGTCCCTTCACTAACAAATTTTTAATACTGAAAGAGATCTGTAATTTTGGATTTCTGCATTGCAATTATTTTGACAGGGGTAGACTTTAACCGTAGACAGGGTTGTGCAAAGAATCATCTTTCTGCTGCTTAATTCAGGGGAAAAAATGCAAAGCCCACATCCTCTTTTGGTAAAACTAAGAGCATCCTCCTACAGTAAGAAATTACTAACTTATATACTGTATTAATTTAATTTTTAAATTAAACTAGTTAATGCTGAAGGCACTGGTCAATAAAACTAAGCAATTCCTTTCATGTTATTAAAATAACAGTGTACACGGTCCACATATATGAAAATGTATATATAGATGTGTGTATAAATATATATAATTTTTAATTATATATATGTACCTATTAAAAAATACAGTGAAGGGTATTTCAAAGTGATGACTATTATATTGCTTCCTGGGTTTTTGGGGAAGCATGAAAAAGCAGTCTTCTTCCTCACCTGGGGATAAATAATTCTTTTACTCATCTGAAGTTTCATATTGTTTCTCCTCTATAGCAGGAAAAACTTGAACAGAGATCATTATTTGTGATATATGAAAGATACAGATTCCAGAGACACACAGAAAATTGATTCACAAGGCGATGCATTCATACAACACAAGTGAAAATACTCTGTCTCTACACACACTGATTCACAACCAGTGACTACGTCAGACACCTGAAATGGGGATGAAACCCCATCTACTTTCAAGCCTCTAGCACAGCCACACAGGCTTACAAATGTCAGAAGACTTAATTGCAACCCACCGCTATACATAGTGGTTTTCTTCCTATCTCTCTGCAAGTTTAGCCTAAATTCAATATGTTTCTACTGTAGGCTATGTTTACTGAAATAAAGCTACATTCAACTATGGGCAACCTGTCTTTGAACATATGCTGTAGGCAGCAATCTAGCAGAGAAATGGGCAACAAGCTGTGAGACTAAACTTTTATCATCGTCTCTATAAATCAAGATGAAAGCTATAGACTTCCTCCTGTGGACCTCACACAGCCTTGAGAAAAAAGTTAAAATATTGAGATTGAAGGAATGAAATAATAGAAAGAGGAAAAGAACCCAAAGTTAATTAAGCATTTGTCCAGTACTAAGTGCAGGTCCACTTCCTGACTGCATATTTTATTTTTTGAATAGAGATCCTTGATTTCAATGTCTCATTAGTAAGATTAACGATGGCTCTTCCATCTGTAAGTTCCATTCATGTTGCCTGCACAGTCTACAGCTAAGAATGAGTTCCCACTAAAGCAGCTGTACAGCAAGAACTAACAGCACAGCTTTAGTGGTGCAAGTGAGGGAGATCACCTGGCAATTCTCATCTGTCAGCTAATGAAGCAATTTATAGTACGTCATACAGGCAGGTAAGAACAACTGAAATATGAAATTCCATTAAGTTTCCAACATATATAAAATTACCATAGCAAACAGGTTTTGCACTGATGTTTTTATAATAATGAATTTTAAAATTCATTGCCATTTGTGCTTTCTTTGGAGGATCTCAAAATTCTCCGAAGTATACTTAAGAGAGACTGCAATTCTATTGTGGTCATGCTTGTAACTTGTAGATGAAATATTAGAAGCAAACTAACGAAGTACAAAGTACAAAGATGCAACTCACCAAAAGTCATAATTAATCTCAACTACAAGCCATACCTAGTGAACTGTATCTGTATGAAAAAACACCTCTTGCTTTCTGTGAAGAAAAATTGAATGAACAGCTACTACCCTCAGTTGTAACCCGTCATTATGCCAGAAGCTGTCACCCCTGCCACACAGTCAACAGAAAACAACATTGCCTTTGACTTAACTCATTTTGCAACCAGACAAGACTAGCTTTACCACACAACAGAGAGGAACTGGAGTAATGGGGGTCTGCTCTGGTCTACTGACTCTCATATGAGTAGGAGCCTATAACGGAACTATAATGAGAGCAAGCTCGAGACTGGTAACAACTTAAGCACCTGTTTCCTTAGTGAATGCAAGTTAAACTGGACTGCAGGCTGCAGTATGTGAAAAATACACTCCCTTTTTTTATAATTACACCATTGTGATATAAAAATGCAGTGATAAGATGCTTTGTTTGAAGGCCCCCATGTTACCCCACACTGTGATGTTTCCTTTTCTATTATATGGCAACTGTGACCATCATAACAACTTCACAGGTTTTGAGATACAAGTGCCAGGAGTTTTCCAAAACACTCTTAAATTTATTACTACAGATACAGTCTCTACCTCAGATAAGGACTTTTGAGAAAACTTCATGGGAAATCAAAGACATAAGGAATAAGTGCAGCCATGAGGTCACAAAGCTCTGGAGAAGGTTCTGCTGTTCTTCCCTTCACCACCATAAAACTAATATCCTTGGCAAGGATATTTTTTTTTTTTTTTAAAGATAGACTTTAGCTCCTACTAATGTTTCCCAGCTGTCAGGCAGCTGGAAAAGACCCTGCCTTCTCAAAAAAAAAAAAAATGTCAATGAAGCATTGCTTTTGGTGGCCTTGATAAAATGTCTGTGCTGGCTCTGCTTGTGTTCAGGCCACTGCTGCTGGGAGATGGAAATGCAGGAATCAGACAGCCTTGTGCTTACAGAATGGCTCCAGACCTGTACAGTGAAGAAAAGAATCTGAGCAGAGGCCATGGACTGAATGAATGACAGTGTTTCTGGACTGGGGTGTGTCACTGCAGAAAGGGGGAGATAGTGACGATCCACAGTGAAGCCATACGTTGTTTCTTTACCTTGAATCATCCAGGCCAATATAGTTCATAAAATAGAATCAGGAATCTCTGCTTTTCAAACCAAATCTCAATAAATCTCTGATATATCACCCTACATGCACACAGGAAATCTCTGTTACAATTACACACTACAGTGTAAATAGTAGATGACATAGTAAAATGTCATCACGAATCATTTTTTGAAGAGAATTATTTTAGCCTCTACTTCTGTAAATTATAAACTTCAGCCCTTTGCGTTGTAAGGAATGGAAATAAAACCTTATTTAACTGCAGATAAAGCAAAAATAACATCTGCTATTAAAACCCCTATTTCTTGAAAGATGATGCCTACATTAGAGACAAAGAAGCATTGACTATGTAGGTCTTGTAACTGCTACAAGTGCACAAGAATCACACAGCACAAAAACAGCAGCAGGAGGAAAAAAAACTGTTATATAATCTAATAAATAATGTATTATTTATTAAAATAAATGTACTGGGTTTTTTACAAATAATATGCTATATATTTTCTTCCTTTCAAGTTACTTTTTTCCTAGAATTACAGTTTCACATTTCTCTTATACTTTTTTAATGGATGATTTATGAAACAAGGAATCTCAGATGGCGGAAAAGTAAAAGAACACAAAACAGTTTCAGAAAGAGCAAGAGATAAAAAACCTGAAAACAGTAATGCTACTCAGCTGAACTATGTGCTTAGTAGTTGATGAATCTCGTTCATGAATCTGGATACTACACTGAACCCCTGGACTTCATCTGCTTCTTAACATGATATGCTAATAATTTGCTTTGGATGATATCAGAAGTGAAACTCTGAATATTTTTCCAGCTTGGACAAGAAACTTTCTTCAAGTTCCATGGTACACTTAACAAACCTTATTATTTTGTTGAAATTATGTTACTCTGGTGGATAATAATGAAAACATAAGCCATACCGAGACAGTTTCATCCATACCATGAAACATCTTTTTTTCTTTACCTTTTAGCTCCATCATGTGCAGTTACGCACACCTGCACCATCCACTGATAATTTGCTCTCCCTACACTAGTTTTTAGTCTCTCACTCCACCTGAAATGCACATCACTACATCCGTATTCTTTGACAAGAATTTTCCCTATAACAAGACGGGATTTGGTTGCCCCTGTAATTCTGAATAATTACAGTAATTACTGCATATTATGATATAGTAAGCTGCTAGATATCATGTTGTTCTTGGTCTGAATTTTTATTCTGGCTTCTATCCCAGCTTTTCTGAATTGCAATCCATATGAATGATGAAGGGTAGAGCTTCATGCCTGTGAAGATGGTGTAGTGGAAGTAAGTACTAAAACCTGCTTCCGACAACCTTTCGTACTCACCACTGCCACTGCACTCTTTCCTCATGGACTTAGTTCCTGGAAGCCTGTATGTTAACACTGTCCTGCTGGGGAGATGTCATCCATGCTTTCCATAACCTCTAGTTTGATCTGTCCTCTCCTGAGACAACAAAAAAAAATGAGTTCAGTTCTGTTGCTGTTTCGATGACATCTGAAACTTTACTTTGGCAGCTATTAAATACAGTAAGCAGCAGTTAGTATATTTATGAAATACATTTCTGCTATACACAAAAGCATCAAGGCAGCCTCTCATCCTGAACAAGTGACAAATCTCTTTAAAAATTAACCTCTCCATACAAACCAAACATTCAACCTAGATCAACAAGAAATACTTTAAAATCAAATGTACAGCCAAGATGAATAATCCACTGTGCACTGCAAAAATGAACCCAGGATAACAAATAACAATAGTCTTTTCAGTTATCACAAAGATAAGAAGTTGTGGGTTTTTTGGTTATAGAAAAATATTTATGTTAACCACACTTGGTAAGAAAACACTCCTAGTGCAGGAATTAGTAACACAATGAAAGATGAACAGACATAAAACCTCTTGAGGAGCAGATATATGACAAGGAGTCTATTCCTTGTCAGAAAATAGGCACTGTTGCTGTTCACAGCCAACTTCTTGCAACACAGAATTCAGCACAGACTATGTGAGGCTGCTGAAAAGGAGACAAGTGCCTGCATTATGGGTATACCCTGGTTAATTCTTCTTCAAGACTTTTGGAGAAGAGTAAGGATCAAAGTAACATATACAACTCTCCTCCACCCTACTGGCACAAATATCTTCCCATGAAAACACACTATACTTACTGTATCTTATCTCAGAAAAAAAACCCAAACTTGTCTGCAGATGAACTTTTGTGGGTTGTTTTATTTTATTCATATTTAAGCATTTTAAAACTGCACATGGTGCATAGGTCAGGCTCAGTAATGTCCTGGCTGCAGAGTATCAACAGCAGGACCCTCACCAGGACTCTAATTGCTAGCAGAACTTCTCAGCTCTTTTTCATATGTGTAATGTGTGTATATTTTCTTGGTTAAATGCTGTCTTGCCTTTTGATCCTGTTCCTGCTAATGTTGCTGAGTGATAATGATCTGCCTGTCTAGCCTATTGATATATATATATATATTATTGTTATTCTTATATATATGTATATGTTTATATATATATTTAAAAATAGTACAGTTAAAGCCAGTTTGGAACTTTTATTTATTCTGACCTAAATTAACAGAACAATGTAAATTCTGATGCCACTAAAAGGCAAGAAATTTAAAGACATTTTTTAAATTACCTATAATTAATTTTCCAAGCCTCAAATTATCCTGAAACAAACAGACTGATAAGGTTTAAAATAACACCAGGCACACAATGCCCCTCCATTAAAAGCTTTTCCAACTATACCCATTAAGGTACTACTATAGACTTTTTATATGGCAGCATGACTGTCTCCTTGGCACATATTTAATCGCTGAATTTGTCTTAGACCACTAATAAAGACAACAAAGTAAAACATACTGAATGAGTCATTATTTTTATGCAATTAATTCTCTCTATTACCTCCTACCCAGGCCTTTACTAAATGCTGAATAGCTAACTGGAAGTTAAATAATACTTGAGACATTGTAGAAAATGTTACAAGAGAAAGCCACACAAGTTAAACCTAAGGTTAAGAAAAGATGAGTCAGGAAAAAGTGGCAGAAAGGTCACTCACTGTCACATTTAATTATATATTTTATTATATTCTGTATGCAACTAGAAAGCTTTACCTTCAAGAGTCAAATCTGGCACTTCAGCCCTGTCCTCACACCAGCCCCCCCACATATAAATGTATAAATGCAGGCTTAGAAAAGAATGACATTGTATTAGAGGACATATTAGATCATCACATGACTTTTTATCTGCAAATCAATTCCAATAAACTCAATAAATATAATTACAGAAATCCTACAAACATCTAAGTTTTCACAGTTTTTTTACAAGTGTTACTTGGCAATTGAAAAAGCCCGGATAAAATCAGGTTTGTACAAGTATAATCTATACTGACAACATTTTACAAACTGAACAAGTGTAAATCTTTGGAAGAAATTAATGCCCACCTGGAGAATTTCATGTTGGCAAAATGAAAGAGGTCCTCACAAAAGAAGAATTTTATTATCCCCAAGAAAGCAAGTAACAGGTTCAGTTTCATACTTCGAAACTACTGGAGACTATGATTTTATTCCAAACCATCTTGATTTAATCACAAATCAATGAAAACAGAGAAATTATTTAAAATGCACATAATAACATCACTTTATTAAGTGAAATATTCCATTGGTTTAAAATTTGATGGTATTATCTATGAAGATTGATATTATTACAGAAGATTATGGTTTCCAGTGAGACTGCAGACAAGAAGTGATGCTGTAGAAGTATAATATCACATTTAATCAAAGTTCTTAGAAATAAAATTTCCATTATATTAGCATTTGAACAGCTTTTCAATGAACCTATGGGAAGTGTGTCTTCATCTTTTATTTCTAATCATCTAATAAATCTACAAGTTGCCAAAACCATGCTGAAATGTTGGCATGCTTTCTCATTCATCATAATTTGACTTCAGTAATGTGCAGTCCACTTTATGACTTTTGTGCACTATGTCTAGAGGAAATAAAAGCACATTTTTACAATTACGTTTCTGTAATTGGTCCATCAAGCTGCCACCCATTCATTGACTGAAGATTTTAGCTTAGAGCCTCTTACAGAATAAATCAAAGTGGGTGAATAAGAAATGAAAGCACAGTAGCATGCTGGGATTTCCTAGGGGCAGGAATGTTACGGGGCGGGGGGGTGCTAGAGGGGGTGGGAAAGTCTAGAACAAAGCAAAAAATAAAATAAAAAAAAATATATATATATTCCTATAAATATATAGGAAAAAAGTACAAGCAAGTTAATCTGGGCAAAATAAAGAAAAAGTCAGATTTAAGACTGTTGTTTTTAAGAAGCAAAGAAAAGTATCAGGTCAAATCAAAGATTTCTCCAGTCTGATTCCTTCAACTGTTTTTGACAGCACCCAGGAGACAATAAGAGCCAAGCATACAATGCTCCTTCCTCAGAATGCTCTCCCCTCCCAGACTGACCTATAGCTTTAAAACCTGGGAGATTCTGTTTAAACCCAAGAAATTCCACTGTATTTCTGGATTTCAAAACCCTTCATCACCAGAGGTCTTCTCCAGGGCTCAGTACTGAGGCCATTGCTCTTTAGTATCTTTATCAATGATCCAGATGAGAGGATCAAGTGCACTTTCAGTAAATTTGCAGATTTACACAAAACTGGGCTGGATTGCTGATCTGCCTGAGGGTAGGAAGGTTCTACAGTGGGACCTAAACAGGCTGGATCCTTGGGCCAAGACCAATTGTGTTAAGTTCAAATACTAAATTCTCCCAACATTTACTCTGGCAAGAGATAAGCAGAGGCTTTGATACGTTGTTTTACAACAGAGTTTTATTTGGCTGAGGGATTCTTTCTGTTGTTGGGTTGGGGTTTTCTGTGGGGTTTTTTGTTCAGTTGGGTTTTGTCTGCTTTTTTTTTTATATATAATTTAATTTAGCTCTCTAATGAAAAAAAACCAAACCTAAAAACCAGAAAATAAAAACCCAATTTCACCTTCTACATGCCACTCACAACTGAGAAGGTCTCTACTATACCTTCCCCCCAAAGTAATCTCTTTACCAGGCTGAGAAGTCCTATTTGATTTAATGTTTGGTATACAAAACCTGTGCCATATTTGATTTTCCCTGGTCTGCTTCTTGGGAAAACTGAAATTATTTTAACGCACTGACATGTTACAGCATAAAATCCTTAGGATATTACTGTATCTCTCAACTGCATGTATCTTCAAATTACATCCAAGTTATTTTAAGCCAAATGACTTGGATGTAGCTAGCAGTGTAGTCACAACCACCCAGACAGACCAAATGGCAATGCCGTCAGAGGAGCCCAACCTGAGTTCCTTCAAGTTTTTCAGAACATGATGCAGGTTCTCCAGTCCATCCTGGCTGCCAAGCTGCTGCTATTGCAAACTGTGCAGTAGATAAATCCTGTCAGCTAAAACCAGGAAAAATTACATAGGAGAACTGTTAAACTGTTAAACTGTTAAACAGCTGAAAGGTGATGTAAAAATTAAGTACATAAACTATACTAGAGAGGTGGTTGATAATAATCCCACAGTTGGAGTCCAAAAGGCTGCAGGCTCAACAGAATCTTTCAGGGACTTGCATAATGCTCTCTCCAGCTTTACGGCCTCAGTTAGGCAAAGGATTATACCTGCTCAAGCCAAGACAATTCTGGGTATGTGAAGAAAGCAGAATGGCAGGCAATTAAACAACCTTTATATTAAAAGTGAAGGCTGTGACCAATAGCAAATTACAAGTAAAAACTAACATTTAAATTTCAATTTCAGATTTAAGCACCTGAATCCTGCTTGTGTCTTGTGAGAAGTCATACACACTGGTTTGTATTCATTGTTCATCACTGCTCTGACTGCTGGTTCAAATGATAGGAAGAAGATGATTTTATTTGGAAGGATGTTTGATACCAGCTGTTTAAACAGACCTACCATGTGCACAGGAATTGAAATAAAAACAAATAAAAAAGCTTGACAGTGAGCTGCCTGTTCATCGACTCACACTTATTTTTCCTGAAAGGTCTGATAATTGAAAAGTGCAATTTACTTTGCTTGGAAAAAAAACAAAAGAAAGCAGAAGCTGTGATACAGAGTTCCTAATAATACAGTCAAGACACGTAGTTACACTTTGCTTACCTCATCTGCATTGTTTTCATTTACTTAATTTCAATTAGATTGCAAATTATACAGAGATTAAGGTGTTTCTACCATGTGACCTATTCAGTTTTGCAGTCAATTGATTTCTACTTACTACATAAGTGTTTGGACATTAGCTGGCTTAGCAGCTAGATTTATACTTGAAGTCAACTCTCCAGTGTGGCAAAATTCTCACAACTTGAGCTCCCCATGAACATGACAGAAGAAATAGTAAATCTCAGCAAAAGAAGTGGATAAATATCACTTATAGATGGAATTAGGTCACCAAAGGCGTAACTGGGTAAAAACAACCACTGTTGTAGGACATGCCAACAAAAGCCATTTGTACAACATTTGCAGTCATCCTGCCATGCCACCAAGGTCTGCAGTTGAAGATGCATCTTCAGTTTCACCACTTTTGTCATGTAATACTGGTGGGAAAACACTTTTGAAGCAGAATTTCAAAGAGAACAACGTAAATTGCTAGCTAGCCAAACACAGAAGGGGAAAAGAAAGGGAAAAGGCTGAATCAGAGTTGTTCAAGCTAGAGAAGAAAATGGTAGGGTGATAGAAGAGGGGATGGATGTAACAAGAGTCTTCAAAACATAGTGTGCTGCCTCATATAGAAACAGGGATTATTTCTGTGTCTGGTGGATAGGACAGCAACGGGATTAAGTTGGAAGCAAGGAAGTTCTGCGTTAGAAATTAAAAAAAATAGCATACACTTACAGATGCTTTTTTACAGGTTTTTTGAGATCTGCTCTCAGGCTTAGTGTTGCGCTGAAGGAGTATAAGTAAAGGAAGTGCAGCTATACTGTTACTTAAGAGTAAGTACACCTGAGCCTCAAACAGAAAGCAAGATCAGCTTCTTCAACAGCTTGTGTGTTTTCATAAGAGTAACAGCACTTGATCTCGTAACAGCCAAAGTGAAAGAAAACCTGATGCTCATCCCCTCTTTTCCCTCTGAGATGGTAGTTTACAAAGTATTTCAGCTAGGAATCCTGGTAACAGCAACTGCCTTCCCTCAGAGCAGAATGACCACACAGAATGAACCTTTAGTACACAGCTATAGTTAAGGACAGTACATGGAGGCTCAGGGGATACTACTGACACTAACTAAACAAAAAATAGGTAGAACTTGCCCTATCTTCCTCAAAAGTATATTACAGAATTGAATTTTTCTTTTGATAAAGTGGAATTTTTTTCTACTTTTCATGGAGTCCAAACGTTTTACCCAGTTCAACTCAGAACTATTTGTGTTACCCTTTGCTACAGGCCTACCAGGTCACTTGGTAGCAACTGTGAGAGCTATTTTTAAGTGAACGCTTCTGCTTGCTGATCATGTTTTCTGTTAACTCAGTTTGCATTGCTCTTGTTAAGCCCTGCTGTTTAGGCTGTTGTTCTAACCTGTTTTGTGGATTGAGTGGACAAGTTTGAGACAAAGTACTCAAAAAAAAATTGCTCTATATTAGTATTCCAGGCCACAGCTTTAGTTGTATTTTTTTTTCTTTACGGGGTTTGCAAAGCATAGAAATAGCGATCCTCCACTGTTTCCATCGTGTTTACTTTCTTGACACTTGTGTTTGCTCTGTTTTAGTTTTTTTCTTTAGAAATTTGTTTTATTTTTACAAGCCACAGCAGTTACTTAAGAGTAAAAGCAGTCAAATGGGGCACAGATATCACTCTGTAGGTTAACAGATAGTGTAAGGTATGTATGAAAGACATTAATGCATCTTATCCCAAAACACAGTGATGTTGATGAGAATACATTCAGATTGTAGATTAGAATTGGTACTTAATAGAAAAGGGATCTGAAAGGTAACGGACGATTCCTGTTCCTTAAACGTTATCTAAAGGAATTGTGAGAAAATAACTCAAGAAATACCAGAATGCAGCAATACTACTGTTAGGTGAATACTTAGGAAGAGGGAAAAAAATAGCAGCGTAATTTAAACATGAACGTCTTTGAGAAAAAAACTGAAAGAAAAAAGCATAATTAAAGAAGCCAACACATAACAAGCAGATGAGAAGGAACAAAGGCAGTGAAGAACCTACAGTAAAAATATTCAAGAAATGGTCGATAACCTCTTCTCCTTCAAGCTTTGTTCAATGATGTATATCTGCACCATCTTTCCAACTAGGAAATCACTCTTTGGATGAAGACCAGGGATTGCAGTGAGTCAAACAAAATAAGTCAGGAATGAGAAAAAACACTGAAAAATACAGTGGCTTTGCATAATGCATACAGTCAGTGATGTGGTCTACCATTACCACATTGAAAATGTAAATATAAAGAACATTCATTAGTTAATCTTACCAAAAGACAACTTACATATAAACAGAATATATATAAACAGAATATTGCTATTATTCTGACTCTGAGTAACCGTAAATAATAAAGAAATTTTATTGATTTTTTCCCCCGTTATAAATATAACATGAAGCATAGCAAAGGATCAACAAAAAAAGAGCTCTACTAAGTCTCTGCCCAGTAATGCCAGCAATATTTATAACTGGGCTTCAAGTAGTGAGGCACACTGCCCAGGCTCGATTCCCAAGAACTTCCCACATCCACACTGCCTTTCCACAAAACAAAACCCTTCACAGCTACACAGCAGAAGAGGCACAGGAGTCGTATTCCAAGAAAAAACACTCTTTTAGGGGTTTACCCTTTGGAAGGCTATGCTCCCTAGTTCTAAAGCCCCGAGCCAGAAGCATGTGCTTCAGTCTACTAAAGCCAATGTAAAGATTCTCAGTAATTGAAAGGCAAACACTTTGCTTACTTTTCTTTGCTTGTCTTACTTTGCTCACATGCAATCAAAAAATTCTGTGTAAGACTGGGCTCTTTGAAACTAACTGCAGTTTTGTGCTGTTTTATGCACTCTATGCATTGAAAAGACACCGTTCTTGTAGACAGACTGCCTTCCCAAAGCAAATGTAGGCTTAGCTGCAGCAGCAGAACAAATGCCCTGGTCACCTCCCAGCCTGTAAACTTACATACAAGTAGTAAAGAACTAAACAGTGAAAGACTTCATCAGAAGTAGTCAAGTTCCTGGCAGTGACCCATGCAGCTTGTGCCAACATGGATGTGTGACATTGCACCTAGGCATATGGCATCTGTTTGGCAATCAAAAGTATGACTAGAACAAGGACAGTAATGTTACATCTAGCTTTGAGCTACTTAATGCACATACTAGAAAAATTGCAATTGGATATAGGGGCCTCAGCTGTCTTGAAACCTATGTGGCTCAGACCACCTATATCATAGTAGACATACACACACCTCTACCTGCTGTGACCACACCAGCCATGCAATGGAGACACAACAGCTTCTCCTGCTATTTGAAGACTGTTTTCCAGACTGCACAGAACAGACAGACTGCTGCTAGCAGACTCTTAATACTTAGTTATCTAACATTTCAATAAAAATAAGTTCATTCGTTAAACGTAAGTA
This sequence comes from Heliangelus exortis, assembly GCF_036169615.1. NCBI lineage: Eukaryota > Metazoa > Chordata > Aves > Apodiformes > Trochilidae > Heliangelus > Heliangelus exortis. The sequence continues at coordinate 5,943,060 of NC_092434.1, forward strand.
TCCTGCACCTATATAAAAACAATGCATGTTGGAAGGAAGGCAGGCAGGGTGGTGGTAGTGTCCCCACTCCCCTCTCCACAGTGGAGAGGAACACACTCCAATGATGGCAAACAGTTAAATCATCCAGGGAGAATTCTCAGTACTTCAAAAGATGTGAACACTGGTATCTGCATCAGAAATTCACTGTACGCCATTCAATTCTAAGCTTATCCTAGCAAGACAGTCCCAGAATGTAATCAATATGTGTATTTTGGTTCAAATGACAAGTGAATTCTAAACAACATGAGTTCTAAGAATTTCACACAATTTCCCATCAGTTTTATCAGCTTTGCTTATGCTGTTATATATGTGAGCTTTTGCTATTAATACTGTTCTGTTTGTCATTATATGTGGCTCTGTTTGCATCAAGTTTTCCTACAATTCAAGTAAGAAAAATTGCAATTAAAAATGGCCTCTTTTTGTATTCTACTCTCATTTCATAATGCATATTAATGGATTAACTGTAAAAAATGTAACTTATCTCACACAGCACCAAGACTGCTGGTATCCTCCCACTATGGAAAAAAAAAAAAAAAAAAAAAAAAAGAGCAGTGGTTCAAAAACCAAATGAGAGTGTGATTAAATTAAAAAATTATTAATTACATGCAACACATAACCAGCATGATGCTTGGAACTGAAGATATATATCTAATCTAAAATAACATATCTAATGGATGAAAAAAAATCAACACATTATTCTATTTTTTCCATATGAACATTTCATTGTTTGATAAATATTAATATTCAATTTCCTTTCCTCACTGAAATGTCAAAAACTTACAAGATAGTAATTTTGTGTAAAGTGCATTAACTTCATAAGAAGATAATATTCCCCCATACAGAGAAATCTGAAAACGATATTGCATAATGCTTCTTTAAAAAAGATTAAATTTGAAATATAGTGATTACTGATTTATTTCTTAGTTTTATACAGAAAGGGTTAATAAGTATTAAAAAAAACTTATGATATGCATTGTGATTTCAAGTTTTTTTAAAAAAGGAATAGTTTTAATACTGATTATATTTTCCTATACCCTGGGTAAGAAAAGGACTCTTCATGTAGCAGATCTATCACCTTTGCCTGGAAAATCCTATGCTAGAAGGATCATTTTTTCATCTGTGGATTCTGCTTCGTTTTGTTTTTTTTTTAAACTAACAATGGAACTCAGAATGGCTGGTTTTAAGTAAAGCCACAGTAATTTTACTTGCATCACTGAATCATTTTTTTCCACGACTCTAGTCCTCACACAGTGCTGTTGAAAGGAAGCAGCAGAAAGCTGCTAATACTATTGTCAAAGTAAAGATCTGTGTAAATGCCAACTGTTGATCCTTAAGGCCTCCTGCCCACCAACTCGTGTTTCTTCTCACAGCCATTATTTGATTTGTTGATGTCAACAGGAGCCTTTCTGACAAGCCTACAAGCCAGCTTGCAGGTTTAAGCCATGTAAAGCTATCATGTTCTCCAGGAGAGACTGCAGAATACACAGATGGGCTTAAACTCTACAGCCAGGTAAATGATCTAGCACTTAATGGTTTTATTTTTCTTGTTTAACAAAAATGATTAGTGTAGCATGAATAACCTTCCTCAGCATACTTTAAAAACATACTGTAATAAAGTATGCATCCTACTGCTATGATTATAATGTCATGTCTTCAATTTCTGCATGAACAACCAAAATTGTAAGTTATTACAGCACTGTTTGCAATTTACTGTTTTTTTCAACTATGAAAACTCATGCACTCATGGGGTAGATGCTGTAAAAGATTGCACTGTAGAGGTCAGTTAAAACAAAATGATGCTGCAACTACATTTTTAGCATTTCAGCATGGTCATCTCCATATACAGTCTAGCTGTCCAGAAAGCCTGAAGACAACTTTCCACTGACCAATATTTTTTTTTTCTAATGTTCTCATTTGTATTTTAAAGTTTACATGTATCATATGTATCCAGTGTAAACTATCGAAAAGGCTTGAGAAAAAAGCTAGAGTGTTCAGGAAACAATATTGCAACAGTGAGACAGAACTCCGGTTAGAAAGAGGAGCTTTCCAGGGGAGCATTTTAGCTACTTTCTCAAGCTAAATCACAGTTTGTCTGAATAAGAACCTCATACTAAGAAGGAATGGTTAAATACAGATGGCAAATATTAATACAATTGCCTCAATAGGAAGTCTAGCTAGTCCAGAGTATGTAGAAGAACAGATTTTTTGTTTCCTAAACTGATTTGTTTTAATTTTAATTTATGAAAAAATAGCTGAAAAGAAATAGAGTGAAACGAAACGAAGCAGTGGTTCAGTATTATGTGATTTAATTCTAGCAAGCCTCGAGCACAACCCCCAAAATCTCAATTGAAATGTCTGTTCCTTATGGGGGAATCATAGAATCATAGAATCCTAGAGGTTGGAAGGGACCTCGAAAGATCATCTAGTCCAACCCCCCCTGCCAGAGCAGGGCCACCTAGAATACTGGGAACCTTTCTAAACCATTTCAGAAAGCATGCCCTGTCCCCAGCCAGTGTACCCTCACAAAGAAGAGAAACCAAGAAAAAATTAATTTTTAAAAAATAAGTGCACTGACTGAAAAGTTTGTGCTGGTGGAATGATGAATTTCTAGACTGCCTCAACCTTACTAAAGGAGCAGCTAATGTAAAGAAACTATATGGACTCAAGACATTGAATAACTTCTATAGTGGGCATCATGCCACAGACATCAGCAAATACTTAATGTAGAGTGGTTAAAGAAGGCAGTCCAGAGAAAAAGAAGAAACAATTTCAGCATCCTGTTTCTGTCTGAATTCCAACCTTACTTAAGGTTATTTAATGGCAAAGACACCTGAGCTTATACTGTTCACTGGGGTTCAAACCTTACAAACCTTACATTCAGAGACTAACTGCAATTAAAAAAAGATATAAGAACTCAGTACTTTTCACAAAACACTTCTAAAAATAGGCTCCTTCAGATGGAAAAGATAAGCTCCTTTGACATTCAGGGCAAGAACTTAATGAACTGTAAACCATCCCGTATGTTGACAGCATCTCTGCTATAGGAAGAGAGGGACAGAAAAATGAATGGAACAAAACCACTTACTCTCAAGTCACTTCTATCAAATTACTCTAATTAAACATCTGAATACAGTCAAAGCACCAACCTCAGAAATAAAAAAATTCACCTAACGAGTACAGTTGACCATTTACCCCTGTTTTGATTGACAGATAGGTATCTAGTGACTGTTTTGTGCAAATTATTTAATACACATTCCCAATTCTGTTTTTTTTTTTTCTAAACACTAATGAGTTGGATTAGGTATAGCCTCAGAAGTGAGATTTTCAGCCCTATGGAAATATTTAGAACACATCTCATATAGGAGACCCATCTGTTTTGCTAACACAACACCACCAGCTGATGCCTGATTTGTTTGTGGTTGCCAAGAAATCACACTCCTCATTTATTTTCACTTTTTTTTACCTGTTGGGTTTTAAGATGGGTGTTTAGTCAATACCTTTTGCTTACTAAGATTAAGTGCTTTTGCAGATATGAAAAAACCCACCAAGCAGTCAACATGAATTTCAAATACCGTGAAAGATGGAATACTGGCATAAGAACAGAAGCAACCTAAAGGTCTGTGTAACAGAGAACTGACCATCTATTTAAAACCAGCACTTATACTTTCTTCTTTTTTGCAGTCTATCAAGAGAAATTTCTAAACCTTGGAAAATGTCTTCAAGCACACAAGCAGTCAAAACTTGGATTTTGCAGTCAAGGATTGCTCCTGTATTGTTATTACCTGCCAATGTGCTGACCAGCTTTTGTGCTGCTGTGATATCCTGTTGATAAAGTCGAATGCATTCATACACAGACAGAAACAAATCGAATTCTAATGTTTTTCTGGCTAATAGACCTAGCAGGCACATATCAAACAAATAAGTAATGTAATGAACATACTGTGTGGTAGTCCTATTTATTGATTATTATCTTTTACATATCTGAGTAAGTTTATGTTCCTGAAGGTGTAGGGATGCCCTGGAGGAATAAAAGCAAGAATTAACACTCTAGTGCACATGCTAATTAGGATTTAATTAGGGAATTTAAAAAATGCAGAGTACATGTTTTCAGCAAGTGTTTAATTACCAACTGAGTGCTTGTAAGGTTTTTTCCCCCCATATTTTTTCACTACAGATATTTGTAATTTTAGCTTAAAATTTGAGAAACTGTATTCCATTTCAGTTTTCAGGAAGAAATATTTTTCCTCTGGCGTATTTTCATCCATGATAATTTTTTCACATTGCATCCTGATTTATAGTATTTTTCTACATTACTAATTCAGCAAGAAATATATTAAATTGGGTGTGTTTGTATGCTTTTACAAAGTACACAGGATGTTCCCTACAAATTAGACCATAATATTTTTCTTCAGCCTCGGCTGTTAATCTTAGTAACAGTTATGGTATAGATAAAACTAGTTCCCTCAAACAAAGTGCAGGCCTTTCTAGAACTTTTTTTTCTCCGAAGAAACTTTTGACTATTGACTTTCTAATGAAAGGGAATTAACAAGATTATTAAAGCTTTAAGAAAATTTGATTTGCATCACTATTTTAATTCTATCAAAATAGACTCTTTAAACGTAAGGTACTGTTGTCAAACCTTTCATCCTTAATTATTAATGCCAATTGTTGCTCTTAATTGTTTTCTTTTAAAAATCAAAACTTTTTCAATTAGCTTTCTTTGCTTTTTCTTGATTTCTAGTTTTACAGATATGGTGCTCAATAAACCCTTAGACTATGCACAGGGTGCAATCTGCTTCTGCAGAAAACCATCAGTAACAGCCTTCTGTGAATTCCCTCTTTCCACTTGAATCCTTGGACATCTTTCGAACATACTATCAGACTCTTAACTTCAGACACAAATATTTTATCTTAAAAATAAAACAAAAAAAGGGGAATTCCTCTCTTACAGTAAAAATTTTTGAATCACTTGAAAGTGATCTACAGCTGTACTTCATTCCTCCTTTAATGCTAGTACTGAAGCTTAATGGGATCAATCAAATACTCCATGAAACAAAATAGGAGGAAAGATTCTGACATTTACTAGTCACCAGTTTCAAGTTAAGAACAAAATGCACCACTTCAAAAGATCATACCCCATCTAGCAACCAAGGAAAGTTTATTTTTAAACACGTGTATTTGAAGTTTCATTTTTAAAAAGATAATGAAAACTTAAGCAACTTTACTGCACTATGTCTACACTGTTAGAAAATGGACCAGCAATAGCCAAAAGTTCAGACTTTATTTCATTTTTCCTTTGCTGTCACTCAGCATACAGCCTCACCCACACTCTAACAGATTAATTATAACATAATACTAGGTAACAGCAAATAAATTTGTGTTCTCAGTACATCACTAAGCTGCTTTTGATATCACAATATTTAAATGATCAGCCACAGCGTGAAACTTTTCAACTAAATTTCTGTAACGATTACAAATTAAATCCTTTAAAAACATTTTTATAACCCATTTTGTTTGAAAGTTTCTCTTTCCAGTACTGTACTGAATTTCAAGACATCCTGCTGAATTATGTTAAAAAGAGCACATAAAGGCAAAGCTTTTAATAAAACAGAGTTGCACGAAAAATTTCAGACCAGGCGAAATTTAGCAGATGCTTTGTGGATAATTTCTAGGTTGTGTAAAGAAATATTTACCTTTTTACTACTTACCTTTTACTTTACCTTTTTACAATGTGCACAATAAAATAATTGTTTTCCTATTAGCCCTGGTTAAAGAATGGTCTTGGATTGATTTTATTTTGTAGAAATGAAGTTTATCCTATTGAATACCAAATGGATTTCTTCTAACTGCAACTACAACAACACATTTTCTGTTATGAAGGTTAAATGAGACATATTTGGCTTAACAAGGCTGCTTTGACCTTAGGTGTCTGTATGTCACATTATAATCTAGAATGTGCCTCAAATAGCTCCAAGCAATAGGAATAACTGCTAGGGACAGCAAAAGCTGTGGCATTTTGTGTTCACATTCTTCTTTGTCATGAAACTTCATCCCACAGCATATTTAACACAGTTTAATCCCTAATCTAATCACACCTGTCTACTGTATTATCTAAAGTTGCAATGACTGATTTCACAGCATTTCAACAGGGGGTTCAATGGAATTCAAAGTTTTATAAATCTTAATTATAATTTGGTCCTGCAAAAACAACTTTATGATTTTTTTAAAAATGTAAAGCTGTAGGGAATTTCCCAAAAGGGCTATTTTGTTGGTATGAAGAATGTAAAAATGTAGATTCTGAACACAGAACATTTAAAGCTCCTGATTCAGATTCCATTAAAAGCATTATGCATTGTTCCACTGTCTTCAGCTGGAGTGGGTAGCCTCTACCAAGACTGAACAGGAGTGGTAGAAATAAGCACTGGAAAATACAAGATAGGAGCTTTTGGGCTGAAAGGAATAGTAGAGAACACAGCGAAACTACAGTTAACTTCTTAGAGGAAGCAGCAACAGCTCAGCTCAGAATCTAAGATTTTTTCCTTTCTCTGTACTACAGGAAACTAAAGTTAATGGTATATATAAAAAGTAAGCCACTGTTAACAATAATACTCCTATCCCTCTTATCTTCACTTCCCCCATCCTATTTTCTTGAAATAAGCTAAATAAACATGAGGTTCTACTTCTGTCACATTTTTAAACACGGCATTTCACTTAAACCAGGCTGCTAACATTCACATTTTTCCTAAACCAAATATGTGAAACATCCAACTAAAACCAAAAAACCTGAATAATTCCATCTCCTTCCAGACAACAGATCCATTCTATGTTATTAAAAGAACAAAAAATAACATATAACCTTCTATCAGATTACAGCCTTGTAAAGCCAGAAAGATGTGGTATTTATGCTGTTTCTCATACCTGATTGACTCATTCTAACAGAACACATCATGAAGAAAGAATGATGAAGAAAACTTTCTCAGAACTGAGACTGTTTTTCTTTTCATTCTGCTTCTCACTGTCTCTACAGCTGTTTTACCTTACTTCCTCCAGGCCAGCCATTTAGTGTGTTGGATCTGTAGATTCACATTTAGTTAGAAATCTCACATATATACCCCCTCATATACATCCACAGCTCTGCACTTGCAGACTTGGCTTGTGTCACAAAGATGCTTCATGGATCTCAGATCTACACTTCTAGTTCAATACTGCTGGACAAGGAAGGCAAAAGGAGTTTGCATAATGACACAAGTCCAGGCAGCCATCTTTGAAGAACATGAAAGATTGTTCACATCTCACTGTAAAAAGTTTCCAGAGCCTTTTAGGGAGGCATGTTTCTAGTGCAGTTTGCTGCAAACAAAATCCTATTCCACTAGTATAGGGGCTTTTTGGAACAAGATAGGGAACCATCTCTGAGACTGCAGCATTCACCTGAACATGTTTTGCTTCCAGTTCTGCCCTAATCAGATAATCTGTCACAACTAAGAAATATTTCTGCTTAGGTGATCGAAGATCTAAGATGCTACTCACAAACAGAAACTAGTGGATGACTTCTGCTCCAGTTCACTTGTTCCAGTTTTAGTACAGAGGGGGAAATGAGTTACTATTTTAGTCACAGGCCTCATACTTAAATAGCAGAGTCCCAGTAAGGATAAAGCAAAGTCCTTATTAACAGTGCATCCTAATGAGAACTCTCATCAATTTCCAATAATTTATTCAGCAGGCCTTTTAAATCAATCCTTTTCCTCATCACTGCCTCCTCCAACATTTCTTCCTTCCTTCCTGACTCTGCAATTAAGTTATAATGCTGAACCTGGGATATCAACATCCTGGCTTTCCAAAACATAAAGCACATTGAATGGATCAGTTCCCCACTTAACAAGCATTAATGTATAATGTGGCTTTGGCCAAATGTGGAGAGAGCAGCACGTGCTTCCCTTCATGGGTTTGGATGGATTATTATGACACAGTCAACGAGTGCACTGATGGACAGCTAAAGACCAACCTCATGCACAGAATGTCAGTGTGCCCACAGACTCCAAAAGCAGAGTTTTTCAGCATTGTTGGGAGCTCACAGATGAACAAAACAGAGGTCTTCCACTAGATATGCAGCAAAGGGGTTTATGAAAAATATTCTGACTCTCCTTGGGTTGAAATGGCTATGCATTTGCTTATGGGATATCTTCAGTCTTGCACACAAAGCAGTGAGCATGCCTTACAGCCTTACAGCTATTTAGTATGCAATAAGCATATACACACCATTAACTCTCCTGGTATTGATTAAACCCACAAAATTACATTGTGACAACCAATCTGCAATAAAATACCATGCTTTGGTACTTCAGGTAACAAAACCTTTTGGCTCTAACTTCCTTCTAGTTACATCTTTTTAACTTCTAGATACATCTAACATTTTCATCATAAATTCATGGATTACTCTCATTAAAATACCTTAATTATCACTTTTAAAAACGGAAATAATAGCAAAAAATTCAACCTAAATTCTTCATATCTCTGTAAGTGACATGTAGCTTAACTTCATGCACACTATTTCATGCCTGTAACTTTTCAAATTAAATTAGAAAAAAATAGTGTTCCTTCCTTCAAGTTGTTTTTTGTTTGTCTTGTTGCTTTGAGTTTTTTGTTTTGTTTTTTTGGGGGGGATCGGGGGACAACTTGTTGTACGTTAATTTAGGAAAAAAGAAACAGTTTCATTTGATTGCTTATAAGGTGGTCATGCAGGTAAGGGGCTGACTGCACAACACCAATACTGACTCGTGAATAACAAGTACGGGTAAAAGCTTTTCGGATCTGCAAGCTTAACATATAACACTTCTAGTATTTAATATATTGTTTTGCCAAAAAGACCGAGTCTGGTTCCTAAACCATCATTATTTTGAAAAGTTGTATGTGCATGAAATATTATACCTGTAAGAAGTTGAGTGTGATGCTTTTGCAGCCCCAGAGGATCTAGGGTTTTTTTATTCTATTTCATTTAGGTTTTCTCAAGCTTTCTAAAACATACAACCCCTCAGAAAAGATGGGCAACTTTTTCAGAAAGCCTTAAGGGTAACAAATCTGCAATGTGCCATGTAATCACGACAATGAGATAGTACATGGGTTTTTAAGCCTTAGTTGTGAAAAAATGGCACTGCTCACACTTGCTTCCTTGCTTCTGACGAGCCACCACTGTAAACTTATGTGATAAAAGCTTCATATTGTGCCTAACCACCAGGTACACTTTCTCTGTAATTAGAATTAAAACAATAACGCTTTTAACTGCTTTGATAATCTCTCCAGAGATCTGAAATAACCTAAATCTGAAAACACGAAATCTGCCAAGATGCTGCAAATTTTATCCTGTGCAGAAATTTCTCAAAGGACTCATGTTGCTCACAAGTGTACAGTGGTACAGCGCCATGCAGGGAGATTCAGGGAAGGACAATTCTCAAAACACTGCTAGACCTCATCATTTGAGAAAGTATTTGAGCTTTCACTGCAAGAACAGAAGATTAGAAAGGGCTCTTGCTGGAATCTTTTCATACATACACTTGCACGCAAGGAGGCAACAACCTCTGGAGTTCATTCTGACCAAAGATTTTGTGCATTTGCCAGAACAAATTAGGATCTGCATAACAGAGTTTCTGGTGAGGATTGGCCATTGCACATCTGATTTCCACTGAAGAGAATCTGTTTAAGATGACAGGTTGAATCTTTGATTCAAGCTTAACTGCAGTATACTTGAAGAAGAGCTTTTTTATGAGCTTTTCAAGTGTGGAACACCTCACAACACGCATAAGCCTGGGATGGTGTTGACTCACCTTCTGACAGAGATGAATTCTCTTGCTATGAAAAGATTTTACTTTCAGTTTTTAACTCACTGTAAATGTGGCTTTTGGGACTTCAGACCTTACTGGAGGTTCAAATTCATACTCCTCTTACTTCGTTTAAACACCATAATATACATCTTTCAAATATATATATGTAATTTACACATATTGAAATACCATTTTGTAGTTTTAACATGAGCTCTTTTGCTCATGATCCTGCCTTACAAACATCCTTTATTCCATCACCATCTTCAGCTTCTTCAGCTTCCCCATGTACACAGAACTAGAGTTTCACAGGGTCTACTCAGCCACCCCACAGCCATGCTGCCAAAACTCTGAGCTGGAAAGGCAGAAACTTCAGCATTTAACTGAACCTACCTTAGAAGGAGCTGACAGCCCTCCTAAAGAGATATGGTTGAAGTAGGTCTTGTGTACAGACCTGATGAAGGGTTTTGACTGAAGACAGACATTTTCTGGGAATAATATATAGCTCAACAATTCCATAATGACAAGAAATAAGTAATACATTCCTGAAGATCTTTTATTCCTGCCCATCTCTCACTGCTAGCACTTGTGAAACATACCCTCATATTTTTGAGCCTATTTATACTAAGTCTGAATGTGGAAGAACCCTGTCCTCAGGTCCACTGCACATATGACAATATGCAAACAATTAAGCAAAATTTTTTCTGTCTACTGTAATACATTTCTGTGCAAAAGTATGTTTTTTTCCCTTATTGTCCATCATTTCATCCCATTTGAAGACATTTAGAGAGCAACCAAGCTGAGTGTATTTTCACACCAACATACTAATATGGCTTTATATAAGTGAAGGCAGATTTCTTGCAGTTCAAACAGGTTTGTATCCCCACAAGCTTAATAATTCTTTCAAAATGAATGCTGCTAAAGACTCTATAAAAGAAAAAAAAGGCAAGGTGAGGCTGACAAGCTACTAGGTCAAGAGGGAGGTGAAAGATTTAAAAAGCTCATAAAAATAAAAAAATCTTTGCATGCTTCTAATAGAATTTATTTTAGTATATGGGGTAGGATACAAACATCACAGCACGGTGCTGTAAAGGGTGAGATGGGGAAAATTTCTGGACAGAAAAAAGCCAGTCAATTCCTGCAAGGGGATCTCAAAAGACCACAGTGTTTCTGTGCAAGAACAAAATAAGATTAATAGAAATCCATTGTGAATGTTGGAGAAGTTCAAGAATGGATTAGGGCACCCAAAATTCTGCTAATGAAGATGCTAACAGGAATCAAACTAAAATGTAACTTCTTACTGAATTGAAATATAAAGACTTGGTGATTCTGGATCTAAAAGGCTACAGTCCAGAGGCTGGATCTGGCCATCCAACATCCTTTCATCCTTGCTTCTGCTCTTTCCTGGGGAAAGTGACAAACACAAAAGTCTGGACAGTGAATAACTATCTCATTGCCCATAGTCTGTGGTTTTTTGTTTTGTTTTTTTTTTGCATTCTCTTAGCCAGAAAAAAACTGCAGTTGCTTTGCTACCTAAGAAGAGCAGACAAGCCTTCAGGCGCATATTACACTGCACAGTATGGTTCAAAATAGAATCAACAGGAATAAATCACATTCTTCCTTTAGATCATTATTTTCTGCCGTAGTAAGAGTCTGTCCTCTGCCAGTGAATTCTATTAACTATTAGACCAAGAAAGAACTTGAAACAAGCTGCTTAGTTAAAGCTCTCCAAAGTCAATGGTACTGATCAAATTTGGCTCTGGACAGTTCAGGCAATTTCATTAAAATTAATTTTTTCAATTAAAATTTATTTGCTGGGCTTAAGTTAGATTCAGTGCTACCACCGAAAAGTGTCATACACAAGCCATACACAATTCCTTCCAGATTCTTTAGCAGCTTTCAGAATTCTATTAGATCACACAGAGATTCAAAAGAGCCAAGTTATTTTAGTTAGCAGTATCTCAAATTTGTTTCTGTTTTTAGTCACATGCATATTTAACTGAGTTATCCTTGTAAGATTTAGCTCCATTTGTTAGGAAGAGTTGAGTTTCAGCATGGATCTACTGCAGAGTAAGGCCTACATAATTTGAAAACTAAGAATAAACACAGTTTTCATTAACACTGAAAAGTTTTGGAAACAAACAGATCACAGGAAGTGCCAACTCATCTCACTGTAACTGACACATTCACACCTTTGCCGATAGTGTCTTTGGCTGGAAAGAGATTTCTGCCAAGTTGGGTTAACAGTGCACCAGGTATATGCTTATATAGTGATAGCTATGCCCTGGAAAAAGCCAGTATCTTGAGTTATTCAAGAATATAATGTGGCACTGTATATTCTTCCTTCTTTTTCAGCTCTGTTCTGCTTTATGCGTTGGGGGTTTTTTAATGCCTGATGCTGCTTCTAATAATAAAATGATTGCTGGAAAAGTTTCTGTAAGTTCCATTGAATTTATTGTGGCATAAGCCAAGCAGAAGTGGTCCAGTGGATGCTCCACCTATAGCCAGGCAGTGAAGGAAATGACAGAAATCTGACTGGTTCCCTTGGTAAATAAGATCAGGTTTATCCTGCAGCAGCCTAGATTTTATTCAAACTCATTTCAAATTCAGGGACAATCCTTCCATAAGACATTTGAACATTCCCAAATAAAAACCACATTCTAAGCTTTAAAGTATGACCACGGTTCTCATAAACAAATATATGCTAGAATAAAAGTGAAAACAACAGTTACATACAGGGTTTTTCATTAAGCTTTACTATAAGGTCATTAGTGTTCTCAAAAGCAAACTGAAAAAAATACATTTTTCTTCAAATTTGTTGATAAACACTTCTGGAAATCTTTAGTTCATGCCCTCATAACCCAAAGGGTAGTATTTTTTCTCAGTGAATATCACAGGAAAAGGCTTAAATCATTAGCACCTCTCCAGTTCCTAAACAGTGAAGATTTAAAAAGCTCACATTAAAAAAAAAACACTGTGTCTTGGATCATACAAATTGCTTCACAAAAAGATCATCTTGCAGAAAAGAAATATGCAGAAATATCTTGACCTGTTTCTGTTAATTTCACTTGTTTTCCTTTTTTGTTGTTTTTTTTTATTTGACCCTAAGTGCCATCACAGGGAACAAGCACAAAACACAGAGCACTAATTAAGGCACTCCAACCACTCTTAATAACTTATAATAAGCAGTCTTCTTGCACTGAATGAATCAGTACCACTGTATGAAAAAATTTCTTCAGTTTTCAGGTAGTACACGATTATAGAATCACAGAATGTTGAGGGTTGGAAAGGACCTCTGAAAGTCATCAAATCCCACCCCCAATAAGTACATTTCTCAAAATGCTCTTGCCAAAAAAACCGTGCCATCACTTCTGCAGAAACTCACAGTTTTATGGTTACTTCTTAGTTACATAAAATTAAATTAATGAGTCACTCCTTTTAGTTTATTTTTCACTCATCAAGAGTTTATCCAATTTTTATGTAGCCGAAATCCACAATTATGAGATCTCTATTTGTTGTTTGCTTTTAATACTCTAGCCACTATCAGGATTTACTGTTCACATCTGAAAAAACTGCACAGGTGCTCTGGATAATTTTTCCTCTGGAAATGTACACTTACAATTAAAATTAATTGCAATGAGTAAACACGACCACTTTGCCTCAATTATCTGAGCACTCACATTAAAAAAGAAAAACAGTAAAATATTTATTTGCAAGAATTAGAGAACATAAGTTTGGCCTTAGTGATGTCTAAAATGCTCATTAAAGGTTTGAGTAAGCTTTGGAATGCTCAGTTTCCCATTAAAGCTAAAATATTGACCACAGCACACTTTACTTCTGAGCTCACCTACAAATCTAAATCAATTCCTCAATTCTCTGATACTTTGAAGCAAGTGGCTTTTTGAAAATATTAGGACACAAAGAAACTATGAGCAGCAATCCCTTGAATGAAAGTATATCCCTTTTCTGTCATTTTTTGATTCATAACATTTTTTTTAAAGAGGACAAGAGAAGAAAAGAATCTCCCAAGCATCCTTACCAATTCTCTGCAGTACACACAGGTTTAAAAAATCACTATGTAAAAGTTTTTTTTTATATGAGGTTCCCAGTGCTATGAATATCAGTGACATTTCTCAAGTATTCACAAGAGCATTCTGTACAATAAACACATGGAACACATTAAAATGCAACTGGAAAACATTTGTACATGCTGTTCATTAGCAAATTCATACATTGAGTCTAACTCTGTACTTTGATATGTCCAGGTCTTGAAATATTGATGATACCTTCCCAAAACTAGCTATCCCCCATTTTCAACAGGATCACTGGTATCTCCTTGAAATGTAAAAAGTGAATCTGATAAGAGTTAAACAGGCAACTCAGAAGTATTTAACAGCATGGGTCTGGATTCATGTGTTTCACGGGACCTCTCTGGATAGCCCGTTCTGGCTTTTCAGAGACACCATAAAATTCCAAGATCATGTAGGGCATAAATAATGAGTAAAAAATTTTACATTTTTTGCAGTTTAACATTTGCAGAAACAAAGAAGGCATTGAGACTTCCCAGATTGTTCTATCCCCAAGGTTGATTCCAATCTGGCTGATACTAATACCTTTCATAATTTGTTTTCTATTAATATCCCAATGCTCATATAAACTCATTTCACTTATTCCATTACTCTGAAGAAGTAAACATAAGGAAATAATTTCACTTTCCACTCAAAGACAATTTCTTAATTTTGGCTGTGCCCATTTCTGCTATCCCAAATGGTATACAGAATGCAATTACTCTATAGAGTCTTAAAGCAACAGATCACTGTATTTTGCAATCCTGCTAATACATTATTTAATTACAATGAGCTTGAATTAATGCACTTTTCCCAACAAAACATTATGTTCTATTGACCTAACACAAGCAACCAGCCTAAGTATGTAGGTCTACTGATTTCACAACTCCTGATGAATGCAAGTTATTTTCTCTACTGCATTAATGCCAAATAAGCAAACACCCTTTTGCACTAAATAATAATATCTATTAAACAATGCTATACAACAAACAGTACCACCCCTGTTGCTTTGAGGTTTCAAAGTAGTCAGACTGGGTCATTAAAAAAGGTTGGTAGATAATTAATTCAAAAATGCTACAACACACCTCAAAACTACTTGGTCACAATGGCAGAAAAGGCTAAATAGAATGTAAAATCATACACTTAAATAAGTGTGAATCATCCCAGCAGTCAGACTGCTAACAGTTTCATACTCCTGGCTGACAGACTTGGAAAACATCATATATTATTAATACGGCTGGCTAATTTCTAATTAGGAACCCATTAGCTGTTCTAACAACCATAGATTTTGATGGATTTGCAGTCAACCTGCTCAAAGAAAATATAAATTACTAGGTGACCTCTTGCATGGGATTCCTCCATCTGTCCATTATAATTTGATTCCATTAAAATCCAAATTCAAAATGGAAAAAGCCCACGTTTTTGTTTTGACCTAATTTCCTAAGTGCAAAGTGACCTCCTACCTTCTTCTGCAGACTTCCCATTGCGGATCATGTTAGTTTCTTTTCAAAGTGTCTTGCTGTTTGTTGGTTTTTTTTTTTAATTAAGAAGAAAAATGCATGGTATTCCCTGGCTTACTATAGTTCTCTCATACATCTAGGTTTGATCATACATCTCTACTTTGTGAGTAGTATATTATATATCAGATGCAGATGATAAAATGGAAGAAAAATAATTTACATGAGTGGAATCTGAGTTCAGATGAGAAGATAAGAGTTACTGTGAATAATATGCAATGGAGCTCGCAGAAAACAAATGAATTTCACATAAGGTGATACGAGGCTACAAGGCAGCAGACAAAGTGATATGAAATATGAAGAAGCTGCTCAAGGCTTTGTTCACTGAGATACACAATAATAGCAACACTCTACCAGCAAGATGGATTGTTGAGTTAAACAGTATTTGTTTTTTTGGAATTTTTTTTGTTACTTAGGCTCATGAAAGCCAAATTAGTCTGGCAGAGTCCTGAGTGAATCTTACTAGATTTGTTGATAGCATCAAGTCAGATAACCCAATTCAGCACAGGTGGTAGTTTCTTTTCTGAAAAGGGTATAATGTTAAGATCAACAGTGTAGAACTTGCAAACAGAGTACAGTTTGTGCTGAAGAGAGAGCAGACCTTTAGTAAAGATGTAGCAACTTAAAAAACATCCACATGCATTTTCAGTAGTAAATAAAAAGTCTAAATGGAAGTCTCCAGAATCAACAGAAGAGATGCTTTGTCCTATCCATGTACTGCTAAAGAAGAGTCTCAAGTATCTAGATGCATACTTCTAACAGTCTGAAAGCTTTTAAAAACTTAACCCACTCATCACTTAACTGCTGCTTCTTTATATTAAGTTTTATTTCACATATTCTGGTTCCTAAGTAGACTGAGGCACAATTTCCACCATTTTATTGCTGTCACTTTTGTGGGTTGGTATGTGATTCTGTTTTGTAGCAGAATTAAGGAAGTACAGGAAGAAGTTCCAAATTTTTCATAGAACAGGATGCAACAGACTGGTAATTATCTTTTGTCCCAAAACAAACAAAGCATACATTAAATAATGCTCAAACAAGATATAGTGGAAAAATAATGCCAGTGTGACAAAGAATAACCACCTATAAAAACTGATCTAGCACTTTTTGCCTCAAGCCTGTGGATATTCACGGTAATAAAACTGACTGAGTGGCAGTGCAGCTTTCAGCTAGGCACAAGACAGCTTGTTGTAGATATTAATTGGATGCCAAGTCACTGAAAATGGCATATTTTAATCAAAGAAGAAAATCTCTCATGAGATTTCACTTCTGAAATTAAGCAAGAAGCTCATGTACTCTCCTGTGTCTGCAAGCATTCTCTGTGAACCTGTAATATCCCACATGAAGTAGCAAAGGAAACCACTCATTGCTTTGCTTTGCCTCCCTCCATCTCCAACTATTGCACAGAAATCCCACCCACCCCTTTTTTTTTTAATTATTTTTATAGAGTGATGAAACCTGAATGAGACTTAAAAAAAGAGCCTGTAACTTTTTTTTTTCCTAGTTCAGAGAACAAGCTGATACACTTCAGTTTCAAGGAGTGGTCTTGTACTGAGAGAAGAGTAATAAATTGCACTCATCTTCCTTTAAGAAGACTGAGTGCTACAGTAATCACTAGTTTAGAAAGTGTTTTACCCTCAGTCAAGGTATACAAACACAGGAGTGATCTGAGATTGTATGTGAAAACTTCCTTCTTCACTATCTTTGCTGAATCATTGTCAGGAAGAACAACATGCTCTTAAACACTACTGAAGAGTATATAGTTCAGAAAGAAAAAAAAATACCAAAAAGCCAGCCACAGTTAACTTTCTGTCTTAAGAAACCATTGTGGAGGAGCCTGGAAGAAAAAGACTTCAAAGCTGACAAGTTGAGTAGTATGAGGTTTGCTTCTGGAGAAAAATCAATTGCTCAAAAGCCAAGATAGCTGAAAAGATAGCAGACTGATAAGACAAAGGAAAATTAGGATCTCATTGCTAGGCAGTAGTGTTCTCACTGACAGTTCTTTTCTAAAGACAAAAAAGATGGGGTAAATAATACATATTTTAAATATATATTTACCCCCTTTACCACAGATTTCCTACATTCAAATAATTCACTTTAATTTACAAATCTATATTGTACTTCCAGTTTAAGGATGAAGGAGGTACAACCTAGAAACCCACTACTGCGACTTACAAACTAACTCCTCTCCCTCTGAAACTGAAGTCACAACTCTGAGTTGCAATCCCACAAGCACTCAAAGGATATTTTAACTATATTCAGTAGGCTTTACAGAATCTCCAACATACTGAATGCCACTAGAAAAGCTGAGTGTGTACGTAAGGTGTACAAATAAATATTAATATGAAGAACTTTTCGAAAGCAGGACATAGGAAATTAGTAATACATCATCATTCAAGAGGAAAAAAGTGTTTGTTGTCATAGTACTGGGCACCAAACAAGACAGGAGCACCCCAAATATTTGCCTACATTATTTCACCTTGAAAGAACAACGGGACACACCACAAAATATCAGATCCTACTGCAACTCTCACCTACAAATATTTGTCTTCTCCTCGGATTAATCAGGGAACATTTTCCAGCCTCTCAAACCATCATTACAACTTTAACAAAGGTTTCCACCTGTTCTTGGCCTTAACACTGAACAATCTTCTGCTTTCTCTTACAGTATTAGCAACACTGTGCATTTACAGTCCCAAGGCAACATGCACATGAAGGAGGAAACAAACTGAAAAAAAATCTAGCTACCTATATTTTGTCCTAAATACAGTTTCTTTACACAAGAGATGTGAAGAAAGTCGGGCTCAAATATTAGTTTTATTTCACTTACTACATGTTGTAGAAGTTACAATGTACAGGGAGAAATCAAATTCAAAGCTTCCTTACACCATGGGGGGCAAACACAAAGATGTAGACATGAATATGATCTTAAGCCTTCAATTTACCATTTAGGCTTCCCTCTGGTTCTCACTTGGCGCTTTGCATTTTTAGATGCACACACACGTATGTCTAAACTAAATACATATACACATATATAGTTTTTATATGTACATAAGCTATCACACATGAATATGAAAGCTCCGTGTGAATAACAAGGAAGGTTTGCTGTTAACACTGACAAGAAGCTAGAAGCAATGAAAGCAAACGGGTGGATTACCTGCCTTGTTTATAGAAAGGCTATTTAGAGTTACAGCTGAAAACCAAGATCAAACAAAGAACAGTAGCTGTTCACTTCCTAGGTTTTGCTTTCTCTCTCCTGCTGCCCCTCCCTGTAGTAGAGCTTTCATTCTCAGCATGTCGGCCATGGCTCATAGCAAGGGTCAGGACACAAATCACCACTTGGAATATGAAACGTTTTAGAGACCCTGCCACAAGATCACCACATCTTCGTGGCCCTAAAACATTAGCAGTTGGTGTATATTTTCAGTGTAAAGAACATGAAATAAAATTATGGATATATTACAGCCTACAAGAATGGTTTTGTTACCAAAGTAAGCCGAGGGAAGTGTTGCATGCATTCATCTCTGGGTATTCATCTCTGACAAAACAGTGCTAGAGGACAGCTTATGGAGGAAGAGGCCAGCCCAAAGAGAACAGATCATATTGCCCTTCTGGTGTAATCCAGGAGTAAACTGTTCCTAAGCTGAAGCTTTTAACTGAGAAGACAGACAAAGTACTCCAAGAAGGACTTAAAAAATAAATGGTGCCAGGCCCCATTCCTGGCTTTCTGTTGATGGTTACAGATGGGGACCCTGTCTCTTGCTGAGAGGTAGGCTGCAATCATAGTCCAACACCAACAGCTCCTAAAACACATACTTCAAGGGCTATTGTATTTCATCACAAGACACTAAAGGGCTGTAATCACCCTGACAGGCAGTAAAAGGAGGAAATGAGAAATTACTTGTAGAAAAGATTATTTACTTTTCTTTCTTGTGTTTGCCATTTTCTCCTACCACAGCTGGCAGATTTGCAAAAATATCAGAAAGGATCACTTGAGGTGGGGGCCAGAAACTTGTTTGTTTTCATTCACAGGGTTCTTCTCAGCCTTTCATCTCCGAGGAAATAGTGCTGGAGTATCTATAAAACTTGAAAAATATCTTTTCTGCAACTGAAGATTTTGTTTATTCCTTTAGTAATACACTAAGTCACATGGGATTTTCAAACATGTATGAAACTTAAAACAATAATAAGTATCTTAAGAATGCCCCAGTTTTAAAGGCTGAGCACACACAGCTCTTGAGCAAAATATCCAATCACTTCTTTTGGGTATAAGGACTTTCAAATAAGTTGAATTCACACTGGGTTTTGTTCTCATTAAGACTGAGGAATATCAGCTCCATGGTATAAGAGGGAACAAGTGAAAAAATGGTAAAGCTTTAGAGACGTAAAGTAAAACTGATACAGGTTCTGGTGTTGCACCTACAAAAATGACATATTTACATCTGAATCCCAACCATTTTGTGGTGAGGTTCTTGAACAGAATAACAGAACGATGCCTGTAACCAATGGTTTGATTTTTTTTTGATTTTTTTTTTTTTAGAGGTTTCCACTGTCTACTGTACTTGATTTTCCTGCATTAACTATGCTGGTTTAACAGATCCTAAAAGCACATTTAGTTAACTGAATGTAAAATAACCCACCACCCATTAGGATTTCACTACTCCCTCATACCTCCCTCATGAATAAAAACAGAAAATATCTTAGAAAGATGAAGCCAACAATGCAGGGGTCCAGGTAAATCAAACAGATCACCCCAGTCCTCTGGAATTTTGTTTGCAAAAAGGATTAGCAGAGAATATAAAAGATAGATATGTCCCATACATCTATAAAACCTTTTTTTTTACTGTTTATTTTCTTATTTTTATATATTTTTCTGATTAAAAAAACCTAAACAACTACATGCTTGAGAAAGAAAATATTTATTAAAATTCATCCCTTACTTTTACAAGTAATTTCAAATGAGGAACGTATGCTGGACAGACTGGTAGGAGAAGAAGAAAGAATGGGCTTTTATACACTTGTCAATCTAAATTACAGCCTTATGACATTAGCTCTCAAGCACTAAGTTACAGTAGTCATCTTTTAATGGAAAAGCACATAAGCTGATTTTTGTGTGTGCATGCTCTGCACACAAAGGTACTTTTAAAAAGGAATATTTCCACAAGAACTGCTTAACTCTTACAAAGACTCATTACTGAAGACAGTAGAGCCTTTTTGCCCAACGCAAAGAGAAAATGTTAATATTATTCCATATACATGACTGTGCACAAACAAGTACACTGCATAAATCTAGCAGATGTGCTACGTGGCTTTGTGGTTAAAACGCCTTTGTTAACTTATTTCATGCTGTTATTGCTGAAGTAAAAAGTGTGACCAGATTTAACTTGAGTCAGCCTAAATTCTGTGTTATTAATTGGTTATCCTAAGAAAAATGTGACACAATCTTTATTCTTTGATCTGCTTTGGTCACAAAGTCTATGTTGTTTGAGTTCACAGAAGAGTTTCTGGTGCTACTGAAGACATAAATTCATACAATAAATGTTCTTTTTTTTAAAGAAAAGGCTAACTAATTCTCATAACCTACAACACAGAGTATGTGTGAACTTCTCTAATTGAATGAGGAGGATGCATTTCTTAAAATGATTTCTAGTTTGCAATGATTTCTGCAAATGGAACCCCTGTAACAGTAATTCTTTAGAGGAAGGTGGGTTGAGAACTTTTTGTAGGATAAGATTCACAATTTATAATATAGTACTGTGAGATTCAACTTTGATACATGAAATGATAGTTTATATTAATAAAACGCTAGTATCAAATAGGCCTCCAGCCTTTAGTACAAAATAAGATTAAAGTGCTACCTCACTACAGTGCAAAGCACTAATGTTGAGCCTGCTCTGTGAGAAGCCAAAATTCCAGTAAAGCTCATGGGTGTGTACAGTGCCATTTGGTCTGCAATATATAAGTTTCTGTAAGACTGAAGGCAATTGAAATAATTAGTTACTGCCAAAACACTAGGATAGCCAACAGTATTACAAAGTGTTCCCAAAAAGTAAAAAGAAAAAACGAGGTTTGGCACAAATATACAACCCCAAGGCTCTTATATGATTTTGGTCTCAGCAGCCCATTGTGCCCAACTAAATTCCTAAGCCATGAATTCAGACTGTTTGCACTCTTCGTGCCAGTGCAGCACGCTGGCCCAGGAATAACACTGCTCATCCATGGACTGCTGTGAGCCAATACCCAGGTTAAACAAGCCAGCACTGCACCAGCATTTTTCCACTCCCTACCAGTCTGAATGGCATGCTAACAAAAGACCATGCAAGAACCTAAGTTGCAGAAGTAGCAAGAATCAAGCTTTCCAGGGGAAAGGAAGGGTATGTGGTTGTCACAAAGTCTCATTCTGGAAGGGATGTATTATAATTGCTTTCCATCCATCCGGACAATTTTCTACCTGGAGGTTACAGAGCCTGTTATCACAGTCTATGTTCTAGCTCCATGTGCAAGCTCATCAACTGCAATAGCCATGAGATTTCCATTATCTCTTTTCTCCTGCACATCATTGATCTGTCAAGACCTATAGCAGTCACAGTACTAGCACTTTCCCTATTTCTGGATGGCCTCAAAATCTGTGTTTGCTAACAGTTTGAGTGCTGCAAAGCCTTTTAATTTTCTGGGAAGCTAGGAAACATGGTTCTGTCTTTCCAAACTGCTTGCCTCATTTTCTCTGCATAAAGACAGAAATAATCATTTGCTGTTCCAAAGGGAAGAAGAAGAACAACCAACTAACAGGAAACATCAGTCCTCCCTCTTTCTCACTGTTCTGTTGCTATTGCTCAGATCTGGGAAAAGTATCATTACAGCAGCTTCACACTTGTAACTTTGTCTGATAATGCTATAAAACTCCTCTTACCATGCTATACTGACCTCTGTACCTCTATAGAGGAAGGAACTTCACCTTAAGCCACAGCTCATCTTTGAAATTCTTACACTTCGTTTACAGCACGTTGTGCACATTCCAATAAATATTCCAATGTGACTTCTTGATGAGGATTATTAGCATGTACACATAACTTAGCAATTACATTCGGTTGCAAATAGAATAGAGATAAAGAAGTACTCTGCTTGGACACTATGTACATATGATTCAGTCACCCTGTGTCAACATAATGCTAGGATGTAGGATGCAACCAGAGCCAACAAATCACCTTAAATCCCATGTACTATTAAAGGATTTATGATAAAGAAATCTACACTGGCTGCCTCATACTGAATGTCATCAAGCAGAATTGTATGAAGCACACAATTTACAAAGATGATTGAATTAAACAAAGTCCAACAAAAAAAAGTTATCACCTATGACAAAATACAAGCCTTTAAAGTACAATGAGCCTATTCTTAATTTTTGTTCCTTAAAAAGCTACAACTTTCCTATTACCAAAACAAAATTCCTACCAGATTCTGAAAAACCCAGCAGAATTTTAAAGCTAACAAAACCTCTTCATTGCGCATTAATGTTGAGGTACTCTGAACACCAAACATGAATTATTTTCTCAACAGTTCATATGCAAACATTTGTAATTTTACATACTTTCAGGCTAGGTGGATCCTCCTTGATTAATTACCTTAGAAGACACATCAAACATGATTGAATGAGAAAGATAAGCTTTTCCTTTTTGAGAAAAGATTTGTTCTAAATTCTATTGAACAGAAAACCAAAGCAGTATGAAATGCTTCTCTTTGCATGCCAATCAAGGTATCAACAACATCGAGTAAACAGATTGTGTTTCATCACCCATTTTATGGTCTCTTTCTGTAAAAGCACCATTGTTATCAACTCAGGTACATTCCTCAAGTCCCTGCAACATCACAGCCACACAAGCATTTGATCTACAGGTATAATTATGAAAAAATATGAGAAGGTTGAAATATTTTCCAGGCAGAAAGGGATAGTTGGGGAGGGAAAAAAAATAAATACTAAAAAAGGAAAATTATTATAAAATAACAGTGCTTTCTATGTTTATCTTGCTTTAATCCAACCAAGTAAATAACTTTCTAACATTCCACTTACTGAAAGTAGAATTGCAATTTGTACACACACATAAGCAATCTTTACTATAAAATCACTTGAAATTGAGATAGATATTTTATATATAATGCATCAGAGATTAAGAACATTCATTGCCAGAAATATTAATTTTTCCCACTCTGGAAAAAAAGGTAAATTACTTACTAAGCAGACCAAGAGGTTAAGTCTGCCTGTCTTATGCTTGTATCATGAAAGCAAGAAACATTTCTCCATACATTTTCCCAGCTCAGGCATGCTCAAGCACAGTAATTTAGAGGAGGAAAGTTTACTAGAGACTTCGAGAGTCAACTTTTATAATCTACTACACAGAATGGGAATTTCTCCACTGAGATAAGAGAACTCTAAATCTAGCACAATACATTCAAAAACTCTGATGTATTTAACTTCAGTTTTCTGCAAGATGTGTACAGAAAACACTCTTTCAATTAGTGGAAGCTTTTCATTTTTCTGAAAAGTGCATGTGTCCTTTCTATCTTCCATTGCTTTTTGGTTTGCTGCATCTGGCCATGATGCTTTTCATTCTTAAGAGAAATTCTGGCTGAAAAAAATTAATGAGAATGGAATCTTCTGCACAGACACTATTTACGTGGAAGGGCAGGATTATACATCTACAGACAGTTCATTCTGGTATCAGATTCATGTTTATCACTTATCGTAAAGAATATGGCCACATACTTTTTATAGTTTACTTTTAAAATTTGTATTGACCTACAAATATTATTAAATATAGTGTATTCTACTTAGTAACATGTTGTTTACACGGAGGAAATTATTTTATTAGTATTAGGTAACCATTTCCTGATATTCTCTCTCCCTCTTCTTAAATTTAAGACCCAAATGCTGCATATTATACTTGAAAGGTACACGATATGGGATGACATCTAGCTTGGCAATGCATTTAGGTTTTATTCCCTATGCAATTTCTTTCTGAGTGTAGAAAAGTAAGAATAAGAATGGCTTTCTTTGGAGGGCACTTCCAATTTTCTAGTTTGTATCAGTGTAAAAGGAATATTGAATATAAAAGTTCACTCTCCCCAAAGGAAGGAGGTGCTACAGTTGTAATTGTTACATAATTTCACCATTCTCTGAACTCTTCTCCAATGAATAAATGGAGATGAGTAGCCCATGTTGCATCAGCTCTTTAGTATCCAGTTGGTTTCAGAAGGACCCCAACATTCCTGGTGTTTCAACTGCCTATGACATCCATGTCAATCACTCAAGCGTTGAGAGTTCCCTCCTTGTGACCAGACAGCAACCAGAGCCCAAACATCAATCACAAACATGCTCTTAGCTCTCTGAACCTGAAATTTTCTAGTGTACTGTTTGTCTGAATAATAAGAATCATAACATGACTTACTGGGTAATTATGGCTTGAGAAGAAATGTGTTAAAGGAACAATCTGTTCAAAAACAAAACCCCTATTTGAATTCACAAACAAATTATTTACTGCAAATGTTTCTGCTCTAAACA
Organism: Heliangelus exortis; assembly: GCF_036169615.1. Lineage (NCBI taxonomy): Eukaryota > Metazoa > Chordata > Aves > Apodiformes > Trochilidae > Heliangelus > Heliangelus exortis. Next base: position 5,968,051 of record NC_092434.1, read on the forward strand.
GTAAGCATATTAGAAATCAATGTTGAAACACTGAAAATATTTTACTCAAAAGATGAAAACTTCCTGGGACAGCTCAAGACCAACGAATAAATCTTTCAACTAACTAAGGACCATCATAAATCTTTGTACATTTCACCAAGCTGTTCAAGAAGTATGTGCTTATAACTGCAACAAGTAGCACCTATGGGACTGTGTAAACAAAGCAGTTATGTGCCTATGGAGTGATGCTGATTATTGCTTTACCAGTAAACACATCCACAAACACATCCCAAATGAAACAACCATTTAAAACAAAGTTATTTGCCTTAACACCCTTCTCCCCTAAACAACAAACTCCATGACAGTTGTGTAGCTTAATGTATCTGTAAGGCAAAAGACACCTATTACAGTAAGAATCCGAAAACCTACAGTGACCTGATCACAGTCCTTTCAAAACAAAGCAGCTTAGCCCTGCTGAGGCTCTTTGAAGCAAATGCTACATTTCTGGTACCTGACACGTCTTGTCTGAATAGAAGATAGTAAGCAACAGAGCTTAAGATGCAGCATCTTTCTTAAGGACCACATCTACTGTTGCATTTGGAATATGTAGTTTTGCAAATACATATATATATTACAACAAAGTATGATGGAAGCAAAATTATTGTATAGGTAGCATGTAAACAGTTTTATACACTATTTATCAGAAGTTAAGAAGTGTACAATGCACTTATTAATTTTAGGATATTCAAATATAGAACACTAAAACTTGTCAGTCTAAGAATACATGATATTTTTTCACCACATGGAATTTTTAATGAGAAATTTTCTCTGTATTTTAAGGAGATTCTGAGACCAAGCTATTTCCATCCCTAGAATTCAGATGTTCTTGTAGATTTGAGAAATCCAAAATCTTCCTTCAGTATGAGACCTTATAAAAACTTGTTTTAAAAGTTCCACAAAAATTAAGTATATCTGTGGCAAAACAACTGTAATTCTAAAGAACATTACCAACACTCCCCCTGCACATAAAATTAATTCATGCTATTTCATGAATAGCAACCAAAATTTATTGCAGTATGTCCACTACAAAACAGACACCCGAGTTGATGGAAACTGTTCAGTACTTTTCCCCAAAAATATGAACACATTTGAATTTAATTGCTGCATTTTGGTGTTAAATCCTGCAGTATTAATAAGATCAATGATTACAACACCTTTTCATATTTAGAAGTCTTAAGTGTGAATATAGCTTTTCATACAGATGAACAAGTTTTCCCTTTCTAAATTCAAACTCCCTATCACAGGTACAAAATTAACTGAGCAGTAAAAAAGTAATATACCTCAGAAACACACTGCTAAATTTAGCAGCTTAATGAAAACTTTCATAACACATGCTTTTAAAAATATGACAGTGACAGATCATAAGAAGGAAAAAAAATTGATTTTAATTCACTGGGTTAAATATTGCTTATTTGTCTACATCCTCTGCTGTACGATGTATTATGAGATCCTTTGCTTAAATATCTACATATTTTTTTAAGTACCAATTCACTGCACTCAGTAATAAAACATGTAACTGGCAAGGTACCTAGAATGACTTAATTTTTCATAGCTATCCTGAAAATAAACTTTTAGCCTTTACATCAGTAAAGGTATTGAATATTGAACTAGATTCCCCTGCAATAAATAAAAGGGACTAATATTTCTAAATGCCTGCTACTTTAGATGATGTGAAGCCCTGGTGATATTGGTTAGAATATGTAGATACCACATGCCTAGTGTTTTGGTTTTTTTTTTTTTTACACCTCCAGTGACTGAAATCCACGAAACTGCTATTGTGAAAATGATTTCTGGTACCTCCCTCCTCAATTAGTAAACAGAATTTTTCAGCTAGATTTGGAGTAGCCAGGATTCTAGGAGTGAATGATGACTAGTACAGATGTTTTATGCATCTGTGTAAATGAAAAGCCAAGACAGGGAGATTACAACTTCTAAGAAGGATGCCAAATAGCAGTTTGCTTATACACTTCCTAAATGCTTATAGCACTTTTACTTCTGATGGGGCAGCCTTTCCCTTTTTTATGCAGTACATTGCAGAAACAAACATTGGAGTTGGGTTGAAAAATGATGAGCAATATCAAAGACATAAGGGAAACTAAGACAACAGCTTTAACACTTCGAGAGAACAAAGAGCATAAGTATTGACTAGATAGGTTACAGAGACATGTCACCATGTAAGTTAATTACACTTTGCACATCAACTTTGCTGCTGGATAACAGAGTCCTGGTTATGTTTATTTATCTTGACTCCAAGGTTTGAAACAACGAACAGCATGAAGGAAATCACCAGCACTGTCATTTTTTTTCTTTTCCCCTACCACTTATGCAAGAGAAAAAAGATGATGTTTACTTGGTGTGACTGACATAAGACTTGAGCTGTAAGGGAGCATAGCCATTTATCCTTGTTTACAGGAAAAGAAAAGGGTAAGGAATTGTTTTGTGACAGCAGAGCCTGAGCTTTCATTATCAAACGCAATTTTCCCTGAAACTGAAGCATATGTATTTTAGAAACAAACAAAAATACATGAAAAGATTGGGTAAGATACTTCAGGAAACTAAGACAATAGATACACAATTGCTCACATCCAAAAGAGCTACACTAGTTATGCCACACACGCGATGAGGACAAGTAATATAAGCAGCAGTATTTGAATCAGGGGTTGCATCCTTTGTATTCTGAACAGTTTCTGGGGAAAAGATAAGGCAATCTGTTTCTTGATGCTTCAATCAAAGTAAAGAAACTGACTCTTTATGATCAGTAGATGTCCCATTAAAATTCACCAAATTCACAAAATTCAATTTCAGGCAGTTGTGATATTCACCAAATTCACAAAACTCAATTCCATGCCGTTCTGATAATTTGTCTTCCCAGAAAGACCTCATTTGGCATTTCCAGTTTTGTCCTAATCCTTTATTGTGGCAGATCTGCTCTCTACAGCTGCTAAATTACACAGCAGAAGTGCCTCTATTGATTAGGATAGGAGCACAAATGAGTTAGGAACAGAAGAGATGATTTTAAGTGGAGGCTGTAACTTCATTAAATTTTATTACAAGCAGAGGTATTACGCCAGAATTATTTTCTTGGTTCAATATGTTGCTAATAGTGTTGCAAACAAAATACACATTGGACAGCCTAGGTATACCCATAGTTAGATCTTTCACTAAAAAAGGAGGAAGGCAAGTACAGAAGAGCTATCGTAATGAGAGTGGATTTAAATTACCTTTTTTAATTATTTTAATAAACCAATATTGTTCATTATCTCCTCCATCTTCTGTATTATACAGGAAGTAATCTACCTGTGTTAGCTGAAAACCGACAAAAATACAAATCCAATCTAAACACAAAATTTACATCTTCCTGCTCTCCAGTGGGCTGCCTCTGAACATCCAGGCAGGTACAAAGAGGCAATTTAGGCTGCCTTGAAAAATGTATTCCAGAGTTTCTATCTTAGCAGCTGGACAGATGCACAGCACCTTGGGATTTACTTCAGCACAGGCAGGGAGGTCTCAGTCAGAATGGCTCAGCTGCCCTTTCCACACATACACAAAGAAGAGGCAACACTAGAGAGCTTTGCCCTCCTATACGTGGCTGCAGTGGGCAGGTACATCCACTCAAGGTGAAATAAAGTGGAAAACAGCCTCAATTATGACCCTGGGGTTCACTTTCAAGAGTCAGTCTTGTCCCTGCCTACGTGGTCACAGGCACACTGTCCCAACAGGCAGGATGATTAAAACTGCAGCAGAACCTGCACACTTGCACTGAAAAGGGTTCAGACTCTGCCACACACTTTTCAAATACACAAAGGCAGCTTCAAAGATTCTAAGAATACAGTGTGAGGTTTTAAATATTACAGAACTTATAACAATATTACCAATCATTGTCTGACTCTTAAACACACAATTTAGAAGCGCACATATAGCTTCATCTTCTGTGCTTCAGTGAACTGTGTTTCTATCAGAAAACAGACTTTTCTGCAGCAAGGCACCACTGCTGTGGTATCAGTTATTTATATTTGCATGACAAACCGTTACTGGCTCTTTGCCTAACACATTGGTGTTGGAACATTTGGTCCAAACAGCGCGTCTGCCAGCTAAGAACTGCGCTGAATCTGTCACAAGGCGTTAGATAAATGTGTCACCCCTGACAGCCTGCATGTGTATAATCTGAACTACAGTAAGTGCAAGTTATTGACCACAATGCAGTCTGTGCTAGGATTGCACACACTTCCCACACAGACATAAACAGTAATTGCAGCTATAGACCCATTTCTATTTTCTGACTGAGGGTGTTGTACTGTTGCCCACCACTTCAAATACTATTTCTATTTCATGCAAGTAACAGAAGTGGGCAAAACCAGGCTCTCCAATTAAAAACAAAAAAACCCCCCAAAAAAACAAAACCAAAAAAACAAAACAAAAAAAACCCCCCCAAAAAAAAAAAAAAAAAACAGAAAAAAACCCAAACAGGACACTTCTGTCCCTGGGACTCAAAATCTGTTGCATACATTCAGATATTAAATAACAGAAACAAGTTCTCAAACCACCTTCCTCTTAGATTCACCATGTTCACAATGTGTCACTACAGAGTATCTATTCCCACAGTTAATATATGCAAAGTGAGTAGCTCAGGCAATCAAACCTGCAATCAACAAAATGAGCCACCAGAACTCTCACCAGTCACTCTTTTGTGTATCTTTTGCTATATGATGCCAGATGTACTGAAATCCACTTGTTTAGCCTGTGCTAAGATTGCAGTAATAACTCAGAGGCAGAGCCTGGCATAACAGTACAAGCTGTTCTGTGAAGGCTATTGTCTGTGTGGAGGAGGCTCTGACCCTGCTCACTTTGAACTCAGTAGGGGCTGGCTTTGAAGGAAAAGAGGAGTAAGCCCAAAGGTGCCCATAGTAGAGTGTCAGTATCAGACAAATGCTCTTCAAGTGGCATTCCACTGATTTTAAGGAAAACGTTTTGTTTTGTTTTGGTACCTCACTCAAACTCAGAAAAGCATTCTTTAAAAAGCAAATAGAATTGCAATAATTGAAAACAGCGTGAGCCCTCACTGTTAATTTGGGGAAGAGAATCTTGAAAGCTGAACAGTTACCATCTGAAGCAATGATAAAGAACTTAACAGCAATTTATATAAATACCAACCAAACGTAATAGGAATCTAACTGAACAGCAGATGGAAAAGAAAAAAAGTTGTCTATGATTCTGTAGAACTGCTTACCGTAAATGAAGCCAGCAGGGTATCTACTGAATGACATCATACATACATAATAAATAGCTCTTTCCTGGTAAAATTATGTGTTGCATATTTTGAAGGCTTAAGAAAAAACCCCAATAACTCTATGCTGTATGCATACAATTCTTATTTGTCCTGTTCTCTGGAATACTAAGAAGCAATTGACAAAATTGTATCTTTTTATACACTACAGACACTCATTCTTGTCTTTTTTATCAACTTTATCCTCAAATTTAAACAGGAATTCCTATATTGTGGTCAATTGTTATTTTGTTTTGTTTTGTTTTGGAATACAGAGCATTTAAGCCAATAAAAATCACAACAGAAGACTTAACACAGTGATTTATACTTTCAATGAGCCCACGATTACTGCAGTCATCAATGTATTTCATATCACTGCAGTCAACTGCAGCAAAACTCTGTGTCTGCATATATTTTACCCTAATCTTCTGCATAAATGTGCTAAGGCATGGGAACTAACATACTGACCCATACTTAGTTATGTCCAATAGAAGAAAACAGAGTGTCTTCAAGATTAGATTCACATCCCGTGTGAGAACTCTGCTGTGGCCTGAGCAAATTCCACATAAATTGGTACAACCACAAAACTAAGTGGCTGCTGCTTCAGGAGACAGGCAAAGTCTGAGCTCCCCAGGTTGTCAGCCACAACAGAGACTGTTCTGTCAAACAGAAGAGGACTTAAGTTTTCTTCCAGACCCAGGTGTGCCAGACAAAGAGCTGTTGCCAAGTTTCTCGTGACTGTTGCTACTTTCTTCTCCCGAAGCTACTTTTGTGAATGCCGTTCTCACTTGCTTTCAGTCAGAATGAGCAGGATGGCTTTAGCCAGTTCCTAGAGCAAGTCTCTCTGAATCCAGTTTCCTGACTGAAATGGGTCAGGGAGCTTTCAAAAGAGCAATTGTGCTGGTAGGGAAGAAGATCCTAAAGGGGAGAACAGCAGGGAGGAGGGCAACACTTAAGAGATGATAATTGCTTCCATAGGCAAAATTAGACACAGAACAGGACATCTGTCGCCAGCCTGTGACTGCTGATGAGCTCCCAGCTAAGCGCAGGCACAGCTGACTGAAGACTGCAGTTACCTAACGCAGCTACACAGGAGTGTGACACACACGTCCTTTCCTCTCCCACACCAACCTAAAACTCAATTTATTCTTCAGTGAGGCTGTCCATGTGAAAGACACAGTGCAATAAACCTAAGTCAAAGACTTATCTTTAACTAATTTTTCCACCTATATTTTAATGATTTTAATCTATACAATTTTAAAGTACTTTCCTGAGAAACTTTTGAATTATTTATCTATCATAGAGTAAGGCCAACCTAGAACACCAATATTAGATTCTAGATTTTAAGGTGCACTGTGTGATTTGTACAGAATTATTGAATAACAAGAAAACACTACTACCAGCAATAAAACTCGTATTTTGTTTTTATACCCGAGAGTTCACAGGCTTTTGAAAATACATCATGCTCAATGTTATGCTAGTAAAATTGCACTTTGCTTCTCAAACTAACAAGCATTTCTTTTTAACACTGCATTCTCAGTGAAATGTTTTCTCAATAGTGAATGCTTTGATTGACAAAGGATTAAATTACTGCTGATCCATTAGTTATTTATGGCTCTTAACACCTGTTAGGTGTTAAATTTACCTTTTCACATCTCTACTGCACAAGCTATGTGCTCCCACTTCATTAACATTCTCTATTTTACACAAATCGTGGCATTTCAATACATAGTGGAATAAAAATGATGCCTCTTTGAACATAATACTAAGGTGGCTTTTTTCCAAATTTATATTTAATGAATTCACAGACCATTATTTTTCAACCCAAAATGGATACAAAGAATTTCAGAAGATAAATAATCCTGAATTGTGTGTTTTTCTTGCTGCCCCCTGCAATTCGACGTGAAGTATTTTTGGTACTAACAAAGTGTCTACAGACACCACTGAGTCTTTGAATAGAAATGGAAAACAGTAATGGACATAACGTAGAAATGCCTTGAGAGTATCATAAGCACTATGAGTGATGAACTAAAAGGGGCTCAGTGTATCTGTGCAATCAATTATAGCATTTAATTAAACAAAAAATGAATAATCATAACTTGAATTTTCTCTTATAGTAAAGAAAAATCATTATACTGTTGAAAAAGTACAGTTAAAAACCACTGGGATAGTGTATTTGTACAGGCAAAAAGTGCTGAAATGTTTTAATAAGGTGCTGTGTAGTCATAACTTCAGCGTGTTCCCAAATCACAGTCTTGATTTACTTTTAAAAAAACTAAATGGATTTAATAAAGTCTGATCATAAATTAACACTAACAATTGATGCAAATAGCAATATTGTAGTCAGATTTACTTCAGTTATGTTACTATTTACCATAAGCCAGACTTTTAACATATTACAGGCTGAAGGACAATCTGCTTAATATAGGAAACAGGTTCAAAGGCAGGGATGTGACCCATTTGCAAAATTCTTTAATAATTGTCCTGGGGTTGAGGAGAAGCACTTAATCTTGAAAAAAGCAGTAGAATGTGGCACTGTAGCAATGTACTTTCCTGAGATGTTTAAATGAAAAAAAAGCAAAGGAAAAGGTTAAGTGAAAAATATACAGTTCCTAAACAGGCATGATGCTCAGAACTTAATCCATACAAAAGTGGTAGAAGATGGCTGCAATATTAAGTAAGTTCTCAGAAGTTAGGCTGGCCAGAAGAAGCCTCAGAGTCTTATGAACTGCACATCTGTATGACTCAATCTATTCATGGTCACATTGAGCACATATGAAAAAAATAAATGTGTGCAAGTATTAAACTCCATTTTACAAAACAGCAACCTTTCCTATGTCCTCTTTTTGAAAAAAAGTTTCCATCAGAATATTTTTAAGTCAACTCCAATCCACTACTTCAAGATTCAGGACCACCACTCTTGTTAACTGGAAGAATTGCATAAAATTTACAGAAAACCCAGACAATTCTTTTTTGTGCATGGATTTTCTGTGCTCTTCTAATTATACTAACTTCACTGAGTTAGTTGAAGTAGGATCCATTTTTCAGATGTTAAACAAAGACACGGGCAAAACCACATGATGAACTTTCCCAAACAGCACATAATTCTGTTTGCTTTTCATAGAATAGAATCATGTAATGGCTAGGGTTGGGAGGGACCCTAGAGATCCAGGACTATTCACAAAATCCTCATCTACTCCCTATAAGCATGTTCATTTTCACCAGTAATAATCAGGTGTTACAGACATTTATTTCTGCACATGCCCAGAAGGATGAGTCTTATCAGAGCTGAGCAGTCATCTCACACAGAGTCCCTGCAGAATCTTCAGCACAGATTCTCTCTTGCTATGTTCCCCAAAGGGAACGGTTGGAAAAATATGACAGCATAAAACACCTCACCAAATGCTACTGTCATTCAGAACCACAGCTTGAAGTGGAAAGATGCAGTGTCCCACATTCTCCATGAACTGGTGAGACCAGGCCTAAGGCAGAATAAGAACACTCTTCTGTTTGGTTTGTACCTCAATAGCATTCATCTTCACCACTGAACTACAGAAAGGCAGTTCTCTCTCTCCCAAACAAGTCAATTTGCCTCATATTCTTCTTCAGGTCCAATTATATAGGACCTAAATATGTTAACAGTCTACATGCTGCTGTGGAGCTCATCTTCTGCTACCTCTTCTATCTACCACATCTTTTTTTTCCCATTCAAACTTGTTGCTAGCCACAATCTCCATGTGGACAGGCTGCAGCCTGTTTGATCCCTTGATTAGGTATTCCAACATGCTAACCCATAATAACCATTTTTCTGGAGGAGACAGGGACTGGGTTTACTGTTCTGGATCAGCTAGTTAATCAGCTCAATGAATGGTGAACAAAGCACCAGACTGGCCCAAGTGACCACGGAGATGTAAGCAGAACTGCTCTATGGAAGTGGGGGTTACAACAGGAACTGCAGTGTTACAGAAACAAGAAAGCACAGCAGTTTTTGAAGAAACTGTTTGGGACCTATCACAAACAAAGTTTCTGGGATGATCTCAGTAGTAAGACTTGCCCAAAGGCAAGCACTTATACACAAAGGCAAGCCCTAAACAGCTCAGAAAGGTATGACATAAGCCAAAAAGAAGTATTTTGCTATTTCAGTTAACAGTGATATCAAATGTGCAATATTAAGATCTTTTCTATTCCTTCTTTAAGCTTTTGATATTAGCTTTCCGGGTTTCTTCTTTATCTGAATACCCCATGGATATTCTAGTTCCAAACCTAACTAATCAATTCAACATTTATAAATAATGCTGACTATATTTATAATGTATAGACTCTTCAATACAAATCCAGATGAAAGATATAAAAGGAACAATAATTAGCTTTGTTACCTGTTCTTCTTTGGGGAAAAACTTATTAAGCTGAGATAAGAAACAGTCCCCTTTTTAAAAAATCTAAATAATACTCTCTAAAAAAAATATTGGCTTGGCATGTTTTCAAACAATATGAAAATAAGAAATAATATTGTTAACGAAAAAATCTAAACAGCCTAAGGTATTTGACCTTTCACAAAGCTCACTATAAATAGGTTCCAATACTGTGACTTACACTCTGCAACTGCAGCAGATTGATAAGGAACAATGACAACGCTAAGGGAGAAAAACAGGGAGAAAAACGCTAAGGGAGATTATGAAATGCTCTCCAGTATTTCAGAGACTACAATGTAAAACATTCCTGTTAATACATTGTGAATACCAAGGTTATGTGGTCGAATTCAGTCATGAGATGAACTACTGAAAAGGATAGCAGAAATGTACCAGGATAAACAAGGAAAATTACTCTTATTACTGTAAGAGCAAGTTTCATTAGTTTTGAAATAACCTGCTCCTTTTAATAACTGTCTAAATAACCTGTGGCTCTGCATTATGTGACTTTAGGCAGTATCTGAAGTAATACAGCTCTCAGCCTAACCAGAGAAAAGTCCATTTGGCAAGGAGAAATACAATAAAAAAAAGAAGATAGGGTGGAATAATGTTTTAAGCAGAGTTTCTCTCTCTCAAAGCATACTGTTCCATATTGCTACAAAGCAATCTTTTCACTAGTAAATCCGTCTTCAAAACGCATTTATTTCCACTACTTGGAAAAAATCACACATAATTCCACATCAAGTCCAGTATAGGAAGTGCATTTGTTAAAGACAACTATTTTCTCTCTGTTGAGTGTAAAAAAAAATGCAAAAAACATGCTATAAACACAGTGATGTTTGCTAGGTTAAGCCTTCCACAGCACCTTAGTATTCATAATATTGCCCAAAAAATGAATGCCTTGAAATTACATGAGTAGATCCTTTATAAATACGTACCTTCTCATTTAGTAACCAAAACACGAGTTCTGTTTAGCATCATAGCATCTAACATTCACTACAAATCTTGGTGGGCACAATTTTTAGCCCCATAATTCCATCACAAAATGTTTCCTTTGCAATTGCAATTTATCTACATATGAAAATCGCATGAATATTAATTTCTAGTGAGAGACACCACCAGTAGAAGAATCATCAGTACCTTCTAATGTGTAAGTGCATTAAAGACAGAATTATTCTTTTATGTATTTATAAATGCCAATGAACTACCTTAGTCCCCACAGGCCTGTTATAATTCATTCAAAAGATTATTCCATTTTACTACTCTGGAGTACCTTCTGAATACAATTCTTGTTACATTTCTTTGGGGAAAAGGGAGAGGCTACTACTTCAAACTGCTTCATCTGAAATATTTAGTAATTAACGGAATGTTAATTTGTGCTACAACACAAATATAATCATTTTATTAAATTAATTATAAAATAATCACCATGCACTATAATGGGTAAAAATTAATTACAGAATTATTATAGGATAATTAAATATTTATCAATGAGACATGAGTGACAATTTGTGACCAGAATGTACTGAGAACTATGTCCATACGAAGCTGCTGTGAACCACAGTGTTTTCTTATCTTTTACAATCACCAGCATTACCAAATTTAATTGTAAGAGTAACCAATTTTTTTCTCAGAAATATTATCCCACACCAGTAAACAAACAAACAATATAAAACAATAATATTCACTCAATAGGAGTTACTGTGTCAATTCTCATAACTGTTGATTAAGAATTCTGTAATTTACAAATGTTTTCTTTTCCTCACGTAGGCTTGTAAAAATAGAGGAAAACTAAAGGCCTCAAAAATTCTGAGCCATTTAGGGGAGAACTAAAGGCATTTACTGCCACTGCTATACACCTAGCAGCTTATTAACAAGCATTTAAAACCTTCTTTTGTTATGGTGATTGTGTTTAACTAGGACGAATCTTCGTACGATACCGGATTTCAGAAGACAGCTCAGTTTCAAGGACGATCACAACCTCACTCTCACGGCCTCACTCTGCCCACATGAAAGCCCTCATAGACTGGTACTTGAATACGTGATTACTATAACCTCACCTTACCTGGTCAGCGTTATTCAGATCCACTCACATGCTGAATTGTCAATATACCTTTTCCTTAAGCCAGCACAAACCCTTACAGAAACATTGCTTCACATCAACAAGAGACTGGAATTCAGAATTTAACATCTGGTGTAAAATAGCTCTTCCTTCAGCTGCTGCCAAATAACCAGGTATTATTTGTTGCTTCCTAGGTATCTTTGTGATTAATGAAGTTTAAGAAGGGCACCTTCACTAATAATATGTGCCTCACATTGATCATGTTTCCAGCAATCATTAGTATTCATTAGCAGCAGTCAACTTCTTAATTCCTTTTTGCTTAAGTCCAAATTATTTTAAGTTATTTACAACACCCTGTAGGAAAGAACACGGCTCTCACAGATCTTAATGGCTTATTCCCAGATCTTCATTCACCGGCACTTTTGGGAAATACATGCACACTATAAAAACATCCCAGCAGCTAGTCCAGAATTAACTGCACACAAAACCCTCTGTACAGAGTAAGCAGATGATAAGCTTGGATCAGGCACGCAGACGAAATACAAGACACAGGAAGGCAAAATAACTTTTTTTCACAGCTTACCCTCTCCTGTGAGGTGAGTTTTGTAGCCTTCTTCTCCAGGCTCAATGACGGTCTCTTTGGGCTGTAGGTATTTCCTTGTAGGATCATTTTAAAATACACAAAACCAACCTTTCTTCACTGCAATTTATGCTGACTTTTCTTCTACCCCTTGTTCACAGTTCCCTGGGGAGCTGTTGGCTCTGTGGGGATCCACAAAGGCCTCCGTGAGGAGAGGCAGGAGCGGGCCCATGCCGGACACAGCTGGTTCTGACTGGTTCCAGCCGGTTCCGTAACCATAGGGCACAGCTGAGCCCATCAGAGGCACGTGCGGGGGCGGGGGGCACTGAGAGCGTTTGTAACCGAGGGCAGAGTAGGCAGGAGGAAAGAAAAAAAAATACTGGAAGCTAGCAGTGTGAAAACCAGGATGAAAGGGTGAAAAGCACTTCTTCAAGGACCAAGGGGAAAAGGGATCGAAGGAGCAGCGGAGAAACTGCTGCTAGGCGGCCATACCTGCACCCCTGAGCTGCGCAGAAAGGGGAGAGGAGTCTGGAGGGAAGGAGTGAGGTTTGGCATTGGGAAAGGGGAATAAGTGTGTTGTTCCGAATTTTGTTTCTACTACCTGAATCTATTTTAATTGGGAATAAAAATCATTCTCTCCAAGTCAAGTTTCTCTTGCCTGTCACAATAATTCTTAAGAAATTTCCTTCTCTTTACCTCAGTCAGAAAGGTTTCTCCTCCCATTTTCTCCCCCTGCCCTGCTGGGAGCAGCTGGGTGGGCAGTTGGCCCTTAGCCAAGAGTGGCTGCCACAGCCACACAAAGGGGGGGAAGTATATAGCAGAGTATCTGCCTAGATGTCTACACAAGCAAATCCAAAAAGTGGCAAAATTATTTCCCCATGTTGTTTCACCTGGTTACATTAAGATGCTTGTTCTGAGACCAATGGAAAAAAAATCTTAGGAGGTTAGTTGCAACAGCTCAGGACAAGATTTAGCTCACATTCTTCAAGCTCAGATCACAGATATCACAGCTGTAACCACACATGCACAGTTAATAGTAGTTTTAAAACCATCTGAACAAATACATTTCACCTTTTATGAGCACAAATACTTTAACATATTAGATGCAGGAATGCTGAATCCTTGCATCACTGTAGTTTACACTAAAGACAACCGTTGCTAGACTGGTACAATGCAGTACATCCTCAACTTGTAGCTTTTCCTCACCAAGCTTTAGCTAGCTCTTCATTTAAGTGAGGAAGGGATTTCAGAGACTCCTTATTGACAATTAAATCATCGTATTATTTCAAAACCTACTTTGGGATACTGCTAGGTCTTCCCAATCAGGGCCTTGTCTTCACACTACATGCATAGCATGTATCCCAAATAGTATTCACACATCCTCTATCACTTTTTTAATTAAAATATTAAAATACTACAATACAAAGCACCAGAGCTTTAAGAACACACATCCCACCTGGCAATGCTTTCCAAGTCTGCGGTTCCTAACTGAAAGTAGATGACTAAATGCAAAATTATAATTTCATCAAAGACTATCAGAATTACATAAATTTTCTAAAATCTGTAACACTATATGAAGTAATTGATTGCCTCAAGATGCAATATAAATGTACACCATAACAGGAGTTAAAATACAGCAAAACAAGTTAAGTCTGTGATAATTTTTGCACAGAGGGTTGTAAATAAAATATAATAACATAACAGAGAGACTGTCTTTTTGAGAGATAGTTTGCAATCCCACTATTGGATTTTTATGAAATTGAAATATAATGATTTACAACTGCACAGGAAAAACACAGACCTCATGTCAGGAGAAGTCTGTTGAAGAAGAAACAGTTCACTGCATTTGCAACTGTAGGAGATTTTGGCAGACACTGTATTCAGGAGACTCTCTTTACTTCCTGAAGTAAATTCATCACGTAACAGGATATTTAATCAAAACCACTGTGTAAGTTTTCTAACCCATGAACTAATAGGTGAATTAAATCAAAACCACTAAATTTTAGCTCCCCAGTGTCCCACCATTCTTGTTATTTGTAGTCTTGCCACTTCTTTAGCCTAATAGAGCTTTCTGGAGCCATCCTGTTTATATTCACACTTGTCCAGCTGGCCCTAGCCCATCCACATAAATGAACGTCCATAATGTACTCCTCTAGCCAAGGGTTTGATTGTCTCTTCCACTCTAAGCTCTCTTCTCTTTTTACATCAATAGAAGAATAGCAAGGAAATGGGAAGTGCAGGAAGGTAAGATTTAGATGAAGATTTTGACATGCAAAGCTGAAAACTTTTCCATACTGTGCTCTGTGGAGCTCAACCCTGCCAATCACTGTCACAAGGACGTCCTGCACCAAATGAGGTGGTCAGTAGCTGCCAAAACTGATTTCTCTCTATGATCCAAGCAATGTACTGTGCTGCAAAATTATATGCTTCCTGATGTAAAAACTGGAATTTGATTAACACTTGTGTCACAAGAAGAAATAACTAGCATGTCTTCCTTTTCTCAGAAGCCAGTTTGAAAACCTGACAACTAATAACATCAACACACTTGTACATACATACCTCCAAGCAGCAGCTATTAATGTACCATTCTGGCTAGTTGGGTTTTGCTGTCAACTTTTCAGGTCTGAGGAAAGAGTAGGCAACCTCAGTCACATCCATATGAATGATCATGGAGGTATTTGTCATTCACAGGCCCTATTTCATCCATGGGTTAATTGTGGATTAGCCTGTGTGGATTGCCATATGGTATACAGCCAAAACCCAAAGCACTTCAGCTTTCACTTACACAGAAGGCAGTGAGACATAGTAAATTTCTAGACAAAACATCAAATGGTTACACATTCACTTTCCAGTGGTTTTCTTTGTACCAACGAAACAGCTAAATAAATAATAAAACAGATTTTAGAGAAAGGCTTGAAAAAATGATGGAAATCTGAGTGATCAAGCCTGGAAAAGCCTGAGGTAAAGCTAGCTGCATAGCTCTGATCAAATCAGAATAGTCAGGGAACTGTTTCACATCAGTGCAGACATCTCTGGGAATACTTTTGTAATGATACCACTTCAGCACACTTTATTGAACTTGTTTAGATACATTATAATAATATCTAACAAATGAGTAAGTTTGGATCTATTCCAAAATGTATCTACGTATCTCTATAGTTAATTTACATTCTGTCTTAAAAATACAAAATTATGCAGTAGATATGATCACCTCCTGAAAGGTAAATATAAAAGCAGTAAAATAAGTTGCTTTGCAGATGATATAAATCTTAAACTTCCTCTAAACCCTATCAATACAAACCAGCTCAAGTTGCAGGAAGAGCTGAGCAATTCCACTGCACTCATCCTATTGCTCAGTTCCAAAAGCTGGAGCGAATTAAGGTATATGAAATTATAGCAGACAGTTTTATTCTCACTAATACTTAAATATACAAAATAAAAGTAAGAATTATTTGGTGCTGATATTCCGGGAACTCCAGGTTGCAATGAATACTAACACTGCATTACTGTTCTTTCTTTAACATCCTGCTTTTTCTGGCTCAAACTTCTAGCCAGTTGTGTTGACATTTCCTGCATTGGGTCTCTCTCCCTCTTTCTGACTGAGCTTCTCTATTTCATTTTTGATACTTTCAGCTCAGACATTTTTGACACTGGCACTGGGAGAGAAGAATTTCCCACATGTAAAATTGTTCTCAGACTTCTTTGTTTTGAAACCTGCTAGTATCTCCACACTTCCCACACATGTAAGCAAGCACTCAAAGATTTACAAGAAAAAGAATCTGATCTCAGTGACTGACCTGGGCCTCTCACAGCTCAAACTGCTGGACTTTGCTGAACAAACTTTACAAGTATTTTATCTCTGTAGGAAAGTGGGTATTAAATTCCGTTTGTAACTACAGTTGTTTCAGGATGCTCTACTCAGTGGGCCCACCTCAGTTTCCCTTTTTGATTCAATTGCTTTTTGTCTCTCAGATTCACACCCTTTGTTTCAGCTTCACTGTCCTTAGCCTGCCATTGGAGAGTTTCCACAGAAAGCAAAAGGCATAGCAGACTGAACAATCTTGGAAGTACTAACAGAAGGCCAAGCTGGTATCTGTGGTGCCAGCTGCTCTCCTGTGTTGAGAAACACAGAGCCCAGCTTGGCTCCAGATGGGCCAAGCAAAGACCAAACAAGAAAGGATAGATAAACATAAGAATTTGTATCTTGAGGGGAAAAGCTTGCTTGGCTTTTCCTTTGTTTCTCTTTTGTTCTCCAATAGAAGATGTTGGAGGTATGGCTAAATAGTTAAATGGCAGCAGCCAATCACTTCATTCAATATAAGGCTAGTCCCACCTTTTGATGGTTAAAAATCCTCTACATTGCCCCTAGCAGTTGTGCTGAGCCTTCTCCCTTCAGTGGGCACACCTGCTCAAGAGATTGCCTCTGACAAGGAGGAAAAGGGTGCCACTGAAGGGTGGGTAAGAAGTATTAAATCATTATATATGAATTATATTATTATATATGAATTCTTAACTTTAAGTCTTTAGGATCCTTACAAAGCATTGTATTATCATACTGTATGACTTTAATCATCATTCTAGAACTAGTCTAAGACCTACTGACAAGTAATTTGTGAGTATTCAAACTATTATCCTGTGTAAGTTACCCAGATCTTTGATTATTTGCATATTTTATGGTTAAGGTACCTTCTTGTTTGTTATCCTAGTGCTTTCTTCTGCTACCCTTATATCCTAACCCTCATATAATAGAGTTTATACATTTTTAGTCCAGCTTTTAAGATCATTAGTTATTTACAATAAAATCTGTTTTATTCATATGTATATATATATATATATATCTTCTTCTATCTTGTCCCCTTCAGGACAAGAGGGCATGTTCCAAGACCACGGACTAAGCAAGCACATTCTGTTCCTTGGTAATAAGGGTTGAGAAAGGTTTTAATGATAATTTGTGATAAAAAATGCAATAAGATACTTGAACTAAAAACAGGTTTTTGTCTCCTTGCACTTTTCTGGCATTCTAGCACCACTGAATCACAAGCTAAAGAAAGAAAGAAAATGAACACCCTGAACCTGCAGAGGAAGTGCCAAAAAGCTGACTTGTCAAAAGATGAGAAAGGTGATGGTGACAAAGAAAACAGGATTAGTAGTAGTTATGAAAGATGAAGAGCTGATTAAGGAAACTTAGTTTTTATAGCCAGTACATAACCATAATGTATATTCAAGGGGCTAAATGCCAACACTCTGGTATTCCTTAACTTTTAAAGATATGTACAATTTTGTTTCTCTTTTATTTTATACATAGTTAGGTAAACATACATATGCTGAAGCATGTGCAGAAATTTAATTTCAGCTACTAGTAAATTTTTATTTTCAAGTTAAATAAGACAAATCAGGACAATAACCAAAACCCTAAAGTGTGTACTAGCCCAACTAGCATCCTGGCATGCATTCCAACTGGCATGGAATTTCTACCATGTAATATCCACTTTAAGGTACAAATATACTTGTTAAATTGGCTAGCAGTCACACAAGAGCAGGAAATCCTAGCCCAAAATCCTTTGTCAGCTCTAAATGGATATGGATAAAATACCCATCAGTTCCATGGCTGTTCACCTCTGACTATCACAAGAGATTTTTATTCTGACTATGGATCTGAATTTCAGTCTGCACCTGCCACAATTTCTATCACAGCTCATTAGGGATCTCCTACAGTCAAGAAATCTGGAGACCAGATGCCAAGCAAGTTGGCCAGCCTAGAGATCTAGTCTTGAAGCCATGGCTGATGAAAGCACATGGCAAGTGATCCCAAATACATGACCTCAAGAAGCCTTGGGGGCTTGGCAACCCATCTGCATTCATCTAGAGCCAGATGAGCAATTTAAGAGATAATGAAGTTTCATTATGAGCTCATAAAAGCTAAAACCACTTATGTGAAATACTTCCAATCAGACAATTTGGCAAATTCAGCAATTGAAAAAGTCCCAAAATACAAAACCTATGGATAGTACAACCATCTGGTAAACAAATGCAAGAAAAAGTCTCATTGTCATGTTGTTCTCCTCATTCACTAAAGTCATCTCCTCGTAAATTCCTGCAAACTCTATCAAAACAATATGACAATCAGTTCCCTTCTATGTGAAAAACCTGTACTGTAAAGGCAGCACCCACTAAAATTTACAGTTTGCTACTATGCTACACACTGCACATCTAGCACACTCCTGAAATGTACAGAGCATCAGTGTTACAGGTTTTTAAAATTAAACAAAAAAGTAGATATTTACTGAGAAGCAAATCTGAACCTCTAATAATGCATAATTGTTTGGGATGATAGAGCAAACAATGTATTTCACATTGGGATTTAGGAGTAAATGCTTCAAAGAGAATGTTCTTCCTGGATTGTGAAAAACACACAGAGAACTAATGAGATCAGAATACAATTACGGCTGATCTAAAGAAAGCTCTGCAAAGGCAAACATTTTTTAGAACTTCTTTGGGATCAATGTGGCAATTTGAGATGGCTTCTTCAACAAGGGGAATCTTAAAACAGTGGGAAAAGCTCTGTGCCATAAACTTGAAAAATGTTTACTTCTTTCCCATATAACACACGCATTTTGATTACCACTCTACACTAAAAGGATGTTTCAATTTAAAACTCTTCAATAGGCTTCCAGGAATGCTCTGCTCAGTTATAAGTCTATTGTACAAGACAAGCGAGGAGAACTTCACCTTTCTGCATGGACAGCAAAGCATATTATTTACAGCCAAGTGACAAAACAAAAAGAAATGTGGAAAATGTAAAAAAGAAGCAGTAACAAATAGTTTGGAAAAAAAAAAACATTTTTTTTTCCTCTCCACCTGCCCTGGTGGTCTTTCTTTTTTACTATGAAGTTTAAAAGTGATATGGAATCTTCCAGTGGGAGACCCAAAGCAAACACATCTCAGGATGATGTGTAGTCAAAAAATGGTAAGCACAAAATTTCAGGAGAATGCAAAGGAGGGTGGTTTAAGATTTTCTGCAATAAATTTGACACCTGACAATGTTAAAGGTGTGTAGCAACATTAAGTTAGGAGAGCAGATTTCAGCTTGTTCAGGGATCTGCTCAGCAGATGACAGTGGTAGACTGCCCTGAAGTGTAAAGAGGCCTGGGAGAGCTGTGCCATCTAGAAGCAGGGTCTGGAATAGTGATTTATTTCAATAGAGGAAGGCTTAACTAAAGAGTGCTTCAGCAAATAGACATGTAAAATGTCATAGGATTTGAAGATGCCAAGAGAACTTGTCAGTGGCACTGAGAGGCCATTCCATACCATCTCTGAAACACTACAGAAGCCAGGGGAACTGCCCAATGGACAGATCCCTGAGTGATATGAAGTTTGCACCACTTCAGCAGGGTGGGCTGTATGTGATAAATACTGTGATAAATCCAAAAATCAGATATAATGTATATGCGAGAGTGTGATAAAACAAGTGTAATGTATCTGTCAATAAAAATATATTTCTTGATACAGAAATTTAAATGAAAATGCATTGTATTAAAATTATTTTCTTTCCTTTGTTCAATGCCTCATGCAATGCTTGCTATTGCATTTATAACAATTACCACTGACAACAGATTACAGGCCTAATATTGTACAGAAAATAACCTTTCATAGGTATTTTGTGAAAAACTAATCTCCTATTTTTCATTATGTCCCTCTCTTTCAAAAATCTGTGCACTAGCTAAAAGTCTGTAAAATGCATATGGGCTATTCCAATGGCTTAACTGTAAACTGGATCAAACTCCAAGATCAGGAATGGCAACATTTATTTTTTTTAATTAAAAAAATCCTTACAAATTAGTAATTGCAAGAATGACTGACTTACTTCACTTTCTCCAGGCTTTCTGGTGTCTAAACTACGTGAAAAGGTGTGGAGAGATAGATGTTTCTTTATGACCTGAAAAAAAAAAAAAAAACAAAAACATTTAAGTTGGTTGATCAATGTTTAAAAATAGTTTAACACAGAAAATCTGTGTCAGTTCATCAGGAACCAATCTAAAGTGTTTTTAGAGTTTGCCTTAACTGTATGTTTTGCTTACATCTAAGTGTAGAGATCTGGCTGTGTGAGCCATCTGACCCTGTGCCACTGGGCTCACAGTACATAAAATTAATTCTCACGAGGAAGACAGCAAGTAACAAACACTACTTCTCAGGTGGCCTTGACTTTGGAAAGAAGATACACAACTGACAACTGCCAATTATTTCATCTTTTGTGCTTGACTCCCTCTGAGTCGAACATAGTATCCTCTGCAGAACATTACTAAGCTCAAAATGTCCTCATTCTTTCAATGCATATACTGCTCAAGGAATTTACTTTCAGGGTTCTTTTTGTTTGGGTTCTTTTGAATTATTTACATTTGTAAGTATCAAATAGACAAGAAAGATGAGAAATAAAAAATAGGTGTTAATCTTGGTAACACCAAGAAAGTAGACATGATGTAGCATTTATAATAACATATATAACAAATACAAGTTATAATAAAAAATTAATATTATCTATTTTGTTTTAAAAAATCAATAATTCACCATGGCAAATAATCATCTTTCTTTGTAAAGTCACCAAACCAATAGCTCAGGAGTATTCTGGCTGTTGCCTCAGTCTCAGTCAAATATGACATGTAAGCAAGAGTTCAAATTTAGGAACCTGTACTACCCTGGTGACTTAATAAAGACATCAAAAGGGACACAGCGCATGTTTTAGCTCACCACAGTGACATTGTTCATTTGTTCAGACACTTTTCTGGATATAGATATGTCTGAGCAAAGTACACTTATCAAACCCACTGTAAGGAAGACTGTTTTATACAACTTCATATTCTGGAAGCCCAAGTAATCACATCACTGTTATTTACAATTTGCTTATTTTCTCATGCTAGCTTCTGACAGTAGGATCATACTAGAAAAAGAAATAAAAATAATAAAATAGTGAGTTACTGTCAAGACCAATAAAAATGATCACAAACTGTATTTTTAAATCATAGCACACTTCCAAGCAGTTGCCATAGCTCACCAGATGGGGGTGAGGGACATTCAGTGGAGATTCGTAATGACAATTTTAATTTTACCAGTCATGAAGCAGTTTATATACTCATATCAAAAGTTGGATTTTAAAGTAAAAAGCACCTCAGGTCAAGTTTAGCATTCAACTATAAGAATCAAGATACTTGGTTTGCTATTCAACAACATCTTTTCTTCAGGAAAAAGCAAATGCTAAATAAACAACTCCATTTATTTTATGCTTCTTCATAAGACTTGCCTGTCGAAGTCAGAAGTTAAAAAAATGCTGAGTAATGGTAGAAAGAAAAAAAGAAGCACTTAATGAAACTTTCTTAGATTGTTAGGAAAAGGCTTTCAGTATAGTAGCCTAGGATCTCAGTGTTTCAGACACTTGCTTAGAGTAAGCATACACTTGCACACTCTTCAAAACAAGGACCTATGCAGGTTTTGTTCAGTTTGTTGCCCAGTTTAAATAAACACAACAGTAAAAAGGTCTCCCCCTAAATCCATCAAACAATTTCTCTTCTACTGCTTTTTGCAATAGTTTTGCATGTGAATTACAACATGGACAGTATTGCTGATGGTAAGTGCTGGCACAGCAGGAGCTCTGTAATAAGCCACAGTGACAGTAAGCTATGGCAGCAATTTGCCACAGAGACAAAGAACTGGAGCCATGAAGTCGTCTGTCTAAACAAATCTAGGAAAAGCAGGGAAAATGACATCTTCACTGAGGCAAATAATGTTCTAAACATACCAAACCATGTAAATCATTCCAGGAGAGCACATGTTCATCTTCATGAACAGACTACACACTGACAGGTAGATCACTCACAGCACTGGCAGGCATGTTAAGAGTTCTCTTTCACTTGAGTTTCCAACACTATCCTGACTTCATACAGATGAGTTTGAGAGAGTGAAGTAACGGAGCAACAATAACTGCTGGTACAGAGATTCTTTATATATATATGTATATGTTCTCATATTAACTAGATTTCAGAAAGAGCTTTTGATATTAATCAACTGAGAGATAAAGTCCCATGTCAGTTAAGTCAAAAGCAATTCATACTAAAGAGAGTTAAACCATTCATTCAGAAATGATCACTGAACAAAGGAACATGGTTCAGAAAAGAGATCTTGAAGTCACTCTCTGAAAAAAAATATAAACTATATCATTATTATTACGTTATAGCCACAGATTCTCCTAGCTTTAAATCCATGGAAGAATGGCATCTCATACTGAAGCCATTCTGGTCCCTCATCTCAAGAAAACAAATGAAAGAATTAGAAAAAGCACCAAGAATGGGTACAAGGAGATTAGGGATGAGAACACCATAAAAGGACTGACTGGAACTCTTTAGTGTAAGAGAGAGGCATTAAAATACTACAAAGATGTAAAAAATCATGGACAATAGTGAGGAAAATAAATGTGGAATGCTCACTGTTTCTCACAGCTCAGGAAATGAGAACTCTTCAATGCAACTATTAGGTAGCACATTAAAAGTCATAAAAAAGAAAGTAATGCTTAGAGCAATTTTTAACACAATACATAATTAAATTGTGAAATTCATTCAAGACATTGTGGAACATAAGAATATTTAAAAAAAAAATATGAGCCATAATTCCTAGAAGATTCTCCTGTAGTCACAATCAAATGCAATGCAGTGGTTTCCAATGGAATTTCCATCTCAATAAATCCCTGTCATTGTGTGCCAGTAGCTCAAAGAATAAACAGGGGGAAGATCACTCTGCACCCTACACCCTTTCAAATACCTATTTCTGCTAATATTCAGTGAAAAAGCTGCAGCAGTAGGTGTTAGAAACAAGCTGTGTATGACAGCTCTCAAATTCCTAAGATCTCCTTAAGAATCCTGATGGAAATCACAATTAGAGTGCAATATATTAAGGGTGTTTTCTTTAAATAGGTGAATTAATAAACTAATCAATTCAAGTTTTAAAGCAGAAATGCTGAGCACTGAAAGATTAATGGAATCTACTCCTTTCAATGATTGCTGTGTTTCCAGCATTATGTATAAAAATATTAGCCTCTAAGAAAGGCAGGTAAATATGACTAATTAATAAGATGCAGACATCTTTATGAAGTCATTTCTCAGAGCAGCACTGAACTCTCAAACCTGATAAGCTAGTTGATGAACTTCTCAAAATCCTGCTTAAACAGTGAGCTCCCTATCTTGTATCCCGGGCAAGAAAAGTTCATGCCATACATTTCTAACCTTTTAATATGGCCATAAATGACAGCCAAGACATATGAAACCATAAACAAACCCCAAGCCCCAAAAGAACCAAATTACAGCATGTTAAAATTTCTTTTATTTTTCTCTTAACTGACCCACTGGTAAGCTTGGTGGGTACCCTTACGAATACATTAAACAGGAATTGGTACATTAAGACTTTTCTCTTTTTTGGGGGGGGAACTGTAGGAACTAGAACAAAAAGACAGCTTCTGTAGCCATTTTAATGAAAGCCTGTATAATTCCTAGAAAAAATATAAAAATCTCTTACTTCATGTAAGAATTACATTTTCTCTTTATGCTATGTTAAACATTAAAGAACATAGAGCAGAATTACCTAGAAACATCAGGGTTTACACAGTATTCTCAAATTATTCACAAAATCCTATGCTCATTTACCACGTATACAGCCATTTTACAAGCAATGACCATACTGTGGAATAGTCTATAGGAGAATACTATCCTGCTACTTTGTTGACTTTAAAAGTGAATGAACGCAAAGATCTACAGTTATCAATGTTACAATCCTAACACACTTTCACAAAAACTGAATAGTTGGCATCAATTAAGATTTTAAAAGGAGTTCAATGCCTTTTGAACACTTCACGGTTGAATTATGAACATAGAAGAGCCCAGCCATGAATTATTTCTCTTTTACAAGATTTGAAATAAAATACAATCATTTGAGCTATATTTAAATTACAGGAGTGCCAAAAAAAGGAGTCCTGCATGCCTAAAGAAGTGAAGCACTGATTTAATGTTTCATCCTAGGATCACAAGCTCACTGAAAACACTTCCAGAGGCTGTATAAGTTGCAAATGCCTCTGTAGCTAAAATGTTGCTTTAAAGAAAACTGACAACCACAAACTCCTTCAATCTGCAGCAACAGAAACTCTGAGCCCTTGGTCATAACTTGTCATTTCTATGTGAAGTTTTGGTCCAAACACCTAGGTGACTAAACTGTGCTGAGAAAAAAAAGAAAAAAAATGTGTGGTATATTTCAGTCACCACAAATTTTGTCAATGAACATATTGATTATTGTTGAACATATTGAATTATCAATTTATATTGATTGACAGCTAAATCTGCTGCCCTCTGCCTAAGAGTGGTACACTTTACAAGGAAATGTAACAAGCACACAAAAAATTAAGTTCAAAATTACACACTGTAATTTACTTTCCAACTAAATGCTTACTACATTTTGGATTTGATGAGGTGCAGCCGCTCACAAATGGCCCATGTAATGTATGGTAATTGTCAGTGTTTTATCATTTGCTTCTCCAAACCAAACATGTTAGTAGTTGAAAAGGTTGTGAAGGAAAAAAAATCTACAAAAAATTAAAAATATCAGAAAGAAGATCCTTCATTCTCTCTTCTCTAAGATCTGAAGTGAGAAAGTGAAGAATCACTGAATATAATAATTCTGTGCTTGGCTGGTATGCAAAATGTCACATTAATGGGTGTTCAGTCAGCAAAATGAATATAAAATTATAAAGAAAAAGATCTGCACTGTAGATGAGAGAACTGCAGTGAGGACCAGAGAAGAGAATTTTTGCCTCAAGGATAGCACAGCAAATATATGTCAAGTTCAGAACAGATGTTAGAAAGCTTATCAGGAGATTAAGCTGGTGAAATGGCCTGAAACACAATACATTCCTACATCTTGTAAGATGCTTAGCGAGATGCATCAACACCAACCAAGTACATGCAAGAAGAAAGGAGAATTTTTCTTTTGTTGCTTCTATTTCCTACATATTTCTTAACCTATCCTGAATCTGTGTTGCTGCTTCTTAATAAAGAAGCTGCTTCTCAAAGTGTATCAGCCAGTTTCTATCTCCCTCCTCTGTGTAATTCTGTCTTCTTCCTAGGGACTGCGCTACTGAAAGATGAGCCATAGATTGCCCTCTCCTCAGTGACAAATGATCCTAGTCTGGACTATAACTTTATTTTCTGGAAGAACTCCACAAAATATTGCAAGGTACAAACTGTAAAACATCAGTCTGAAAAAAGAAACAGCACAAGAACTCACAAGGAAGTGTAAGCCCATGAGAAGAGTTTTCTAACAGCCTGTTGCTGGAAGCTCCAAAAAACACAGTGCTAAGACAAGTTATTTCCTTCTTTCCCCTGCTTCCAACACTGACTGTAGAATTTGGTGGTTTACATCACCAATGGAATTTCAGACTAACTACATAAGAATACAGAAAAGTACCTCTGTTCACTTACAAAATCCTAAACCTAACTGTCATTCCTACTTCATTAAACTTTCATCAACCAATTTAATTTCTCTTCCATGGTAACCTATGAAAAGCCATTATTGACTACACCAGATCATTTAAAATAGTGATTACATATCCTTAATGTACTGCTTTTCAAAACACATAGATTTAAAGTTACCTTTTTAAAAGAAAAGACCTCCTTCATTCTACAGATCTGATTTTAAATTTAAATTTTTTGCATTGTATCTTCAACTTTTGTCTTTTTCACACTTATACCATCACTTTCATGCTTGCTCAAATAAATATAATTGAAATTTAAAGTTTCTGAGGACAGAATTTCTAATTAAGTGCATGAATTAGACAAAATGTGGAAACAATTTTTTTTGGAATACTGAGGATCACAATATGCATAAATGGATGTGTGAGTATAAGCAATTAATATACATTTTTGGGGGGTTTATAGTTTCATAGTAACAGCTAGAGTTGAAACATTGTAGGCCTGCTGCTTCAAGAGATTATTGAACTGGCCAATAAGAAATCCTATCCAATAACTCTGCTTTTTTATTAAATGGTATTAGAATATATTTGCATATCGTATCCTGAAATTCTTGCATATCAGCAGTGATATTAGTCTCAATCTAAAAGCAAAAGAACAGAGATAACTGTTTTGTCAAGGAACAAAGCAATAAAATCTTTTTATTAGGCTGAAGTTTCTTTTCTTACCATTGAGATTATTTGCATATTTTCTTGCTTTTTAAAGCTCAGATGGTCAAGTCAATTCAGGAGCATTGTTAGCTTCTTGTGCCAAGTTCACAGACACCAAAGCTATGAGCAATTCCATCTTGGCTGGGATTTACTCCTGATTTCATCACTTCCTGGCTGAACTACAGAACATGATACACTGGACCACAATGGAGCAAGTCTTTCTTGGTCAGGGAATGTATCTTACCCGTAACAGTGTAGCACTGAGTGTTATGCCAGCGTGGATGTGTCTTGATGGCCACTTTAAAACAAACAAAAAACCTCAAACCAAACAAGCCACAAAACCTAGAGGCTTCCTAATTATCATACTCAATTTCTTTCTCTTTTGTGAGCAAGTGCCAAGGCCACCTAAGAGAGTCCCTGGTATCCAGGAGAGACTGTGGTTAGCAACTTCTGGCACAGGTAGTATTTCTAGAAGAAGTTCACTCACATGTGGGACAGAACTGTCGAGGTAATTCTTCCAGGAAATGGAAACAGTCCCAGATTTCAATGCACTTTGCTTCAAGTTCAAAAAACATCTTCGCCAGACCCGAACACTCTAGCTTCAATAAGAGACAAATAAAAAACAAAAACAGCGAAAACAAACCAACCAAACAAAAAACCTCAAAACAAACCAGAAACTGAACCGCAAATAAAAAAAAAACAGAAAACAAAGCCAAAAGCCAAGAATAAAATATCTCATGCCAAGCAGAAGCCATTTTACTATAAACATTTCTATTTCAACAGTCAGTATAAAAGATCAACCGATCCATGAGAGAGGACTCTGTTTCACATACCTGCTGGCACTCTGGTACACCACTGATTACTACGGTATGAAGAATCTGTTCAGACCTAGATTAAAATCACAGAATAACCAACATCAAATGGATCCCTCTGGATGTCATCTGGTCCACCCTGCTCCCCAAAGGCATTTTAGCAATCTTAAGATTTTTTTCCTGTGGTCTTCACTTCTCTAAAAATGAATTAACATAATTTTAACCATAGAAATTCATAAAGGAAAAGACAAGAATATCCATGGACGGGCATGACATGGTGCAATCCCACCAAAACCAAGCTGCCTTTCTCTACTGAAGGAAATGCACAAAGCATCTACCAAACAAATCAAAGTGGTTCTTCCCTGTAATCGCTCAAAACAACCATCTAATTGTTAGCATTTGTCCCAAATGTAAATACAAATGGCAAAAGAGGAAGAAAAAAAAAAAAAAAAAAAAAAAAAAAAAAAAAAAAAAAGTTTATTTATTTACTTGCTCTTCCTTAGCACATCTGTCCCTGGACTTGCAACCATGCAAAGCACACCAGAAAGAAATAGTGAAAAAGGCTGAAGCATCAGTTGAAGTAGCCCAAGCACTGATGTACACTTTGTCTGGATTCTAATTGGCACAGAGAGATGATTGGCCATTAGCTCTAAGTTTTCCTTCTGTTGCCTTTACAACCCTTAGGCCTTTATTTTACTCTTCCACTCTTGACCTCTCTTATCTGCTTCATATTACTCTATTATTTCTCACAAGTTAGGCCATCATCGATCATACAGCAACTTCTACTCTTCCCTGAAAAATAAATACAGTACCTTACTATGATATTGTTTGCTCCTAGATACATTATTTCTCTAGCTGTATTATCAGTTCTGATTGCAAGCTCTTTAATAAGAGGATGACTTGCTCCCTGTATCATGTTGTCTAGCAGCCATTTCCTTCTAATTAACATAACATGCAGGCAACAATAAATTCCATGGGATTTCAGTGCATCCCTCAACTTCAGAATTAGATCCTTGTGACTCACTCTATTAGATAAAATTCTTTCCCTGCATCTACCACTAGTGTAGAGATTATTTTTAACAGCTCATCAGTACCACACAACTCTATTGATCTACCTTAGTTTCATGGACAATATTTGTCACATTACACTCACGCTCCTCATGAAAAGCAAAATTTATGCTTTCACTCATACACCTAAAGAAAAAAATTTATCTCAGCTTGTTTAACTGCCTTCATGGAATCTTACAATTTCATCATGAAATAATACAGTTCCTACATAAACCATAAGGGCACTCTACATTTAAGATTTGAGCTCTGCAGAATAATTGACTTTTCTATTCAGTTGTTCATTGAAAAGTCAAGTTTCGTCTACCAAAGAATTCAGTTTTGAATTAAAACAGGATTCCTGGAGACTATAATAGCATACTTGCCATAGTTTAGAGTTTCTGAACAAGTCAGCTTTTATCAGCAGTAATTGAAGTTGCCAAATTCAAGAACAGAACTGATGTGGCTACACACTGTGAAACCATTTAGTGACAGCACAAATATGGTACACTGTAATTAGTTAGCTAACTGTTGTTACAAAAAAAAAAAAAAAAAAAAAAAAAAGTGCAGTGTACTGCTACCTCTACATAAAATCCAAAGAAGTGCTTATGTTGTACATTATTTCTAGAATCATCATTAAGTGTTTCGGTTTGCCCATCTGTACTTGTAATTAACTGATTCATAACCTTTAATAACTAAACAAAGAGATCTGAAATGTACTGAAGTAAAACACTATTGATCTTATTGAAATATCATTATTCAAATTCTACACCAGAACCATAATTAGAAATTTCTGATTTTCAGTTACTTTGACTTGTGAAAAAATACTCTGAAGGGCTATCTAAAGAATTCCTCAAAAGTAATTTCTGTTCCCATCAAGTACATGATTTTGCTTGCCTTAAGCTATTTTAGAGCCATTATAGCTCGGTGTTTTTTTTACTTCAAAAAACTGAGGCTTACAAGAGATCTTCCTGTCAGTGCAACTTCACAGCTACAAAGGTGAAGAAAAATGAATGACTAAAGAATACTAAAGTGTGTTTCCATACAAAAATCTCTAAGAAATAAGCTATGAATATACTTTTTGATTTTTTACTTACATTTTTTACATACTAGACTTTTTGCTGCCCATGAAACTCAAAACTATGCTCAAAAGACACACAACCCCCCCAAGAAATATACACACTTTTTTGCTGCTTTAAACCAAACACTTTCAAAGACTTTTTAGAAAAAAAAGATAATAAAGCTTAAGTCATTTCTTTATCATTCAAACACAATATATGTAAAGTAACATTGTTCCCATCTCTCAACTGGAAATGTCATATGAAATTCACAGATCACCAAGAAATCTCTATTTGTACAATTTTTGTAATGAAATATTTTTATAAATTCAGTCAGAGAATGGCATTATAGTGTACTAAAAGTGTAGCCAGTTAACCACATGATAGCCTCCATTTATTGCTATGTTTTAGCTCATAGAGGAACAGATGGTTTCCGTGTGCTCCCAATCAAATACTCTCAACTGCTTATTGATCATTTGCACTATATTTTTTTTTCATTTAAATAATTGAGCTTTAGCATTCAGTACTTTTTTAATTGGACCTGCTCCTTGCAGCTCTTTTGACTTGTGGCAAATGCTGTTGGCTGATGGCCAGCACCTCAGACTTTGAGTATAGTTGATTCAGCAGTGAATTAAAACCAGACACTCTGTATTGCTTAGGATAACATAGTCTAGAGTCTGTTCTCCAGATAATCCCTATAGATGCATGCAAGCACAATTAATAATTTAACCAATAACCCAAAATGAAAGACTTCTTTAATCTCATTTAACACTGTGCAGTCTTATGGCACATAAATGAGTGGCTTTAACCTAGTGTTTATATATTTCTTTAAAGAGTGAATTAATTTAAAATACAAATACATAATTTACACAGAGACAGATAACATTTAAGATCTACCTTCTGCTTCTCTTGTCCATTTATTTTACAGCCAAGACTTGTTGTAAAATCATTCCATTATACTCTGACTCTTAGGTAATTTAATTGAAAAAAACACTACTGAGTTCTTTAACTATTATTCATTGCAAAGAAGCAGCACATAGTTTTTACTTTTACCACTACTACTAAGTGGTAGTTTAATTTTAATTTGCTACTACCACTGAAGTTGGATGTTATAACAAAATAATATTAATTCTCCTGCCTAGCAAGCACAGGGAAATAGACATGCTAGTACTGCCTGATTACTGAATCATGGAAATGTACATTTTGAATTACCTGAAACACAATGTGCCATATGTTCCCTTCTGGGATAGTTTTACTTCAAATAAAAGGGTTAAACATCCAGCATAAAGCTAGAGAAAGAGTGCAAGCAGAGAAAACACAAAAGATGGATGCTAACCACATCCACATGCTAACAGGATGCTAACCTAACTGCACTTTTCTGGATTCTAGGTGGTCAAAGAACAGAAGGTTACAGTATATAAAACAGGATTTTCTGCAAGAGGAAGAGGAATAATAATAAAAAGGGCAGTACTAGTAGTACTGCCAAAAGCAACAGCACAATCAAGGAGAAGGAGGAGGATTCCATATGCCAGAGGGATGTAGAGCCAGATTTTCAAAGATACTTCAGTACCTAACAAATGTTACTGAGCTCTTAGCTGCAAGACATGCTAAGAGTTGATTATGTTCATTGATTAAAGAGCCATGCAGTGGTTGTGTCTCTACATTCCTCAGGGACCTAATAAGGTATTTTCAGTTGCACATATTTTTCAGCAATTTTCCACCTAACTATCTTCAGGTTTTGGCTATTTTCATCTAATCCTGACAAGATCCTCACTTTTCCCTACACGTTACAATATTTAGGCTTAGGAATGCCTACTCAGAAGGTAACTTAACAGTTGGTAAAATATTAAAAACCTCAGACAGCATTGGCAGAAAAATTCTTCCAGTCCTTCCAGTTTAATTGGCCTAAAGTCTCTACATATGAATTTATTATTTGTTTTTATTTTTTGCTAATTAAAACAAGAAAATTAGAGCAATCATTATTTAAAGCAACTGGGGAAAAGCACTTATGTGAGTTGAGGTAGGATAGGAAACTAACTCCCTGTTCCAACTTATTTAGGGGTGGATGTTGAATGTATTATCTCAAGCCATCGTTCATCGCCTATGGAATTCTGTGGGGCTGCTCTTACAGAAAATTCTCCTACTTCAGTTATCTCAGACAGCAAAATAATAAAGTGGTTGCTAAGCAAAAAACCCAGAAGAAACACACTACAGTGATGAGGCACTCCACAATGGTCAAATGGAAACAACACCTTTCTGCAGCATACAAAACAAGTAAAATCAATGCTGTATGTAAACACACTTGATTTCAAGCATGCTTGAGAAGCTGACACCAGCACCAACAGAGATTTAGGTATGAAGGATTTAAGAGACCCTGTGCTGGGAGAGCTTGGAGATGTATACTTGGACTCATGCACTGTGTTCTCATGGTTTGCACTCTTCCAAAGGAAGCCACAAATTTCAATCAGCCCTAAAGATATTAGGATTGGAAAGCACCAAAGACACCATATCTGCTTTTTTGCCAGTGGACAGTGACAAGAAGATAGGACTTCAGCCTGTTCCTTGATGCTTAGGAAAGTGCATATATCTCAAAATTTTGGCCTGGGGCAAGGCAGATCTACTACACTGGCAAACTACACTTTTGGTACACTGCTTTTGAAGACCAGGAAATAAAGATCAGATATACCAGTAAACACCTTAAATTAACAGTTTCAGTTCAACAGTGACCAAAACAAACTGAAAAGCACTGGAGTGAAGTTTGAGAGAAGGTAAATTATGGAAAGAATGTTGAATAAAAATAGAAGGTAAAGAATATAGCTGCTTGCTGGAGACATAAAATGGGTTTGGAGATCTTCTGGGCTTTATCTTTCAAGGCATTAAAACACATTGTTTATGTAAGAAATTCTCACTAGCTCCAAAAGTATGAAAGTGCTAAAAGTATGCTGCAAGACCAAAGCCTAATAATATGGAGAAAATCAAAACCTCGATCATTACCAGAAGGAAACTATTTATTCAGTGGTACTTAATTTCATAGATACCTAATCATAATTAAAGTCATGGGATGGCTTCTTAAAGGTAGGTAGTTGTTCAGATGACTGGCAATTTTTCTGGCTGCTGATAACACCTAATGATACATTGCAAGCTACAAGCTACATTAAGAAATCCAAAAATACCTTCTCTGTACTCACTACATTAGATAATTCTAAGTTTTCCTTGCCACAGGTATTTTGTTGGTGCTTACCACTTACAGAAGGCTGATGGATGTCAAAGGCTGTCTCAGGATGGCTTTCAGATAATTTACTCACATGTTTCTTCAAAATATTTTTAGCTGTTAGTTTTTTCTTTTTCCCCCAACTCTGAAGCTCCAACACAATCAGCAAGCTTCAAGATGCCAACAAAATTACATCAGAATTTCATTAAATTGTGTCTGTCTCTAAATAAGAAATAGAATTACTATGTACAGCATTTAAACTCAAGTCTTAGATTATGATAAACTGTTGGTACATGAAAAGTATCTTCATTTATCTGTGCTACAGAAAAACCATCTACAGACATACTAAAGAGGAAAAATGGAGTCAGTGTCATGGAAGAGAATTCATTATACACACATTCAATTCAAAATATGATTTATGTAGTCAACAAACCTCTCATAGCCATAATGCAGATCTGCGGCTGGCACAAGGTAGGGATATACAGCTCAGCTTCCAAAGCTTACCTTAAATTTAAGCAAACAAGAAAAATTCCTTACTGATGTATTCTATGTATATATTTTTATTGATTTTAAATAGAGGCCTTTGTTGTTTATTTAATTTTGTTATTTAATTATTCCTATTTTGTGTGACAGTGATCAAACATTATAATTGTTAAAAGAAGAAAAAGATAATATGATATGTGCCTAGATTTCCATTTCAGTTATTTCCTCCTGGTCTGTAGCACCCAGTCTGCAGATTTGAAATCCCTAAAATATAAATACTTCCCCGTTGAAGCCAGGCTTACCATAAATTTTGATAAGATGTTGCACCCCTCTTCCATGGAGGTGTCTTGGTACCCACACAAATAATTAAAAGTTGCTTTTCTTGCATATTAGAATGAAGCCAATGACCACCCTTTGACTAAGGACTAAAATAAGCATACCAGCTACATCAATGGTTGTCATTTCTGAAGGGGCAGACTTCATGCCTACCTTTACTGGTGAAAATTTAAGACATCAGACAACTGATCTGGAATCTACATACAGGTGGTCCTTTAGCTGCTACTACAACACATTGGTGAGTAATGCAATCTAGAGGGCCATGCAAGGTGAAGGAATGTAATAGAATAAAGGAATAGTAGTTAACTTGGTAGTGTTCATAGTCAGACTCAATGATCTTAAGGGTTTTTTTCCATTATTGTCAAGGTTTCTATGATACTAGGATTATACAGAACCCTTACTACCTCTATGCTTCCCTAAGCACTCTATATTACCTACTGTAAAAGCCAGGATTACCAGAGTGTACTGATATTTTCTCTCACCATGTAAGAAATCCTTAAGTTCAGCCAACACAAGGTCTGTTGAAACCACTGCTAAAACCCAGGTACAGTTCCTAAGACACCTCTTGAAGTGCACAGAACTGCACGCTGTGTTTCTGCCACCTGAGAGCAGAACTGTAACTCAGCCTTGCAGGTCTCAGGATCAGATACTATCCAAAAAGTCCAGAATGTTACAGTGTAGTAATGCTTTTGTTAGCACTAAGTAGGCTAACTGAGTTTACCTGAGTAGAGCAGAACTGAGAAGACCGAAAAGTTTCTGTTGCTAAAGATTCCCACACAGGATCTCAGGCATGCAAACCTAGCAAAGCCTGCAGCCAGAGAATGCCCATGGCTTAATAAATGCCATCCTTTGTAATGTGCCCCAAACCATTAACTTATGTACCAAATAGCAGTGCACTTAAGGCCACTGAGCTTAACTCATGCTATGCAGTATTAGAAAAAAACCCACCTGATCTACACATCGGCTTTCCTACTGCATTTTTTTTCACCATGCTGAAAGAGCCTCACCTTTTTCTTAAAATAAACAAAGTATTTTGCCTTCCCTGTAACCAATGACAGAACAAAGTAAAATGATACATTAAATTACTACTTTATGATTATTTATGAGATGCTAACTAGATGTATGATGTGCTAATTATTAAGAACGCACAGATTTGGAACAGCTCCAGGTGTCTTTTCAAATCTTTTTCCCCAGGTGCAGTTGTTTTTCAATTTCTTTCTGTTTCAATGAACATTACACCATACAAAACTTCTGCACTTATTTTCATTGTTTCATAGACTTCAACATCAGAGCAAATTCAGAGCAGTTGCTCAGCAGACATTTTACTTAATATGGACACTTCTATTCCCAAATCCATAAAATTGTTTAAAACAGAAAGACCCACTGTATTTTTTTTAAATTAAAGTAGACAAGATAGAAGACTAAGAGGCTGCTGCAATCTGCAAGGGTAACGAAGGTAAATACCTTAAAGTCTTCCAGGAGCAAAACGTTAAAAATGTCTCCCCAGATTCATCAAGGGAACTAAGGAAGATCCTTTCCTGATGCCAATCACACAAGTCAGGAAAAGCTATGGAAGCATCTAGAAAAACTAGAACTCTGACCCACCCCATGCCACGTGTCCTTGCCTGGACAAAGTGCCAGGCTCCAAAGGCATTTCCTCAGCACTGCAGGGAGGGTTCTTGGAGCAGGAAAAGACTGAGCTGTGCTGAGTTGCAGAGTCACAGCAGGTGCTAAGGGAAGCCAGGGGAGCCCAAAGGAGTGAATCTCAGGCCGAAGTTAAATGACTTGACAAGTCTTAGTACACTAGAATGCACAATTTGAGGAGATCAATACACACACCATTTCATGCACTATTTAATAATCTGACAGTATGACTGTACCACAGGTAAATGAAAATATATTTTAAAAGCACTCACTTAAATGGACATCACTGTCTCTGATTACACTGATGTGGGCATGTGTGAAAGGATGGTTAAGTACCAGTGGAATTCAAAATTAATCAATTTTGACACATGTTCAAGTGCAAAGTACATGGATCCGCAGCACAGAACTGGGAAAATAAACAGAAGAGGATGTATACAACCCTCAGTATTTCACCTCTAACGTTTTCCACAATATTTTATTAAGATTATTTTCATACTAAATTGGATGTTAACATAAAGCACAATCATATCTTTATGCTTTAAACAAGCACTGAAAACTGAGCTTCAGGTTACAGCAACCTGAAGGATGGAAAAGGAAGATATTTTCCTGACGACAATTATGAAATTAAGATAATAGTAAACAACAGCAGGTAGAACGTGTGTGAAACCATGGTATCAGAGATAAGGCAAAAAGCATTCAGTGTGCACCGATGGTGACTTTCAGTTGAATACTAAAATCTCCAAATATAAAAAAAAAATTAAATTTTAGATTGCAAATAAAGAAGCCATTTGCCTTGCAGTAATGGAAAAAATAAATATTGCTTATTATTTTCCTAAGTCTAAATCCTACATCTTGCCAGAGAACAAACTTTTTACCTTGCTTTTAATTTCCTAGGCATGCATGCACAATTCTGGGGAGTTTAAGTTTTGAGATTTTTGCTTACTGCAAAAGACTTACAGACTGCAGTTTTATTGTTCTGTTAACTAATATATGTTCTGCTCCACATTCTACAGAAAATATTTACATATAACATGGTGCTTGGACTGTGTTACAGGCAAGCAGCATTTAGTGAGAAAAAAAAAACCTATTGTACTTAACCTTAAAATGGAGTCAAAGTTGTGGGGAAAAAAAGGTTAATGTTCAGATCAAATGTAGAAGTTTGGTGAAAACTTGAGCTTGTGAACTGTAGAAATAAAAAATATTTCTAAATCATTTTACAAAACATAGAACATATTTTCTCTTTTCTAATAACACATTTTTTGCTTGGTTTACAACAAACATTAAAGCAAAGTTGAATGCAACTAAAAATATTCTAATCCAGAAAAAAGACCCTCAGCTTGTTGCTGATATATAATCAATTGTAGCCCCATGTCACAGTTTTATTCAAATAGACATTATTTCCTCCTCTCTCTCCTGTCCTCCACTGAAGCTGTTAATGCAGATGTAAGTAACTATGGCACTCCCATTCAAAAAAAATTTGGTCAGCAGATGCTTGATAAATATATACTTATCTATCTACACACTCTGGAAAAAAAAACTAGGATAGACTCAACAGAAGAAGGGCTAGGAGATAGTTCCAGGTATATTTTCCTAGAAAATAGAGTATCTTTGATTTATTTTAATCCATACTTTATTTAACCTAGGTAGTTTTCATGAAAGATTTTTTTTTTTAACTTCGGATCTTTCATTCAAAATTCAGGATAAAGCTAAAAATGAAAATATCTTTGAGGCTTTGTAACCTCATTATTATTTTGAAAATTACAAAGAAAGTACCAAATGAATCTGCAGTTGAGGCTTGGATCACAATTACAAAGTATTCCTTGATCTCCATGTCTGATTCTGCAAGTAATGGTTCTATGCAAGTAATTTAATACTTACAGGAAAAGCCCTAAGATTTCAGTAAGTAAAAATAAGGATTAGACCCCTTGTTTAAATGCTTAGAGAATATCAAAGAACAATTAGTAAACAAGATGAATAGCAGAACAAATGAAAAATAAAAATTAATATCCTAAACTTCATTATTTAGAGAGTCTGAGCTCTAACAGTGGCATTACAGAATCCAGTGCAAGTTCCATGACTAGCACTGCACAGACTTCAGAAGGATCTTTTGAAATCTTGTAAAAGTAGTGAAGTCAAAATACATAGGTATTTACTTGGTGAAACTAACATAAAATCTTAACAAAACAGTTTTAAGTATCCCAACAAAGAAAAAGAATTTGGCCTGCTGGCTTTGGTTTTTTGAATATTTTCCAAAATATTTGCTGTGTTGTTTCAGGGTCTTTTAGCATAATTGGAAAAAAAAAATTCCATCTGAAGTAAAAATTGGTAATGAGCACTAAATGTTTGCCGAAAGATAAGTAGTTAAAAATAAATTCAAACAGAAGTTTGTATTAGTACAGCAAGGATTTAAATGCCTGCTTAATCTAAAATACAGAGTTTTTTAATGAGGATACCACACTACTCATGTGAAATCATTCTGGATGAAGACTAGCAAATTCCTAAACAAAGTAACATGATGAGGTAGAAGAGCTTTACAACTGTAAAGAAACTGTCTGCATTTTACAAAGAGAAGTTGGGAATTTAGTTGAGCAAAAGCAAGAGCTCTAAAACACTTAATTATTTTAGAGAGGAAGTCTTCAAAAGTGGACAAGGTGGGACAAAATACCCATCTATGATCAAGAAGAATCCAGATATTGTATCGTTTTAGTGCAATTCAAAAAAAAAAAGGGCTTATAGGTAGCATTAAATCTTATTACAGTTTTCCTCTTTCTACTGGTAATTTTCATTAATATGAAAAATAAAAAGGTACATTACTATGACAGTGACATGATGTGAGCAATTTTATTGAAGTAGAAAGCTAAGAATGATAATATGCAATAATTATTTTATTGATGCACAGAAAATGAATTATTCATAGTTACAAAGTATCTGTGGATAATTCTAATTACCTGCTTTTAAAGTATATGAGATCCACAGAAAATACATTAACAACTTTGATTGAACACCTGCTATCCTGTGGAAGGTAACAAGCACCAGAATCCAAACTTTTCTGACATTGAAGTCAATGACATTAGGTTTTCCAAGTGTGTATTAGTAAGAGACCATGGAGAGCTTGATTCTATTTTGTTATGATGACCTGAGATAACTTTTTATACAGTCAGGAAACCAGTAATAGCTTAAGTTCCTATTTTTACTTCATGGTTTCTTTTGTATGTTTTGGTTTTTTTTTTTCCCCACAAATTCAAGGTTAGTAATGAAAGTAAGTCTGATGTAGAATTCTATATAGAATGTCCCCTGTGATAAATCTAGTGTCTAGAATTCCTAATCTGCAATAATACTTAATGCTAACATGCAATGATATATATTGTGATTTTAGATATTAAATTAACTTGCTAGTTTGCTTGATGCAATTTGGTAGTGCTGGTTTTGGTATGTAGTGAGGTAAAATTCTCAATTGCTGAAATCCAAATTCTGTCAACTTTACTCTGACCATTACCTTTAGACCATTACCTAGAATCAAGTATTTCTGCTATTAGTTGCACTAGAAGCTAAGTGTACCGAGGAGGAAGGTAAATTTCAGTAAGATAAAGCACTTAAAGCTAAGGTGGAATTCTTCACATCACTTGCCATGAAGTTCTTTCCAAAGGTGTTCTGCAACATCAATCCTGTTGTTACTTATCTCCCTTTTAAAACAGAAAGCTCACAGAATATTTCACTGGTGTCTAGGAAAAATATGAAATCTAGAGAATTAGGTGCCGGGCAACAAACCTGAGTCCCTTCTTCTTCAAAGCAGTGGCTGTATTTCCATAACAAAAAGACCTCTTTCTATCCTGCAGGATAAAATATGAGCTGTGCAGCTTTTTTCTTAAAAATGTCTAAGAATTCTTTATTAGTTATCTGGACATAGGTTGACCTGACTTTAGAGTGGGCAATTGCTTGTTGCCTTGGAATTAATCCTCTCTTCCAACCCAAATAATTATAATTTTACAAGCAAACATTCCCTTGTTAGCTTTATTTTATCTGACTAAATGTTGACTTGGCTTGTGAAACTTCTTAGAAATATGTTTGCTAGGGCAGATGTAATAGCTCAAAACAAAGGAAATGTCAAGAAACTGAAGTGTTGGAACTGAAGGTCAGGTAATTTTCTCTGTGCACAAATGTTAGGCTCAATAATTACTTATCCTTTTTCATTTACTTAAATGTGTAATCAAGTGGATATAAAAGACTTACGAACCAAGAGTAAATACATCAGGATCACTTAGCTGCAGACTTAATAAAATCAGAATTGCAGGTTTTGCTGATTTGAGTTATTCTAAATCAATATGGTGTTTCTGACTGCCAATGAAGTTCTTTAAAAAATTTCTATAGGTCTTCTACTATACAAGTATCCTTTAGCTATGGTGATGTAAGGCACACAAAAGCATCTTAAGA
Source organism: Heliangelus exortis (assembly GCF_036169615.1). Taxonomy (NCBI): domain Eukaryota; kingdom Metazoa; phylum Chordata; class Aves; order Apodiformes; family Trochilidae; genus Heliangelus; species Heliangelus exortis. The sequence continues at coordinate 6,007,629 of NC_092434.1, forward strand.
GGCAGAAAGATGGGTTCACTTTCATCCTTCTGTTTTCCAGCTGCCAGTGTGTGTTACTGTGAAGCATGATGGAAGGGATTTTTGTACAGTAATTCTTTATTTACAAGAAGCAAGGTAAGAACATTATATATCCTTAAGACCACCAAACAGCTATCTGGGTGTGATTTTATCACTGCCTATACCAGTTGGATTTCAGCTGATGTCCCATAGTTGCAAGATTACTCATCTCATTACCAACCTAAGAACATGCCACATTCTACTGTTTTGTGACAACACTTTTTAAAGAGAATATTGATTTAAAAAAACAAAAAACAAAACAAAACCAACCAACCAAAAAAAAAAAAAAAAACAAAAAAAAACCAACAAAACCCCTAGCACTTACTACAGAAAAGTTTCTTTATATTTTACTAAATTTAAAAGTTAAGGGCTTTCCAATTTTACCTAATGCAGACAGTTAGATACTCCCCTTCTCCATAACAACACCTGTACCAAAATGCATGCACTGCTCTCCATGGAATTCTTAAAATATCAAACATATTTGTGCTGAGAGGGGGCCAGACAGTAGAGAAAGAATGACATTAAAAAATGTTAACAAACTCCCCTGATGGTAAATAATGATGGTGCATTAAAGTGTGTAAGAACAATAAATCTCTATTGGATCTGTGCAAGCCATAAATTCTGTTAGTACAAAGCCTGCTGCAGGATGAGGAGTTCATTTGTTTGTTGAGGATGCCAGTGTTTAGAGTTTAAAATAAACAACCAGGACTGTCTTTATTACTGATAAGCAAGAACACATCTGGAGAAGATTATTGATTCTCTGGGTGAACTAGAAGATGACAGTGAACTCAGCTGTTTAAGAGAACATTCTGCATTTTGGATTGAGAGCCTGTGCACTGACTCACACAGCTGAACTTCCTAGCAAAGCCATGAAAACCAAGCTTAGCATATACACAGAGCTAAGCACTGAAAGAAAGAGCTAAACTGTGACACTAAAAGAATTAAAACTGAATACATAAAGAAGTGACATGTTTACAAGGAATTGTGGGTTGTACTAATAAAAAGGGTTGTGATTCCTGGGTTGTTCCTTATACAAACAAAAGGAAACTAAATGACAGAAAGCATAAAGCTTCAATATGGCAGGTAATGTCTATCATTTATTTGAGTAGAATAACCTTCTCAGTGGTGTAACTCATCAATGATTGCATTTAAGTAGCATAAAATGTGAGACAAATACACTAAAGTCACTTACTCCAAAACTTCTTAGCTTGTTGTTGGCTCTAAAGTGTTCTTCTGAGTCAACTGTTATCTTTCATAAAAATTACACAGTTCAGTTAATCTAAAAATACAAACATTTATTTACACATTTATGAGCTTCAGAATCAAACAACTTCCCAAATGTAAAATAGCAACATTACATAGGAAGCAGCATGTCTGGAACTAACTGTTCAAAGCAACAGGAAAAGAGCACAGCCTGTCCTTGAATTCACATGCTTTGCATCCTTTTAAAAAAGATACTTTAAAAAAAAACCCTACTTATTTGTTTTCTTATTTGCTATCTAAAATGGGTCATTTTGAAAAAATAATGTATAACCTTTGCAAGCAATACCACCGGAAAATGAGGTATCATAATCATGATAGATTGTTTTGTTTAAAACATGATACTGAAAATTATTACTAGTCTACCAGCTCTATATATACCAATACTTTATTCCTTTCAGTACCAATTATAACAGAAACTGAAAAAGCATGAGGCATTTCACGAATCTATATTTATCAAGATTATATTTTGTATTCAGATAATTTGAGTATTTTTGTAGTATTTATGACTCCATTACAATATCAATATTCCCATTAAGAAATCACTGAAATGAATGGCCATATGTATATACCTTTTTTATGTATTTTCCGAGATAATAGCTTTTCATCACAGAAAATCATTAATATCAGTCTTTAAAATCAGTAGACAACTTATCAATTTTCTCACTGACTTTCACTCAATTTTAGTAATTCTCAACTAAATCTTAATTAAACCAAATTTCTTCCTGTTAATTTAATTACTTCTGATCTCTATCAGTAGCCTTTGTTAATTTCAATTACTTTCAATAAACCTTCAATTAAACCCTTTTACCTTTAATTCATTCTCATAAATTTGTTTCCTTTGAACTCATTTGATTGCTTTAAACCAGTGCTAGAGATACAATTTCAGACAGATTTTTTTTTCACTTGAAACATCATATAAATTGACAGGAAAAGTAGTACAAAGTATATATATATTATTTCAGTCGAAATTAATAAACTAGAGGGTTTATATAAATCTGAAAATTTTACAATTGCCTATGGAATTTAATCATGAGTTCTTGTCAAGGTAGTGGAAAAATAGCTTTTCCATCTTCTTATAGACATGCAGGCATCAATGCGTTTTCAGAGGCACTGTGAGGTACTGTCCTTTCCTGGATATTCTCTTCGGATACAAAAGACTCCTCAAAGACATCTCAACAGACTGTATTTAGAGATCCATATTGAGAATGAAAGAAGACGTGGAGTTCGAGGGAAGAGCGAACACACAACTATTTTTGGACTAAGTAAACATTACAACTCTCCATTTCTGTTTCTGTGATGAAAGGTACACTTTCTCTGCTCTGGTCTTAGTCACCTATTATTAGCTATCATAGCCTGGCAAATCTTTTACTCCAAACTACCAGGTTGCAGAATTCAGAGGAGAGGTATATGGGTCTGAATGAAAGGCACAGGAGACAAGCACACACTTCCAGGGTAGTGCTGCTGTTCTGATATAATTGCAACAGTGAGATGAGTCAAAAGTGGATGACACTATGATCACTTTTTATTTGCAACCAATCTTTCTGCTTTCCCAAGCTCAGCTAAAATCTTTATTCGCTTCATTAATTATAAATTTGTCTAGGGAGCACAGGACAATAAAAAATGCTTAATGATGGTCATCAGCTCAATCTCTTCAAAAACAGTTTTCACAGCTAGGTGAGTGTGTTGTGGATGTTTGCTTCTGGTCCTTCCATACTTTTCTCTATAACTAACTAGGGAGGTTAAAGCTTCTTAAAGATACAAGTTGAACAGTTATAGTCTGCTTTCTCCTAAAACTCCAGCACTGCACAAATCCTTAGCTGCCCAAGCTAAGGCCATCAATGTACATCAGTTAGAGAACAGTCTTACTTAGCTAAGCCTGCACTTGTCAAAGGTGAAGCATATTCCCACTGGGAATGGAAGCATTTCCTTCCCACTGGATCAGCCAGGCTGGAATCCAAGTGAGAACATTCCCATATGTGTGGCTTACATTTCCTGGTTCAACCAGGCAATGAAACTTCCTACTGAATCTGATTGAATCCCATAAAAGCAAACATACTGCACCAGAAAAGACACTGTTTCTTAGTAAGTGTTATAGGAAGTCCTCAGGAAGGTGGTTTATATCCTTTGAGTCACTGAAGAAAACACATGCATCCACCTCTAGAAAACAGTAAGTCAATACATATAAATGATTTTTTCTTTAAGGAAATAGACTTTTCCAGTGTTTGTGTCAGGATCTTCTCTCAATATAAGTAGTTCTTTTAAGTGTCTGGAAAAAGACTGTCACAGACTTCTTATAGAAATTATCAAATGATGATAAAAAGATATATTACTATTATAGAGAAATAACAGCAAAAAAACCATACTGAACTTTTTGAAAAAGTCTTAATTTTCAAAGAAAATGTGTACCTATTAAGGCCATTCCTGTAATAATCTTCCTGACCTCCCCTCATTAAAGAGCATTCAATAAGCCCTTTCAATGCTGATAATTAGACCATAAGGGATTCTTTCCACAGTGGTTTGGATCAGGAATTGAGTGCCCTAAGGCCAAACCTCATCTTGTTGAATGGAGCCAAGTGAAAAAAAGCCTGGTTGGTTTCTTTTCTTTAAAAAAAATTTAAGGCTTCCTTAGTTCAACATGAGATTTGGTTTCCCTTTCTATAAACCTCTCAGGGGTTTATTATAGGATGATAACCTCACTCAAAGGTTTAAAAAAAAAGGAAGAAAAATTTTTAAAATCATGTAATCAATAGAGTACTTGATTTGCTTTACAGATTTTACTCGGTTAAACTATAAAGGAAAAAGATGAAACAGAACACCAGAAAATAAACCAACAAAAAAAACATGGACATAAAAAATTCCTCAGACTTTTAACATATTTTTATACACTATTCAGCTTGTTTCTCCACTATAGATCTAAACAGGACTTTCCCCAGTTATCTGCAGTTTAGTTTATGAAATTCTTATTACCTAGATAGAAGTTGATTAAAAAAATTTTAAAGCTCCACTGAGAAGTAGAAAAGAGATATTTAGAGTAGACTTTTGTAATCCCACATAATAATCACTAATCTGTAGAAGCAGCATTTTGACTGCAGCAGTATAGTTAGAAAATATAAGAAGTAGAAAGATCAAATGATAATGGGTTGAATTCACTACAATTTAAGATCTAAAATTCTCTTTAAAGCCTAACTGAACTTGTCATTATATGCCAATGCTTTTCAACAGCTGAACATTGGAAGATTTATTTTAGAAAACTTTATGTGTAATTATTTGTAATAATTTATTGCGAATGATTTGACTGACTGTAGAAGTTAAAATGCAGTTTTAGACTTAACAGACATAGTATTTTCTTAATTTATAAGCCACTGAGCTTAGTAGAGTACTTCAGATTCCCATCTCTATTCTTTGTCTCCCTTTTCCTCATTGTCCAAAACTCATGACACAGCAATTGCTTCTTCTGCTCCCACTGCAATGTACGTTGGATTTTCTCAGCATTTCCATTCAAATATTTTATTATTCTTTCATACTCAACTTCGAGATTTCTAAGGATCTTGCAAGTGTCTTCCCAATAGAAATATTTTGTGTAAATGTGACTATTTGGTAATTATGATTAACCAGGTAAAACTGTAGGCAACTAGCAGAGAAAGTTTGTAGTTAAAACCAATTATTTTAGGGTTTATGCACAGTACTTCTAAAATTAGTATCTTAGCATGTCTGTATCCCCTTCATCTATTACAATATGTTCACTTTGTGACCATTGGTGTATTTATCTGCTAGTGTGTGTGTGTGCAAAAACTTCACATATGGATTTTCTAACTGTTTTCACTTTTATAAACAGCTTTAAAATAAATACCAAAGGCAGGTGAATTTAATCAGGTATGTTGAGGACAGGGTCTATTTAAGGAAAATCGTTTTTCTGCTAATCATGTATCATTCTACCTTCTGAACAGTCCAAGGAGCTCTGGTCTCTTCAGAATACTTGTCAAGGCATACAAAAAGCTGTAGCTCTACACATGCCTGGAATTGTCAGGCCAGTGGGTAGAAACAAGAGCATGATACCCCCAGAAGCCATCTTTGTGCCTGATAACTGAACAGTTCAAATGTTTTCCATTACCAGAAAAAACGAATTGATATTGATCTTCATCCTCTCTAGAGCATCCTTTGGAAAAATGAGATATATGTATAGATGAGGCACTGTTCACTTCAGTACCATAACGATTGGTTTCAGGTGAAAAATGAGGGCAGCAACTCATTATACAGTACACATGGGGCAATGTCTTTGTTTCCTTTTCTTTTTTTTTTTATTGTTTTTCCCCCCAGAGTAGAGTGTTCTTACTTAAAACTCCATCACTGAAAATGCCTGTACCTAAATTACAGCATAAAGAGGCTTCACACAGTTCAGTCACATACTCAAAAAAAAAAAAAAAAAAAAAAGAGAAACAAAAAACCCCAAACAAACAAAAAGCCAGTCTAAAAGCAACCAACCAAAAAGCAGGGAGAGAGAGAAGGGAGAGTAAAAAAAGACAGTGCAGTCAATACTATTTCTATTGTTCATAGCATAAATCACTACCTATCACCTATGATAACTTCTTCTCTGTAACAATTGTATCATGTGGTCCATAAACCTTGATTCAAGAAGCTAAATTATCCTAAATAAGGTTATCAGATAGGGTTTTGCAGTTAAAAACCCCTCAAACAAATAACAACCAAACAGAAACAACAGCCACAAAAAACCCCACATCAAACAAAACATCCACAAGTTCAGAGAAAAAAAGCCCAGCATTGCTTGCCAAGGCTCTTCCTTACTGGTACTCCAAATTAAGCATATAAAGTACAAAACATACACAAAAGTCCCAGAGCAGTTTGGGGCACTAATTACCACCCAGAGAACACACCTGTGAGCACTGGGTTATCTCCTGTGCTCTCTCAGGATATGTCTGCATTGAAAACCACAGCAGACACAGAAGCAATTGAACTACTTTTAAAAATTAGCTCCAGAACTAGTAATACGACTACATAAAGTAAAAACTAATGCATCTGTTCCACACATGCTTTTGCAGATTAGAAATACCCATTTTTGCATTGAAAGTAGCTTTACGATTGATGGAAAAAATTTTTACATTATAATGGTTATTTCCATATTGAAAGTAATCAGACTCTCCAATATTCCCATTCTGTTCCAAAACCATACTGAAATCATGAGGGATAGACTTAAAAAAAGAAACCAACCAAAAAAAAAAAATCAAACAAAAGACCAGTTGCCAACCTTTAGTCTAGGTATGAAGAACATACAGAACAGTTTTGAAAATATTTTTTAGCTATTGAAAAGTTAATGCTCAGAAAGCAATTACAGACATTAATTCATGCATAAAAGCCACTCTGCAAAATGAAGGGATCCCTTTTTCTGAACACGATTGTTACTAAACAAAAAAATTCCAAACCAGACTGTTGAACTCTTAGATATTCAGTTACATACAAAAGAGAATCTCAATGCAAGGCACATAGGAAATGTCCTCATATATGAGTAAATGCCAAAGTTACGGTTTCTCAACTGAAACATCTTAGTTCTTCAATTTTGTGCAATAGAACTGAAGTATTAGCAGCATAACCCAGGATTTGTACATTAGCCTGCTGTATCTAACCATCCCATGCTGCATCAGACTGACCTAGCTATGTTAACATGCCCCACTATCTAAAGGTCTCTTCTTGCACTGAGGTTAGCAAAGCAGCCAGGCAAATGCTGACTACAATCTCCCCAAAACAAACAAGTGAAAGAAAGGGACCAAAAGCATTGATGAAATGTGAGATATTCTCTTCATGTAAGAAAATAATCAGAGACGAGCAGTTTCCTCATCCCAATGAAATGTGAAAAAACTTGGTACCTCAAAGTTTCAAGTCCTATCATTAATTATCTTTAGGAGAGGAAGAAAACTTGTGGAGACATTCAAGAAACAGAACAGTAGGAAATTCAAAAATACTTCTGATGAGCCACAAGACTCTCCTTTTCTTTCTACAAAATCCCAAATGCAGACAGTGTCACAAACCACCTCTTAAGAATAGGGTTATATTTTTGCATTCCAGGCCTAAAAACTGCAACAGAGAAACAACACCAACAGTCTTCAATTTTACCTATTATTAAAACCCTGTAGAGTGACTCTTCTTCCAAGAATCTCCATAATGCAGATTCATTGAGAAATCTGAAACTGAGCAGTGAAAATTGAAAACACTTCTAACCACCATCCATACACCAAGTTACTGTCTGAAGTTTTCTGTGCTTGCCTTACCTCCATATCAAATGACAGGAGTTTTGATTGGTCTGAAAACTAAAGGAAATAAAGATATCCCATCAGCGTTCTCCCTTCTGGGCTCTTCCCTGGAACACATAATACATACTACTCTACTGCTGAACTCCTTAAAGGACTCTTCTCTGTTTTGCATCCAGTAAATTTTTTTCTACTCCAGATGAGCAAAGGAAGCTTCATTAGCTAAGAGGATTTCTGTTTAATTTGTCTAGGAAGATATTTCTCAGGTTTATAGATAACCAGAAGATTACTCAAAGGTCCAGTTCTACAGTCACTGCATCACTAATTTCAGAAGCAGCTAAACACTGAAAGACATCACAGTGAGTTGCAATATTGTTAGATATTTTGCTGTTCTCATCTTTGGGCAAACCTGATAAACCCACTTCTATTTAATTTGACCACTAGCAAGAAAAGTCACATTCGTGACTTCAAATAAGACACCACTGTACCTTAGATATGCAGTAACTGCAGCAGACTTTTAAAACAAAGTGGAACAACTCACGAGGAGCATATGAGTGTTTAAGAAGGTGAAATAAATTCTGTGCAGAGAGGTCCTAGAATAAAAGCTACAAAACGTAGCTGTGTAATCAGCAAAAAGTTTTCTTTCCAATGCAGTATTTGAGTTTCCTTTCAATCAGAAGCACCAAATCAAAGTGGGACTCTGATCACCTCACTGCAGTTTACCAATCAGGATTATATGCCAATGCGTAATGAAGTGGAACTACATGATGTGACAAGTAAATGTTAAAGGAGAACCCACTAATTTAGAACCAGTAATTGCTACAATTCAAACAGCCCCATTACTTATATACTGAATTTTCAAAGGTGGATTTGTGACATATTTTTAACTGGATTAAGTGTCAACTTCAGTGAGGCAATTAGCATTTAAAAAAAAATATTTCTCATCAACAGAATACTATTTATCACCTGGCAGGTAATAATTTCTTATTCCTACCTTTATACTGCTGAATATTTTCTCTCAAATAATATATTCAATCAAAAGAACACAACATTTTATGCTAATGTAATCTTTGTACAGCTTTAGTTAGAATCTCAAGTGTTGATAATTACAAAAAAGTCTGTGAGGGGATTCCAGAAAACTGACATTTTTGGTTTTTGTTTTTTTTTTTCTAATGGGGACAAAAATTCAGCAAATTCTTGAACAATGTTTAATAGCACAAAAGGCAAGTATTATCCTTGCATGGTATTGAAAATATCACACCGTAAAGTTTATGGAGAACTGTGCCATCTGCAAAGCACATACAAAAATTTTGGAAGGAGACACTTCAACATTTTCAATCTGTCAATTTCTTAATATACTCTGGTACAGTGTAACTGTATTTCAGGAGCACAGAAGTTGCTCTGTTGAAGTTAATATTAAGTATTAAATAGTTCCCCAGACACCACCACAGTGTTTCTATGGGTGGAGATTTTGAATGATATGGAAACTTCTATAGCATAAAACGTGATAGTAATTTTAAATAACAAGGCCACAAAAGAAGCACTGGCAGGCAAGATTCCAAATGTGTACATCCCAAGTCTCTTGTTACAGTCTTAAAATTTCTGAAATAGTGTTTCTCAGGGTGCAGCAGCCAACCTTCATGTACAAATCACAAAAGCTATGTACAGATTCCTGAAAATAACTTCAGACTGCACCTGATAGCACCAACAGTGAACACAAAATCTGCCTATCCTAATAACAAAAGGACATAAATAGTCAATCTCTTCAGGAACAGAGAAGCACTGAAAAATCAAAATTGCCTATTTCTTAAACAAAATATGTACCTAGTTCACAAGATGTAACAAGTGCTACAGTCTCCTCTTGACAACCCTTAGGAAAGGAGTGACAGCAATGTTCATTTCACAAATAGTTTTTCAAAATTGAGATTTGGAGGAGGATTCTCCTTGACAAAATCTCTCCATCTTTGGTTAGCACCAGTTTTATTTACAGCACAAGGCAACTCACATCTGTTACAAATCAAACCTGCATACTATACTCCTAGTTTGCCAGAATTCCAGTTAAAGACCTGTTTTAAAACCTTCTAATTAGGAAAGAAAAAAACCCCAGTTTTCCTCATAGAGGAATTTGTCCATTTGTAAAATTCATAACATATGATATAGGAATGAACACAGATGTAGGCAACTAACACAGCTTGCTGTAGGTAACCTAGAAATATTAAAATAGGCTGGTGACTGAGATGACTCAGTTCTTTACCAAAAAGTTGCAAGTGACTCATCCTGGGCATTTCTCAAAAGGTATAACCAACATGGTGCTGTGCAGAACGGGTAATCTGAAGAGCTATTAAAAATAATAGAAAACAAAACAAAACTAAAGTGCTCTCTCTCTCCTATGTATTAGAAACATTGTATTAACTGATTATAAAGTCAGTTACAATTCAAATAAATATTTAGAAGCAGCCTCACAAAAATGATAATTAACAGACATGTTTTGTACATCTTTGACACAGTGTTAAAGAAATTCAGATTGGAAAGAAGATAGCTGCAAGCCAGCTGAAAGCAGTTGTCATCTCCCTCCAAATTAAAATTGTAAATGATAATGTAAATGATAATGTAAAATTAACTGATAGAATGTTACACATTTTGTTCAAACAGGCATTTTTGTTTCTCTTTTCACCTACACATTGGTTGTATACTTTCCTGAGCAATGCCATTCCTAAATCTTAACAAATGGGGACTTCATTAAGCACATTTGTAAGTTTTTCAACAAATACTTTGGAATACTCAGCAGATATGGACAGCTTGTCCCTGGATGTTAAAAAAGCCATGTTAAGAATAAGATAAAGCATCAGAACCAAGTGTAAATTATTTTACATTTTTACTACTAGTGAGTTGTTAAGCTGTTTCAAAGAAAACACAGCAGCATTAAGGGAGAACCTCCTATTCCCAGATCACTGAAGTCCTTTTTATTACCACTTCATTTTCTGCCTTTACTAAGGTTGTGTTAGTAACTTAAAACAGGGAATGGAAGGAAAAAGATAGTAAACCTCATTTCAACACTGGAAGATGTTTTGGAAAGATAACAGTACCAAAAGGACTGATGCACATTTGTGGTTTTCCTACTTATCAAGCACCACAATTTCATATTGTACAAAGCTCTGTTGTGTAAAAGTAAATTCCATCAATTTTAGTAAACGTTCACACACCTGTGTTTTGGGGTCACTAATACACAATGGTGATTGTGCAAGAATTCATGGAAGAGCACATTTATGCTTAAATACATAGGAATTAAGCACTAAGTCTTGCTAAAGGCTTCCAGACACCAGCCTATATGTGCAGTAAACTGCCCATTTCTAGTTGTGTATTTACTGCTTCAGATGTTTTTCTTACACCTAAATGGTTTTCTCCCTACAGATTTCATAAAGGATTCAGTCACAGCTCAGGCTTTTGAACAACTGAAGTACCTTCAATGCCAATACCAACTGACTCTGAATAGCAGACAAACTGGTTTGGTTTTGTTTTTTTTTTTTTTTTCCACATATAAATGGCTTGGAACAAAATACTAGGAATCCTTAATGCTCACTTCAGCACTACTGCACATTATCAGTTCTGTTCTGGAGAAAACAATTCAATCCTTTCCAGTTCTTTGCATTATGTACTAATTTTATCATGTGTTAAACAGTTCCATGAAGTGTATTATCATTTCTAATCTTGCACATCTTTAGGTTTGTCGTAGTCAATACCCATAATGTTTGTTTCCATATTAATTGCATAAATTTCAGGCAGGATTAAGCAGCACATATTACATAAATAAATAAATAAATAAATAGAATCAGAGGAGCCAGAAGGAAGAGGTTTCCTAAGCTCTTTTAGCAGCTCAGAAGTAAATCATAAAATGTCAAGCTACAAAAATTGGCTCAGATAACTACGATTTTTCCTGAATTAGTTCACTAGGCTTTTATCCTTCCTGAACACTTCCAAGTCAATCCCAAATGCTGTGCTTACCTTAATATTGAAGAGTTAGGCTACAACACTTAGAAAAGATTGCATATATGAGTTATTCTCAAACTGAGTTTCTCTGTCTTTGTTTAAATAAGCAAAGTAAGGAATTTTTTGGCATTGGAAAGAAGAACAAAGGTATTAAGATAATTTTAAGGTATTTATCTTCCATTTAGCTAAGGACTCTCACTGGATGTTATCTTCTGTTATACCTACTGCACAGTTTAAAATTTCATAACTTAAATCTTGGAGCTATTTAATGTCATATATTCATATTTTAACAATAATATAGTTATATCTGTTAATAACACTTCCATAATTCTAGAAAAGTATTGTCATGTGCTTATGGTTTTAACAATTTCAGACAAGCTGTCATTTCATATTACACAGGGCTTTTATTCTTTTTCTCTGATTTATGATAAATCCTGTTAATACTAAGTCTTATACTCCATGTGGATGTATATACACCTATATAGAGCATATAATTTGGATAATGTATCCTCAGTTTTGGATATGTCTTGGTTTGAGCCAGGATAGAACCAATTTTCTTGCAGTAATTTTTTTTTTCTGTTAAGTAAATGCACTTGCTGAAATTAACATCATGATTCTCAGTCAGTGTGTACTCCTAGGACTGATAACACTTGATCTGTATTGTTACAGCAAGAGAATGGTAAGCAGGAACAAGTGACTCTTTGGTTCTAAAAAACATTTTATCCTCTAGAACTAAAAGGGAGGGAAGGGATCACACTGCAACACTCCTGTGGGGTGAAGCAGAGCACACAGGTGACCAAAGTTGACCATCAGATACACCTCATACTCCGTATAAATGTGAGGAATTATGAGTGTCAAGCTCTCTTCATCCATGGCCAGTGTCCTGAGAGGACTGTGTCAGTTTGTCTGCCTTTGACCCTGATTCATGTGTTGCTGAATCTGAATTCTTGCATCCAGCTCCCATCTCCAGCTGAGTCCAGGAGCTCAGTCTGGGACCTTCCCAGGGACTGCCCTGCAGCCTCAGTAGTGAACTGAGCATTATGGAGGGAAAGGTAGAGGCAGCTGTGGTCTTTATATGTTTGTGTTGTTTAATTGTTTTCTTTTTTTCATTACTGTTTTGTTAAAGCTGTGTAATTTAGTTTTCAACCTGTAAGTCTCTTTCCCTTATTCTCTTTCCCTTTCTGGGAAGGGAGAGGGGTTGATACAGTGCATTTGTCATCCATTTAATTGCTGGCCCAACATTGAACTGTAGCAGACAAATGCCCAGAATATATGAGGGGAGTATTTAAAAATAGCAGTTACGTAAAACTGAAAATCTAAGCCTGAAGATAAAACCTTATCAATTTTTTCTCAGCACGCCAATTTCAAAATGTAATTTTTTTTTTCAACAGCCACAATATTCATAACATAATTAAGACATGAATTCCAACATATCTTTGTATTCAACCAGAATTTTGGCTACACACTTCAAGTTTAAACATTCGATTTATTTCCCCTTAGACAAATGCCAACATCTTAGAAACCTCACCAATAACTGAGATTAACTTTGCTGCTTTCCTAAACCTGTAAGATTTCCCACAAAGGTAGATTACTCAGGCCACGAAGAATGTTGTCAGACAGCTCCTTGATTGTGGCCTTAATAGATAAGACATGATTCTATCAGAACTGACAGATGTTCTTTCCTCTCAGGAAATGGCCACCAAGGATAAAAGTTGCTATCAGCATATAAAGAAGATTGATTTGCATTTGAAGCCCTATATCCATTCCACAGAATCTCCACCACTGAGAAAAATCAGGCCTGCACTTCATTTACAGTATAGGCATCCCAACAGGAACACACAGTTTTTTCAGCTGTATTTACCTGCCTCCAAGCACTATCATCAGCTATTTAGTATTAAGTCACTACCATATACACTGCATGCTAAGCACTTGGCTCACCTTCTCCTGCTGTGAACTTGGAGAGAATATTTTTGTCAGGCAAATATGTCTGTACGTAAATATATTTAAGAGGAAACGCATGCAAAAAAAGTCATTATTGTGCATAAATCCAGATTATTTGTGAAAGTACCCAGAAAACTACCTACAAAGAACTACTTTCATAAACCATGTGCTAAAAAAAGACTGATATAAGGAGTAAAATAAGGATTAATATGAAAATCCTCTCCAATGCGTCTATAAATACATTTGCAGTGCAAGTCAAATATATGTGTAAATAGCATAAATTATAATTCATCTAACCTTAAGTGGATCTGCAGTTCATAGTAATTTGTATTAACTCTGAGGCTAAAGATGTCCTAGGGCAAAATAACACAGCAGATGAACAATACAGTACAAGGGGGAGTAAAAGTTGTATTACAGAGTATTTTCAATCCATCTAATATTCCTGAACCTGCTGAGAGATAGTAGTTAGCTGCAGTATAACACTCTTTCTTGGAGCTAAAACAAAGGATATTAAATTTCAGCACAGAATAATGGTGTAAATCTTTTTTCCCCAGGGTAAAGTCAAGGCTTACAAATAAACACAAATACACTTTTAAGGTTTCCATTTAAAATACTGCATTTAATTTATATTTGAGAAAAATCCATTAATAGAAAAAAAAAAAAACAAATCTAAAGAATATACCAGACTACTGTAGTCCTTTTCTGCTCAACAGTGTATTGTTTTTTTGTACAGTTTTGTGAGTTAGAGATAAATGGATTCACTTCATGATTTCTAGAAATTTTAATGCACTGTCCTGTTTTTGAATACACTTGGTATATCTACCAGCATACAAATTTAAAATACTGTGACTATAACATTAATTAGCATATATTCTACATATGAATTAATATATATTTAATTAATATAACATTAATTCCTCTTTTCAATAGTAATTTTCATCTTAAAAATAGTTATATTAATAGAAACATATTTTAACTTCAATAATACATAAAGGAATACAGTCTGTTGAGTGTCATCTTTATCAACAAGCAAACAAAAGGTGCTTATTGAAAAGTTATTCCAGTGCTAATTTTTAATATTGTAAACTTACATATTTACAATTATTCTTTTAGCAAACCTCTTTGACACCAATTATGAGATACTTAAAGAACCAGTCTAACTATGGTTTAAAGTGTTTAAAACTAACTACGGTTACTAAAGTGTCTAACTATGGTTTAAATGTTTAAAGCCAAGCTCTCTGTAATAATTTCCTGAATCAGTCCAGTTCTATGATGAAAATAAACTGAAATTACAAATAATAATAATAATAATTTGAAAACTAAGATTTCTATTTTCAGTGCACCTGAACTGAATAGGTGGATAAATGATGAGAACAGCCCTATAGCCTTTACACAGCTACCACTGAATCAGACTATGCAGTGACCAAACACACCAGAATAAACTTTTTTTTTTTTTTTTACATACTGTAACAACTGCAACAGCTTGTAAACAATGATGAAATCATATTTTACAGATACCAGCATGTGGGAAACATCTGGTTCTAAACACCTTGATATAAGGAAAAAAATACTTATTTTCTTTGATACCACAACAAAATCTGATACCTTGTGTGTAATGAGGCAGAAATATCCACTTCAGGAGGACAACTATGAACATGCATTTAATGATCAGAGGTTAAGGAAGACTATGTATAAAAGATAAACTTCTATGGTTACGGAAAAAAAAAAAAAGAAAAAGAAAAAAAGATCTATTTTATAAATCTGTGATGATTAAAAAGGTAAGTTTAGAAATACAAGTGTATTTTGGCACATGAATAAAGACTTGACTTCCACTAACACCACATGAGCAGCAGAACTGTGATCCCACTCATAAAATCAGTCAGTAGACTCATCAAGAAAAGTAGTTTTTTTAAGGAAGAAATTGTTCCAGTTTCTTCAAGTCAAAAAAGCCAAAGAAATAAATCTAAATACCATCCAATAGAAAATATGAACAATATTCTGACCATCTCTAACTAAAATAGATTTATCAACAGTTCTACTACCGTATATTCTTTTCTAGTTGCCAAAAAGCAGTTTCTCAACCCTACAGTAGTGAAAACTACTTTTTTTACATGTTTTTTTAAACGTGAAATGCAGACCTTTAAACTTTAATAGAATTATTAGGAGAGAACTAATTATGAATACAAAATTATTTTGACATTAAACTGTTCCACATTATTTATCCTGCAGATAGATATTACAACTTAATTAGCTATATGAATTTAACCTGTGAATAAAATTATGCATCTCCTTAATATATAATCAAATATAAGCAATATAATTCGAAATTAGATTATAATTAAAAATGTCACTGAAATCCTTCTACATTTATTCGTATTCCTCTTCTGCTTTTCACCTACTCCTTTCCTCAGAAAACCCCAAAAATGCAGGGAATATACTTAAATTCTTTTTTTAAATTATTTTTTCTTCAGAAAGTTACTTAAGAAGGACACTACATTTTGGTATTCACAAATTTCCCCCCATCTAACAGAAAGAATTTGAAAATATCACTGGAAATAGTTCAAGAATGTATCTGTACATATTTTCAGTTTGTGTATCAATCCAGACTATGTAATAGAAATAAAATAGTAGCTTAGCTTTTCAAGCACAACCAAGCCAATTACAGGATCCAAATTACTGGATAATTGATCACATTTTGACCTTTGAGAACTAATCTAGGGAATAAAATCACAGATCATTAACAGCTCAAGAAAAACAATTTCTGTCCACGAGTTATATTAATACTTCATACAACATAAGTCTAAAAATGTCTCTGTAATTTACTTATAAGCATTTCTGTGCACTTTTCAATGCTTTTGTATTTAAAATATGTAAAATCTAATATTTCATTTATTTTTTAATTTAAGTATATTTTAATTTAAGTAAATTTTAATTTAATTTTACTTTAAGTATATTTTAATCTCAGGTTTATTGTCTATGGTGTTCAGAGAATGATACACAAAATTTAATAATATAAATGAAAGGTGGAAGACATGTTTTTTATTTTATCATTACTACAATTTTGATTGCAGATGAGGACTGGGAACACAAATACCCTACACAGTTTATAGTCTATTCAGCAGAGGGCTTTCGGACATGTTTATGTCCAGATCTAGGGTTGAAATTTAGAGAGCCCTGTATTTCCACAGAGATGGAGAGCATGATCAGAATAGAACTACTAAGAACATTCCTGCCATCAGAGTACACACCCAACTTATTCAGAGGTGGGCAGAAGTCTCTGGATACAGCTAGGGCTGGTAACAGATTTCAAGTTATTAGCCTTCAATAATTAAGATTACAAACAGTTCATTGCAGTATTGCATCTTAGATAAACAGAACTTAAAAAAAAAAACAACAAACCAAAACTGTTTCACAAGCTAGAATAGCTTTACTTTTTTTTGTTTTGTAGAATATTAACACTAACCTCATTCTACTCCTGTGCCATGCATGGCAAATGGTCACCCATGTCAAATCCCTTTGGTGCTAAGGTCTAGAACAATGTATAATAATTATTTTTGACATTTGCAGATTAAAATAGCAAACAACTCAAGATAAAACCAAATTATACAGAATTAATGCAGTCCATGAACCTAAGTATAGTAATTCTGGCATTGAATTTTTTTACAAGATTGAGACATTTCAGAATTGCTGAGGTGCTTCCTATCACATGGGCTGGAGCCATAAATTGGTCCAGGATACTTAAAAGTATTCACCTCCCAGATGCAGAGAGAAACAAAACCAGTGAGTTCCAGAAAGGAAGGGCAAAGGATGGAAATGAAATCTCCCAATAAAGGGTAGATCTAAAATACAATATTTTTTATTTTTAAATATTTAGGGATTTATTCCACAATAGATAAAACAGTACATGATTAAACACAGAAATATCAGGAAACTCAGACGTTCCCAGCTCTCCTGTGAGCTTGGGAAGACTGCAAGATCTGCGCAGGCAACTGATTAATGCCTTCACAACTAGAGATGGACACAACCTTTGAAGAAATAATTTCAATTCCACAGATTTCTAGGTAGAGTGCCTAAGGTGATGGTTTACTCAGCTCAAAGAAAGAAATCTACTGTTTACCATTCCACAATCACCAAGTTGCTAACCAGCTAGAATTTTCTAAACTTCTGTGTCTGAAAGGAAAATTTGCAACTGCAGTAGCTTCTTTAAGCTCCTTATTGATCGTAGCAAAAGAACAAGAAAAAAATGTTGCAAAGTTCACATGACTAATACAGCCAGCCTAAAATCTTACGTTATATAATAAATACATAAATAACACTTGAGGTAAATGCCATATGGGTATTGCAAGGATTAGATGCAAAAAGGAAAATTAAAAAAATACATCAGTGAAGACTTAAGTCAAAGAGCACTTTGCTAAAGCATGCAAACACTCACAGAACTTTTACTGTATCTGACACTGCATGTCAGATACAGTGAAGATCTGAAACAGACATACCATGCACAATGAAAGTTAATTTACAATATCTGATGAGAACAGACTATTTTTAAATGGAGTTGGAAGACTTCCAAATGGCTATTAATGCAGGTTTAATTCAAATTCCTGTATTACCCTCTCTTTCAAGATCATCTCTACCTCAAGTTAAAGTATGAAGCCAAGTCATTAAGCTGAAACTTCCTGGTTGCTGAAATGCTGACTATCTGTATTTTTATCTGTTTTATAACTCCACATTCCTCTGGACTCTCACTACTTCAGCCTTGAACCAATCCTAAGTGCAAAGAAATCTTTAACTAAACACTACTGAAACTGAAACCAGAAAGAATGAAATGCTTTGGAAACCGTATCCTCGACTCTACAGTAGAGTTGCATCTTGATTGTTTTTGAAGGATGGACTCATTATAAACAAATTCAGAACAAACAAACTGTTACTTTAAACTCTGTTTCTTAAAATTTGCAACTTTCAGATGAAAAATTTGCCTTAAGAGCACTCTCAGAATTGCCACAATTCATTAAAATGTATACTTTTAACTACTCTCACTTCAACATCTAGAACATGGTATTATCATTATTTTCTTAGTCATCCCTTTTACATGATGAAAATGCAAACAGGAATTATGTCCAATTGAAGCTGATGCAGGTCTCTGCTAATGTTTAAAAACATCAGCATAAAGTTTTCAAAAAAGAATAAATACTTTCATTCAAAGTTTACTTGAAAATCCGTATTTTGATATTGTTAAAATGAAGTTTTTGTTGTTAAATCATAATTACTTCTGAGTTAAAAATGGGAATAAACATATACTTAAAACTTCATAGGAGGAAAGTCAGTTTTAAAATATTCATTTAAAAATTAGCTAAAGTAATTTCTTCACTCCCTTTCTTCATAAAAAAACCACTTCTAGTTGAACATTTTGTTTTTCCGGATGGGATCTTAAGACAAGTTTCTTGCTACTTTACTATGATAGCTGGGTTAAAGTCCCAGATCATGTAGTAAAGTAAATACTGTCATTTCATCTGTTTTGGGGTTCCTTTCCACATGTCTGAGGGGAAAAACATACATCACAATACTCTGCATAATAAAAAAAATACACAGCTATCAAAGAAAATAATAGCTGATCATACATTTAGATCAATAGTTGCTAATGAGATGAGGCCAAATTTATCAGACTTGCTCTAAAGGATTCTCTCTCTCTAAAGGATCCCTCAATTGCAAAAATCTAGTACCGTGATATATTTCTATAGTTTATTTGCTCCTCTGTCTACTACTCCTCCCAATATACAATGTACTAGTCTTTATTGAAAAACTTTTATGTCAAGCCATGTTCTGTGAAGTTCATGAGGTTGTAACTGATCCATTCATTTGCTTTCCTAGCAACAGAAAATTGGAGTTTTCTCTTCTTGTGCTTTTCCTTCACAATTTTAAAGATCCTGAGATAAAATGTAGCATAGACACCGACAGTTTTCCAAACTCATACAGTACGTTCTATATCCTGACTGGTAGACACCTGATTCTAAAGTGCTAAAGTCATTCTATTACTTAATCCTTTAAGTAAGTTACGTGTGTCTCTTTCCATATGGCAACACCATTCCTAATCCTGGTATTTCCAGACAGCTGTATGAATAATCTGTGTGACATTAGTACACACACTCAGAATTACTGTGGTTGCTTTGCCACATGAAGCTCATTCAGTTCCGTTCTCTGACACCTTGGGTTAATTTCACTACACCAAGTGTCATTGCAAGGCAACCACATTATCAGCTTCTTTTTTGGATTTTACTATTTTGTTTGAAGGAAGCTTCATGGAAGCAAGATGACAGGATACATTTTAAAGGTGAGGAACACACTGTTTTCTCTCATGTACACTGAGGTCTCAAGGGTACAAGAGCCACAGAAAGTGATCGCTGCAGTTGTACACATGAAATACACTGAGTCCCTTTTTTTTTTAATCTCAAAGGTAGCTTAATAGTTTGAGAACAGAGTCTTATTAATGTAAATGAAGCTCTAATAGCATATTGCATGAAATTCTTTTTATTAAGCATTTCTTTGGAAAACAGCCCACAAAACAGATTAATCCACTTGCACTGTATTTTCTGTAACCACCTAACCAAAGTCACTTTTAACAAAGATTGCTGAGTAAACTTTAAAGTAGCCAATAAAGACACTTCTGCTGTAAAAAAAAAAAGTGTTTCAGATGTAGTTAATTTCACACTTATTTGCACTGGAAAATTAAATTTTTACTTATCAACATACCACAGAAATACTAAGAAAAAATCTGCTCTGATGTTCTACATAGCATATTTTGCTTTAAGCAAACTATAATAAAATTAATTGATAATTAGGAAACTGACATTATAATCCTGGCAATATTGTCTAATTCTCCAATGGCACTGTTCATACTGCCAGTTCATTTCATCAAAAAGAACAAAAACATTTTTTGTAATGCATGAGAATGGACCTAAATTCCTAAATTATTTTTTTAAATAGAGTCAAGTAGCATTAATCATTTATGTGCTTTTGACAATAATAGTTAAGGCCTGCCATTCCTGAGCACTCATAATGCAAAATGAGAAAAAAGTAGGATTGAGTCTCTGTGACTAACAATAACATCTTAAATTGATTCATAATCCACTTAAAATGAAGAAAAAGTACAAACATTTTGTGGACAAAAACAAAGAAAAATTAATTATCTGCCATTTAGAATTAAGTACTCTGGACTTTTTCTAGACAGAGCTTAAGAGGCAACCCAGAGTGAAAATCTGGTTTATTTTAAAATAACTTTCAAATCAAGGGGCATTCTTAAATTGTTTTTAAATTTCAAATGTATTCTGAGTCGCAAATATTACTGAAACAGACATTTTTCTGCTTCTTGTTCTCAGGCCTTTCTCATAAAACAAGTGAAATATCTAATTCATTCTAAATTAACTCCCCCAGACAGAACTTGTGCTTTATCTTGTACATCAGTTAATACTTAAGGATAGCTGACAATAATGCAAATTTGATTATTTTTTAAGCCCATCAATAATTTCTTACACATTTTTCTTATTAAATATTGAATCAAACAGCAGCACCAAAGACTGTTATAATTTTGCCTCAGTGACTTCAAGATTGCATCCCTTTGAGTATTAGCAGCACAGTCACTTTAAAATCCCAGGAAATTGTGTATCAGTAACTACAGAAAAATTCTGTCCTAGAAAGTTGCATACAGCTACTAGCTGAATTTATTTAAACTCACAAGATAAGGAATGCAGAGTTAATTTGCCACACAACAGAGAGAAATCCTCAGATTTCCAGCAACCATTTCTTATCCTCACTCCTAAGATTCTTATACCTCTCTGAACGCCTTTAAATTCTGTTCTTATTCTTCATGCTCTGTAGTGCAAGAAAACAATAAGCAGCTATTTTTGTTGTATTTGTGTTTGCTTTTGCCTTGGTATTTTGTGTCTGTAACACAAACTTGGCTAAAACTACCTTTATCTAGGGAGGAAGCTAAGGGTAGGTTCTTTATTGCAATGTTGATAGTAACACCAATTGAAATGATTTAGTGATCTACTACTGACACTTATATTACATCCCTAAAACAGTAGTTTAAGTTTGAGACCCATTTAAACCAGAATAAGCCAGTCTCACTAGTAAAGACATCCGTTCTAGTCCCTGCTCTCCTGAATCCCTTCACCCCAGGTATTTGTGAAAAGAAATCTATTCAGGAAGGGGAAAACAAAACGTGCAGAGCAGAGGAGAGGAGGAGGTGAGTGGAATGCCAAAGGAGGGGAAGCAGGTGCCCAAGCACAGATTTCCCTGTAGCCCATGGTGAGATGGCAGCCAGTCCCTCTGCAGCCCATGGAGAAGCACTGGGGAGCAGTTTCCTGTCCTACTGAGGGGGAAGCAGGAGTGAAGTAATTCTAGGCCTGGGAAGAAGGGGGGAGCTGGGCAAAGATATTAAGATACTAGGTTGAGTCTGCCTGATTTTTACCAAAACTGGAGAGTGAAAATCTCCTCAGCCTTGTTTCAATTAACCAACCTCTAGGTGGGTTTTCTCCTCGCTGTCCCACAGTGGGACGCGACTGAGTGGAGGCCTGGCTGTTATCCTCTTGGCATAGACTAAACCACAACACCACTGTTACTCCATGAGTAGTTCTGTAAAGGGCTTGTAGGTTCAGGTTCTAAGACAACATGGTCAGATTTTGTCTTCCCTTGGGTGTGGCTGTCTTCTTGAAAAGATGCCTGAGTTCACTTAATCCAAAAAGATTTACAAGGATTTATTTCCTTGTTTCTAACAATTAACAGGTTTAAGTCCACTGGCTCTAAAAGTTTCAGGAAAGCAAGTTACAGAAATAAATTTTCCCTATATTATCTACTTTTAATAAGTAAGTATTAAAAAGTAAGAGCTGAAAGATTTATCAAAAGGTTCACAGCATCTTATAAACAGTATGCAGTACTCCATATAAACAGGGAGTGAAAATACCATGAGTCACTGGCTGAGTCATTTTCCCTACTGCTTATCTTCAAGTTAAAAGCTTATTTCATATATAAGTAAACCTTCCCTCACTGGCTTTCATTGATGGCAAATGATAAAATAGAAATCCAGCCTGGAGGAGCCCTCACAATTTTAAAAGGCTTATAAGATCTGAAAAATCTTGATGCAAGATGCTGAAGGCACATGGTTGCAGCAAACCAGTTTGTTTCCTCATTGAATAACACTTTGAAATTTATCTACTGCATTGCTTGAGGAATATACTTCTATATATTACTAATGGCTTTATTATTCACAAGCAGTAACTGTGGAAGAGGTATGAAAGGTAAGCAATCACAAGTAACTAACATATATAATGTAGTGACTAAGTTGCTCGAACTTTCAATGATAATTAATCAAATAATTAAATTGGGGTGTGGTTTTTTTTCTAACAGAGGTGATAGTTATATTAGATCTTTTTACTTTGCTATTTGCTGAATTTTCAATGCTTTAAATCAAAGATTTACGTTGAAACAAGCTAGGAAATTCTCCTAAAAGAAGAATCATTAATGTCGAAGTTCAAATCTAAGTCAATCAGGAATGGGTTGTAATTTTAAATTATAGCAACTGTGCTACAAGTGAGGCTTAATAATTTATGATTGCAAAGAGTGAGAGATCTGTAGGTGGAAGACAGTCTAAATACAAATAATTACTGATATTAACCATGCAAATCAACACTGTCATGATTGTCATATTTACAATCATTCTTACAGATTTGGCTGTCATGAATGTAAACACCCATGTCTTACAAAAATTAATTTCTCAGTGTCATACACCACTTTTATTTTTATGTTTTTCTTTTCCTTTGAGAGAGCTTCTGCTTCAATTCCTTTCCTTGTAAAAATTATTCTTACTTTTAATACCATTAGAATTCCAGTGGAGTTAGAGATTAATTTATCTGTGTCTCTATCAATCTAATGGTTTTATTCTCAGTTCAGCATTATTAACCTTTGTTTAATTTGTATAAATTTAATCTTACTTGTTTTTCCTCTTTCCCTTCCTCTCTCTGCCTTGGTAGGTATAAATCATCAATGATACATAAATAAAGCCAGCCTTGTTACTGGTGAACACTGCATATATTGTCTTACACTCTCCATGCACAAGTACTCTTACCTCACTTCTCTGTTGCAAGGCATCATTTGTAAAATGGGTTTTAAAAGCAAAGTCTTTACTGACGTTGTCAGAATGCTCTATCCACTTGACAGCACTCCAACTGCCATTCTATCTATCAAGAAATCCTCTGACTCTAAATGCTCCATAGGAGAACTCTGCTTAGACTCTACTTTTCCAAGTATTTATTATCACCTGTTTTTCAAGAAGCTCTTACAATCAATTCAGCTGGAAATCCATCAGTGTATCAGAAGCAAAAGGCAAACACTAATTGTGAAAGAATTTCACAAAGAATTTCAGCATGCTGAGATTTCTATCCCTTCTCCCCCACTCCTGTCTCCCCTCAGTAGATGTGGGTGGTGAAGACAAAAGAGGATAGGAGGGGAAGAGAACTACAGAAGTTATGAGTAAGGAATATTTGTGGCCTTCTGTCCCTCTTCCCCTGTTCTACTATTCTAAACAGACCTAGAGGAAGAAAACAAAGGACATGAGTGACCACACATGCAAGTATGTCAGACTGTCACATATTGTTATATATTATATATAGTCATCTGACTCTAGAGCAGAAAATGCTCTCAAGTTTTTAGATAAAGGCAGCTCAAAAATAACAATAATAATTGTTTAGAAGTTTAACTTTTACTGGAAAACATCTTTGTCCTCCAAAGTGGAATAAGAGATCTGGAGTTTTTCTCAGTGCTGAAATTCCCTGCTTCCTTAGACAGAGCAGTTGGCATCTATATAGGGTTCTACCATCCCACTAAGCATTGTCAGTGGCTGCACTGGTGAACCACCAATCAACACCTCAGGAATGTTGTTTTAAATTTTATTTCTATATTTCTATATCTCCAGAGTCAGATTGGTAGCATCAGTGCATTGTGTTTCACTGCTCTCACAGCATATCTATTCCTTTGAATTTTTAGGATTGTTTAACATCTGGTAGCAAATCCAGCTAAAGGATAGTAAGAGCACAACAGAAGTAGTGTGAATACTTACTGTTTGAACATACTCATATGGTCCAAGAGTAATTTTCAACGTACTGTCTTGGAAAAAAATAAGCTAAAGAAAACCTCTACTTTATACATCTGTGTGAATGTGTACAGACCCTGACTAGTTGGATGGGAAAACTGAACAAAATATTATTTCAGGTGTAAAACAAACGACAGAGTCAAATAATGATATTTGAATGCTTTTTCCTTGCACTAGGGAATTTGAGATTTCATGAAAGAATCCGAAGACCCCAAAGTCTGCTGCTTTTTCTCTTCAAGACTTTCATCCTTTAAAAATTTTTTCTTCTATCCATGTTTCATATAATTATAAATTACGTGCATTATGACAGTATCTGCAGGTCCCACTTGTGATCAGCCCTTCATGCTACTAGACACTGAACTTCAGTCATAGTTCTGAACTTCTAAATCCTCAAGTGCTTTTAAAAGAAATTCATATTTTCCCATTTAGACTAAAATCAATTGTTGGAGAATTGATAGCAAGATAAGAAAAATTCTAACAAACTAGAATCCCTGCTGTTTTACGAATTCCTAATCTCAGCTAAAATCTTTTTTTAATTTCAATCATTTGTTTTATGAAAATACTAGCAAATTCCACAGTAGTTAAATAGATACATGGGAAGATCTCTGCCTCTAATTTAATTAAGGATACAGAACCACACTAAACTGTGGTGTAGTGTCCATTAAGCACATAGGCTAACCTTGTTAGTATCTTAGTTGAACAATGCTTATGAGTAACACTAAGTACTTAAAGTAGTATAACCATTGTTCACAGAGCAGACCAGAACAACAGGGATTTGAACATGTAATTTGAGTGTGGTTACATATTGCATCTGAGGTTCAGATACCCATCTAATGACTTTCATTTATTTGCACTAAGAAATATTCACTGTGTCTCAAAAATATCTTGCCTGTAATTGTATAAAAAAATCAAAGAAACTATGCATAATTTTCAGTAATAAACCAAAATATCATTGTGTACTGCATATAAATGATATTAACAGTAACAGAGACATTTTGGAGAGTAGGACTATAGTGTCATAGAAATAAATGATTGCTTACATTCAGGGAAGCAATGCCTGTGAAAAAACAGAAATCCTTTGAATAGGTTTCGTATTACTCTAACAAGTGCAACTCTGATAAGAACACTAAATACCATTATGTATTTTTAAACACTTAGTATCACTAATGGCCTACACTGACTACCAGACAAATGCCAAAGCTATAATTTTAAATTTTTTAAAATTATATTTTAAAGCCATTTATTCTTATTACTGAAATTATTCTCATTACAGTAGCAGCTAAAAACCCTTGTTAAGGATCAAGAACAGGGTTGAAAACACTTAATACACATCATTGTACTTACACAAGTGCCTACTGTGATACGAATATATTCTGTGTGTGTGTGTGCGTGCAAAGAAACATCAAGCTTTGCTTCAAATCAGTATTTTTTAAGTATAATTCTCCATTTTCTACTTAAAACTTAAATAAAGGAAATCACAAAAATTTCTCTGCAGCAAGGGCATACTGTCTAGAATGCTTAATATTGTCATTTTTCATCCCTAACAAGAAATATCACAGAATCTAATACTTAACCAGACTGTCACATTTTGAGACAGAATGTAGGTTTTTTCCTACTAGGAAAAATAAAATAAACCCCAATGAGATTAATAACAAGGAAATTAAATGTCTATTAAATTAATTGTAGTGATAGTTTCAGTTAAACAATAATCCCAACAAAGGATATGATAGGAAAAAAAAATAAAAATCAAACTCATATTCTATGGAGAGTGAAAGTTGAAATAAACTACAGTCAAAATGAAAGACGAGTTTCTCATGAATTAATAAAAGGAAAAATGCCTCTCAACAAAGAAGTTGTGCCTTCATAAACTCCTAAGTATCAGGACACTTAAATTTTATTTGATTCCTAAATCTACGTACTTCCAGAAATGTTTTCTGCAATTCAGTCATACTGCAAAATAAGATTATATTGCTACTGAGTTCATTTTCTCAGCATATAATACCACACTGAGCTGCAGTATATGACAGATTTATGTCTATATGTTTTGAAAAAACAGGAAACAGCAGGCATTTTAATCTATGCTTCATGGCAAGACCTCAAAAATAAACTCAACATGTTAAAATGGAGAGATGGGCTCACCTTATTTCAAGTCTTGTCTAACCACCATATGCATATTTTCAGCAACATGTTTTAAGATACAATGTGCAGTCGACTGCATTTTCTTCTGCAAAGCAAATACCTCTGATGCAAGGCCTAACTGTAGCTCACAGACAAATTACAGCAAAACATTCAGAGACAGATTTGCTGTGAAGATACTTGTGAAAACAGAAATTGAGAGTCTGTTACAATGAAAAGATGACATTTACAAAGGAATTACTGAATATTTCAATGTTATCCAGCCTATGGCTACCACACAGTGATGAAAAATTATCCAGAAAGAAATTAAAAAGAAAATTCTTCTCAAGACTTCTCCCAGACACTACATTTTGACTTCAAAAGTAAGAAATGTAACTATAGATTTCTGCATATTTATATTTTTTAAAAACCTGAAGCCCTAACACCTGAAGTACTTGATATCTAGTATCACATCTATAGCAGTAGTTGAAGTATGTTGTGGTTAGTCATTACAGCCCTAGCAAATGAATACTTATGTTTTCCCTACATTCTTCAAACAAAAAGCTTGTAAATGGTTTACTGTCAACCCCAAAGGTCAAATAGTTCTGTTTTGTACTGTAAAAGTACAGTTGGACTGAAGTTCTATCTGGTTTAAGGATAAGGCACTGTTTCAAGAAAATATATGTGACAGCAACAAGCGTTATTCCTCAAGATGATGTGCTTGACCCGTGCATCTTCAGTTCTGAACTTCATCTTCTTAGTCCACGATCAGTATGCTCTACTTCCATACACTGTCATCAAAGTACCAAAAAAGGATATTTATACACATATTGAACAATCCTACTATAAAATACTATTTCTTATCGTGTTCCTGCAGTTCACTTGTTTCTTAGTGCCTTGCTTTTCTTCTAATTTCTCTTGTAGTGTAGTTTGTTTTTTTTTTCTCTTCCTTTTAACATTTTGAAATAAATGAAAAGAAAATAACAATCCCACAAAGCTCACGCCAGTTGGCAGGGAAATTAAAAATCACAGATTCAAAAGTACTTTCCTAGTTCATGAAAACATCTCTAATGAGACAGATGAAAATATGAATTGCTCCTAATGAGCTCAAAATTGCACATATTTCCCTTAGTTTAATTTTCTAAGTCTTCACAGATATTTTGTGTTATGCTTTATTATAAAACAAGAAGTGGCCACAAGGCTGTGATAACCAATTTGTGAGATTAAAGTACTCAACTTGAATGGTTTCATTAACTTCTAAGTCATGAGTCAAAGTCTGCATAAAATGCAACTCTTCTGCTATTCATATTGTCTTACAGTCTCCAGTGACTTCCAACCTTTTGGAGTCATTTGCACTTAGGAAGAGTAGCATTGCTGTTCTTGACTTGTCAGCTCTATACTCTCTTACACAGGTATAAAAGGATCATGTACAGAAAAACTGAAGAATAAGGCACTAACAAACATTGTATCTGTACATGGATTTCAGCTATTACAGAGCAGAACCAATACAGCTCTCATACTGTACATTCATGTCAATCTAAGCTGCAGTTACCATTAATACATTCTAACTAGGAACAGGATGAGACAAAGCCAGCACAAATCCTTTAGTTGGCTTTTAGGAAAGGGTTTTGGGATGGTCAGGAGCACACGAGGTCACATCAAAAGTACATGCCATTACACTGCAGACAGAAAATGGAATGAAATTGTGACAGGATTGGCAAAAGTTCCAAGACAGTTCCAGCCTATATTCAGCTGTGACTAACTCTCACAATCAGTACATAATGAAGGCAACAGGGAGGAGGACAAGGTGATAAAAAAAGAAGAGCAGGGAGGAAAAGCAAAGAGCCCTTGTGAACAATGGCCAGCCACATGTGCTCATGAGATCAAGGAATGTGCTCAGATCTATAACTCAGCCAAGGCTAAGGCAGGAGTATAAATGTTAAGATAAGCCTGTGAACTTTATATGAGGATTTGCTGCAGAAGTGGACAAAAGAAGATCCATCATCTGCCCCAAACTATAGACTAGTTTTGTTATGCTCAAGAAAACAGATAAGCTATAAAAGCTGTCTGTTCATTGTAAAGAAGTGCAAACATGGTCAGAGGTGTCCTAAACAAGAACAAGGAGAGCATCAGCTACAGCAATTGAGAAAGTGACACCAGTATTTGAACAGACTAATGACCAATGACGTATTCCCTACACAATTCTATAGACTAAGGACACTTAGGGCAGCAAGAATAATAAAATTATGCAGAGGGCATAGCAGGGGGAGAAGGGAGAAAGCATCACCAGCCCATGACCCTGCATGATGACTGCATTACATGGACAGAACTACCACTAGGAACAGGGACCACCTCTTCAATAGCCCCGGTACCTGAACAATTCTGGTGAAGGAACCTCAAGACCCTGCAACAAGATCTGGTAACCACTTCTTCAGCCTTTTGGGTACTTGGGAAGCAGAGAGCTACCCAGAGGAGACCATCACTGAGCCAGGCCTACACACAGAACGGCCAATTTCTCTCCTAGACCATATCATCTCTCTCCCAGAACAGGGAAATTGGATAAGTAACCACTCTGCTAACATGCCTGACTTCTAGGTCAACTATGCTATCTCTCCTACAGAAAAAGTGATGTCATTAGCAAAACTGCACACTACAGTGATTAAAGTGTTTTAGTATCCAAATCCATTGAGTTTCCACACACTAACCATAACGTTGAAAGGATCACTGCTTTACCACATACCTAAGCCTTACCATTCGTTACAGTGAAGAACTTAATTTTCACAGTTCTACTTTATAGTTAGGCCCTCTAAACGTATTACATCAAAAGGAACCATCATAGCACACTAATCACAGAAGAGTAGCAATATGTATATAGCAATAGCATAGTGCAGTACAGAATCATATTCAGCTTGAAATATAACAGAAGATGTCACTACTGAATATCAGAAAGTACTCATATTCATTTGCAAGCAAGGGAACTGTGTGCAGTTTTGCAAGAGAAGAATGAAAAACTACGTTTGCAATAAACTTCCTAAAACTTTGAAGAATTCTGTGTATGTGTTATACATACACATACATGTGTATGTGTTATACATACACATATTCTGTGTATGTGGTAAACTGTCAACTGTAATTTACAATTAATATATGCAAAACTGAAAAATAAACTCAATGTTAACATATTTAGCAGCAAAAAAGACATTACTACTCAAATTACTCCACAGGTCATTCAGTCTACCTGGTTCATTTTGATTTATTTCTCTCCTCTTTCACAATTCTCTTTGGTTGCATTCCACCTGGCAAGCAACATGTTGTTGCCCAGCTCATTTTTGTACTTTTCTCCAAACTGTTCCTGGACTTCTGCCTGAGATGTACTCAATCTTTCTCACACACTACATTTGCTGTTCAGCTTGCTGTATTTGTCTTCTGAGCTGAGCACACACTGATGCAGAGCAGGGAGCACAGCACAATGCACAGCAGCATGGCAGAGATTTTCATTAGGAAATACACCTTAATGAAAAGGATTCACAATTCAGACTGTGCTGCTAACCAAATACTAACCAGTTTCACAGATGCCCTTAGGATGTACACCAGCTGGGCCCAACATTCATATATGTGTGTATATGTATATATATATATATATATTATAGAGAAATGTGTAACAAAATGCAATAGGAGAAAAGAATGTTCACTTCTAATCACTGCTTTGGTCTAACCACTTATGGTCTGTGACTTACAGAGAAGGGGAAGCAAAGTACCCCTGAGGCAACAACAGTTAGCAGTTAGAGAACCAGCAGCAACTTTGGCATTCAGTTCTGATGAACTGGACTACATCTTCACTTCACAGTCTTGGTTCCAGTGTCCAGCCAGTCAACTACTTATCCACTTCTTGCAAATATATGGAAACCTAAGTATAAGACATCCTCTCACAAACTGAGGAGAGACTGCCCCCTGTCCTTTAATTTCTGGCTCCCTATTTGTTCTTTGCCTTAACAGTTTTCCTGTGAAAATACCACCAATCCACTTACAGTTGTGCTTAGCATTAATAACAGGAGAATGCTGTTGTCATTCAGTAATTGAAAATATATTCTTAAATAATTTAGTGGTGATCCAATTGCTTTTTGCTGCAGGAATGGACTCACTAAAGTGGTCCTTTTCTTCTCTAAGCTTTTATGTTACTATTTTCATGAGTGTATTTCCCAATATGCTATTTTGAAGTTCTGTTTATGCCCTTTCTTAACAACAAAAAAGCACATACAGGCAACCTCAGCTGTGGTCCTGACAGCCATTTGTGGATCTGCACTGAAGCAAACAGGTATCACCTTTTTCATCCAAGGACATATAACCATATCCTTCATATTCACAGTCAGAAAAATGTTCATAGATAAACTCTGTTTCTGAAAACATCAGGGTAATTAAAAATCCACTGTGTAAACTCCATTTTTACATATCTAATAATAAAAAAAAAAAAGTAAAAATAAGAAAGATATAAATCACTTAAGAGAGATTTTATTATTTTGTACCTCTTCCAGTAAGAGAAAAAGGTAGGGAAGGGAAGCAAAAAGGAAACCAGTTTCAGTGGTTTCTTCTGGTAAATAGAATTTTTTTAGGCAAAGAAAAAAAAAGTATAAGCTTTAACAGATTCCAAGCCACCACAACTTAATTAAAATGGCTTTTAAATAAATCTGCTCACAGTATAAATGAGAACCATTGGCAGAACAATTACCATTTAAAACCTAGAATGACCTTAAGTCTGTGCAACATTGTGATCAGCTTGGACTTTAATATCAAGTACAGAACCAAAGAATGCCTTAGTTGCCAACAAAAAGAGCTCCCAGCACCAACAAAAGGACACTGGTTAACAGGGTGAAGCATGTGCAATGAAACATAAAGGATAGACTTGTATGGTTATATTTGATTTGTGTTGACTTAGCAACCAAGCAGAAGGGCCTTCCTGGGCACTAAGCATAGAAAAGTAAGAGAACAAATATTCTGATACAACTTGGGTGCACTAAATGTAGTGCATCCTAAATCTAGTAAATCCTAACCCAGCATAAATTTTTTATCTCTATGAGAAATTTCAAGTAGCAGAGGATAATGAACTGTGTAAATTTTGTTCCCAAGAAATCACTGGACAGCTATAATTGCCTAACTGTATTGCGAATCAGAAATTATCTCTACAAAATGGATGGAATACTTCACTTATATATAATCACACATAAATATAAGGACCATGATTAAATGTACATGAGGTATCATTTCGTTTCAAATTTGATTTGCATATGTTCCGTGTAATTTTACTAATTAATGTAACATCATCCCATTCTGAAAACAACATTACTTCTACCTCTAGCAATGACAGCACTGGCTTGGGGTTGAGAGTGGATGTGTGCTACAGCTCTGATCTTACTGAAAGGAATGGTTCCTGAGTCAAACATCTATATTGGCTGAGTATGCAAGTAAAACAGAATAATGAACTACAGATCCTCTTGAAGGTGATCTTCTTTTTCTTAAACTAAAAGCACTTGGTTTAATTTTTGCTCTAGGTTTCATTTTCATATTCCAGGCTACAAAAAATAATTATTACTAAAATATAGATCTGTTTCTATATAGTAATACTGCTGTGATTTTCCTACATTGTAATAGCACAATAGATCTAGATCTTTAAAATGATAGTGAATGTAGATGGTATACTAAATAACACAATATTTACATGAATAATTTGTAAAGATTCCATTTTCTTGAGACAGTGTTACATAATCAAGTAGTCAATACATTCATTTCTACATCAGTAGTAGTAACTGGAAAACATACTGATGGTCAAAAATCAGTACCAAAAGGTACTCCATTCAATGCTATCGCTTGAGATCAGTGAGATTCTGTCCTCCCAAGAAACAGGCCTATATTCAGAGTGTTTTACAAAGATTCCCTGGCATAGTTTTGCTAAACTCGTGGCAAGTGCATTTTCTTGTCATTTTTGCAGTTTCTATGTGTATTAAGTTTGTGATGAGCAGATTGCTAGAGAGGAGACTATTTAAATCAGATGTTAAATCACATTAAGTAATTTATGGATTCATGCCAGGCACTCCATATAGATATTTCAGATGGTAATTTTCTTCATATAGCTTACGTAAATACTTAAAATATAAAGAACAGTAGGTACATATGTACTATTCAAGTTTCATTCAAGAAATGACAGTTCCATATAAATAGATTACTGAGGAATGTCTGTGATTGTACACACATTCAGGATATTAAGGTACGCAACAATTCACAGGGACTCAAGGGTCAACCTAGATGCCATTTGGACACACACACACACAAAATACTAATGTAAAGGCTTGACAGATGATTGTCACACATCCAACAAACCCAGGCCTCCTACCAAATTGTTTCTGACTGGGTTTTGACTATGATTACTAGTTTTTGTTTAAAAATCAATATCCTTTAAACTTCAGAATATGTAATATTTCATACAGGCACTTTCTACTACAGACATTCTTCATGTTTGGATCGCAGAATGTTTCTGGTCCCATAAGTCTTGTTCAATTTTAAATGCTCAGCTTCCAAAGAAAATCCCAAACTGCTGAAATACTCATCAAGCTACATATACTTATTAGTATAATTGTATTCTCTAAGTGTATACTCATACAAAAGTAATTAAGCTGGTGTCACATCTAGAGTGTCACATCCGACCTGCCTCAGTCTCTCCTGTAGTTTGAATTCAGTGAACGATTTAAAATTTCCTACCAATGTTGTAGTACTATTGTAGATTTTACAACTTCCTGTGTCAGGACACAGACCACCATTTCTATATAAGAAAGGTAAATTCAAGTCACTGAAGTAACAAAAGTAGCATGGTAATTTCAGGTTTAATTCATGTGTAGAATAATTTGTTTTTTAGAATTATGATAATTATTTTCTTCTTCAGATTTGTTTTACATATAATTATAACAGCATTTAAAGACTAAAGAATATTACCACCCTGTTTATTATCTTACACTACACTTTCTCTGTCCCTTAGTTTTCCTTTGTGAAGTCTTGCCATCTACTTTATTATGAATTCCTCTCACAATATGCCATTTTACTACACAAAGTCACATTGAGGTGAAAAATCTATGCACCATTGAGTTAAATATGACTCTCCATAATAAAAATAACACAGAGTTACAGTATACTGTAATGAAATATCTTGTAAGGCTGGACAAACAGGCTTGAAAACATGTATAGTGTCATGTGGTGGAAAAGCTGACATTCAAAGATGAAGGGCCTAGAGGCTAAACTTCTGAAAATATAAATCTGTAATAATTTACCAAATTTTGGAAAACAGATTAATTTCTCTACTCTCCCCTAATTCTGGCACTCTTTAATTAAACACCACTTTTTCCACACAGCTTTCAGCAAGGCCTCATTCCTGGTTTGACAGTCCAAATGCAGGATGCATTTCCCTATTTAAATGTAGCACTGCATAACAGAAACCAAACCCAGCCTGCCTAGATGTCAGCTCAGCCACAGAGTTGCAGGTTCACTGTCTTTTAAAAGCAGGGAAAGAAGTTTTGGGGGATAAAGTTACAGATGGTATTTTACAAATGAGTGATGAGAAAAAAATCAGCATTTTCACTCGTTGTTAACAAATAATTCCTTTATAAAGAAAAGCTAAATTATTTCCCCCTCAACCTTAGGTACGTATTCATGTGCATCATCTCACACTACATAATGTGCATATTTTGTTAAGAAAAGACCTAAGACTTTAACAACACTGTGTGTGATGTTTTTATGAATCTGCCAATTATTTGGACTTTACTGCATTTTCTCAGATGACTAATTATCACTAGAGTACCTCCCAGGGAGTTCAGCTAGCTGTTGTAAATTAAATTGTAAGGTCTTATTATATTAATTGAAGCAGAAGTAATAATAATAAAAAAGACCTTATAGTTCTTGTTCAAATAAACTACATGGCTCAAGAAATTCCTATAATTTAATGAAATTTTCTTAACTGTTTCTCCCTAATTTTTTTTTTTTTTTTGTGTTCTTCTTCCTCTTCCATAGTATTCTTATCCTTTTTGATATCTACTGAATGTGTGCTGGCACAACATCTTAAAGATTGAAAAGAATTAAATGTTTTGGTTTGGTCACATAAAAATGACCTTGTATAAACAGTCTGGTGCTTTGGAGACTTCCAAGGAAAAGCTTCTTCTGCCTAAAAAATAGTGACTTGAGGACAATTAGACACAAAATTTTTGACTTAAAATTACAAACTTCTGTAAGACTGAAATCTAGTTAACACGACTTCCTCAGAAATCTAATATTAATTTTGTAGCACTCACCCCAGGATTATTGGGTGATTTAGCTTCTTCATTACTACTTCTTCACAGTTGGATTAATCTTTGAAGACTTGATAGACATCAGTGCTTTTACAGCTTCCCATTTATCAGCCCATATTTGTTGTTAAAATGGTAATTTGTGATGGGGTGGGGATGAGGAGCAACACATTCACGGGATACAGTTGTGTTTAGTGCTATTTCCTTAGACTGATGTAAAAGTCAAAACAAAGCAACTCTTTTCTATCAGAAGTAAAAATTTCAAATCTCTGTTGTGGAAGAAAAGGCTGTTTAATGTTTTATAAACTGCATGACCACAGTACTTTTACAGTAAGACTGATGTGATTTTGCATAATTTCTTTATATCAAGAAATAATACATTTCCACAGTGAAATGTGAAACACTGAGCCAGGCTCTCCCCTTAACTAGCAACACAAAACACATCTGAGTAACTTCCCTGAAATAAATCTTTCAAAAGATTTATATTAAGGAGTGAATTTTTCATCTGTGAATGTATCCACTTTTTAAATTATTATTATTATTTTTAGTGTATTTAAATTAGCTCTGTTTGTATAACTACATAATCAAATCTTCTGGAAAAGAAATACTACCACACCTTACGAGCTTATTATGCGCATAGATCTCCCAAATACAAATACCTTAAGATCCACAGCACCATATGAAGTCAATGACTGTCACAGCTGAGAGAATGGTTTGGATTGGAAGGGACCTTAAAGATCATGATAAATGGAATCACAAAGGTCTCCAGAAACTCTTAAAAAATTTCAGTGTTTTCAAGTCTGGGAATCCAGTCCTCAAGACCAAAAATCAGACATTTGTTAAAATGCAGGTTTTCCTTTAGTCCTTGGTTTGAACAATTTTCCTTCTTTCTCCCGTTAATTTCCTAAATTTCTCCAATGCCATTGGCAAAGTTCCTCATGAGCAGACAGGCATAACTATAAATATATTATCTACATTCCTCATCAGAACTTCTGTAAAATGCTAGAGTCTCTCAAAAAAGATGTGAGGGTTTTTTCAGGTATGAAGAAGGGAAAACTGGCTGGATTTTGTCTGAATAAAATTCCACTGATTTTTTTTTTTTTTTTTAAACCAAGATCCAAAGCAAATTTATTATTCATTACAGAACAAAATTCCCAAGAAGATTATAAGCTATAGGTTTTTCCATCTCATATTAGGACTGTTTGAGCCCATTCATCATACTCATAATCCCCATGATGTAGATGCTGCATCGTTTCCTGAAGCTTCAGATAAAGTAATTCTTCACTGTTACATCTGATTTATTTAAGTGCTTAAGCATAGATCCTTTTTTACATCTTGTGAAAGTGTATGAAGAAAATAAGCATTATTACATTTTCATTATTACATTTCCCTGTAATTCATTACATTAGCCACTTCAGTATTGACAAAATTGACTGGACTACAATCAACAATTCTAAAATCTGCTATTATGAAATAACAGAAAAATTTCAGAGAGATAATCAGCACTGAGCATATACATTTAAATAGCTTCATACTTATATAATGATCTGCATTACAAACTAGAATTATATATTGAAATTTAGGTACTGTCAGTATAAAATTAAGTCAAACTAAACCAAATGTGAAACACTACCACCACACACACACACACAGCCATCCTCTACTACCTTTAAGGGGTTTTCATAAAAATATCTGAGAGGCAGCAAGAGTTCCAAGTTCTGAAAATGCAGAATAAAATGTGTATAATAATAATAATAATAATAATATGTGCATCTTTTAACTAGTAGAAGGTTACTGTGGGACATTTAACAAGGAAATTACATTAATAATATGGCTAGAGGGGAAACAGTTTAGCTGTTGGTTGCAATGGTGATGAATAGAGGGGGCCGAAAACTTGAAAATATAATCTGAAATTACAATGCTGTGTATCCAAGGTCAATGTTAACATCAGTAAAAACCTAATTATATTTACATCATAAACCACTAGAGTTACCAAGCAATCAGAAAAATATTTTTATAAATCAATTAACAAATGATTGATCAGCTGTCAATTCTATAGAACTACTTGATTTAGAAACATAATCCACACAAACGCAAATGAAGGAAAACCTCTTACAGAACCTCTTGCTGCATCGAGGGTGCTGTAACAGTGTTCTCCCAGAAGTGAAATGAAAAGCTACAGGGTTGAGGTAACCAAAGAGCCTACTGAAAGAGAGGAAAAGCTTCTTGCTGTTGTTACCAAATTTGTATTCACACTTTATATGCTGGGTCACTAGCTAACATTTACTTGATAACCTGCACTTCAATCAATTGCAGAGAACAGGCAGACAAACACAGCTGTACTAGACAGTTGTTCCCAGCAACAGGAAGTTTGCACAAGGCTTGTACATTTAAAAAGCCATTCTGGAAGTTTTCCACAATTCCAGATCTAACATTACAATATGCGTTATGCTAAAATAATTAGTTTTATGTAAATGCCAATGTTGCGTTTTTGGCAAGACAAATTTGTTTTGGGGAAATGAGACAAAGGCAACCAAATAGAGAGCTTTAAAACAAACAGAAAAAGAAACAAAAAAACCCTCCCACACCTCAACAAAATACTCAACAACCACCACACTGCATAGTAAATATTTCCTGGAATACCCAAACCCATGAATAACACAACAACACTTTGCCTCATGCAGAAAATGAGAACTTACTGTT
The DNA here is from genome assembly GCF_036169615.1 of Heliangelus exortis. Lineage (NCBI taxonomy): Eukaryota > Metazoa > Chordata > Aves > Apodiformes > Trochilidae > Heliangelus > Heliangelus exortis. The sequence continues at coordinate 6,045,416 of NC_092434.1, forward strand.
ACCACTATGAGGGCTTCACATATGCTGACAACAATTCCATCCACTACTATCAGAAACAAAAGTCTATATTATACCCTTTCAAACTGAGGAAAGGCTGAGAAGACAAATAAAGCTGTCATGAAAGACAGCCCTGTAGTCAGTAATATTTTTTCAATTATTCTCAGTTTCCCCTTCTGTTTTTCTTTTTCATCACCCCTGTCTGAATATGCAATTCTGACACTGATAATATTATAGTGAATAGTATATTCACCACAGTGACAATGAGAAAAATGCATCATTAGGATGCCCAAAACCAGTGTCAATGAACTGGCTGCAGTGTTTGTTGAACTTTACTTCTGTTGCTTTTGGGGAATAATTCTGTTTGAACAGCTGATTGAGGTTTTCTCTATTCTTTCTCAAATTGAAGCTTTAACATTTTTTGTGAGAAGTTTCTACTAGAAGGAGGAGAGACTTTTTAAAATACAACATCTACATTCACACTGTATATGGTAGTAACATAGGAAAATAATATTTCTGTTATTCTGACTTATGACTTGAAAGTTACATGCTTCACATATTGCATTATTTTGCACTTAGCCAAAAAGACTTAATGAGGAAAAAAAAAGCCCTAAGTTTTAATGCTATTTATGGTGAAAATTTTCAAGTCTTTACCGTTGTCTGAGAGAAAAGCATCATCTGGAAGGAGGCTAGCAATGTTAAAGTTTCTGTCTTGGAATCAATCTTTTTAGTATTTTCTTTGTATTACCCTAGCACAAAAATATAGACAAACACTGCTAAAATAAAGTTACGACCACTGTCAATAATGAGTAGAAAGGAGATATCATGCCAATTGAACTGGATTATTTCAATGACTGGAGTTACAGAAAGGGAATAAAAGTCAGAAGTATAAAAGTCAAGATGATTCAACTAGTAACTAAAAAGAAAAATGCAACAATGCACTAAAGATCTCATCAATCGGAAATGACTGCAGAGAACAGGGATTTGGGTGCATTAGAAGCCGCCACTGCAAAACACCCTTACTGCTGCAGACTCTACAGGCTCCTGTACAGGACCCCTCACAGCTCCTGTTCTCATCTCTGCTCTAGGCCAGCTGTGACAACTGGTTCAAAGAGACTCTCCCTGACCAGACAACCAGGTGAAGATGTCTGGTCCTCAGGGCTCCATGGATGAATCCGCAGAGGATGCTGCTCATGTTCTGGTATGGACTTGATGCAAGCATAAAGCTGATGTGTTATAAAAGAGAGAGAAAGGGAAGGAGAAAACAAACAGATTATAAGAACTGTTCACCTTAAAGACCAATGAAAATGAAGGTTCATAGACACTTCATAGATTTAATTTGGAAATTAGCAGGGTTTTCTTCCATTATAGCTACCCAAGTCTTGAATACCTTTTGGAACAGTTTCAGATAAGAAATAGTAGGTGCCAAATAATCTAACTTTTGAAAATGAATCTCTGATTAAACTTAAGAAAGGAATATTTTATATGGTGACTGATGGGACTAGACTCAGTGATCTTTTCAGATGGTTGCTTGAAATCTAATAATCACAGCACTCAACTCCCAGTAACTGTTTTCTTACATACATCAATACAGAACTTCAACACATTATTAATTCTGATAACTAAAACTACTTATTCAGGAAGAATTTGGAAAATTCATACTGTCGAAGTTTTGCCAACATTTGTATTCTAATGTGAAAGAACTGAGTATCAGACAATCACTTTATTGCTATAGAAGGTGGGTCAAAATTATCTGCAGCCCACAGCTAGTCAATTATAAAAGGTAATTTATATCTAAATGATCCTGCATGCATAGCTAGACATTATAGATTTATTTGCAGTTGATTTGTACTTTACACAATTAAAAAAGAGATAAACAGGTACTACCTTTATACTTAAGAAACTATTAGGAATTGTTACAACAGCTGTTGCAAATTAATTCACCATAATCCTTCTACATTCTGCCATTAGTTACACAATCAAATCAGAACTACTAAAAATAAAGATGCGTGAAATAGTTCTAATTACATTCTTAACTTATGAAAAATGAGACTATTCCATTTGTCCCTCTTCAAATCTCATAGAAAATTAAAAGATAAATTAAAACATTTTACCTTGAACTTGTTTATATTTCACTACAAGATTTTCACCCAGTAAGAACACACCTTAAATTAAGAAACTCTGACTTAACATTCTTGTGACCAGATAATTTATTTCCTATTTATTTCCTAATATACTTCTTTACCTAATATACTAAGATTTCATCTGCAACTGAAAAAAAAAGTACAGAAAAGCAATGGATTACATGCTGAAAGTCCCAGTAAATTATTCAAGCGCTTTATTTCCTTATATACTCAAAGATTCCAGCCTTTTAATACACCTTTCCATCATGACAGAGTGTATGAAACTTGGCTGGGAAGATAGAGGTGTGAAACAAACCAGAGAGGATTTAGGAATACTGAAAAATAAAATAAAAAAAGTTACAAAGAACAATAAAACCAGATTGGAACATCTGTAAATTACCTGTCACCAATTACATTCTGATATGAAATGATGGCATCTTAATATCTTCATCTAAAATCTTGATTTGAAATATTTATAAAACACATGACAAAACAAGACCCCTGGTAAAAATGAGAACTGTCAAGTACTGAAAATACTGAATATTACACTGCAATTTTTTTCTGTCAAGCTTAAAGCCTATATTTCAGAACAGGGGAAGAAGTACCACCTATAATGTAAAGTTGTGGGTTTTTTTCCTTCCAAAGAATGACTTAAAATGCTATTAGTTCTAGCCATACCGTATGCCAAGTCATGTCACTTGCTATGTTCCCCTCTGCCAACTAGTTTAAAAGGGGGGTGGAAGGGCAGAGGGAATAAAAAGGCAGGCATGCTAAAAAAAATTCTTCATTTCTACACTGCCACAGTGGGGGCATTTCTTCTCTAAGAAAGCTTAGTCTGCATTGTTACTTTGGAGAAAGAGCCAAAAACGACCAAGCAAAATCTGTGCAATCCAGATTCTTCCTCTTCCTCATCAATACACACCATTAAACAACTCATTCCCAGTGTTTCTTCTGACCTGTTAGACTGAAAAGGAGTGCCAAGTGATATACGAGTTCAGTCCAAAGCATTTTCTCAAAAAATACCACTGAAAAGACAGAAGACTTCAGCAATAATTTGTATGTTGGCAGAAGACCAATGTTTTGCCTAATTAAAACATGGAATATATTGAAGTACAAAAGTTTGAAGTAAAATTGAGAATCACCAACAAGCTCAACTCATTCTGAGATGGAAATCAAAGAAGGAAGCAATCCTGAGTATTCAAACTTTCAAGTGAGCTAGAGTTCCTGTTAGTAGATCTTATCGTGGTTATTAATGACTTCTGTTTTGAACTGGCTTACAAAACACTTCAGCTAGCAGTAAAAAATACTGGAAAAAACTTCACTATTTCAGAGACTAATAAAGCTAGGCAAGTATATAGATATCTATATTATAATGTTTCATAAAACCTTTTTATTTGTTGAATTAATAACTACACTGTTACTTTTATGCAAGAAGACTAAAAACATTTAATGATATTGACTATCACTGTTCTATGCCAGGTTAATAAAAACAAATCAGGAGAGGGATGCTTCACTAAACAGCATTGAGTATATATGCACTATATATTTACCATGAAATAGCCATGTAGTAACAGTGAGAGGCTTGCCCAGCAGCACCAGCTGTATATAACTCCAGGTAATTCAACTCTAGAATGTTGTTAGGAAGCAACGAAGCCAAATACAGTTCAAACTTATTTAAAGAAGCATAAAAGATTGCAAACCCACTTTTAAAAACATTTATTTACAACAGAAAAGTTGTAAAAGCTTTTATTGTACCTGCTCTGGGAGATAAGCCTTCCCAGGTATGCCCAAGTAAAAATGTTTGAGCTGACATCTGGTGCTACTTGAGAAACGTATGAGACTGCTAACAACAACTGCAGAGTGAATTATGAAAACAGAAAACAAAGTGCACAAAAAACCAAAAATCATATTTAGTATCAAGAGACAGACTTGAGAACAACAATCACACACACATTTAATTCCATCCAAACAGTGCCTAAGAAAGGTCTCATAAAAAAGACCTCAAAACACCCCACAAATTAAACACAAAAATCCATACTTTCAACACACCAAAGCTGACCAAACCAAGAAATAAAGAACCACTCCTTCATACATGTATCTGCAGGTCACAAGGATAGTAAAATGTTTAAAATAATGTTGGATCATTTTCAGTAACACAAAAGTTGCAGGAGTCCACACAGGAAAAAGGTTAAAGCTAGTTATATAAAAAGCTTAGGATTAGTTGTAAGAGAACACCTGACTCCACCACTTTGGTCAGTATTAAATGTGGACCAATAAAGAAAAAATATATCAGAATGTCAAAGTCACTAAATAGAGGTAAAAATCCATCTTGCCCTGTAAGAACCAAACACAAAATGAAAGTTTCATATTGTCTCCATAAGCCTTGATTATCTTGTTGCAGTTGGTGTGATCACTTCTGTCAACACTAGACAGAATATTAATTACTGCAGATATATCTAATTTAAGCAAGTTCACATCTTAAGAATCTTATGACTGCAAGAAAAATGGCAAAATAAGATCTGCTTCCTTTAAAAAGCATTTTATACTGAACTTCATCTTCCTGCACTGTCTTTTTCTTCTCCAGTTTGATTTCAAACATTGAGACATGCAATCATTCAGTAACAAACACAACTGGTTGCCTTTATGATATTATATGAATTGTCATAAAGAATGCTTTCTAGTTGAATTAACGTGACAGGTATGTAACAGATTCTGTAAAAATAAAGTCACAATATGCCACAATATTTCACAATGCTCTAAAACTGACAAGCAGTACTCTAATTACTGCTTACACAGAAATTCTAAACACTATTTTCATATATTTACTTTGCTAAGCAATCTATTATTTCAGTGTATCCTATGCTGAAAATGCAATTGGGTATAGAAAGCAAAAATGTGATAGAAGTATCTTTCTAACTTATGAGAAAAATGTCAAGTTCTAACACAATATATTAAACATCTGGCAAATCATGGAAAACTCTGGGTTTATAAAGAGTTCCAAATGAACCAAGTATTTGGCTTTTTTTCTGTATTTTGTTCTTACTGGCTAGAAATATTTACCTGCAGTGGTTCTTCAAATTCTAGAACTTATTTACTCTTGTTACTTACCCAAATCAAATCTCAATGCACTGTAAATTGAAAGCAAATCCTTTGCAGGAAGCTCTTGAGGACTAACACTTGTTTAAGTCCTGCAAGGTGCTGATTTTGTGAGAAGGAGAACAAGTTCCCTCTGTAACAAAACCTTCAAGGAGGTTCAAGTGATTTACAAGTCGTCTACCAAGGCATGTACTTAAGGTACCAGCAGAATTCTGGTGACAAAACTATTCTTCAGAAGATGTCAATTTATGAAAATAAGAATGGTTGCCATACAACCTGTGTGCCAACTGTTTGGCACTGCAGTGGTAACGAAAAAGGAAGTGGGCCAGGGATTCTAAACTCTCATATTTTTCTAAATTCCTTGAGAAATTGAAACCAGTATTACTCTTCTTCAAGACTTGTCTCCCCTATTTTGCCACAGACCCTTATTTATATACTTCCAAGAACCCTGACCCATGATGGGCACATTGAAGAACACACTGGTAAACTCCCTTCTTCCAGGAATAGTGTATTACTTTACTCTTGAATGCCCTATATATAATCATAGTCTAACATGCGTTGTTAAGCTGAGGGGTAGCCTCATTAGTGTTTATAAATATGTAAAGGGTGAGTGTCAGGAGGATGGAGCCAGGCTCTTCTCAGTGATGTCCAATGATAGGACTAGGGATAATGGGTACCAAGTTGGATCATGGAAGGCTCCACATAAATATAAGAAAAAGCTTTTTCACTGTGAGACAGAACACTGGAACAGGCTGCCCAGTGAGATTGTGGAGACTCCTCTGGAGACATCCAAACCCACCTGGATGCATTCCTGTGTGACCTGCCTTAGGTGATCCTGCTCTGGCAGGGGGGTTGGACTCGATATCTCGTGGTCCCTTCCAACTCCTAACTTTCTGTGATTCTGTGAAGCTAAACAAGCATACACATACCTAGCAACACTAACATAGCTTCAGTGTGTGAATTGCATCTTTTAATGCTGTATTTAAATATTTCTCAGTATACATGTTCTCCTCTGCTCTGCCTCTTGAAGGGGCTCTTATTAGTCTTGGAAATGTTAAAGACATCTTGCTCTTACTTTGCCACCTAACATTTTGTCAATCATTTTATCCAGGTATCCAACTTCCTTTATTGCATTTATCATTATTACAGTAATTCTTTCAGCTTTTCACAGCTTTGTTTCAGTCTACAATTCTGGTTCAGGACTGTGTTGACCATAAATTCAAAGTTCAGTTCTTATCAAAAAACACAAAAGTATGTTATAACGTTGAAAATTAAGAAAAGTACAAGAAATAGATAAATTGCACACTAGTGGTGCACAAATATTTAATTATAATTCAGAGATCTTGTATGATCACAAATTTATGAATAAACAGCTATTTTCAGCTTTTGCATCATGTTTCTTTCTATCCCTTAAACCAAAGAAACATTAGTATGTCTTTTTCTGCTTTAAGAATATAGACTTCTTTGTTGTTTTCATAAAAAAAAGTATTCAAACTGCAAGCTGTTCACAGTGCAAACTATCACCTAGTGTGCATGCAGTTGTGCCTCTAGGCATTGCTATGAAATGGGTCTCAAACTATCAGTTTACAGAAGTTGTAAGACAAGAAGGTTTTTTGAAATATTTCTTCTGAAAATTTTAGATATAGATGAAAACAGCATACAGTAAAGTAAAAAACTTACTTAGTAAAATTGAACTTCAAGTGGTGAAAAACATGAAAAATGTATGAAAACAGATGAGACTTTTTTAAAAAAAGCAAAAACCAACTAAAAAAAAATCACAAAATTTTGCATTTAAAATTTAACAACCTTTATCCTGAAACATTTGAAATGTCCACAGAATAGGTTTCCTTTATAAAACTTCACAACTTAGAGCTAAGCATTTACTGTAGGAGTTATACCTCCCTATTAATAAAAATAGTTAGTGGTGAAGCTGGTAATAATAGCACTTCAAAACACAAAACTGACTTCATATTTTTTGTTTAATTAAAGCAGTTACTTTTAGTACCCTCAAGAGCAAACACCAAACTCTCAAATGTTTTATTCTATGAAGCGAATAATAGCTAAATAAGCCTAACCACAGATTTAATTAAGATGGTGAAGTGGCTCCAAAGGAAACCTGTGGTCTACTGTGACAAACCACAGCCCAAGAAATTCCGCAGGAGAGTTTAACCCCATGCAAATTAAACATCTAAAAAGAGTTAACCTAAGAATAACTTTATGGAAGGCACAATTAACAGCTAACCAAAGCTTTTTTTTTCCCCCCTCTCTTTTTATTTTTTTAATGAAAATGAGCATGTTTAGCTGCTGCATAAAAAAACATGAGATCCAACTTCAGTTTTATTGATCATGGCAGACTGGAGAATACTCTATTTCCAGAATTCACTCCTGCAAAGTACATTAAGATAGCAAGCTCTTGGTTTCCCTGGTTACCTTCAATTTACATGCCACTGAATTAGGAAAAAAAACCTGATTTTCTAGTCAGCATCCTTATTGGTTCCATCTAGAAAGGGATTTTATAGACAATGTTAACCTCTGCATTTTTAAGGCTCCCAAAAATAAACAAAGAAATGAATTGTCAATATGATAAACAGAAACTGAAAAAAGAATCAACGAAGCACAGGAAAACTCTGGATTTGATCCTAGGATCACATATACAAGGCAGGAATGAATGTATTACATTGATGGCATTAGACTTACCTGATGATCCTGACTCATACATGCTTTAGAGGCCAAAGACCCACAAGATTGCTAAACTCCTTTTGGAGCTAGCTAGTAATCCTACACAAGCACAGCCCAAGATACAGAACAATATAAAGTACAGTACTTTTACTTATAGACAAAAGCTCGCTATTTCTGTAGTGCAAGAGTAGGTTGCAGTCTTACAGGAAAGGACTGACAAATTTGTATACAAAGGAATGCTCTGTTTTTTACCATATACAGCATCAAGATTTTGCCTATAAATAAATAGAATAAATAGACTTCTACCAAGTACCATCTTCTTCTACTCTACCTATTTCCAAAGGAATGTTTACAATATAACCACTGAACCCAGGAAAAGCAGCACAACAAAGCTTGTATGTATGTTTCAAGTAGTTGAAAGTTCTCTCTGACTGAAAGTAAAATTTGAAACCAGTACTTATTTTACCATCAGCAATAAGTGACATCACACCAATTAAAACAGGAACTACTCTCAATTTTTGCAGCATTCATTGTTGCAATTTCATAAGACCTTGTCTGGGATACACTAAATATTACTAACATGTTTTGTTCCATCATGACCTCTATATTGCTTCACACCACTATGTAATGGTGTATTTAAGAGTTTACATGGTATTAAGAATACAGAAGCATTACTGTAGCTTTGGAGGTAGACAATGAGGAATACAGCTAACAAAGATGATGAGTGGAAAGCTAGGTAGAAAATAGGGAAAAATAAAATTGGGAAAGGCATGACAAAATGAGGATTACAGAAGTCAGAGACCTTTTAGACTTTCAAGGGCAAGTAGAGAATAAAAGAAGCATCAAATTTAAACTGACACTACATTTTATGCAGGTCAAAATGATATGAGCTCTCTCTGTAGTTCAAAGTCAGAGCTAAACCCACTGGTCTCTAAACATAAACCACCTTGGATTTCCTGCTGCTGGTTCATACCTTTCACCTCATTAGGAAAATCAGCTACAGACAACAGCAGAGTGCAACGTGTTGGTCACTACATTGGTCCTTATTGCAAGGCTCAGGAATGTTAATGTACTTTTCATTCAGAATGTAATCTTTTTTCTCCCTTTTGAAACAGCGGCTGTACGTAAAAATCTTAGCCAAGAAGTCTGACAAAAACAGAGCTTCCTAGCAAAGAAAATTTACATGCTTCTTTAGGCCCCAGGCATAGGTTAAGGCCTTCTCCATCCTGTCCATAAATTGATGATACATGTCACATAACTCTAGCCTAGAAAGACCTTTATTTGTTGAGGCCTTATACAAATGCCTACAGAAGAAAAAGTCACTGGATCTAGCATGATCCTGAATGCAGATTATGCTTTTTTTTCAGCCATAACCGTTATGAGCACCTGTACCACCACCCAATTCAAAAAGTATATTGTTCCTGTGGGGGGCTTTCCCAGAGGTGTAATTTCTCAAAGGTTAACATGCAATTAAAGTAGAAAATTTATTATATTGGATGGAATTTTTAAAAAGCAAACACAGAGTCTGTTTGAATTACTTTGGAACAGATATTTCTATCAAGTCTCCAGTAAAGTATATTCAATAAATCACAGCATTTGTAATTAGTTATTTCAATGAAGTATGCTCAGCATATCAAATATTCATGAAATGATGACACAAGGCAGAAATTTATGAAATATAGGAAATAATTGAGTTCCTATGTGATGAATCCATCATTGTTTAAGCAACAATAGTATTCTACATAGTCTGTCCAACTAGTAAGTAATGTGTATGTTTTAACAGACACAAAACAAGATTTAACAAGCTAGACATCAATTCAATGTTTGTTTGAGTGCTCAGTGGACATAGTGTACTTAAATGTGCTCTGACTAACGTGTATTGTAAGAAAGTTTCTCTTGCAAACAACTGCCAATTTTTAAAATAAATTTCTGCAAGTTCATGGTTGGGGAACACCTGTATGTGTTTCTAAATAACCTCTGCTTTTCTGCATCAAAAGCTGCACATTAAAAAAGTAAGTATGGGTCCTACACCAAAGCTAGTTAAAGTGCATTTGGATATCAGTGAAATATTTCCAGGGAGCAGAGTGATCTGGAGTGTCAAAGCAATCAGACAAAGAAGTGCCTTAAATCTCATTCAGAACTGCCTTAAATCTCCCTGTGCCCCTACAGTCTCATGAAACTCCTAACAAAATAACGAAGACAAATTTTTGACACATTTTTCTGCAAAAGTGAACTAGAAGTATAAAAGCTTTCATAATATCCAAAGTAATCACTTAAATATCACTATGTTCAGACTACTTGTATATAGCTTAATGCCAAACAAACTACATCAGTGCTAAAATGATTCAAGGCTAAATGATGCACTCAGCCTTGAACTCCCTGAATTTGGTAAGTCAATCTATAGCTATAACATTTTAAAGGGAACAGGTGAAAGAAATAACCATAAGAGAACAAAAACATGAAAAGATCTACAGCTTTCTGAAAATCTTTGTCATCCAGCCACAATAGAAGTAACAGACAGAAGCAGCCTCCTGGCTGTCAGTTTTGGATTTCATCCCTCAGAAAGGTTTTCCAAGAGTTCATAAAAACTCAAAGCTGTATTTTCTGCTATTGTAAGAGTCTGGTTTTAACTGTCTCAAGTGACAAATCTTATACTATTTTCTTCAGAAGGCTATTCTGCAATCTAAAATTAGAACAGGAGAAATGAGCAGTTAACAGATAGCACTTACAGAACCTTTTATATGCTTAAGGAGCTCTGAAAATACGACATAGGTTTGAACTACAACTGTCAGCTGTGGCCGTATTTAAACTTAAGACATTTTCTCATCTGCCCTTATCTCATCTATCCAATTAAATATTAAGAGTGTCTTTGGCATCAGGCACACTCAGTTTTGCCATCCATGTAAAGCTTGCCTCTAGTTTCATCATGGACACTAAGGCGAGTGAGCTGAAGCAAACAAGTAGAGCTATCCATTCAGACAAAAGTAAGATAAGTTGGTCATTCTAACATCAAACCTAAGAAGACCAGAAATTTCATTCAAAAAATCAAAGTGAAGGCAACAGATGACAGCTTCTGCCTTGTCCAGAAAGTCCAAAGTAATGTTCATACAACAGAACATTCTAGTGACAACTGGAAAGTATGTAGGTGTTTGACTAGTTAAGACACACTTTATGGCTCTGAGCTGTGCCTAAAACCGTAAGTGTTTTTATAAACTCTGCTTTTTCCCTGCTGCTAGCAACTCCCAGTAAAAGTCTTTGAGTCTTGGTCCCTCTTATCCCTTCCTGTCAAAAGACTTCCCAGGAGATACTCTGCTGGGATATCAACCTAAGCATATGCTTTATACCATAAGATCTTTGAATTTCACACCTTTTCTTTATCAGATTTCCTAGGTTTTTTAATTAGAAATTTTTTTCTGAACTTTTCGCTTGTAGTACTCCCCAAATCACCTCAGCACTTGAAAGAGTTGTCTCTCTCCTGTAGCAAGATTATTTAACTCTCCTAATTAGCTTCTACACTGCATCACTCTTCTTCACTGATGCTTGAAAACCTCTGAACATAAAATCAGCTCTGTAGTTTTGACTCAGTATCTTCAATTTCTGAATCTGTCATTGGTAGTTACTGTCAACATAATTAATAGAGCTTAGTGTTTGAGAGCATATCTTTTTAACAGCTGGCTCTATCCCAGTTTTATCACTTACTGTTGGTCATAAAGCTTTCCTCATTTGGATAGTCTTGCTGTTTGCTTTTCCCTGCCCAGTCTTACAACAATACTGCTTGACAACATAAGAAACATATGCTACTTTGGAAAGATTAATAAAGCAAATTTCTGCCTATGGAGACTAACTTGTTTTTTATTATAGGTAGCATAACTGACTGCTCTTCATCACCAGCAGGAGCATTTATGTGGCTTGATACAAGCAGTGCTCTTATTGCCATACAGGTTTTTTACTGCACAGTTATGCTTTTCAACAGTAAATGCAGCATCTTCCCTCTACATTGTTTCTGGGAAAATTGATTGTGTTGTCCTGTGTCAAACCACACATTCCAAAGTGTAATATCTAAACACATTTTAATGACTGTAACTTTCACCTGCTCACTTGGTTGCTATAAATATTCCCAAAAATGGGCCTCCCAGCATCCTTTTCAATACACTATTAATTTTGTTGACTTTCCTAGTTCTGAATTAGTATTCAGTTTTGAAGCACTTATGAAACTCTTTATACTTTGCAACTGCAAGTTACTTGCACAGGAATGGTCCCTGTTTTGTTTTTCAGATCCATCAAAGGAAGATTACACAACAAAACCACTGTCAGATCAGCTTCTGATTTTTTCTAAGTATTTTTTAATACCAAGTTCTTGATTTGTTCAAGCATCTTAAATCATGTTTCCTCTCATCAACAAATTATTCATCTGGATCATTTTCTTTGGTCACATCACTTCATGAAGTGATGTTTCAAAATAGATTTTTAACTCCAAACTTATCATTAACAAATATTACAAAGTTCAAAATTCAGATGGTTGCTTGAAGAAACTAATGAGAAAGGAATTTAAGATTACTATTTCAGAAATTTAGCCATCATTTATAAAGACAATAGAACATGATCTGCCTTTAGGTTTAACATCTTTAGTAAACACTTAAGATGGACTTCCCTACTAAGAAAGGCTCATTTAAATTTCCTATTCCTTAAACACGATCCAAAAGTCCTTATAGACCCATTGCTGCATATGTAAATGCAAAGACCTTAATTCTATTATGTACAAATGTATTCCAGCTATCAGTACTGACAGGTCACTGAGCAAAGGAAGAAAAGAAAAAGTCAAATCTTATAGTCTGACTGCTTCCTTCTAATAACTGGCCTCTGTCTGAGAGGCCAGACTCTTGATCATACTCCTTAACTCATACGAAATGAGCCCATTGGCTAAAGATGATGCACAGTTTCAAGTACAGTTTTGCCTGAAATTAAGTCTGGCCTCGTACACATCTAGGAAAAGCTTTATTTTGATGTTTGAAGCTTCTCAAAAAGTCATCTCTTTGGCTTTGAAATGCAGCTATCAGACAGTGACTTTGCTGGCAGAAAGGTGAAAAAAAAAAAAGAATCTTGTGCTATGTTTTACATAATAAAATTGAACAATTCAAACCTGATGTGCATAATAGATGATGTTACATATCTCAAATTACACATGCCTGGGTAAATTTTTCAAAAGGGTGACCTTCTATAATTTCTTATGCATTCTAGAGCAGTTTTAAAAACACATTTAACATTTGAAATTCAGATGGTTACAGTTAAAAAGCTGCTGACTCATATCTGAAAATGTAATAACAAGTCAGACCTTAACTTCATTCATGACTTCTTGAACCCTTATAATTTCTATATTTCTATGCCATTCTTGAAATACCTAAATAAATACAGGTTTACCTCATATACCATAAATAAGTACAATCACTTGCAAAATATATTCTGTGAGCAAGTTTTACACCATGTGATTGAGTATAATGCATGTTTTGATGATGCACTGTAGCCATGTCCTGCAGGCTTCCCAAACATACAGAGGGAACATTAAGGAATGAGCAAAAGCACCTGTAGCTATGACCCCTGTGTTCTTTTCTCCACAAGACAGCTTTCTGCAGTTGCTCTGTCCCTGACTGCAGGACAGTAGGCTTTTCTCTAACAGCTAAAATGAGGCCAGGATCCTAAGTTGGTCTTGATTAAAATGTATTTTGCAGCAAAGCATTAACACACTGTAAAGCTTAACTTCTATTCCCCTAGTCCCTGGTACTTGGCTTCATTTGTAAGATGTCTCCTTCACTGAAGAGATGAACAAAATACAGCCTCTCATATTTCTGCCTGGTGATCCATATTATCATTTACTATTTCTAAATCTGATTTGAGTTCTATAAATAATTCTAAAATTTTAACAAAAAAGGTACCCTGAAACAAAAATGTAATGAAAGCAAACAACCAAGGAAAGGATAATTAGATTTTTCTCAGGCTATGCTAATCTGCAGACTATAAATGCTGTCTGGTTACACTTGAATACAGTTAATTTGCATGTAGCTGGGAGCACTGGCATGAACCACTAACATATTAGATCACGACACCTGACACTAAATGCTCTTTCAGACATCTAGCATTTCATACTGGAATTAGTTAATGTACCATATTTAGACACATAAAATTACATTTTTTCACAACTATAAATCAGAGGAGATTACTTCTAATACAGTTTAAAAAAAATCAAGTGTGCAAGTATTTGATGAAATATTTCTAGTAAACAGAAGCTAACTACAATCTATATATGCATTAGCTGTTTATGCCTTGCTTGGTGAAAGGAATCATTAAGACATTGGTATTCAGACAGTAAAGCACTTGTCAAGATCAAAATGCTAATCATTGCTTTCTGAGAAATTCAGTTGTTCCCAGCTGCAGTGAAAGTAACATGTAGCTAGAAGCAGCTGCAGCACATTATCACTATCTGGTATTAACTGAAGTAGGGTTCCTATAGAAGTAGATCAGTTAATGGTCACCAATGAGGTCCAGAAAACTTACGAAGCATGTGAATGTGACTACCATGCTTGTATTGAACATTTAAAAAAAAAAAAAAAAAATAAATCACAGTGTCACCTTTTCAATCAGAAGGAAAAAAAATAGAATCCACACACTCTCTAGGGTTTCCAGTGAAGCTTTTCACTGAAAGGATTTGCCCACTGAATCCAGAGCAAGTCATGTTACTCAATTATATTAACACACTTTATTAATATACACATAAACTCTCACATCTGTTCTTCCTTATAATACCATTTCTATTAAAAAGTTAAAAACATTTAAAAATTGCTGAGTATTTTCATCTTGCTCAGGTATTTTGAAAAAGAGTGAAGCTTAAGGATTAAATGAAGAAGAGTTATGATAAAACAGCTTGCACACAACTGTGGTTTCATATTTAGTTTGCAATCATATATGTGTGTCAGGACCCTTGTACCAGGTTTCCTGGTTTTAAAAGTTTCACACAAGCACCAGAATCTATTCACAGGGATTTCAGGATCAGAGCCTGGATCATCAGTGCATGCAACAAACAAAAACTGTTACACGCACCCTTTGAGCTGCCCTAGACACTGCAGTGAGAACTGGGGCTCTCTGTATTGTTATGCACTTACAGGTTGGCCTCTAACTATCCCGCATCATTCTATCCTAATCCTGGCAACTCATCAGAAACTAACTGCGTGCTATGAAACCATAATAAAGGCATTTTAAGAAAAGCCTTTAAAAGATACATATTTTATTGAGCATCGCAAAATGATAACTAAATAATCTCATAATATAGCTAACTAGACCTAAAAAGGCTACTGCTTTCAGCAGGCTTTCCTTCTTTGAGGAGTCAGCAACTAGCTGTGAGAATTGCAAGGGTTATGCTCATTCACTAACTACAGTGAAGAGCTTGCCCTTGTCTGAAAGTATATAATAAACAGTCTCCTTAAAATACATAATCCTGTATTGAGAACCAGTTTTAACAAATAAAATATAGAGAAAAATCCTTGCCAACAAAATTCTGGCTTACTCTGTCTCAGCAACATAATAAAGCTTATAGTTTGGCCCTAGCTTCTCATTTACACAAGATGACTCCACTCTGGACACACTTGATCTTCATGTTTAATCCTCAAAAATCTTGCAGTATTTTGATCTACTTTCATCTTTCTATGTTATCCTCTTCTCTTGCAGTACATTCCAAGGCTGTCCATCAAACTACAGTCCCTTAGTCTGATGATTTAGCTCACTGAGCTTTCTATGATCCTGAAGTGAAAAAGTAATAACACTGGATATACTGCAAATGTTTCTAACTTCTCACAATCTGTATTCCTTCATATTTTGGGGGATTTTCACATTGTACTATAACATACTGCAGTTAGGGCAATAATTGTGCACATGGAAGACAGACCACTGCTATCTAGAGTAGAAACCAAAACCTGAAAACAGAAACATTTCTATTCCTCCAAGATTAAAATACCAGAGACATCAGAATAACCAAACCAATGCAGGAACAGGACTTTGAAGTCTAAGTTTCAATTTCAGGCTCTATGGATCACCTCAATGACTTAGCCAAGGGTAAATGAGGGTAAACACAGCACCTGAAAACCTATGGGGTGCTATTGTAATTTAAGAGCCAAGGGATAAAATGCTGATTATTACTGTAATAGCACAAAACCCAGTATCAACCTCTACCCAACTTCTGCTAAAACCAAAAAATATAAAGAGGATTGTTGATACGCATTTACCAACACTGATTTCTTTTTTTTTTTCTAGACAGCTATTACATTTACATAATTAGAATAACCAGGGTCACACCTGATGACTGGTAGTACTGCAACAGTATTCTTAAATGCTTCTCCCCACACTTTCTCATCTGAAATATGAAGTGTAATGGCACTGTAGTACATGTAATTCCCTTGATTTCCAGATGCACTCTAAACACCTACTTGTTTGCTTAATATCAAGAACTATTGTTTTAAATGGTGGGAAAGATTGCCTTGAGCTGCCTTGTTATTCTAGCTGACAGATTTTATAACATGCTTATCAATTCCAGACAACAAATAGCTTCTTTGGGACCGCTTTTTATCCAGAGATCCTAGAAGGACTGGAAATCCATTTAGATGAACACTGAACCCAGTTCCACCTTTCACCAAGAGAAAAAAGAAAAAAACTTCAAATAAATTAGTTTTGTAATTGTAATACAACTTGTAATTGTATCCATACAGAATTCCAGAATTCTTGAATCATACTGCACTGTATGAAAAAAATCTAATTCATTTCTTGTTATTAAAACCAGAAATTGCCAGACCTTTATATTGTGGCTGTAGTACTGTTTGCTCATTTGCCCATTACCTCTCCCTTTTCAAATGTTAAAAACAGGAGGAAATTTTGGGACTGAGCTGCAGCAACCTGCAGGGTCAGACTATTTATATTTCTTTCATGTGGCTCTTCAAGTCTAGATACAAATAAAACCTATACTTCTGTACATCAGGGCCTCAAGAATTCAACTGTGTACCTTGAAGAGTACCTGATGTATAAATTTCTGTGAATTCAGTTCAGACTCCTCTGTCCCAACACTATACAGGTAATTACCATTTTATAGGTGTTCCAAAGATATTTAGAAGACGTGTATATGAAAGCTTCTAAAGATCAGGTTCTCAACTTCATCAAAACCTGAACAGAATTTGTTGCTTTAAATTCTATACACTGAAGTTATGTGCATTCCTGTCTTAGTACCAAGTATTCAATCACTATTTTTTGAACTTAAGTTTCAAAACTCCTCTTGCAAAGAATATTTTGCACATCTCAAGAAATTTTACTGAGTTACTTTGAATAGTTAGATGCCTTGTATCTACCCCAATGGGTTTTACTGACCCTACAATTTCTTGAGCATTATATTTTTCAAATGGATCATATAATGAAGCACATCATAACTTCCCTAGAGAAGTCCATATAGTTTTCCACCTCCTGTTTACACAGAGGTGCATCTATCTTTTTCTGTAATTTTAGGTTACCACAGCCAACTTACTGGTTTAGAGCAGTGAAACACATGACAAAACTAATAAGAAGTTCTAACAGGTTTTAAAGTAAACACGAATGCAGCTTTTGACACTGCGTACGGTTTGAGATCATGCAAGCCACCAAAGTTACATTAACTTAGGGCAAAATCTGACTTTTGCACTGGATGTTTCCCAAATGCCACTGTAAACCATATGACAGTTTGTCTATAGTCTTGATTCTGTCTGAGCAACACTATCCACAAACTTGAGAACGGAGGTATTGGCTCGATGAATTCACCTCAAAAAAATCAAAGGTTGCCCTCTGTCCTGTAAGGCAATTAATGTGTAACTCTTAATATACATCCAGGAAATAGCACGTGATTTGCAGCTTTCATCTTGAAATTACAGACAAGATCCTTCCCTGCATGCTAGCCTCTTGTGTATAGGACAAGCAAAGACAGCACTCAGGAAGATAAAACCCTCAGACTGCTGACACAGATGCTTCTTTCTCTAACAATTTTTTTTTGCTGATATGCCAGTAAAAAGTAGTTGGTTGGTTGTAATAACTCTTTTTTTTTTTTCTTTTTTTAATGTCCTTTATATATGATTGATTCATATAATGTAAATTCTCCTCCAAAACTGGTAAAGAAGACAGGACCCTGTTATGTACATTTACATTAGGATTGGCAGAGAGAGGTGAGCTATAAGCAATCTTACCCTTTGTAGTCAAAGAAAATTTTGTTTACATCTGTTTGCCAGAATTAAGCCCCAGTTTCTGAAAGTTTTAAGTGTACACAAACTATGTTTAAGTGTATGGAAAAAATAAGTGTAAGTCAGCTAGTGACCTTAAAAGACTGAAATACATCTACCAATGGGTAGTTGTTCTCCCCATATACTTAAAACTTCAAATACATGCCTTCGCAGGTCACTCATGGGGAAGCACTTCCAGAAAGCTGTATCTATAAAAAAAAAAAAGGCAATGGTAGCAATTTTCAGAGTTTGGGAATTCACAACTTAAACAGACTTGTCACAAAGGCAAGCACTATTTGCGTTTGTTGTAGGGTTAGAAAATCAATGAAAACTAAATGCCTTTCTGGAAACACATGACAAAGTGCCACCAGATAACTGAAATACTGGTTTATACTATTCACATGTTGACATCAAGATATGTTTAAAGTGTGGATGCTAAAAAAAGGCATCTAGCTTCCAATTAAATAGTCAAATATCTATTAAGAACTGTGGTAACCTTGCAAAGAAAGTCAAAGAATAATAAACAGCAAACCATCCATATAATTGAAAAACTTTTATCAGAATGCATTTTTTTCATTCACGAAGTTTTATAGCCAGAAGAAGCAGAGTACCCACTCAGAATCAGGCACGTGACAGTTAATAAAAAGAAACAGTGAAAACAAATAAAGAACGGTATTAGTAAGAGCTATGATGAAACTGCTATATTGAAAGATACACTTAATCAGTCTAGGGTTCAGAATGTCACATGCAGTTCTCTGGGCTCGGCACAAGCTTTATCTGTAATTTTTTAGAGATAAACTGGCACCATGGTTTCTTAGGTTGCTGTTGCTTTAAGGCTTT